>NC_091282.1:870855991-871492491 GCF_032444005.1 Ranitomeya imitator
TTTTCAATAAGATTTTGGAGCAGAAACTGAGTGTAAACTAGAGGAATCTCTCTAAATCCTTCTCCAAATCTAAAAAACTAAAAAACTTGGAGTTTCCATTCAGCTTCTGTTCCAAAAACATAACAAAAAGACTCTGTGCACTCATAGTATATTACAGGTCAGTTTATTTAGCGTTAAAGGGAACCTCTCAGCAAGATTCCACAACGGTTCCACAATGAATTTTTGATGCTGCCTGTTTTCACTGTGCAGGAAAAGCAGCATCTTAGATTTCTGGCAAAGTGGAGGGAATTTATAGAAATCCCACAAAGTGTCAGGTCGGTGCCGTTATACTGATTAAAATGATACCTTGGTTGATGAAATCTGTCTTGTGGTTGTTGTTTAATCTGTATTCTCAGTGTTGAGTTAATGATATGCTCGTGCTCCAGGGCGGCCTGTGGGGTCTTCATGTGGTGCTCTAATTAGGTATTCATGTGTATTGCTTCTAACAGGTCAATGATCCCTCAGTAACTTGCCCCCTATTTTACATAATGAATGTTATACAGTGTATACTTAAAAAAGTCACCTTCTGCAGGTGGCAGCATGTTCACATCCATAACGTGCATTTAATTATTTTTTTTAAATCATCTTATTTTTACTGTTACCTTCACATATTTTATGTGCCTTGCCCAAGCCTATTGTCTAATGGGGCTATTCATATGTTGTGATTTTTCGTGGAAAATCGTGGAGACGTGTCCGATTTTGATGCGAGAGTCAGATCAAAATTGGCAATGCAAGTCTATGGGTCCATGACAAAATCGGACTGCACTCGGATGACATCCGCATGTGATTCGGCTTTCATAGACTGTCAGAAAGGAGAAGGGTTATTTACATTTTGCTCCACTTATGAGAAAAATTAATTACACTGTGGTCAAACTCTGATCAAAAGTCTGGGCAAAAAAAAAAATCGGCCTGTTTTTTTCGTACTTGGTAAAATCGGAAGTCTAAACTGATTTCTACTCCACCTATTCTTTAGCCATAAGACCATATTTACATTCAGCACTCTTTTGTATATGACTTTTTCCTGTACTATTATCCAAAGTGGCGTTCTAGAAAATTTATCCTACAAAAATAACAAAACACCTCTCAATAAAACTCTCTGCCTTTATTACCAATCTCGACTTCTTGGCAATCCCTTTTCATATTGTAATTCTTTAGATAAACATTTTTTCCCCTTCAGTCAATTTTAGAAATTTTCCCTGGATTGTCATTAGTAGGAGACAGTAAATAACTGTCCGTTGCAGAGCATAACACAGTGTACGATGTGCTGACCTGCTGAGACATTTTCAATAACACCTAAATTCTTACGACCGGAAATTAACAGAAACACTCTGTCTCTGATAGTATTGTGGTAAACACCATTATTTATAATGGCATTGTTTTCTGATGCCTCTTTTATGTCCGTTTATTAGTTCCTTGCATGGGGCCAAGATGAACAGTACGATTCATAATGTCATTGTTTTAAAAATGCATTTTCTTGATGACATATGGATGAATTCCGTTGGTGAAGCTGTTTGCCAGTTGGCTTGGCGGACAGTAGTAATGCAAATTCAGTTTGGGTAGTGCTGTGAGAGCATTTGCTAATAGATGCTTTGTGCAAAGCCTGAAAGATGCTTCTTCGTGGCTAGGATTCTGCCAGAAGCACACTGAGATATTCACAGAGTCATTCTGCTACATTTCAAATGTTTCTCTTTATAAACGGGAGACAGAAGTTACATTGCACATTATTGTGAGCGTTAGTTTAGAAGAGATATTCCTAATGTGCAGATGCTAAGTAAGTCAAATTCACATTATTATTGGAAACCCACTGAACAATCTGTCAATTTTGCACCCCCTTTGGCACAAATGCACTCCCCAAGTGACTTTCAAGTGCATAATACTTTTGGGAACAAAAATTATTAGTACATTTTGGTTTTGTAAGAAAAGTGTGCTTTTAAAGAAAGTGTCCATCTGGTTATAAAATATAGTTCTGTTTATTATCATCATTGCACCAATTAATTCTACGACACTGTACAAAGAATACACTATTTTACAGGAGTTTTTGCTTAGAGTTAAGCCCACTATTATATCCCCATCATAAACACTAGAGACTTTTTTTGGGATACTTAATATATAATTAATGATGATTGAATAAGTTGCCTGGATATATTGTAAGTTCTTTTTACAGTATTCATTTACATTTCTACACGTGTTTCTTAGCATGTAGCTTTGCACATATGGTGACGTGACTTATCATAGGCCAATACGATTGTAGTCTAATGCTAGTCGAATTTATAATCCTGCAAGTTGTTATATGGATCAAGGGAGAATAAAATTATGTAGTAGTCATGAGCCAGTGAGTCATTTAGGCCTTCTTCACATGTCGACTTTTTATGTCCGTATGCGGTTCGTTTTATAAGGACTGCAAATATGGACATACTCAAAACCAATTATTTTCAATAGTGGTGCACACGTCAGGTTTTTCACACGAACCGTGTGTTTGTGTGAAAAACCGGCACACATGTCCTTTTTTTTCACGCAGCACGGACAAAATGCATGCTGCACACTGATGACACATGGATGAGATTTGTGTGTCATCAGTGTGACACATACCAGAGCCAGGAAGAAGCAGTACAATTAGCGCTGCTCCTAGGCACCGGGTGCTTAATGCAGCTCTCATCATTGCCACCTGGTCTACATGCGATCACTGATGGCTGGGGACTGATGTTAATATTCTGGGAAGGGTCCAAAAGCCATGAAGGTTCCCAGGCTATTAATATCAGCTCACAGATGTTTGCTTAGCCTTTACAGGTAATTATAGGTGAGACCCCCGCTTTATTTACTAACGAGCAAAGTCTAAATAGACAGCTGCAGTCTGAAATTAGAAGCCTAGGAAGGGGCCATGGATATTGGCCCCCTCCCAGACTAAGAACATCAGCCCTCAGCCATCCCACAAGTGGCACATCCTCCACTCTTCCTCTTGCCCTGGTGTGGTGGCAAGTGGAGTAATAGTTGTGGGGTTGATATCACCTTTGTATTATAAGGGGACATCAAGCCCACCAAGATGTCTGGCTCCACTCATTCAGGTCCTAATGCAGGCAAGCGATATATATGTACAGTGGGGAAAATAAATATTTGATCCCTTGCTGATTTTGTAAGTTTGCCTACTGACAAAGACATGAGCAGTTTATTATTTTAAGGGTAAGTTAAAAGGGAGAATGGATGGAGTCAAGTACTGTAAAATCCTTAGTGGCAACCTCCTTCCCTTCACCAGGACATTAAAAATGGGTCATGGCTGGGTCTTCCAGCAAGACAATGACCCAAAACATACAGCCAAGGCAACAAAGGAGTGGCTCAAAAAGAAGCACATTAAGGTCATGGGGTGGCCTTGCCAGTCTCCAGACCTTAGTCCCATAGAAAACTTATGGAAAGAGTTGAAGCTCCGAATTGCCAAACGACAGCTTCAAAATCTTAATGATATAGAGATGATCTGCAAAGAGGAATGAACAAAACTTCCTCCTGACATGTGTGCAAACCTGATCATCAACTACAAAAAATCGTCTGACCGCTGTGCTTCCCAACAATGGTTTGCCGCCAAGTATTATGTCTTGTTTACCAGATGAATCAAATATTTATTTCTCACTGCAAAATGCAAATAAATGTATATAATTTATACAATGTCATTTTCTAGATTTTATTTTTGATATTCTATCTCTCGATTAACCTACCCTTAAAATTATGGACTGTCTTTGTTAGTGGGCAAAGTTAGAAAATCAGCAAGGGATCAAATACTTATTTCCCCCACTGTATTGAGTTATAACCCATGGCAACCCAATCAACATATAAAGGGGATTTGTACACAAAAAAGGGAAGAGAAAAGAGAAATGGTAAGGGAAGGAGCAAGAATATAGACATAGCAATATGAATATAGCAAAAGTATGTGAACCTTTAGAATTAGCAGATATTTTAAAGGTGAAACTAAATTCTGGTATTTTCAATCAATGGGATGTAAGTCGGGTAAGAGTGAATAACTTATTTTATTTAAAGAACAGAGATCTATTAAAATCTGATTTCTAAAGAGTTTGGGCTCCACCTAGTAGTTTTATGTGCAAAAAAACTTAAAAAAAGTATATAAAAGGAAATCATGAACTCAACCACATAAATTAAACTGGCAGTTAGGTAATAAACAGATAATACAAATTTTGTTTTCATCTCCATAAATGTGTGTATTTTAGTTAAGATTTACCTTTCGATTGAAATAAATATTGTTATTTTACTTGGTTCTGCTAAATATACAAAATCATGCTACTTCTGTTACTTTCCAGTATGAAGAACATATTAAACCTAAATCTACAAATCCGCATTGTAGTATACTGTATGAATTTGGCTGTTTGCCATGAATAAGGCATAACCTATTGAAACATGTAGACCGGTTCATGGGTTAATTTTTAATACCTTGTTTTAGCAATGATGGTATAAATTTTAACGCTAATGGTATTATCTCTCCATTATAGGGCTCTTTCAAAGTTGGGTACTGTATGTATTTTGGTGTTGAAGACAAGGTTCAAGCAGTTTAATGTATTCAACAAGTCTTTAGAGTCATACATACCTGTACATGGTGGGGAATTGGGAGTTCTACCACAGCCAGTTGTATATTACTGATCTGTAATCTTCGTTCTCAAAAGCCATGCACTTGCCAGATTTTGAGGGTTGCACTTTTGACAATCAATTTTCCAGGTGGTGTCTACAGGTATGCTAATTAAGACTCAATTAAAGCAATCTGGAAAGCATTTTTGTCTGTAGCCATCAAGAATTAAATTCTTAGCACTAATAAATTAGTGTATTTAGGCATTATCTGAATAATCTATGTATCATAGACACATAATAAAGACATTGAAAGTAATGGACACATAATATTCTACTCTTCTACAGCATTTAAACTGTATGAATGTCTAGCCGTTCCTGCAGCATGTGATTATATAGAAATTTGGAAACCAGTGCACATTCACGTACTTGTGAATATAACGACAAATATACAGTAGAAACCAATATACCAATTTGATTTCTAGTACTCGAGTATATATTTTATACAATTTATAGACCAGTATACAAAGCATAAATCACAGTAGTGAATACCTAGAATATGTTGTAGCCATTGTTGAGTTAGAATGAAGAAAATTTCTAAGCAGATCAATTTTATTGCAGGTGATGATAAAACTCAGTATTATAGCAATACCAATATTTGTAAATTGTCTAGACTATATAAAAACGTTACTTGGATCATTTTGAGCTAATGATGAGTTCCAGAGGCTAGGGAGAATGGGAGGAGAAATAGCTCATAAGTAGAAATAGAATCATATTTCTCTGATAGGATATACTACAAAGATTCTTACGTTTGCTTGTACTGATGATGTATACAAAGTTTATTGAAATAATACCTTGTTTTGGCCTTGAGGACACAGGAAATTGTTTCATTTTGTCGTTGAATTTAAACGTTCTTAACTTTGTTTCCACTTACATAATGTAAGCCTACAGCAAAATAGTTAAGGAGGGAAGGTACTGTATATTATGCCATGGAAAGCCAGTGATTGAAGGGCATCCATGAAGCTGGGTTCTATTCTAAGTTAGTTCTCCACACTTTTGGTGAGTATTATATTAGGGCCTATATTATTAAGTAGTGGCAGATGGTAATGGTTGGTAACTGCACTTGCCACTCCTTATCCGTCCAGAATAGGTTTTGAGTATGTGCTCCTCAAGCTTAGATGAAACTAGAATCTTCAGATAAAGGAATATTTTCACAAGTAAAATGTATTATTTATTTATTGGATAACTTTAGAAAATGGGACTCTGGACTTTAGTTTCAATTACAGAGGTCAGACGTTTCCTGTAGTTCTCAACCAAGTTTGCACACATTTCAGCAGGGATTTTAGCCCACTCATCCATACAGATCTTCTCCAGATCTTTCAGGTTTCTGGGCTGTCACTAGGCAACACTGGGTTTCAGCTCCCTATTGGCTAGGCCACTACAGGACCTTGAAATGCTGCTTATGGAGCCACTCTTTAGTTGTCCTGGCGGTATGTTTCAGATCATTGTCCTTACTGAAGGAAGGAGGATGTTGGCCAAAATCTCGCTATACAGTTAGGGCCTGAAATATTTGGACAGTGACACAATTTTCGCGAGTTGGGCTCTGCATGCCACCACATTGGATTTGAAATGAAACCTCTACAACAGAATTCAAGTGCAGATTGTAACGTTTAATTTGAAGGGTTGAACAAAAATATCTGATAGAAAATGTAGGAATTGTACACATTTCTTTACAAACACTCCACATTTTAGGAGGTCAAAAGTAATTGGACCAATAAACATAACCCAAACAAAATATTTTTATTTTCAATATTTTGTTGCAAATCCTTTGGAGGCAATCACTGCCTTAAGTCTGGAACCCATGGACATCACCAAACGCTGGGTTTCCTCCTTCTTAATGTTTTGCCAGGCCTTTACAGCCGCAGCCTTCAGGTCTTGCTTGTTTGTGGGTCTTTCCGTCTTAAGTCTGGATTTGAGCAAGTGAAATGCATGCTCAATTGGGTTTAGATCTGGAGATTGACTTGGCCATTGCAGAATGTTCCACTTTTTGGCACTCATGAACTCCTGGGTAGCTTTGGCTGTATGCTTGGGGTCATTGTCCATCTGTACTATGAAGCGCCGTCCAATCAACTTTGCAGCATTTGGCAGAATCTGGGCTGAAAGTATATCCCGGTACACTTCAGAATTCATCCGGCTACTCTTGTCTGCTCTTATGTCATCAATAAACACAAGTGACCCAGTGCCATTGAAAGCCATGCATGCCCATGCCATCACGTTGCCTCCACCATGTTTTACAGAGGATGTGGTGTGCCTTGGATCATGTGCCGTTCCCTTTCTTCTCCAAACTTTTTTCTTCCCATCATTCTGGTACAGGTTGATCTTTGTCTCATCTGTCCATAGAATACTTTTCCAGAACTGAGCTGGCTTCTTGAGGTGTTTTTCTGCAAATTTAACTCTGGCCTGTCTATTTTTGGTATTGATGAATGGTTTGCATCTAGATGTGAACCCTTTGTATTTACTGTCATGGAGTCTTCTCTTTACTGTTGACTTAGAGACAGATACACCTACTTCACTGAGAGTGTTCTGGACTTCAGTTGATGTTGTGAACGGGTTCTTCTTCACCAAATTAAGTATGCGGCGATCATCCACCACTGTTGTCATCCGTGGACGCCCAGGCCTTTTTGAGTTCCCAAGCTCACCAGTCAATTCCTTTTTTCTCAGAATGTACCCAACTGTTGATTTTGCTACTCCAAGCATGTCTGCTATCTCTCTGATGGATTTTTTTTTTTTTTCAGCCTCAGGATGTTCTGCTTCACCTCAATTGAGAGTTCCTTTGACCGCATGTTGTCTGCTCACAGCAACAGCTTCCAAATGCAAAACCACACACCTGGAATCCACCCCTGACCTTTTAACTACTTCATTGATTACAGGTTAACGAGGGAGACGCCTTCAGAGTTAATTGCAGCCCTTAGAGTCCATTGTCCAATTACTTTTGGTCCCTTGAAAAAGAGGACGCTATGCATTACAGAGCTATGATTCCTAAACCCTTTCTCCGATTTGGATGTGGAAACTATCATATTGCAGCTGGGAGTGTGCACTTTCAGCCCATATTATATATATAATTGTATTTCTGAACATGTTTTTGTAAACAGCTAAAATAACAAAACTTGTGTCACTGTCCAAATATTTCTGGCCCTAACTGTACATGACCCCATCCATTCTCCCTTCAATACGGTGCTGTAGTCCTGTCCACCTTGCAGAAAAGAACCGTAAAAGTATGATGCCTCCCTCACCATGTTTCATGGTTGAGATGGTGTTTTTGTGGCTATTCTCATCCTTCTTCTTCCTCCAAAAGACGGTGAGTGGAGTTGATACCAAAAAGTTCTATTTTGGTTTCATCTGACCACATGACCTTCTCCCATTCCTCCTCTGGATCATCCAGATGGTCCTTGGCAAACTCAGAATCATCTTTATCCCAGAAGGCAGGCTCTTGCATGGAGCCCCAGACCGAGGAAGATTAACAGTCATCTTGTATTTCTCAGAATCATCTTTATCCCACAAGGCAGGCTCTTGCATGGAGCCCCAGACCAAGGAAGATTAACAGTCATCTTGTATTTCATCCATTTTCTAATAATTGTGCCAACAGTTGTTGCCTTCTCACCAAGCTGCTTGCCTAGTGTCCTGTAGCCAATGCCAGCCTTGTGCAGGTCTACAATTTTGTCCCTGGTGTCCTTAGGCATCTCTTTGCTCTTGGTCATGGTGGAGAGGCTGGAGTGTGATTGACTAAGTGTGTGGACAGGTGTCTTTTATTCAGGTAATGAGTCCAAATAGGTGCAATTAATACAGATAATGAGTGAAGAGTATGAGGGCTTCTTAAAGAAAAACTAATAGGTCTGTGAGAGCCAGAATTCTTGCTTGTTGGTAGTTTATCAAATACTTATTTCATGCAACAAAATGGAATTTAAATATTTAAATATCATGCAATGGAATTTTCTGTTTTTTTATTTTTAGATTCCGTCTCTCACAGTTGAAGTGTACGTATGATAATAATGTCAGACTTCCTCATTCTTTGCAAGTAGGAAAACTTGCAAAATTGGCCATGTACCAAATAGTTATTTTCCTTACTGCATATATATGTATATGTATATATATATATATACATATATATATATATATATATATGTATATATATATATATATATACATATATATGTATATATATGTATATGTATATGTATATATATAAACTATTCAAAGGAAGGAACACTAAATTGTGTTTTATTTTTAGTTTAAATCACTCTCTTCTTCCCGAAAAAGAATAAAAACAAAAAGTCCTATGTAGTCCAAAATGGTGCAAATAATAAATAGAAAGCAAATAACAAGCACTGATATAACTCCTTCGACAGACACATAAAGTTATGGCTCTCAGAATACGGTGTTATAAAAACAAAATATTTTTTTGTTAAATGTTTTTATTTTATTATGCAGAAATAAAAAATATTTAGAATTGAGAGTCCTCAGTGGTTGATACCTTTTAATGGCTAACTGAAAAGATGGTAACAAATTGCAAGCTTTCGAGACTACATACGTCTCTTCATCAGGCAAAGACTGAAAGAAATTCTGGAGAATCACATATTTATGCACAACACATCACAGGACAAAAAAAAACATGGATAAGACAGGTGACATGAAGCAGAATTACCATGGGTGATAAACAGCTATGTCCATAAATATTGGACCAGTTCTTAGATAGGGAATGTTTTATTGTCCTCGGATTGGGGTCTGGTTCTGTTGTGATGACCCCACATGGTCTGAGGGGCAAATTTCTTAGTTTCTTAGTTGATGTAAAAAGACATAAATCCATGCAACACATTCATTCCTGCACTAAGACTGTCAAAGGTATCTATTGGCCAACATGATACCAAGATATATATCTTTCCTGTATGCAGAAACAGTAAGGCAAAATAACAAACAAAATACTCTTTCTTTTGTAGTGATATTTACCAATCTCTCTAAAACAGTTACTAGAAAACAGTGATGAGGACAGTTCAAATGTGTATGATATTACCTTAGGACATTATTCCTGCTGCTTATGCCTGAGGCAATACAAAAAATACATGATTATTTAGAATTGTTTGTATGCAACTTAAAGTATGGCTTATTGTGTCCTTAATAGTTTGTAGTTTGCATAGAGTTAAATTGTTCCTTACCAACACCAACTGGACTTGCAGCTTAATGTTTCACAGTGCCCTGATATCTTTGATCATCACTGCTGTATGACAAATAGCAATTAGCAAAAGCAATGTAGTGCAATGTATTGTAAGCTGGCATTGCTAGTAGGTATAAAAAGTTTCTTGTACTACCCCTACATCATCACTAGATGGCCAGTTATGTCTTTTCTAAAACATTTGGGATATTTATTACGGTAACGTTTTTTTCCTTTAACTACAATAAAAACTGTATGTATAAATACACGTTAAAGTGAAAGGCTTTGTATATAATTCAATGACTTTTACTATATAATTTCTGCTTCCTACAGGTATGATCACATTGCATCTTTCATTCTTTTTGCATTGTTTTTAGGGTAGAAAAAGTACTAGCAAAATGATCAAAAGAATGTTCCTATTAATTTGTATGTTTAGGATTTCAAACGTCTTGTTGGTTGTCTGATCCCTTTAATTACCTTTACAAGTATCTTGAACCACTTTTGCCATTTACTTTATTATAAAATTATCTACCATTCTCCACATTTTGTTTCTTTACTTTCTTTTACACTTTGAGTAAGGCCTCAAACATCTTGGCCCAGCAATCACTTTTATCCCCTCTTCCTGAAACAGTACATCAGAGTGGAGCAATGCTGTAGATCTTACCGCAACTTCTGTCACTGTCATTGTCTGATGACCTTCAGGATTGTTGATGTAGAAGTAAATGCAGCATCTTCTGTCCCTGCCACCTGCATCATTAGTGGCTGCCGACACACTTTGTCTAGTCATAATTTACAATGGTCGATGCTTCTGACCACGCCACCTTTTTCCCTGAATTGAGACGTCATCAGGGTGGGGTGATAGAAGCATGTTGAGAAAAAAGAAATACAACAAATTCTGCACTCTTAAATCCAAATTCATTCCCTTTCTTCTAAGCCACACAATGTGCCTAAAGTACTTTTGGGCCTTGCTTATACTGTTGTATAATAAGGAGGAGTGCAATGCGAGAAAACATTGTTTTTCCACACTGACCAATGTTATTCAATGAGGAAAAAATTGTAGCATGCTGCAATTGCACTCGTATATCGGACATAATGGTAGTTGGGGTTGATGTTAGCTGTGATTTGTCAAAAAACACAGCTGGCATCAAGTTCTTACATTAGTAATGGAGAGGTGTCTATCGGACACCCCCATTACTAACCCAGTAATCAAAAATAAAAACACACACAAAAAATACTTTATGTGAATATAGATTCCCCGACACTTTCCCTGGTTCAACGATTTATTAAAAAAAGCCATGCAGGTCCGATGTAGTATAGGTAATCCGCTGCGGCCCACAAATGGATACCTGAAAGACATAAGAAGAGAGAAATAAAGAGAAGACAATGTCCCACATTCACCAATTTAGTAGAAAACCAATAAGTTCCGTTGCAGGTTCGGCATAATCTTTGGGGTTCCCACTACAATCCCTGAATCATAAGGCTATGAAGCTTCATTCAGAGAACAAAGTTCTCCTTAGGCTGTTGCAGCAGCCACTCTGGGTCCCGCTGTGCTCTGTGAGACCTGGCGGCTCTGGACAGAAGTGATGTCAGTAACTACACCGCTCATTAGAGTCGCAGTCACCCTGTGCTCTATGAGACTAGCACTTGCATGACAAAAGTTCAATCATAGAGATTCCACTCACCATACTTTTCTGGAGCAACATTGAAATTTTTTATATGCAAATGTAAGTGAGCCCTTAGGATCCACATGTTTGGCATTTCTGTAGTGTGGAGAGCCCGCTTACTTTACGGGGTGTGTGTCTCTAAAAGCACAAGCTGGGCTCAAGGTATGTCCCACACACTGTCCCTATTATGGTACATGGTCTCCACACTGTTTTCTCCTTTTCATGCAGGGCCCCTTCTTCACACTGTCCTCTCACACTGTGTCCCACCTACAGCTCTTGCAAAAATTAAGAGATGACCACATCAAAACCCTGTCGTGGGCAGCCCAATCTCCAGACCTGAACCCCATTGAAAACATCTGGAATGTACTCAAGAGGATGATGGATAGTCACAAGCCATCAAACAAAGAAGAACTGCTTAAATTTTTGCCCCAGAAGCAGTGTGAAAGATTGGTGGAAAGCATGCCAAGACGCATGAAAGCTGGGATTAAAAATCATGGTTATTCCACAAAATATTGATTTCTGAATTCTTCCTGAGTTAAAACATTAGTATTGTTATTTCTAAATGATTACGAACATGTTTTCCTTGCATTATTTGAGGTCTGAAAAAAATGTTTTTTTTTATTTTGACCATTTTTCTTTGTCAGAAAAAAATACAAAATTTATTGCTTGGAAATTTGGAGACATGTTGTCAGAAGTTTATAGACTACTAGATGGTTGCCCGATTCTAACGCATCGGGTATTCTGGAATATGCATGTCCACGTAGTATATTGCACAGCCCACGTAGTATATTGCCAAGCCACATAGTATATGCCCAACCACGTAGTATATTGCCCAGTCACGTAGTATATTGCCCAGCCACATAGTATATTGCCCAGCCACGTAGTATATTACCCAGTCACGTACTATATTGCCCAGTCACGTACGATATTGCTCAGCTACATAGTATATTGCCCAGCCACGTAGTATATTGCCCAATAACGTAGTATATTGCCCAGTCACGTACTATATTGCCCAGTCACGTAGTATATTGCCCAGCCACGTAGTATATTGCCCAGTCACGTAGTATATTGCCCAGTCACATAGTATATTGCACAGCCCGCATAGTATATTGCACAGCCCACGTAGTATATTGCACAGCCCGCGTAGTATATTGCAAAGATACTTAGTAGATAACATGTCAGTAAAATCACATTAGTGAGCAATATAGTGAAAAATAATAATACTGGGCAGGACCGTAGCAGACAAACTGCATATTTATTATAACCAAAAAAACAATAAAAAAAGCAGTCATGAGTCAAATTATATGTAAATCACAGAAAAAACTTTTATTAGTCACAACAGGTATAAAACAGCAGAGAGAGGAGGATCCCCCATGACATCCTCAGCACGCAAAATAGGACACAAGTGGGTGCACATACTAATATCTAATATTAATGATGTTATTAGTACCACTCTCGCATATGTAAAAACAGTACAGCCAAATAATTATCATGTATTGCTGGCAAAGAAAGGTCAAATATAATTATACATACATATAGTTGTACATACCCGTAGATTGGAGAATATGGATAGATGTGCACCCAGCTCCTGCCCACCCCAACGTGCGTTTCAGCTGATGCCTTTCTCAAGTATATTGCACAGCCCGCGAAGTATATTGCCCAGCCCGCGTAGTATATTGCCCAGCGCGCGTAGTATATTGCCCAGTCACGTAGTATATTGCCGAGTGACGTAGTATATTGCCCAGCGACATAGTATATTGCCCAGTCACGTAGTATATTGCCCAGCCACGTAGTATATTGCCCAGTGACGTAGTATATTGCCCAGTCACGTAGTATATTGCCCAGTCACGTAGTATATTGCCCAGTCACGTAGTATATTGCCCAGCTACGTAGTATATTGCTCAGCCACGTAGTATATTGCCCAGTCACGTAGTATATTGCCCAGCTACATAGTATATTGCCCAGCCACGTAGTATATTGCCCAGTCACGTAGTATTTTGCCCAGTCACGTAGTATATTGCCCAGTCACGTAGTATATTGCCCAGTCACGTAGTATATTGCACAGCCCACATAGTATATTGCACAGCCCGCGTAGTATATTGCACAGCCTGTGTAGTATATTGCCCAGCCCGTGTAGTATATTGCCCAGCCCGCGTAGTATATTGCACAGCCCACGTAGTATATTGCACAGCCCACGTAGTATATAGCAATGTGGGCATCATTTCCCTGTTAAAAAAAGAATTAAAATAAAAAATAGTTATATACTCACTGTTATGACCTGGTGGTTAGGACAATAATTGACCTGGTGGTTAAGAGCACACGGAATGACCTGATAGTTACTAATAATATAGGACGAGCTCTGAGACGTGGGAACTCTGCTGACCGGAATCCCTAATCCTATCACACACACTAGAAATAGCCGTGGATTGCTCCTAACGCTCCCTATGCATCTCGTCACAGCCTAAGGAACTAGCTAGCCCTGAAGATAGAAAAATAAAGCCTACCTTGCCTCAGAGAAATTCCCCAAAGGAAAAGGCAGCCCCCCACATATAATGACTGTGAGTAAAGATGAAAATTACAAACACAGAGATGAAATAGATTTAGCAAAGTGAGGCCCGACTTACTGAACAGACTGAGGATAGGAAAGGTAACTTTGCGGTCAGCACAAAAAACTACAAAAAGAGGGCAACAAAACCACGCAGAGGGCACAAAAAGACCCTCCGCACCGACTCACGGTGCGGAGGCGCTCCCTCTGCGTCCCAGAGCTTCCAGCAAGCAAGACAAAAATCAAAATAGCAAGCTGGACAGAAAAATAGCAAACAGAGAAAAACAAGCAGGAACTTAGCTTCTGCTGGGAAGACAGGTCACAAGAAAGATCCAGGAGTGAACTAGACCAATACTGGAACATTGACAGGTGGCATGGAGCAATGATCTAAGTGGAGTTAAATAGAGCAGCCAGCTAACGAATTAACCTCGTCACCTGTGGAAGGAAACTCAGAAGCCGCAGCCCCACTCACAACCACCAGAGGAAGCCCATGGACAGAACCAGCCGAAGTACCATTCATGACCACAGGAGGGAGCTTGACAACAGAATTCACAACAGTACCCCCCCTTGAGGAGGGGTCACTGAACCCTCACCAGAGCCCCCAGGCCGACCAGGATGAGCCAAATGAAAGGCACGAACCAGATCGGCAACATGAACATCAGATGCAAAGACCCAGGAAATATCTTCCTGACCATAACCCTTCCACTTGACCAGGTACTGGAGTTTCCGTCTCGAAATATGAGAATCCAAAATCTTCTCCACCACATACTCCAACTCCCCCTCAACCAACACCGGGGCAGGAGGATCAACGGATGGAACCACAGGCGCCACGTATCTCCGCAACAACGACCTATGGAATACATTATGGATGGCAAAAGAAGCTGGAAGGGTCAAACGAAATGACACAGGATTGAGAACCTCAGAAATCTTATACGGACCAATGAAACGAGGTTTAAACTTAGGAGAGGAAACCTTCATAGGAACATAACGAGACGACAACCAAACCAAATCCCCAACACGAAGTCGGGAACCCACACAGCGCCGGCGGTTAGCGAAACGTTGAGCCTTCTCCTGGGACAATGTCAAATTGTCCACCACATGAGTCCAAATCTGCTGCAACCTATCCACCACAGTATCTACACCAGGACAGTCCGAAGACTCAACCTGCCCTGAAGAGAAACGAGGATGGAAACCAGAATTGCAGAAAAACGGCGAAACCAAAGTAGCCGAGCTGGCACGATTATTAAGGGCGTACTCAGCCAAAGGCAAAAAGGACACCCAATCATCCTGATCAGCAGAAACAAAGCATCTCAGATATGTTTCCAAAGTCTGATTAGTTCGTTCGGTTTGGCCATTTGTCTGAGGATGGAAAGCCGAGGAAAAAGACAAATCAATGCCCATCCTAGCACAAAAGGATCACCAAAACCTCGAAACAAACTGGGAACCTCTGTCCGAAACGATGTTCTCCGGAATGCCATGTAAACGAACCACATGCTGGAAAAACAATGGCACCAAATCAGAGGAGAAAGGCAATTTAGACAAGGGTACCAAATGGACCCCCTGCAGACTGTGAGCCCTTGCGGGCAGGGTCCTCCCTCCTTATGTACTCGTGTGCCTTGTTATCTGCTCATGTTTAATGTATTTGTCTATATTTGCCCCGTATTCACATGTAAAGCGCCATGGAATAAATGGCGCTATAAAAATGTATAATAAATAATCTTAGAGAAGCGATCACAAACCACCCAAATGACCGACATCTTTTGAGAGACAGGGAGATCCTAAATAAAATCCATAGAAATATGCATCCAGGGCCTCTTCGGGACTGGCAAGGGCAAAAGCAACCCACTGGCACGAGAACAGCAGGGCTTAGCCCGAGCACAAGTCCCACAGGACTGCACAAAAGAACGCACATCCCGCGACAAAGACGGCCACGAAAAGGATCTAGCCACCAAATCTCTGGTACCAAAGATTCCAGGATGACCAGCCAACACCGAACAATGAACCTCAGAGATAACTCTACTAGTCCATTTATCAGGGACAAACAGTTTCTCCGCTGGGCAACGGTCAGGTCTATCAGCCTGAAATTTTTGCAGCACCCGCCGCAAATCAGGGGAGATGACAGACAAAATTACCCCCTCTTTGAGAATACCCGCCGGCTCAGGAACACCCGGAGAGTCGGGCACAAAACTCCTTGACAGGGCATCAGCCTTCACATTCTTAGAGCCCGGAAGGTACGAAACCACAAAATCAAAATGGGAGAAAAATAGCAACCAACGAGCCTGTCTAGGATTCAACCGTTTGGCAGACTCGAGATAAGTCAAATTCTTGTGATCCGTCAAGACCACCACGCGATGCTTGGCTCCTTCAAGCCAATGACGCCACTCCTCGAATTCCCACTTCATGGCCAACAACTCTCGATTGCCAACGTCATAATTGCGCTCAGCAGGCGAAAACTTTCTAGAAAAGAAGGCACATGGTTTCATCACCGAGCCATCAGAACTTCTTTGCGACAAAACAGCCCCTGCTCCAATCTCAGAAGCATCAACCTCGACCTGAAACGGGAGCGAAACATCTGGCTGGCACAACACAGGGGCAGAAGAAAAACGACGCTTCAACTCCTGAAAAGCTTCCACAGCCGCAGAAGACCAATTGACCACATCAGCACCCTTCTTGGTTAAATCAGTCAACGGTTTAGCAACACTAGAAAAATTACTGATGAAGCGACGATAAAAATTAGCAAAGCCCAGGAACTTTTGCAGACTCTTCACAGATGTCGGCAGAGTCCAATCATAAATGGCCTGGACTTTAACAGGGTCCATCTCGATAGTAGAAGGGGAAAAAATGAAACCCAAAAATGAAACCTTCTGAACTCCAAAGAGACACTTTGACCCCTTCACAAACAAAGAATTCGCACGAAGGACCTGGAACACCATTCTGACCTGCTTCACGTGAGACTCCCAATCATCCGAGAAGACCAAAATATCATCCAAATATACAATCAGGAATTTATCCAGGTACTCTCGGAAGATGTCATGCATAAAGGACTGAAATACTGATGGAGCATTGGAAAGCCCGAATGGCATAACCAGGTACTCAAAATGACCCTTGGGCGTATTAAATGCTGTTTTCCATTCATCGCCCTGTTTAATACACACAAGATTATACGCACCACGAAGATCTATCTTGGTGAACCAACAAGCCTCCTTAATCCGAGCAAATAAATCAGACAGCAGCGGCAAAGGGTACTGAAATTTGACTGTGATCTTATTAAGAAGGCGGTAATCAATACAAGGTCTCAAAGAACCATCCTTCTTGGCCACAAAAAAGAACCCTGCTCCCAATGGTGACGACGACGGGCGAATATGACCCTTCTCCAAGGATTTCTTTATATAACTCCGCATAGCGGCGTGTTCTGGCACAGATAAATTGAACAGTCGGCCCTTAGGAAACTTACTACCAGGAATCAAATCGATAGCACAATCGCAATCCCTATGAGGAGGTAGGGCACTGGATTTGGGCTCATCAAATATATCCCGGTAATCCGACAAAAACTCCGGGACTTCACAAGGGGTGGATGATGAAATAGACAAAGATGGAACATTACCATGTACCCCCTGACAACCCCAGCTGGACACAGACATAGATTTCCAATCCAATACTGGATTATGGACCTGTAGCCATGGCAACCCCAAAACGACCACATCATGCAGATTATGCAACACCAAAAAGCAAATATCCTCCTGATGTGCAGGAGCCATGCACACGGTCAATTGGGTCCAGTACTGAGGCTTATTCTTGGCCAAAGGCGTAGCATCAATTCCTCTCAATGGAATAGGATACTGTAAGGGCTCCAAGAAAAAACCACAGCGCCTAGCAAACTCCAAGTCCATCAAATTCAGGGCAGCGCCTGAATCCACAAATGCCATAACAGAATAGGATGACAAAGAGCAAATCAGAGTAACAGACAAAAGAAATTTCGACTGTACCGTACCAATGGTGGCAGACCTAGCGAAACGCTTAGTGCGCTTAGGACAATCGGAGATAGCATGAGTGGAATCACCACAGTAAAAACACAGCCCATTCCGAGGTCTGTGTTCTTGCCGTTCAGCTCTGGTCAAAGTCCTATCACATTGCATAGGCTCAGGTCTATGCTCAGATAATACCGCCAAATGGTGCACAGCTCTACGCTCACGCAAGCGTCGATCGATCTGAATGGCCAAAGACATAGACTCATTCAGACCAGCAGGCATGGGAAATCCCACCATGACATCCTAAAGGGCTTCAGAGAGACCCTTTCTGAAAATTGCTGCCAGGGCACATTCATTCCACTGAGTGAGTACAGACCACTTCCTAAACTTCTGACAATATATCTCTACCTCATCCTGACCCTGACACAGAGCCAGCAAGATTTTCTCTGCCTGATCCACTGAATTTGGTTCATCATAAAGCAATCCGAGCGCCAGAAAAAATGCATCAACATCACGCAATGCCGGATCTCCTGGCGCAAGGGAAAATGCCCAGTCTTGAGGGTCGCCACGTAACAAAGAAGTAATGATTTTCACTTGTTGAACAGGGTCACCTGAGGAGCGAGGTTTCAAAGCAAGAAACAATTTACAATTATTTTTGAAATTCAGAAACTTAGATCTATCCCCAAAAAACAAATCAGGAATTGGAATCCTAGGCTCTAACATCGGATTCTGAACCACAAAATCTTGAATGTTTTGTACCCTTGTAGTGAGATTATCCATATAAGAGGACAGACCTTGAATGTCCATATCTACACCAGTATCCTGAACCACCCAGAGGTAAAGGGGAAAAGAAAAAAAACACACTGCAAAGAAAAAAAAAATGGTCTCAGAACTTCTCTTATACCTCTTTTGAGATGCATTAATACTTTGGGCCACCTGTACTCTTATGACCTGGTGGTTAGGACAATAATTGACCTGGTGGTTAAGAGCACACGGAATGACCTGATAGTTACTAATAATATAGGACGAGCTCTGAGACGTGGGAACTCTGCTGACCAGAATCCCTATCACACACACTAGAAATAGCCGTGGATTGCTCCTAACGCTCCCTATGCAACTCGTCACAGCCTAAGGAACTAGCTAGCCCTGAAGATAGAAAAATAAAGCCTACCTTGCCTCAGAGAAATTCCCCAAAGGAAAAAGCAGCCCCCCACATATAATGACTGTGAGTAAAGATGAAAATTACAAACACAGAGATGAAATAGATTTAGCAAAGTGAGGCCCGACTTACTGAACAGACTGAGGATAGGAAAGGTAACTTTGCGGTCAGCACAAAAAACTACAAAAAGACCACGCAGAGGGCGCAAAAAGACCCTCCACACCGACTCACGGTGCGGAGACGCTCCCTCTGCGTCCCAGCGCTTCCAGCAAGCAAGACAAAAATCAAAATAGCAAGCTGGACAGAAAAATAGCAAACAGAGAAAAACAAGCAGGAACTTAGCTTCTGCTGGGAAGACAGGTCACAAGAAAGATCCAGGAGTGAACTAGACCAATACTGGAACATTGACAGGTGGCATGGAGCAATGATCTAAGTGGAGTTAAATAGAGCAGCCAGCTAACGAATTAACCTCGTCACCTGTGGAAGGAAACTCAGAAGCCGCAGCCCCACTCACAACCACCAGAGGAAGCCCATGGACAGAACCAGCCGAAGTACCATTCATGACCACAGGAGGGAGCTTGACAACAGAATTCACAACAACTCACCTCCCGTTGGCCCCTGGATCCAGGAAGCGTTTACCGATGCTCCTCGCGCGCTCCGGTCTTAAGAGTGCATTGCGGTCTCGCGAGATGATGACGTAGCGGTCTCACGAGACTGCTACATCATCATCTCGCGAGATCGCAATGCATGGACCGGTCACGGAGCGTCGCAAAGAGCCGGAAAGGCACCGAAAGGTGAGTATATGCTGATTTTTTATTTTTTTTATTATTTTTAACAGATCTTTTTACTTTAGTATATAGCCCAGCCACGTAGTATATTGCACAGCCTGCGTGGTATATTGCCCAACCCGCATAGTATATTGCCCAGCCCACGTAGTATATTGCACAGTCACGTAGTATATTGCCCAGTCACGTAGTATATTGCCCAGCCACGTAGTATATTGCCCAGTCATGTAGTATATTGCCCAGTCACGTAGTATATTGCCCAGTCACGTAGTATATTGCCCAGTCACGTAGTATATTGCCCAGTCACGTAGTATATTGCCCAGTCACGTAGTATATTGCCCAGTCATGTAGTATATTGCCCAGTCACGTAGTATATTGCCCAGTCACGTAGTATATTGCCCAGTCACATAGTATATTGCCCAGTCACGTAGTATATTGCCCAGCCACGTAGTATATTGCCCAGTCACGTAGTATATTGCCCAGCTACATAGTATATTGCCCAGACACGTAGTATATTGCCCAGTCACATAGTATTTTGCCCAGTCACGTAGTATATTGCCCAGTCACGTAGTATATTGCCCAGTCACGTGGTATATTGCACAGCCCGCATAGTATATTGCACAGCCCGCGTAGTATATTGCACAGCCTGTGTAGTATATTGCCCAGCCCGCGTAGTATATTGCCCAGCCCGCGTAGTATATTGCACAGCCCACGTAGTATATAGCAATGTGGGCATCATATCCCTGTTAAAAAAAGAATTAAAATAAAAAATAGTTATATACTCACCTCCCGTTGGCCCCTGGATCCAGGAAGCGTTTACCGATGCTCCTCGTGCGATCCGGTCTTAAGAGTGCATTGCGGTCTCACGAGATGATGACGTAGCGGTCTCACGAGACTGCTACATCATCATCTCGCGAGATCGCAGTGCATGGACCGGTCACCGGAGCGTCGCGAGGAGCCGGAAAGGCACCGAAAGGTGAGTATATGCTGATTTTTTATTTTTTTTATTATTTTTAACAGATCTTTTTGCTTTAGTATATAGCCCAGCCACGTAGTATATTGCACAGCCTGCGTGGTATATTGCCCAGCCCGCATAGTATATTGCCCAGCCCACGTAGTATATTGCACAGTCACGTAGTATATTGCCCAGTCACGTAGTATATTGCCCAGCCACGTAGTATATTGCCCAGTCATGTAGTATATTGCCCAGTCACATAGTATATTGCCCAGTCACGTAGTATATTGCCCAGTCACGTAGTATATTGCCCAGTCACGTAGTATATTGCCCAGTCATGTAGTATATTGCCCAGTCACGTAGTATATTGCCCAGTCACGTAGTATATTGCCCAGTCACGTAGTATATTGCCCAGTCACGTAGTATATTGCCCAGCCACGTAGTATATTGCCTAGTCACTTAGTATATTGCCCAGCTACATAGTATATTGCCCAGACACGTAGTATATTGCCCAGTCACATAGTATTTTGCCCAGTTAAGTAAAAAGGGCAGCACACTGCAGCGCCAAAACATGCAAACTTGAAAACACGAAATTTGAACTGCATTTCTGCACTAGAAATATGAAAAATGAGAGCTTTTAGCGCATAAAAATGGCCATATTTATGTGTACCTCGTAGCCACTTTACGGCATCTCTCTTATACGAGGTCCTACGCTTGACCTACCTCATTGAGAATAAACGTCTCCATCTGAACGGGTACATGTGAAACCTCTTCTTGGACTCAAATTCTCACTCTCTGTGGAGGGGTATTAGACCTACTATAATTAAAACACCTGTGGCTAGGAGGCGGGAGTGCACGATCAGAAGGCTAGAGAATACATTTCAAAAACCTGACCTGCACATCCAAACATAGACTGAGTGTGAACAGGTGCTGAACACAGAGTCGCCAACTCGTATATAGTTAAGTAAAAAGGGCAGCACACTGCAGCGCCAAAACATGCAAACTTGAAAACACGAAATTTGAACTGCATTACTGCACTAGAAATATGAAAAATGAGAGATTTTAGCGCATAAAAATGGCCATATTTATGTGTACCTCGTAGCCACTTTACGGCATCTCTCTTATACGAGGTCCTACGCTTGACCTACCTCATTGAGAATAAACGTCTCCATCTGAACGGGTACATGTGAAACCTCTTCTTGGACTCAAATTCTCACTCTCTGTGGAGGGGTATTAGACCTACTATAATTAAAACACCTGTGGCTAGGAGGCGGGAGTGCACGATCAGAAGGCTAGAGAATACATTTCAAAAACCTGACCTGCACATCCAAACATAGACTGAGTGTGAACAGGTGCTGAACCCAGAGTCGCCAACTCGTATATAGTTAAGTAAAAAGGGCAGCACACTGCAGCGCCAAAACATGCAAACTTGAAAACACGAAATTTGAACTGCATTACTGCACTAGAAATATGAAAAATGAGAGCTTTTAGCGCATAAAAATGGCCATATTTATGTGTACCTCGTAGCCACTTTACGGCATCTCTCTTATACGAGGTCCTACGCTTGACCTACCTCATTGAGAATAAACGTCTCCATCTGAACGGGTACATGTGAAACCTCTTCTTGGACTCAAATTCTCACTCTCTGTGGAGGGGTATTAGACCTACTATAATTAAAACACCTGTGGCTAGGAGGCGGGAGTGCACGATCAGAAGGCTAGAGAATACATTTCAAAAACCTGACCTGCACATCCAAACATAGACTGAGTGTGAACAGGTGCTGAACCCAGAGTCGCCAACTCATATATAGTTAAGTAAAAAGGGCAGCACACTGCAGCGCCAAAACATGCAAACTTGAAAACACGAAATTTGAACTGCATTACTGCACTAGAAATATGAAAAATGAAAGCTTTTAGCGCATAAAAATGGCCATATTTATGTGTACCTCGTAGCCACTTTACGGCATCTCTCTTATACGAGGTCCTACGCTTGACCTAGCTCATTGAGAATAAACGTCTCCATCTGAACGGGTACATGTGAAACCTCTTCTTGGACTCAAATTCTCACTCTCTGTGGAGGGGTATTAGACCTACTATAATTAAAACACCTGTGGCTAGGAGGCGGGAGTGCACGATCAGAAGGCTAGAGAATACATTTCAAAAACCTGACCTGCACATCCAAACATAGACTGAGTGTGAACAGGTGCTGAACCCAGAGTCGCCAACTCGTATATAGTTAAGTAAAAAGGGCAGCACACTGCAGCGCCAAAACATGCAAACTTGAAAACACGAAATTTGAACTGCATTACTGCACTAGAAATATGAAAAATGAGAGCTGTTAGCGCATAAAAATGGCCATATTTATGTGTACCTCGTAGCCACTTTACGGCATCTCTCTTATACGAGGTCCTACGCTTGACCTACCTCATTGAGAATAAACGTCTCCATCAGAACGGGTACATGTGAAACCTCTTCTTGGACTCAAATTCTCACTCTCTGTGGAGGGGTATTAGACCTACTATAATTAAAACACCTGTGGCTAGGAGGCGGGAGTGCACGATCAGAAGGCTAGAGAATACATTTCAAAAACCTGACCTGCACATCCAAACATAGACTGAGTGTGAACAGGTGCTGAACCCAGAGTCGCCAACTCGTATATAGTTAAGTAAAAAGCGCAGCACACTGCAGCGCCAAAACATGCAAACTTGAAAACACGAAATTTGAACTGCATTACTGCACTAGAAATATGAAAAATGAGAGCTTTTCTGGGTTCAGCACCTGTTCACACTCAGTCTATGTTTGGATGTGCAGGTCAGGTTTTTGAAATGTATTCTCTAGCCTTCTGATCGTGCACTCCCGCCTCCTAGCCACAGGTGTTTTAATTATAGTTGGTCTAATACCCCTCCACAGAGAGTGAGAATTTGAGTCCAAGAAGAGGTTTCACATGTACCCGTTCAGATGGAGACGTTTATTCTCAATGAGGTAGGTCAAGCGTAGGACCTCGTATAAGAGAGATGCCGTAAAGTGGCTACGAGGTACACATAAATATGGCCATTTTTATGCCCTAAAAGCTCTCATTTTTCATATTTCTAGTGCAGTAATGCAGTTCAAATTTCGTGCTTTCAAGTTTGCATGTTTTGGCGCTGCAGTGTGCTGCCCTTTTTACTTAACTATATACGAGTTGGCGACTCTGGGTTCAGCACCTGTTCACACTCAGTCTATGTTTGGATGTGCAGGTCAGGTTTTTGAAATAGTATTTTGCCCAGTCACGTAGTATATTGCCCAGTCACGTAGTATATTGCCCAGTCACGTGGTATATTGCACAGCCCGCATAGTATATTGCACAGCCCGCGTAGTATATTGCACAGCCTGTGTAGTATATTGCCCAGCCCGCGTAGTATATTGCCCAGCCCGCGTAGTATATTGCACAGCCCACGTAGTATATTGCACAGCCCACGTAGTATATAGCAATGTGGGCATCATATCCCTGTTAAAAAAAGAATTAAAATAAAAAATAGTTATATACTCACCTCCCGTTGGCCCCTGGATCCAGGAAGCGTTTACCGATGCTCCTCGCGCGATCCGGTCTTAAGAGTGCATTGCGGTCTCACGAGATGATGACGTAGCGGTCTCACGAGACTGCTACATCATCATCTCGCGAGATCGCAATGCATGGACCGGTCACCGGAGCGTCGCGAGGAGCCGGAAAGGCACCGAAAGGTGAGTATATGCTGATTTTTTATTTTTTTTATTATTTTTAACAGATCTTTTTACTATTGATGCTGCATAGGCAGCATCAATAGTAAAAAAGTTGGTCACACAGGGTTAATAGCAGCGTTAATTGAGTGCGTTACACCGTGGCATAACGCGGTCCATTAGCGCTGCCATTAACCCTGTGTGAGCGCTAACTGGAGGGGAGTATGCAGCGGGCACTGACTGCGGGGAGGAAGGAGCGGCCATGTTGCCGCCGGACTGCGCCCGTCGCTGATTGGTTGTGGCAATGGTCGTGGGTATTTTGCCACGACCAATCAGCGACTTGGATTTCCATGACAGAGGCCGCGACCAATGAAAATCCGTGACAGAAAGACAGACAGAAGTGACCCTTAGACAATTATATAGTAGAAAAGAACAATTTATATTTCACTCAAAAATATACCTATAAAGAGAAAAATCAGACAATCTGAACATTTTGCAGTGGGCTCTTAATTTTTGCTGTATATTGCACAGTCTCTCTACTGTGCTCTCTCCTCACACCACCCTCTGCATACTGTGTCCTCTAAATAGTGAATAATTGGACATGTTGGGACACAGAATTACAGAGGATGGGGGATACTCGGGAGAAGTCTTGCAGGCAACTCGATAAGGAATGCAGAAATTTTGAGGCGAGAAGGAGGTCTTGGAAGGACCAGAGATTATCCCCTCATACATTTCTCCCACTATGCTGTCCCCTCATGCTCACCCTTCTACTGACCCCTCACACATTTTTCACCCATACTAACCCCTCACATCCTCCTCCTCCCCTCCTCATGCTGTCTCCTAGCACATTCCCCCTCTCATACTGTACTGTACCTTCACACATACCTCTCATACTGTACTGTACCTTCACATACAGTATTCCCACCAAGCCCTATACTGTCTCCTCATGCATTCTCCCCTCCAAGTATTGTCTCCTCATTCATTCCCCCCCTCCATGCCCATATTGTTTCCTCACACATTTTCCCCTCCCCATATTGTCTCCTCACACCTCTCCTCCCCATACTATCCCCTTACAAGGTTCCCCATGGTAATAATGACTCTGCTGTCTTCAGCTCCATTGGACCACCTCAGACCTCCACATTAGGTGGCTAAACAGTGCCCCCGTGTTAGCTGCACAGGAGCAAGTGCCCCCTGTGCCCCCCAGAGACCCCTTTGGTGTAACCCATCGCAAGGACACAATTGATGGTCTGGCAAAGGATTATCATTTTCTCCCTGTTGTCATTTTGATCTTTATTAAACCATTACCAATATAAACACATTTGCAACATTTTTAACTGTACATTAGCACTTTTTTCTCCACAGGTGTGGATTCTACTACGAGTAGGATTGTAACATCTAAGTCTGAAATATTTAATCCTGAACCTAATTTTAACTATATTTTTGCTGAACAGGTAGTTATTTCAGATATGCAGATTAATCATGCTGATAAGATATTTGGGCTGCATCTGTCGCTCTTCCCATTTTATAGTGAAATATCATGACTTTTATCCTGTTCATTTTCGACCACACTGTATGGATAAATTTCAGGAGTTGATTGAGGAGCTATTGGTGTCCATTCACACATGTAATAATATCAACAAAAATTATGTAAACAGTTAGATTCTTACTAAAACTGATGAAATAGCTTGGGAGGGTCTTAAAAATATGAAGAACATCATCATCCACCATGCAGATAAAGGTAGCGAAGTTGAAATTTTGGACAAGGACATTTTTCAACTTGGAAATATTGAAATTTTATCCATTGACTCAACTTACCATATATTAAAATCTGATCCTACCTCTCTTTCTAAACAAGATCTCTGAAATCCTGTTGATGAGGGAGCAGCTTTATGCATTTTTAATAATCGGGAATCAGAATGCATTGTAGTTGCCCTGTTTCAATCCCTACTGAAAATTCACAAAAGTGGGTTTCCACCACCATTCTGACCTATTGTTGCACAATGAACATCTGTGTACATGGTTGGATAGCCTTCCCCAACCATTAATTAATTGTATTTCTGGACACATCCAAGACACATGTCCTGTTGGCCCTTAATGATTTCAAGTGAAAAAAGGAGTATATCTGGATTACAACTGATGTACAGTAAGTTCACTATATACCTCTATAACTCATGACCTAATTTTAATCTTTATAAAATGGTTTTGGTCTAGTAAATGGTTTTAGTAAGTGATTTTGTAAAAGCTTAAAGATACTGTGGCTACACACAGGACATTCAAGATCAAGTTGTTGGATTTTTGTTGAAAATAAAAAATTTTTTGCTTTGATGCTAAATTCCACTTTCAGATATCTACGGCATCAATGGGGGAAACATTTTACCCATCAATTACCAAAATATATATGACTTGGTGAGAGTTCAAATATTTGCATAGTATAGAGATTTTCTCTTATATCCAATATTCCACCATTCCTGTTGTGATCGGTGCCTCCATTCTGCAGAAACATTACAAAAAATGATCCAAACATACTAATTAGGGAGCTGTGTGCACCCTTGGTGTAGCCAAGAGGCTTAGTGCACCATTCAACACACTGGTTTTGCGTGCCACCACCTATTTCACGTGTAATCGACCTCACTGGCTTGCCTGCTGTGAGCACTGTCTGCAGAGTGTGCTGTCAATCACCAGTAGGGGAGATAAAAGTATGTAAAAACAGTTGGCGGATTGGTGCACAAAGCCTATTGGTCACACCTAGGGTGCACGGAGCACTCTAATTAACATATTTGATTAAACTTCAGTTTCTGCAAAATAGAGGTAGTGATTAGAGCACTAAAGGTGGCATTTTTCTAGGGGCTCTATCCCCTACAAGGCTATGGGCTTAGTTTATACTGCAATTTTGGAGATAGATTTACTTTAAAGGAATATTTCCATCTTCATAAATGAGTACTGTTGGATAGTGCTTGTAGCTATAAGAAATATAGCAATTTACTTTTTAGTAAAATTTTCAGACGACCATTGATGCTAGAAAGGAGAACATGTGCAGCATTTACAAACTCTATTCAGTTGAGCTTGTAAGCATTGTTTTGGAGCTGGCCAAGATCGTTGGAGTACTCTCCTAATCCCGGCCAGGCTTAGAGCAAAGCATACAAGCTAGACATCGGCAGTGTTCGGTGTCCAAGCGAACAAGCTGCAAACAAAAGTGTTGATATCTCAAAAATGCCTGCAGATTTTAAAAGACAATATGTTGAATATATCTGACAACATCCACACACATCCAAACCAAATGGCCAGTGCACACCTACAGTATGTGAAATTGCAGACTCCTGTGAGTAACTACTTGCATTTTACTTATAGGTCTACACGGCAAGTGTACAGAATGTTAATGTTCAGTAACCCTCAGGTTATTGTCAGTAAAACCATCATTTCTGACGATGTTTCTAGACAAAAAATAACATCTTTACAGAGATTCTTACTATTTGCAAGAGTTCTTGAGCTAAACTTGATTTAAACATGTCCATTTCTTATTTTGCTAATGTTGATTGTATAGTTATCGGGGAAAAATCATAGTAAGAAATGTTTATCTGTCATGATAAATCTGAGGAACCATAAGAAAGGCTATGATGACAGATTAACTTCAGCAGGTAAAGTTTCATGATCTACTAATGTATAGGGTACTATCATATATTTGAAAAATGTTTGTACATTTTTAATGTGAATACTGTCAGAATGGGTTACCACACAATCCATGTACAGTATATTCTGACCTTCACATTTCTCGTACAGATCCCTACGCGATTAAGGAACATCTGGATTGCTCCATTAACTGATCTCACTGGGCTACACTCATTCTGTTCTAGTTCATGTTGAGGTGATATAATATGACAGCAGAAAAAAAGCTTACTGTTTATGGGATAAATATAACACAGAAAAAAACATAAATTAAATTACATTTGCAGATTTTGCACACGTACTCATATATTATATAGAAAAATCATGTAGAAAGTTGGGTTCAACTTTTTTAGTTAACTCCACTGCCAAGAGATCTATAAAATGAAAGGGGTCTGTTCAACCCCTTATTAATAGCCCTAGGGTAACATAGTAACATAGTTATTAAGGCTGAAGGAAGACTAAAAGTCCATCTAGTTCATCCCATAGCCTAACATAACATGCCCTAACATGTTGATCCAGAGGAAGGCAAAAAACCCCATGTGGCAAAGAGTAAGCTCCACATTGGGGAAAAAAATTCCTTCCCAACTCCACATACGGCAATCAGACTAGTTCCCTGGATCAACACCCTATCAAGGAATCTAATATATATATAACATGTAACATTATACTTTTCAAGAAAGGCATCCAGTCCCCTCTTAAATTTAAGTAATAAATCACTGCATAAAATTAAAAAACCTATGTATTCACCTTCTGAACTGGCACAGTAACTCTGATCTCATCACTGTCTCCTCTGCCGGTACCTGACATGACATAGCCAATGGCATGTGACCTGTCCAGTGATCGGCTGCATACATCACATTTAGTTGTGAGTGGAAGAACAGTTTTCTTTTGCTCAGTGTTATGATTAGGTGGCCTTGGAGCAGCATGAAAACCTTCACTGGAGTAAGTGGTAACTATACTAACCGCGAACCCTGATCTTATCACCGCAACTAGAAGTAGCCGTGGGGTGTGCCTAACAAAACCTAGACACCTCGACACAGCCGGAGGACTAAATATCCCTAAAGATGGAAATAGGAAAACTATCTTGCCTCAGAGTAGACCCCCAAAGGATAGGCAGCCCCCCACAAATAATGACTGTGAGTTGGAGAGGAAAAGACACACGCAGGCAGAAAACAGGCTTAGCAAAGGAGGCCAATTCTAGCTAAATAGAAAAGGACAGGACAGGATACTAAGCGGTCAGCATAAAAATACTACAAAAATATCCACAGCAGAAAATACAAAACTCCACCACCTAACTAAAGATGTGGAGAGTATATCTGCAACTCCAGAGAATCCAACCAGACTGAGAAAAACAACTGATGCAGTCTAAGCTGAACAAATAGAAACAAAAGATCAGCACTGGAAATAAGCACACAGCATATGTGCTTCAGAAAAAGAAACAGACACTTATCTTTGCTGAACTGGCAGTTAAAGGGACACTGTCACCTGAATTTGGAGGGAACAATCTTCAGCCATGGAGTTGGGGTTTTTGGGTGTTTGATTCACCCTTTCCTTACCCGCTGGCTGCATGCTGGCTGCAATATTGGATTGAAGTTCATTCTCTGTCCTCCATAGTACACGCCTGCGCTGTGCAAGATTGCCTTGTGCAGGCATGTACTACGAAGGACAGAGAATGAACTTCAATCCAATATTGCAGCCAGCGGGTAAGGAAAGGGTGAATCAAACATTCAAAAACCCCGCCTCCATGGCTGAAGATTGTTCCCTCCAAATTCAGGTGACAGTGTCCCTTTAAGCAGGAGAGGCCAGGCAGAGATCCAATACTTCCAAAGAAACATTGACAACTGGCAAGGGCTAAAGAATCCTGCACACTTAAATATCCCAGTCAGAACAGCAATTAGCAGATACACCTGGCCAGGACTGTGACTCAGAGACAACTGCATTCCCACCTACAACCACTGGAGGGAACCCAAGAGCAGAATTCACAACAGCTCAGCCTAACAGTAGGAGACAATTTGCATCTGCTGATTGGCTACAGCAGTCATGTGACATTGTCATGGGACCTATGGAGTACACAATGATGAGATGAAAGGAATGGTGCCATTCCAGGAAATAACGAGATTTTTTTACTTGGTACCCTTGGCTATTATTAAGGGGTTTTTTAGTATAACCCCTTGAAATGTACAGCCATTAAACTCTTTAGATTTGTATTACTGGAAAAATGGGCCTTACTAAATAACTCAAAAAGAGCTTTACATGTATTAAGTGTTCGCCTGAAAATGTTTATTGTCTAATTCTAAAGGTGATGGCACAGTGGAGCAGAACTTTCCAGATGGCTCATGGATCAGCAAGGAGCATGACATTGGAGTACACAGGATGACAGGCAGACAGATCGAGCAAGAAACACCCAAAGACACAGACTCAGGAATGTAAATATAGTCAGGAATTGAAGGTGCATAGTGAATCCAGGACTTGCAGCAGACAAATGGTTACTGGCGGAGTTGTATATTGTCAGCAGACAAATGCTTAAATGCAATAAAGCAGTGATAAATAGGCAAACCGGATACCTGCCTGCAGAGAGGTTTGCATGCTGTTGCAGCAGAGTTGTGTGAACAGTACCAGTATTAGAAGAGAAGAGTTTGTTGCACTTGCAGCAGAAAAATGGTTAACAGCAGGTATGTGTTAGGAGGAACGCTAGACATGTCCCCCACAGATAGTCTTATTCCCTCCTGTGGCTTGAACATCATGTGACTGCTGCACCCAATCTATGGCCACACCAGTTGAAAAATTATCACGATTGTCGTCACCAATTGGAGCCAGAAGAAACAGTCTATTTGCTCAGTTGAAAATTGGTAACCACTGTAACTAATGACTGGCTGCAAATTCTGTATCTGTATGCCTCTACAGCTCCAGGAACTACAAAGCCATGCTTTCCTGGCAGTCCTACAGACAATCAATGCAGTGGAGGAACATATGCTTGACATCTATTGAAATCGGACAGAACCATGTACTCCTGACTAGAGTTGAGCGACCTTGACCTTTTTAGAGTCGAGCCGGGTTTTGCGAAACCCGACTATGTCCAAAGTCGGGTCGAGTGAAATCGGCCGATTATGACGTAAAGTCGGGATCGACCGAAACACGAAACCCAATGCAAGTCAATGGGGCAGCATAGTCGGCAGTGAGTGGGGGCCAGGAAAACACCTAGAGTGGCCATTTTAATGTCAAAACCATCCATTCTTCTTAATGAAGCTTGTCAAGCGTAATTTACCTTATAATAATTGGAAGGCATTTGAAATTGGGGGTCATTTGGCTAAAGTTGTGGGGGGTAGGGCTGGTTCAAGTAATTAGTGGGCCCAGGAAATCTGGACCACGTCACGGCAGTGGAGCAGGGAGAGGTAAGTATTTCAACTTTGCAAGTGCTGTGAACCTGAGCAAGCAGGGGGGGCCCACTCGTTGGCATTGGCACTGGCACAGGGCCCCTCAAAGTACAGCGGTGTGTTTGCACGGCGGGGGCGCCTCCCACCGGCAGCAACACTTTTGCGTACTATGAGAGGCCCTGTGCCAGTGACGTCGCCAACTAGTATTCCTCCCCCCACCTGATGAAGGAACCTGCACTTTCATCTGCACCTTCCTCTTTGTCCCCGTGTAAGGTGGTATGGTATGCGGGAAGAGCAACCTGACTTTCAGCAGGGTCACAATGTTGTTGTGTAGCGTGCACGGGGAATGTTGCGTTATGGGTCAATGTACCAGCAGACTCATCTATCACTGGCTGGGCAATGGGCACGATGAAGTGGAAACACAGATATAGGCCCAAAGAAGAAAGTGGGCTAAATGCAGTTCAAAATTGGTAACACAGGAATAACCAGGGGGCATTGCAGTGGAGGACAACTGGAATGAGAGGCTGACACAGAGAGTAGGGCCAAATCAGTAAGTAGTCGAAATGCAGTTCAAAATTGGCAACCGTAGTAAACAGGCGGCACAGCTTTGTTCAGTGGAGGAGAACAGCAAGGAGTGGCAGACACCGATAGTAGGCCCCAAACCAACTAGTACGCCAAATGCAGTTGTTCCATTTAACCACAATTTAATGAGAGCCTGAAGATAGAAGCTCAGGAAAGGCAACCTGGGGAACACCTTGGAGTGTAACACACCATCTCTCTCCACCCCATACCCATTTTGTATGGCCTAATGCAGTGTACTTTTCTACAACTACTAAACGAGAGTCGGAAGACCGAAGCAATGGCAAGGAAACCTGGGGAACACCTTAGAGTGTAACACACCCTCTCTCTACACCCCATACCCAATTTGAAGGCCTAATGCAGTGTAGTTTCCAAGAACTACTAAACGAGAGCCGGAAGATCGAAGCTCAGGAAAGGCAACCTGGGGAACACCTTGGAGTGTAACACACCCTCTCGCTACACCCCATACCCAATTTGAAGGCCTAATGCAGCGTAGTTTCCAACAACTACTAAACGAGAGCCGGAAGATCGAAGCTCAGGAAAGGCAACCTGGGGAACACCTTGGAGTGTAACACACCCTCTCTCTACACCCCATACCCAATTTGAAGGCCTAATGCAGTGTAGTTTCCAAGAACTACTAAACGAGAGCCGGAAGATCGAAGCTCAGGAAAGGCAACCTGGGGAACACCTTGGAGTGTAACACACCCTCTCGCTACACCCCATACCCAATTTGAAGGCCTAATGCAGCGTAGTTTCCAACAACTACTAAACGAGAGCCGGAAGATCGAAGCTCAGGAAAGGCAACCTGGGGAACACCTTGGAGTGGAACACACCATCTCTCTACACCCCATACCCAATTTGAAGGCCTAATGCAGAGTAGTTTCCAAGAACTACTAAACGAGAGCCGGAAGATCGAAGCTCAGGAAAGGCAACCTGGGGAACACCTTGGAGTGTAACACAACGTCTCTCTACACGACGGAAGGGCTGATTCTTAGGAAGGAAGGCTGTTGGAAATAAGCATTGCGCGTCCGAGGGTGATTATATTCTTATTAGGTATATACTCACCCTCGGACGCGCCCTGCTTCTTTATTTGGAATGAATGTTTATTTGCAATGTGGTGTTGACTTTCTCTATTATTTTGGTAATTAATGATTTTATTATTTTCATTATTTTGCATCTTCTCGGCAATAATATAAAGAAGACGCGACAGGACAACACTCGGTGGATGCCATATGTGTGTTTTCAATTTAAAAAAACTTTCAGTTAACTACTTGCAGGAGAAAGTAATTGTAGCTGGTGGCCATTTTTAGTACTGTACCAGATTAGAGTTGTGTGTTTGTTTTTAATGTTAAAATGTCTGCATTTGATATCTCACCAGTATTTTCTTTTTTATAAGCAAAATACTTATTTTTATATTTTCTGATGTTGGTTCCAGGGGTACACGGCCAGCAGTGCCCTGGTCAGTGTAGTAGTAGTTGAAAGAATGGACCGCAGACAGGCATCGAAGGCCTAAAATAATAACACATGGCTGTAGGCAATTTTAAATTGGTTCCAGGGGTACACGGACAGCAGTGGTGTGGTCAGTGGAGGCCTAGTGGAAGGAGTGACCGCAGACAGGCATCGAAGGCCTAAAATAATAACACATGGCTGTAGGCAATTTTAAATTGGTTCCAGGGGTACACGGACAGCAGTGGTGTGGTCAGTGGAGGCCTAGTGGAAGGAGTGACCGCAGACAGGCATCGAAGGCCTAAAATAATAACACATGGCTGTAGGCAATTTTAAATTGGTTCCAGGGGTACACGGGCAGCAGTGACCTGGTCAGTGTAGTAGTAGTTGAAAGAATGGACCGCAGACAGGCATCGAAGGCCTAAAATAAAAAAATTGGGCTGGCTGTAGGCAATTTTAAATTGGTTCCAGGGGTACACGGGCAGCAGTGACCTGGTCAGTGTAGTAGTAGTTGAAAGAATGGACCGCAGACAGGCATCGAAGGCCTAAAATAAAAAAATTGGGCTGGCTGTAGGCAATTTTAAATTGGTTCCAGGGGTACACGGGCAGCAGTGACCTGGTCAGTGTAGTAGTAGTTGAAAGAATGGACCGCAGACAGGCATCGAAGGCCTAAAATAAAAAAATTGGGCTGGCTGTAGGCAATTTTAAATTGGTTCCAGGGGTACACGGGCAGCAGTGGTGTGGTCAGTGGAGGCCTAGTGGAAGGAGTGACCGCAGACAGGCATCGAAGGCCTAACATAACAAACTTGGGCTGGCTGTAGGCACTTTTAAATTGGTTCCAGGGGTACACGGGCAGCAGTGGTCTGGTCAGTGGAAGTCTAGTGGAAGGAGTGACCGCAGACAGGCATCGAAGGCCTAAAATAATAACACATGGCTGTAGGCAATTTTAAATTGGTTCCAGGGGTACACGGACAGCAGTGGTGTGGTCAGTGGAGGCCTAGTGGAAGGAGTGACCGCAGACAGGCATCGAAGGCCTAAAATAATAACACATGGCTGTAGGCAATTTTAAATTGGTTCCAGGGGTACACGGACAGCAGTGGTGTGGTCAGTGGAGGCCTAGTGGAAGGAGTGACCGCAGACAGGCATCGAAGGCCTAAAATAATAACACATGGCTGTAGGCAATTTTAAATTGGTTCCAGGGGTACACGGGCAGCAGTGACCTGGTCAGTGTAGTAGTAGTTGAAAGAATGGACCGCAGACAGGCATCGAAGGCCTAAAATAAAAAAATTGGGCTGGCTGTAGGCAATTTTAAATTGGTTCCAGGGGTACACGGGCAGCAGTGACCTGGTCAGTGTAGTAGTAGTTGAAAGAATGGACCGCAGACAGGCATCGAAGGCCTAAAATAAAAAAATTGGGCTGGCTGTAGGCAATTTTAAATTGGTTCCAGGGGTACACGGGCAGCAGTGACCTGGTCAGTGTAGTAGTAGTTGAAAGAATGGACCGCAGACAGGCATCGAAGGCCTAAAATAAAAAAATTGGGCTGGCTGTAGGCAATTTTAAATTGGTTCCAGGGGTACACGGGCAGCAGTGACCTGGTCAGTGTAGTAGTAGTTGAAAGAATGGACCGCAGACAGGCATCGAAGGCCTAAAATAAAAAAATTGGGCTGGCTGTAGGCAATTTTAAATTGGTTCCAGGGGTACACGGGCAGCAGTGGTGTGGTCAGTGGAGGCCTAGTGGAAGGAGTGACCGCAGACAGGCATCGAAGGCCTAAAATAATAACACATGGCTGTAGGCACTTTTAAATTGGTTCCAGGGGTACACGGGCAGCAGTGGTCTGGTCAGTGGAAGTCTAGTGGAAGGAGTGACCGCAGACAGGCTTCGAAGGCCTAACATAACAAAATTGGGCTGGCTGTAGGCACTTTAAATTGGTTCCAGGGGTACATGGGCAGCAGTGTATGGTCAGTGGAAGTCTAGTGGAAGGAGTGACGGCAGACAGTCTTCGAAGGCCTAACATAACAAAATTGGGCTGACTGTAGGCACTTTTAAATTGGTTCCAGGGTAACACGGCCAGCAGTGGCCTGGTCAGTGTAGTAGTTGTAGAAAGAAGGGACCGCAGACAGGCTTCGAAGGCCTAACATAACAAAAATGTCAAAACAATGGTATTGTCAGTGCCAGGCATTGAAGGATGTCAGCGGCTAGACTACACATTGGTGAAGCTGTGAGAGATAATTTTGCTAGTGGTAGAGCACTGTTTGAGCTGGGGGGGGGAACTGTCTTGTGGCCGGCGGTACAGGCACAGGGCCCCTCATATTACAACGGTGTGTCTGACGTTGGGTGCGCACCACCACCGCCAGAGACACTTTATTGTACTATGAGGGACCCAGTGGCAGTGCCGTCGACCAAAAGCGGCCACACCCACCTCTTCAGACAAACAGCACTCTCAAGGGTCCAAGCGCAAAGTGGCGATAGCACGGCCCCGTGTGGGGAGTTTGGCCATTTCGTGAGGTGGAAACATGTCGTATGCTGGACAATCAGGTGAAGAAAATTACGAGATTGGAAAAGTCATTCAGAATAGTCCACAGGCAAGACCTTTTCATAGGAAAGCTAGGTGTCAGCCGGGCAGGGTGGGGCAAAAGATTTTGAAATCCAGTTGTGGTTCATTTTAATGAAGGTTAGATCATCTACATTTTGGGTAGCCAGACGAGTCCTTTTTTCTGTTAGTATTGAACCTGCAGCACTGAATACTCTTTCTGATAGGACACTAGCTGCCGGGCAAGCAAGCTCCTGCAATGCATATTCTGCCAATTCTGGCCAGGTGTCTAATTTGGATGCCCAGTAATCAAATGGGAATGACGGTTGAGGGAGAACGTCGATAAGGGATGAAAAATAGTTTGTAACCATACTGGACAAATGTTGTCTCCTGTCACTTTGAATTGATGCTGCAGTACCTGTCCTGTCTGCGGTCATAGAAAAATCACTCCACAACCTGGTCAGAAAACCCCTCTGTCCAACGCCACTTCTGATTTCTGCCCCTCTAACACCTCTGGTCTGCTGGCCCCTGGAGCTCGTGTGAGAACGATCACGGGCGCTGTGTGCAGGGAATGCCAGAAGCAAACGGTCAACAAGAGTTGATTGTTTTGTTGCTAATATTAGTTCCAAGTTCTCATGTGGCATAATATTTTGCAATTTGCCTTTATAGCGAGGATCAAGGAGGCAGGCCAACCAGTAATCGTCATCGTTCATCATTTTTGTAATGCGTGTGTCCCTTTTGAGGATACGCAAGGCATAATCCGCCATGTGGGCCAAAGTTCCCGTTGTCAAATCTGCGGTTGTGCTTGGTTGAGGGGCAGTTGCAGGCAAATCTACGTCACTTGTGTCCCTCAAAAAACCAGAACCCGGCCTTGCCACGCCACCAATTTCCCGTGCCCCCGGGAAAGCTTCCTCATTAAAAATATACTCATCCCCATCATCCTCCTCATCCTCCACCTCCTCTTCGCCCGGTACCTCGTCATGTACACTGCCCTGACCAGACAATCGCTGACTGTCATCAAGGCTTTCCTCTTCCTCTGGTGCAGACGCCTGATCCTTTATGTGCGTCAAACTTTGCATCAGCAGACGCATTAGGGGGATGCTCATGCTTATTATGGCGTTGTCTGCACTAACCAGCCGTGTGCATTCCTCAAAACACTGAAGGACTTGACACATGTCTTGAATCTTCGACCACTGCACACCTGACAACTCCATGTCTGCCATCCTACTGCCTGCCCGTGTATGTGTATCCTCCCACAAAAACATAACAGCCCGCCTCTGTTCGCACAGTCTCTGAAGCATGTGCAGTGTTGAGTTCCACCTTGTTGCAACGTCTATGATTAGGCGATGCTGGGGAAGGTTCAAAGAACGCTGATAGGTCTGCATACGGCTGGAGTGTACAGGCGAACGGCGGATATGTGCGCAAAGTCCACGCACTTTGAGGAGCAGGTCGGATAACCCCGGATAACTTTTCAGGAAGCACTGCACCACCAGGTTTAAGGTGTGAGCCAGGCAAGGAATGTGTTTCAGTTGGGAAAGGGAGATGGCAGCCATGAAATTCCTTCCGTTATCACTCACTACCTTGCCTGCCTCAAGATCTACAGTGCCCAGCCACGACTGCGTTTCTTGCTGCAAGAACTCGGACAGAACTTCCGCGGTGTGTCTATTGTCGCCCAAACACTTCATAGCCAATACAGCCTGCTGACGTATGCCAGTAGCTGCCCCATAATGGGAGACCTGGTGTGCAACAGTGGCAGGTGCGGATGGAGTGTTTGTGCGACTGCGGTCTGTGGACGAGCTCTTGCTTCTGCAGGAGGACGAGGAGGAGGAGGAGGAGGGGGTGCGAACGGCTACAGACAACTGTTTACTAGACCGTGGGCTAGGCAGAACTGTCCCAAACTTGCTGTCCCCTGTGGACCCTGAATCCACCACATTTACCCAGTGTGCCGTGATGGACACGTAACGTCCCTGGCCATGCCTACTGGTCCATGCATCTGTTGTCAGGTGCACCTTTGTGCTCACAGATTGCCTGAGTGCATGGACGATGCGCTCTTTAACATGCTGGTGGAGGGCTGGGATGGCTTTTCTGGAAAAAAAGTGTCGACTGGGTAGCTCGTAGCGTGGTACAGCGTAGTCCATCAGGTCTTTGAAAGCTTCGCTTTCAACTAACCGGTAGGGCATCATCTCTAACGAGATTAGTCTAGCTATGTGGGCGTTCAAACCCTGTGTACGCGGATGCGAGGCTAAGTATTTCCTTTTTCTAACCATAGTCTCATGTAGGGTGAGCTGGACTGGAGAGCTGGAGATCGTGGAACTAGCGGGGGTGCCGGTGGACATGGCAGACTGAGAGACGGTGGGAGATGGTATTGTTGCCGCCGGTGCCCTAGATGCAGTGTTTCCTACTACGAAACTGGTGATTCCCTGACCCTGACTGCTTTGGCCTGGCAAAGATACCTGCACAGATACAGCAGGTGGTGCGCTAAATGGTGGTCCTACACTGCCGGAAGGGATGTTGCGTTGATGACTAGCTTCATTGGCCGAGGGTGCAACAACCTTAAGGGACGTTTGGTAGTTAGTCCAAGCTTTCAAATGCATGGTGGTTAAATGTCTATGCATGCAACTAGTATTGAGACTTTTCAGATTCTGACCTCTGCTTAAGGAAGTAGAACATTTTTGACAGATGACTTTGCGCTGATCAATTGGATGTTGTTTAAAAAAATGCCAGACTGCACTCTTTCTAGCATCGGATACCTTTTCAGGCATTGCAGACTGAGCTTTAACCGGATGGCCACGCTGTCCTCCACCAGGTTTTGGCTTTGCCACGCGTTTTGGGCAAGATACGGGCCCGGCAGATGGAACCTGTGGCGATGTTGATGCCTGCTGCGGCCCCTCCTCCTCCTCTGCTTCAGAACTGCTGCCGCCTGCACCCTGTTCCCCCAATGGCTGCCAATCGGGGTCAAGAACTGGGTCATCTAATAACTCTTCTTGTACCTCCTGCGCAACTTCGTCTGTGTCACCGTGTCGTTCGGTGGTATAGCGTTCGTGATGGGGCAACATAGTCTCATCAGGGTCTGATTCTTGATCAGCACCCTGCGAGGGCAATGTTGTGGTCTGAGTCAAAGGACCAGCATAGTAGTCTGGCTGTGGCTGTGCGTCAGTGCACTCCATGTCAGATTCAATTTGTAATGGGCATGGACTGTTAACTGCTTCACTTTCTAAGCCAGGGACGGTATGTGTAAAGAGCTCCATGGAGTAACCCGTTGTGTCGCCTGCTGCATTCTTCTCTGTTGTTGTTTTTGCTGAAGAGGACAAGGAAGTGACTTGTCCCTGACCGTGAACATCCACTAACGACGCGCTGCTTTTACTTTTACCAGTTTCACGAGATGAGGCAAAAGAGCTAGAGGCTGAGTCAGCAAGATAAGCCAAAACTTGCTCTTGCTGCTCCGGCTTTAAAAGCGGTTTTCCTAATCCCAGAAAAGGGAGCGTTCGAGGCCTTGTGTAGCCGGACGACGAACCTGGCTCCACAGCTCCAGACTTAGGTGCAATATTTTTTCCCCCACGACCACCTGATGCTCCACCACTACCACTACCCTCATTACCAGCTGACAATGAACGCCCCCGGCCACGACCTCTTCCACTAGACTTCCTCATTGTTTTAAAAACGTAACCAAACTAACGTTATTTGTTGCAGTCACACAACTTACACGGTGAGCTATAACTTCTGTATGATTTAGCTACCCCTTTACAGGTTGGTGAGACCACAGCGAAAATCAGGCCCAATGTTACACACTCTTTTTTTGGTGGCTGCAAATTAGAGAGATGCCCCACACGCAGGACTGTCACTGAAGCACAAATGTTAATATTAATGTCACACTATTATTTTTTTTTTATTTTTATTTTTTTCAGGAACACTTTAGAAACCCCCCAAAAAAAAAAAAATAGATTTTTGCAGGGAGAATTTAGAAAACAAATGTAACAAACTATATGCTTTCTATGGGCCACTGAGTGAGAGATGACGCACACAGGAATCAGGAGTGGCACACAAGCCCAGAGGCCAATATTTTTCTACCAATGATTGATGGAGTTATTTTCTCTGGTAGATTTTGGAACCCAAATCAAGGAAAAAAAATGTAGGCTTTCTATGGACCACAATTGGAGAGAGAGAGAGAGAGAGATGGCACACCCAGGAGTCAAGACTGGCACACAAGCAGAAAGGCCAATATTAATCTCCCACTGTTTTTTTTGGTTGTTTTTTTTTTTTTTTTTTTCAGGGAGACTTTAGAAAAAAAAATAATAAAAAAAATATGATTTTATCAGGAAGAATTTAGAAACCAAATAAAATAAAATGATTTTTTCAGGGAGAATTTAGAAAACAAATAAAACCAAAAATATGCGTTCTATGGCCCACTGACTGAGAGAGAGAGAGAGATGGAACGCTTAGTACTGGCACACAAGCCCAAAGGGCAATATTAATCTCCCTTTTTTTTTCCAGGGAGAATTTCTGAAACCCAAAAAAAAAATAAAATAGGCTTTCTATGGCCCACTATTTGTGAGAGAGATGGGACGCTCAGGACTGGCACAGATGGCACGCTCAGGACTGGCACAGAAGCCCAGAGGCCAATATTAATCTCCCTTTTTTTCTGGGAGAATTTATAAAACCAAAAAAATATTTAAATAGGCTTTCTATGGCCCACTATTTGTGAGAGAGATGGCACGCTCAGGACTGGCACAGATGGCACGCTCACAACTGGCACAGAAGCCCAGAGGCCAATATTAATCTCCCTTTTTTTCTGGGAGAATTTATAAAACCAAAAAAATATTTAAATAGGCTTTCTATGGCCCACTATTTGTGAGAGAGATGGCACGCTCAGGACTGGCACAGATGGCACGCTCACAACTGGCACACAAGCCCAGAGGCCAATATTAATCTCCCTTTTTTCAGGGAAAATTTATAAAACCCAAAAAAAAATTAAATAGGCTTTCTATGGCCCACTATTTGTGAGAGAGATGGCACGCTCAGGACTGGCACAGATGGCACGCTCACAACTGGCACACAAGCCCAGAGGCCAATATTAATCTCCCTTTTTTCAGGGAAAATTTATAAAACCAAAAAAAAAATTAAATAGGCTTTCTATGGCCCACTATTTGTGAGAGAGATGGGACGCTCAGGACTGGCACAGATGGCACGCTCAGGACTGGCACAGAAGCCCAGAGGCCAATATTAATCTCCCTTTTTTTCAGGGAGAATTTATAAAACCCAAAAAAAAATAAAATAGGCTTTCTATGGCCCACTATTTGTGAGAGAGATGGCACACTCAGGACTGGCACACAAGCCCAAAGGCCAATATTAATCTCCCACTGTATTTTTATCAGGGAGAATTTATACACCCCACAAAAAAAAATACAGAAAAATGAAAAGGCTTTCTATGGCCCACTATGTGAGAGAGATGGCACACACAGGGATGGCACTCTAGCAGAAATGCCAAATTGCCAATCTTAATCTCCCACCAAAAAAAAAAAAAAAAAAAAAACAGGGAATGTCCTACAATTACTATCTCCCTGCCTGCAGTAATCTCAGCCAGGTATGGCAGGCAGCTACTATCTCCCTGCCTGCAGTAATCTCAGCCAGGTATGGCAGGCAGCAATAAGGAGTGGACTGATGCACAAATGAAATAAAAAGTGTGGACAAACAAAAAAGATAGCTGTGCAGAAAGGAAGGAACAAGAGGATTTGTGCTTTGAAAAAAGCAGTTGGTTTGCACAGCGGCGTACACACAGCAATGCAGCTATCAGGGAGCCTTCTAGGGCAGCCCAATGAGCTACAGCGCTGAGGGGAAAAAAAAAAAAAAAAAAAATTCCACTGTCCCTGCACACCGAGGGTGGTGTTGGACAGTGCAAATCGCTGCAGCACAAGCGGTTTTGTGGTTAATGGACCCTGCCTAACGCTATCCCTGCTTCTGACAAAGCGGCAGCAACCTCTCCCTAAGCTCAGATCAGCAGCAGTAAGATGGCGGTCGGCGGGAACGCCTCTTTATAGCCCCTGTGACGTCGCAGACAGCAAGCCAATCACTGCAATGCCCTTCTCTAAGATGGTGGGGACCAGGACCTATGTCATCACGCTGCCCACACTCTGCGTTTACCTTCATTGGCTGAGAAATGGCGCTTTTCGCGTCATTGAAACGCGACTTTGGCGCGAAAGTCGCGTACCGCATGGCCGACCCCGCACAGGGGTCGGATCGGGTTTCATGAAACCCCGACTTAGCCAAAAGTCGGCGACTTTTGAAAATGTTCGACCCGTTTCGCTCAACCCTACTCCTGACTACTTGGGGTCCCAAGGGTCTGAACCTCAATAAAGTATCATACACCCACATACACACACTCACACTTGTATACACACCTATCCAAAGCATACAAAGTGAGGTAATGGATGTTTAAAATTACCATGGTGCCTCTGGGGGTCTTTTTAACTGCTAGGTAACTACCTCTTTCCAGAACTACCCATATAATATGTTCTTTTAGTTTGCACAATATGAACACTTTCATTTGACAGAGTGTGGTTCCTTTATAACATTATTCAAGCCCACAGTCAATAAACTGGGACATCTTAACTTGAATTACAGAATACAGTTCAACATGACAGTAACTTTGCTATTTCCAAGTGGTGACTACAGTGCCCCTTGCACATTTTCTTACTTTATTGGGAAAAACTGCAGATGCTGATCTCATATTAACGCTTTCAATTTTCCTAATGGTCTTGATGAAGAGGTGTTTAGGAAAAAGGCGTTCCTGATTCATTAAGCGACGACCGTACCTGACTGGAGTAAGATTTCTGGAATAATGAACACCACAGCTTGTTATGAATTACATGAGTCGTCACACCCATACTGCGCCTCCATCCTGCTCCAGTTCAATCTCCACAGAAATTGCTTTGATGAATCAGGGCCGATGTCTGTCCTTGCCTACTACCGGTCACACCACATGCTCTCTACTAGTTTTAGTCTGACCAGTCCTTCAAGAATACGATATACTATACTAAACTTGTTGAGGCCTAAACAATAGTATAGAACAATACTCACCCACTTTGTGCTGTGCAACATGCTCACTAGCCTCTACAGCTGTCAATCTCCGAGTTGCTCTTCTACGGGCTTCTTGCTCCAGGACACATTCACTCTGTGTCTTCACACAGTGGACCCAAAGACTCCACTTGTTCTGAAGTTCAATAATTCCCTGTCCTTTCTCTTTCACAGCTTATTGGGCACTAACGTGCTGTTTTGTGGCTGAGTAGATTCTGACAACCACTCAGCATCGCAGCAAGTCCCATTTTGCTATTAGCTTACTGAGCGCACTTTCACTAGTGGTACCATTGTTTTATTTGCACCTTAACCCCTCAACAACCAATAGGGACGTTGAAGTCCAATTCTCTTAGCATTGCAATGTCCATCTAAAAGGCGCTAAAGTAATGGCTGCTTGGTTAAAGTGCCTTAAACAGTACAGTATTAAACAATATAGCATTAGTACACCCATGCATCTTAGATTTTACAACACTGTGCTTCACTGTTATTGTTACTGCAGACCATTGATTATTGCATTACATTATGTTGTTGACTATTGGCTGCTAATCAGTGCTTGTCATTTTATTTTATTGAACTCATGATTATAGTGAATGGTGTCAATCAACCATATTTACACCATAGCTACTTTGCAATAAAATAATTTACTGTGATTTCAGTTCATGTATTATTGGCTTTCATTGTGATTTTGATTGCGGGCATTTGGTGTATTTTGTTGAGGATAGGTCTGTAAGTAGTGAGAGTCATTAGGTCACGCACAGTGTAGGAAAGACTAAGTGCAACACAAAGGGATAAGGGGAAGGGAACCCAACACAAGGGAAGGGGGAGGGGAGACCCCTAGGCAGATCTAACGTCACTCTGTCTGCCCTAGACGTCCCTATATAGGTTCTGCACCTATCGCCAAGCAGGAACCAAATTCCTGCCTTACTCTGGCGATAAGCCCTGCATAGGGAAGGACAGAAAGAAAATCCCCACTACCACTGAAGACAGCTGGGGTAGACAAACAAGGGGAAGGCTTATCTTCAGAAAACTCAGAGATGTAACACAGATGTCCTCCAGCAACACCAAAGAGGAAGATAGCTCCAAACCTCAACAGGGGGAGATGGAAATATCACCGGAAACTCGCAGCAGCAGGCTGAGAGTCTATAGCACCCAGGTCCATGTGTGTCAAATAGAGCTGGAGAAAGGTTGCCACTGGGTCAAAGAGTCAGAAGGGTTAAGAAGGTGTCTGCAAAACCAAACGCAGAGATCTTCTGCAGCCAACTACAGTGCGGCTGTCTGCAGCCTTTGACACACCCGTGACACATTAACACTTTTTTTTTACTAAGAGCTTATTCACACATCAATACTTGGTCAGTATTTTACATCAGTGTTTGTATGCCAGAACCTAGAGTGGAACTTACAGATAAAAACTATAATTAAAAATTGACACCTGTTCTTTGTTCTGGAGACACGCCTGGTTTTGCATACAAATATTGATGAAATATTGATCAAAAATATTGATGTGTGAATAAAAACTAACATGGCAAGTCATAGAAGAGTTCCTGCCCTTTCTTCTTTGGCTTTTTACACTGGGGGGGGGGGGGGGGGGGTATGGGTATTTTCTGTGGCCTGTGCAGTGTGACAATGCAATAGTCCTGTGTATTTTGCCTGTACTGGTATAATCCAGAGTCAAGTGTTCAGTATTAGCTTCCTGCTATTAGCTCTTGATCTCAACAACTGCTTTGCTAGTGCTTTTTTATGTTAAAAGCCTTGGTTTGTTTTCTGACTTCCCTCCTGCCTGACATTTTTGCCCTCTTTCCAGACCTACTGGTTTTGTTGCGGATTCCTGACTGTCCTTCAACAGGCCTGTCCATCTGTCAGCAGCTACTCTGGGACTCCTATGTACAGTGCTCAGCATAAATGGTACTCATTTATAAAGGTAACCCCTTTTAAAAATAAGATTTTAATCAATGTCTGCAAAACACAAGAACAGTTAAATGGAACAGAAGAGTTAAATGGAACATTTTTAACCAATAACAAGAAAGTAAGGCTGATAATCTTCAGTTATACTCAGACTAGTAGATGCAAAAACGAATACACCGTACATCAAAGTCTACTACATCTAGCATTTTGTTTGACCGCCGTGATTTTTCAAGACAGCAACAAGTCTTCTAGGTGTGGAATGAACAACTTTGAACATATTGCAACATCTATCTTTATACATTCTTTATCCATTCTTCAAGAATTACCTCTTTTAGAGCTTGGATGCTACATGGAGAGTGATGACAACTTGCCTCTTCAGAATTCATCCTAGGTGTTCGTTTGGGTTTAGATCAGGAGACATACTTGGCCACTGAATCACTTTCACCCTGTTCTTTTTCAGTAATGCAACAGTGGCCTTAGATGTGTGTTTTGGATCATTGTCATGTTGGAAAAGTTCATGTCTACTATCTAAGGATGACACGTTCCCTTTGTATTTTAGGCAAAATAATATATATACAGTTGTGTAAAAGTGTTTGCCCTCTTTCTGATTTCCTATTCTTTTGCATGTTTGTCAAACTTAAATGTTTCAGGCCACCGAACAAAGTTACAAAGATAACACAAGTAAACACAAATTGCATTTTTAAATGAAGTTTTTTTTAATTAAAAATGGAAAATGAAATCCAAACCTGCACACCTCTGTGTGAAAAAAGTAATTGCTCCTCCCCTCATTAACAGTGGTTTATCAGATCTTTGGGAAGCTGACTTCAAATTCCCTAGCCACACCCAGGCTTGATTACTGCCACACCTGTTCTCAATCAAGAAATCACTTAAATAGGACCTGCCTGACAAAGTAAAGTAGACTCAAAGATAATCAAAAGCTAGACACCATGCTGCAATAATACACCTAAATATATATCCTATATATGAGCTGTAGAGCATAGCACAATAGAGAAACACCTAAGAAAAAAAGGCTCCATTCAAAGGTAACTAATCAATAAAACTCATTTATTTCAATACATATTAAAGCTATCAAAATAGATAAGGAGAATGTAAAATGATGAGAACAACACATGCCTACCAGGATAGGGATAAGGGGGTGTAAATATTCCTGGTGTCTGTTCGCCCTGATCCAAGATGGAGTCTTGGATCTCGCCGTGTCATGGAACTTCCTGTCTGTCCTGACTATTTAAGTCCGGGTCTTACCTGTGCTTGAGTATTTTGTGCTGCTGGCTCCTGAGCATCTGCTTGTTTGCTGGCTAACTCCATGCTTCTGCTGCTCTCTACTTGGTGGTCTGCTTCACCCCATTCAGCTACCTTTCGCGTCTGGAACTGCTGCGACTTGCAGCACACCAGTGGAAGGATTTCCTTTGTGTAAAAAACTTTTCCCAGGGTTGTGCCCCTTTGCACAACCACACCATGTGAGCAAGATTCAAGCTGTCCTTTTCTCTCCAAGAAAGATGTACTCATCTACTACGCTTAGATAGCGCTCTCCCTCTTTCTCCCCTCGTCCTAGTGTGTATTTGCACTATAACTTTATTGGACTTCATCGTTCAAGTGTCTTGTTTGCTTCCACATTATTTCCTTGCTGGACTGGTTCACATTAGCGGTCGCGCCCCGCTTCTCAGTTTGCTGTGATTTTCTATATAGAGCTGAGGACCTCATTACTATTGTAGGAATATCTGTACTATGTTTTGTTCGCTTTTCTGTTTGCTGTGATTCTCTATATAGAGCTGAGGCCCTTGTTACAATTGCAGAAATATCTGTTAGTTCTGTTTACATTTCTGTTTTTGAGTAAATACATCTTTTGTTGCAACTTTGCTCTCAGACTGGCTTTATCCCATGCTATCAGATTCTGTAGTACCCATATAATTATTACAGGATACTCAAGCCATTAAAGGAATCTGCTGGGATAATGTCAACTGACACAAAGATGGATCAGTTGTTCTCTATGATCCACTCTTTACAGGGGGATATTGAGGCACTGCAAAACAAGGTTGCTAACTGGGAGGCTCATTTTGGACAGGCTCTTCAGGACTTAGGTAATCAGGTGGCTGGGCAGATGACTGCACGAGCACCTCCACCCCCAGTACAGCCACAGCCAATTACTCCTCCAAAGTTACCACCATTTAGGTTTAGTGGGGACCGTTACAAGTTTCGTGGGTTTGTAAACCAATGGCCTTTGTATTTTGATGTGCATGCCGCCCATTTCCTTACTGATCGATCTAAGGATTTATGTATAATCATGTTGCTCACTTCCCGAGCTCTTGCATTGGCAAATCCGCTTATGGAGACTCGTGACCCTCGACTAAATAACCTAGATGATTTTCTTGCTGCAATGTCTATGATGTTTGATGACCCTAATCGTCGCACTACAGCTGAAACCTCCTTGTTATCACTACGTCAGGGTAAGCGTCCTGTCATTGAATACGCTACTGAGTTTAGACGGCTGGCGGTGGATACGATTTAGGACAGTTATGCTCAATTACCCATTTTTAAGAGGGGATTGTCTAATGTGTTAAAGGATGAACTAGCTCATGCAGATGCGCCAGAAGAGTTGGACGCTTTTATACAGCATTGTGTACGCATAGATATACGTGTTACTGAGCGTAGACAGGAGAGATTTGCAGCCTCTAATTGTGTCACTAACTCTTCCCTTCCTTCTAAAGAACCATCAGGCAAATCCTCTTGGGAGGCTGAACCAGTTCCCATGCAGGTGGATGCACTACCGCGGTGCTAGAGTAACGAGCGCAGGGAGCATCGTTTCCGGGAAAGTCTGTGCTTTTACTGCGGTCAGTCAGATCACTTTCTTATCAATTGTCCCAAGCGGCCCCACAAGATACTGGCCACGGTTGGGGAATTTGATAATCAGGATGCTGAATCCATTACATCTGAGTCTAGTTTTTCTGTGAATGCCATTTTTCACTCTCTGTCTATGACTGCCTCTCCCAAGATGCTGGAGCGTAAGGACACTCATTGCTCCCTTCCTATTAAGATCCGGTCATCGGGTCAATGGATTCCCTGTGCAGCTATGGTGGATTAAGGGGCAGGAGGAAATTTTATGGACTTAACATTTGCCTGGGAACATGGCATAGGGATCCAGCAGAGAGCCACCCCGGTAACTATGGAAACGTTGGATGGCTCCCCTCTAGTCTCTGGACCAGTAGATCAAGAGACTGTACTTCTGGAAATCTTCATAGACCCTGATCATCAGGAAATGCTGTCATTTATGTTGATCTCTTCACCACATTTCCCTTTAATTTTAGGGATTCCATGGCTGCAGTCTCAAAATCCTATTGTGGCACCCCTAGGGGTATTTGCCACAAAAATAGTTACTGACAGTAAGTACAAATACTAAAATAGCAAGACTGCACTACCACCTCCGGCCAGAAGGGGGAGCTCCAGAGACTCCCCTTGATCCATTCTGGTCTGAGAGAAGAAATGGCAGTTGGGCTAAGGAGCTGAAAGTGAGAGGTCATACAGTTGAATCTCTAACAGCCCTGTGACTGTTACCAGGCCTAAATCACCGGCCTGAGGAGAAGAGGGATAGAGAAAAAGGACATTGTGAGAACCGGGTAGCATTAATCACTACCCAGAACAGGCGCAAAGACGGATACCGGATCCGTGGCTGTATTCATTATATATAATACAGCAACCGGAAAAACGTGAGGTGATATCAGCTTCACTAGGGTCGGATGCAGCAACAGACACAGAGTTCAGCGGTACTCCCAGAGGGGGTAAACCGATAAAAGGACTCGGGTTGCCCGTCGAACCAGGACCCGGAGGGGACAGATTGGGCCGGCAGCCAGTTCACATACAGCAGCAGGGCCACACAGAAATTGCGCACAATAAGAGGCGAAGACCCCGGCAGGGTCAAAGTAACTCAGAGTTCCCATACAGACTCCGGTGACAGGACTGGTTGTAAATCCTTTTATGTTAAAGTAAACTGGTTAAACGTTTCAGTGCCTCAGTCTTTCATTTGGACAATAGCCATCTATCCAGGATCAGGATCGTCACCGCTGGGAGAACCTGCTGCTGATCAAGTAAGTGCCTGTCCCCTCATGATACCCCTTACACTGTGCATTGCCTGAGGCCACAGCACCGGGTCAAGCCACCCGTGACATCCCCCTCAAGAGACAGACTCCATTGGTCCGGTGCTGGGTATCCCGGTCTCCTGGGCGTCACACTATTATCAGATGGGAGACCAAGGAAATCACTTTCCCATCAAAGGAGACACTGGTAACAGGCCTAGTGAGTCTTCGAGATATGAAATGTGCCACTGAGGTATCTACTTTACCATGTGTGTACAGTGAATTTTCGGACATTTGTGACGAGAAGATGGCAGACCAGCTTCCTCCTCACAGACCGTATGATTGTCCCATTGAGCTGCTTCTGGGGGCCGCTATTCCTTTTAAGAATGTATACCCACTTGCAGCTCCGGAGCTGAAGGCTTTAAAGGAATACATCGATGAGAATTTGGCTAAGGGTTTTATTCGCCCCTCCTCATCACCGGCAGGAGCACCCATCTTTTTCGTTAAGAAGAAGGATGGAACTCTTAGACCTTGTATCGACTACCGGGAGCTTAATAAGGTGACCATTCGGAATCGCTACCATTTGCCGTTGATTCCTGAACTGCTGGAAAGAGTGCGACAGGCCAAGATCTTCTCCAAGTCAGATCTTCGGGGAGCATATAATTTAATTAGGATCCGCTCTGGAGATGAATGGAAGACTGCATTTAGATGTCGTTATGGGCATTTCGAATATCTGGTAATGCCTTTTTCCAACATCTGGCTAATGACCATTTTGTCGTGATCTATCTGGATGACATCTTAATTTTTTCTGACTCTTTGCAGGAACATCAGGAGCATGTGAAGACTGTCCTGGGGCGTCTAAAGGAGAATCACCTCTACATTAAGCCTGAGAAATGTGAATTCCATCGCACAGAGATTCAGTTCCTGGGGTATGTCATCTCGCCACAGGGGCTTAACATGGAGGCAAATAAGATCCAGGCTATTCTTGATTGGCCCGCACCTAAAAATGTCAAGAAGGTACAGCGTTTCATCGGATTTGCAAACTTTTATAGACGATTTATTCGTAATTTCTCTGAAATTGTGCAACCCATTACACAGCTAACCAAGAATGAAAAGACTTTCTTGTGGTCCGCACAGGCTCAGGAAGATTTTGATTGTCTTAAATCCCAGTTTACATCTGCACCTGTACTAATTCACCCAAACCCAGCACTTCCTTTCATCGTAGAAGTGGATGCTTCAGATTGTGCTCTGGGGGCCATCCTCTCACAGAGAACGGGAGAGAAGAGCTTGTTACATCCGTGTGCTTTCTATTCTCGCAGACTCTCCGCTGCAGAAAGGAACTACGATGTGAGAGATAAGGAGCTTCTTGCCATTATCGCTGCATTTAAGGAATGGAGACATCATCTGCAGGGGGCATCACAACAGGTTATTGTGCTCACGGATCATCGAAACCTGGAGTTCCTTAGATCTGCAAGATGTCTTTCTCCACGGCAGGCTCGTTGGAGTCTATTTTTGAATCAGTTTAATTTTGTCATTTTGTACCGCCCAGGTTCACGTAATGGGAAAGCGGATGCTTTGTCCCGAATCCATGCCATGGATTCCGTACCTGGGACCCCGTCTAAGACCGTCCTGTCTGATGCCAACTTTATCAGATCAGAGTCATTCAGAATAAGGACTTATGGAAGATCATTAAGGAAGCCTACGACGCAGACCCATTTCTCGCCAATCCGACTGCTGATGTGAACTTGGTTCTCAGAAATGGTATGTGGGTCCGGGATCAACGTTTATATGTTCCAGAGGCCATAAAGCTGCAGGTCCTCAAGTTTGTCCATGATTCCAAGTTGGCGGGTCATCGGGGGGTACAGAAGACACAGGAATTTCTGAGCCATTTTTTTTTGGTGGCCTACCTGTCTGAAGGACGTTAAAAGTTATGTTCTCTCTTGTGAGGTATGTGCACATTTCAAGACTCCTCGTGTATCACCTACTGGACTGCTTCAACCACTACCTGTCCCCTCTCGTCCTTGGGGGTTTATTTCGATGGACTTTATAGTTGAATTGCCCACCTCTGGGGGAAAAAATTCTATTCTGGTGGTTGTAGATCGCCTTACTAAGGCTGCCCACTTCATTCCCTGCAATGGTCTTCCTTCAGCCAAAGAGATGGCGGATCTGGTCATCCAGAATGTGTTTCGGCTGCATGGAGTTCCAGACGAAGTCATCTCAGATCGGGGAGTGCAGTTTACGTCCAAGTTCTGGAAAGGATTCTGTGATTCGCTTGGTGTTAATCTTTGTCTGTCCTCTGCATATCATCCTCAGACTAATGGGCAAACAGAACGGACGAATCAGACTCTGGAACAGTATCTTCGATGTTATATCAACCATTCTCAGGATGACTGGTTGGAGTTTCTCCCGCTCGCAGAATTCTGTTATAACAACTCTCAGAGTTCTTCTACAAAGGTAACACCTTTCTTTGCCAAACTAGGTTATCATCCCAGTATTCTGCCCAGATCCCCGATCAACGCACCGGTGCCTGAAGTTCATGAGAGGTTGGCGGCAATGAGACAGAATCTGGAAACCCTGAAGGAATCACTGTCTACTGCACAAGAGAGATATAAGAAATCTGCCGACAGGTTTCGGAAGCCTGCACCTATGTTCAAGGTAGGGGACTCTGTATGGTTATCTACTAAAAGTCTGAGATAGAACATTCCATCACAGAAACTCAGACAAAAGTTGATCGGCCCGTTCAAGATCTCTGGGATTGTGAGTTCCGTTGCCTGTCGTCTGAAATTGCCAAGAACCTTGAAGGTTCCGACCCTGAAATGTATTTGGAGACACCGGTGTTTCATGTCTCCCTGTTAAAACTGGTGTCTCCAAATACATTTCAGGGTCGGATTACACCTCCTCCTCAGCCTGTGTTAGTGGACGGACAAGAGCAGTTTGTGGTAGAGAAGATTCTGGACTCCAGGATCCGCAGAAATAAACTGCAGTACCTCATCAAATGGCAAGGATATCCATCTGAGGAGAACTCTTGGGAGCAGGTGGGCAATATCTGTGCTCCTCAAAAAATTACTCTGTTCCATCAGAAATATCCTGACAAGCCTGGTCCTGGATCGTCCTGAGGCCGCTTCTGAGGTGGGAATAATGTAAGGATTCCTGGTGACTGTTCGCCCTGATCCAAGATGGAGTCTTGGATCTCGCCCTGTCATGGAACTTCCTGTCTGTCCTGACTATTTAAGTCTGGGTCTTGTGTTCACCTGTGCTTGAGTATTTTGTGCTGCTGGCTCCTGAGCATCCTCCTGTTTGCTGGCTAACTCCCTGCTTCTGCTGCTCTCTACTCGGTGGTCTGCCTCACCCCATTCAGCTACCTCTCGCCTCTGGAACTGCTGCGACTTGCAGCACACCAGTGGAAGGATTTCCTTTGTGTAAAAAACTTTTCCCAGTGTTGTGCCTCTTTGCACAACCACACCATGTGAGCAAGATTCAAGCTGTGCTTTTCTCTCCAAGAAAGATGTACTCATCTACTACTCTTAGATAGCGCTCTCCCTCTTTCTCCCCTCGTCCTCTATTTTCCAGGACGTCATTCACATGACGCACCATCTGTGAACAATTAGACTCCTACTAACAAGTACTGTGCACACGTGTGAGCAAGTGTGCTGGACTTCTTCATTTAAGTACTGTGTGCATTTGCACTATAACTTTATTGGACTTCATCGTTCAAGTGTCTTGTTTGCTTCCACATTATTTCCTTGCTGGACTGGTGCACATTAGCGGTCACGCCCCGCTTCTCAGTTTGCTGTGATTTTCTATATAGAGCTGAGGACCTCAAATTGCAGGAATATCTGTTAGTTCTGTTTACATTTCTGTTTTTGAGTAAATACATCTTTTGTTGCAACTTTGCTCTCAGACTGGCTTTATCCCATGCTATCAGATTCCGTAGTACCCATATAATTATTACAGGGGGTCATGCCTACCAGGATAGAGATGAGGGGACGATGCATACCAGGATGGTGATGAGGAGACCATGCATACCAGGATGGAGATGAGGTGACCATGCATACCAGGATGGGGATGAAGGGACCATACATATCAGGATAGGAATGAAGGAACCATGCATGCCAGGATAGGGATCAGGAGACCATTTATACCTGGATTGAGGACATACTGTATATATACTAGGATGGGGGATATTAATACAGAATTGACTACATTTTTTTCTTACATTTTTTTCCTATTTTCCTCCTCTAAAACCTAGGTGCGTCTTATGGTCCAATGTGTTTTATAGTCTGAAAAATACAGTACTTATTTTGGTTTGCAAAATAACAAATGTTGTTTACAATTAATGTCCCACATTTGTGAGAGTATTGTATAGCTTAATATCCCATAAAAAGGTTGATTTTGAATGGAACTAGAGGTTTTTTAACAATCTGTTAGGGTGTAATCATTTATACTGAGCGCTGTAAGTCCAGATTCCTATAACACGGTGTGACAGGGTCACTGGTGCCGTACGTGAGGGGAGATATGTGTCGCCAAGGTTGCTTTCCTGCATGATGTGAAAGCCATACGTTTTCCTCGAGCATGATAGGTTCTGAGAATAAGTCAGTAGTTCCTAGGGCCTGGCTTTCATGTGAGTAAGCAAGAGATGGGCGGGATGCCTACACACCATATCTCCACCTCCAGGGTGTGGCTGGAGGGAGTTAAATGTCCAGCCATTTTTTTTCTCTGTCTGTGTTGTGTGGAGGAAGGAAGCCTCCAGACTGAGCTCCTGCGAGAGCTACTGTGTTTGTCCCAGAAGGTAGGAGCCATACTGGGAAGAACTTTATATGTACCATTTTTGTTTTCATTTGAGCCAGAAAGGCTGTTTTTTGTTACTATTTTGGGCTTATTGGTTTATGAAGCAATAAACTACCCAGAGACTTTAACCAAACGTGTTCCTGTGTCTACCTTGGGGAGCAGCTAAGTGATCTGGCCTTCCACAAGGGTTAAACTGATAAATACTAGGGCAACCCTTGGGATCTGGTAAACAGAGTGGCTAGCGATAAGCTTATTCAAGGAAGATTGATTAAGAGCTTCCAGCCTAGCAGACACAGAGTCTCCATGACTGTTTGACTGTCTAAGACCACGTTCACATGTTCAGTATTTGGTCAGTATTTTATATCAGTATTTGTAAGCCAAAACCAGGAGTGGACATGTCAGAAGAAAAGGGCTTGCTCACATCTGAGTATATAAACTCGCTGATATTCTCAGCCAGAAAAGTTTGAGAGCGTCAGGTGAATGTCATGCGTTTTTTTTTAAAATCTAGACACCATATGTCATGCGAGTGCTATGCGAGTGTGTAGTTTTTTTCTCACCTACCATCCGTATGACATCCATATGACATGAGTCTGAAATCCGTATGCCATACATTTTTAACCCCTTCATGACCCAGCCTATTTTGACCTTAAAGACCTTGCCGTTTTTTGCAATTCTGACCAGTGTCCCTTTATGAGGTAATAACTCAGGAACGCTTCAATGGATCCTAGCGGTTCTGAGATTGTTTTTTCGTGACATATTGGGCTTCATGTTAGTGGTAAATTTAGGTCAATAAATTCTGTGTTTATTTGTGATAAAAACGGAAATTTGGCGAAAATTTTGAAAATTTCGCAATTTTCACATTTTGAATTTTTATTCTGTTAAACCAGAGAGTTATGTGACACAAAATAGTTAATAAATAACATTTCCCACACGTCTACTTTACATCAGCACAATTTTGGAAACAAAATTTTTTTTTGCTAGGAAGTTATAAGGGTTAAAATTTGACCAGCGATTTCTCATTTTTACAACGAAATTTACAAAACCATTTTTTTTAGGGACCACCTCACATTTGAAGTCAGTTTGAGGGGTCTATATGGCTGAAAATACCCAAAAGTGACACCATTCTAAAAACTGCACCCCTCAAGGTGCACAAAACCACATTCAAGAAGTTTATTAACCCTTCAGGTGCTTCACAGCAGCAGAAGCAACATGGAAGGAAAAAATGAACATTTAACTTTTTAGTCACAAAAATGATATTTCAGCAACAATTTTTTTATTTTCCCAATGGTAAAAGGAGAAACTGAACCACGTACGTTGTTGTCCAATTTGTCCTGAGTACGCTGATACCTCATATGTGGGGGTAAACCACTGTTTGGGTGCACGGCAGGGCTTGGAAGGGAAGGAGCGCCATTTGACTTTTTGAATGAAAAATTGGCTGCACTCTTTAGCGGACACCATGTCACATTTGGAGAGCCCCCGTGTGCCTAAAAATTGGAGCTCCCCCACAAGTGACCCCATTTTGGAAACTAGACGCCCCAAGGAACTTATCTAGATGCATAGTGAGCCCTTTAAACCCCCAGGTGCTTCACAAATTGATCCGTAAAAATGAAAAAGTACTTTTTTTTCACAAAAAAATTCTTTTAGCCTCAATTTTTTCATTTTCACATGGACAACAGGATAAAATGGATCCTAAAATTTGTTTGGCAATTTCTCCTGAGTACACCGATACTTCACATGTGGGGGTAAACCACTGTTTGGGCACATGGTAAGGCTCGGAAGGGAAGGAGCGCCATTTGACTTTTTGAATGAAAAATTATCTCCATCGATAGCGGACACCATGTCGCGTTTGGAGAGACCCTGTGTGCTTAAACATTGGAGCTCCCCCACAAGTGACCCCATTTTGGAAACTGGACCCCCCAAGGAACTTATCTAGATGCCTAGTGAGCACTTTAAACCCTCAGGTGCTTCACAAATTGATCCGTAAAAATGAAAAAGTACTTTTTTTTCACAAAAAATTTATTTTCGCCTCAATTTTTTCATTTTCACATGGGCAATAGGATAAAATGGATCCTAAAATTTGTTGAGCAATTTCTCCCGAGTACGCCGATACCTCATATATGGGGGTAAACCACTGTTTGGGCACACGGCAGGGCTCGGAAGGGAAGGCGCGCCTTTTAACTTTTTGAATGGAAAATTAGCTCCAATTGTTAGCGGACACCATGTCGCATTTGGAGAGCCCCTGTGTACCTATGCAATGGAGCTCCCCCACAAGTGACCCCATTTTGGAAACTAGACCCCCCAAGGAACTTATCTAGATGCATACTGAGCACTTTAAACCCCCAGGTGCTTCACAGAAGTTTATAATGCAGAGCCATGAAAATAAAAAATAATTTTTCTTTTCTCAAAAATGATTTTTTAGCCTGGAATTTCCTATTTTGCCAATGGTAATAGGAGAAATTGGACCACAAATGTTGTTGTCCAGTTTGTCCTGAGTATGCAGATACCCCATATGTGGGGGTAAACCACTGTTTGGGCGCACGGCAGGGCTCAGAAGGGAAGGCACGCCATTTGGCTTTTTAAATGGAAAATTATCTCCAATCATTAGCGGACACCATGTCGCGTTTGGAGAGCCCCTGTGTGCCTAAACATTGGAGATCCCCCACAAATTACCCCATTTTGGAAACTAGACCCCCAAAGGAACTAATCTAGATGTGTAGTGAGCACTTTGAACCCTCAAGTGCTTCACAGAAGTTTATAACGCAGAGCCATGAAAATAAAAAAAAAAATTATTTTCTCAAAAATGAATTTTAGCCCGCAATTTTTTATTTTCCCAAGGGTAACAGGAGAAATTTGACCCCAAAAGTTGTTGTCCAGTTTCTCCTGAGTACGCTGATACCCCATATGTGGGGGTAAACCACTGTTTAGGCACATGCTGGGGCTCGGAAGTGAAGTAGTGACGTTTTGAAATGCAGACTTTGATGGAATGCTCTGCGGGCGTCACGTTGCGTTTGCAGAGCCCCTGATGTGGCTAAACAGTAGAAACCCCCCACAAGTGACCCCATTTTGGAAACTAGACCCCGAAAGGAACTTATCTAGATGTGAGGTGAGCACTTGAACCCCCAAGTGCTTCACAGAAGTTCATAACACAGAGCAGTGAAAATAATAAATACGTTTTCTTTCCTCAAAAATAATTTTTTAGCCCAGAATTTTTTATTTTCCCAAGGGTTACAGGAGAAATTGGACCACAAAAGTTGTTGTCCAGTTTCTCCTGAGTACGCTGATACCCCATGTGTGGGGGTAAACCACTGTTTGGGCACACGTGGGGGCTCAGAAGGGAAGTAGTGACTTTTGAAATGCAGACTTTGATGGAATGGTCTGCGGGCGTCACATTGCGTTTGCAGAGCCCCTGGTGTGCCTAAACAGTAGAAACCCCCCACAAGTGACCCCATTTTGGAAACTAGACCCCCCAAGGAACTTATCTAGATATGTGGTGAGCACTTTGAACCCCCAAGTGCTTCACAGACGTTTACAACGCAGAGCCGTGAAAATAAAAAATCATTTTTCTTTCCTCAAAAATGATGTTTTAGCAAGCAATTTTTTATTTTCTCAAAGGTAACAGGAGAAATTGGACCCCAGTAATTGTTGCGCAGTTTGTCCTGAGTATGCTGGTACCCCATATGTGGGGGTAAACCACTGTTTGGGCACACGTCGGGGTTCGGAAGTGAGGGAGCACCATTTGAATTTTTGAATACAAGATTGGCTGGAATCAATGGTGGCGCCATGTTGCGTTTGGAGACCCCCTGAAGTGCCTAAACAGTGGAAACCCCTCAATTCTACCTCCAACACACCCCTAACCCTTATCCCAACTGTAGCCGTAACCCTAATCACAACCCTAACCCCAACACACCCCTAACCACAACCCTAACCCCAACACACCCCTAACCCTAACCACAACCCTAATTCCAACCCAACTCTAAGGCTATGTGCCAACGTTGCGGATTCGTATGAGATTTTTCAGCATCATTTTTGAAAAATCCGCGGGTAAAAGGCACTGCGTTTTACCTGTGGATTTACCGTGGATTTCCAGTGTTTTTTGTGCGGATTTCACCTGTGGATTCCTATTGAGGAACAGGTGTAAAACGCTGCGGAATCCGCACAAAGAATTGGCATGCTGCGGAAAATACAACGCAGCGTTCCCGCGCGGTATTTTCTGCACCATGGGCACAGCGGATTTGGTTTTCCATATGTTTACATGGTACTGTAAACCCGATGGAACACTGCTGCGAATCCGCAGCGGCCAATCCGCACCGTGTGCACATAGCCTAATTCTAAAGGTATGTGCACACGCTGCGGAAAACGCTGCGGATCCGCAGCAGTTTCCCATGAGTGTACAGTTCAATGTGAACCTATGGGAACCAAAAATCGCTGTACACATGCTGCGGAAAAACTGCACGGAAACGCAGCGGTTTACATTCCGCAGCATGTCACTTCTTTCTGCGGATTCCGCAGCGGTTTTAGAACTGCTCCAATAGAAAATCGCAGTTGTAAAACCGCAGTGAAATGCGCAGAAAAACCGCAGTAAATCCACGATAAATCGGCAGCGGTTTAGCACTGTGGATTTTTCAAATCCGCTGCGGAAAAATCCGCATAGGACCAGAATACGTGTGCACATACCGAAACCCTAACCCTAGCCCTAACCCTACCCCTAACCCTAACCCTAGCCCTAACCCTACCCCTACCCCTAACCCTAGCCCTAACCCTACCCCTACCCCTAACCCTACCCCTAACCCTAACCCTACCCCTAACCCTAACCCTACCCCTAACCCTACCCCTAACCCTAACCCTAGTTCTTACCCCAACCTTAGTGAAAAAAAAAAAAATTCTTTATTTTTTTTATTGTCCCTATCTATGGGGGTGACAAAGGGGGGGGTCATTTACTATTTTTTTTATTTTGATCACTGAGATAGGATATATCTCAGTGATCAAAATTCACTCTGGAACGAATCTGCCGGCCGGCAGATTCGGCGGGCGCACTGCACATGCGCCCGCCATTTTGGAAGATGGCGGCGCCCAGGAAAGAAGACGGACGGACCTCGGGCGGCCAGGTAAGTATAAGGGGGGGGAGATCAGGGCACGGGGGGGGCGTCGGAGCACGGGGGGGTGGATCGGATCATGGGGGGGGTGGATCGGAACACGGGAGGGAGGATTGGAGCATGGGGAAGGATTGGAGCACGGGGTGAGGGATCGCTGTGCGGGGGGGGTGGATCGGAGCACGGGGGGGGGGTCGCTGTGTGCGGGGGGGGGATCGGAGTGCGGGGGGGTTTGATTGCAGCACAGGGGGTGTGATTGGTGCACGGGGAAGCGGACAGGAGGACGGGGGAGCGGAGCACAGGACGGAGGGGAGCGGACCACAGATCGGGGGGCTGGGGGGGCGATCGGAGGGGTGGGGTGGGTGCACATAAGTGTTTCCAGCCATGGCCGATGATATTGCAGCATCGGCCATGGCTGGATTGTAATATTTCACCAGTTTTTTAGGTGAAATATTACAAATCGCTCTGATTGGCAGTTTCACTTTCAACAGCCAATCAGAGCGATCGTAGCCACGAGGGGGTGAAGCCACCCCCCCTGGGCTAAACTACCACTCCCCCTGTCCCTGCAGATCGGGTGAAATGGGAGTTAACCCTTTCACCCGGCCTGCAGGGACGCGATCTTTCCATGACGCATATGCTGCGTCATGGGTCGGAATGGCACCGACTTTCATGACGCAGCGTATGCGTCAAAGGTCGGGAAGGGGTTAACATAATCTTTTGCATACAGTAATTCCCTCAGAAACTTCAAGCTAGTTTTCTAATTAAAAAATCTTATATACAAATCTAGATAGATGGCAGTTACATAAGTAATCAATGCTTTGCGTGTGTAGTTTTCTGTAATTGTTTTTATCAAATAAATAAATGAAAGAAAAAAATGGTGTGGTTTCCCCCTTATTTTTAATAACCAGCTAAGGGAATGAAAATAGCGGTGAGCTAGTCTTAGTAGAATGGAAAGGGGCCAATGTCATGCATCTTCACAGCTTGTTAATATCAGCTCACAGCTGTCTGTTTAGTCTTCGCTGGTTATTTAAAAGGAGGGACACCAAAAATGATGTGGGGTTTCCCCTATTTTTAATAACCAGCAAAGGCTAAGCAGACAGCTGTGGGCTGATATTAATAAGCTGGTAAGGGGGCATGGACATTTGCTCCTTCCCAGACTAATAACACCAGCCCTCAGCTGCCCTAGAAATGGCGCATACATTAGATGCACTAATTCTAGTTCTTAGCCTCCGCTCTTCCTGATTGCCCTAATGCAAGGACAATTGGGGTAATGGTTTTGGTGCCGAAGTCAGCTGTGTAATGTCCAATGACATCAAGCCCAGGGGGAAGTAATGATGAGACGCGTGTCAGATATCCCCATTACTAACCCCGTAGTCAAAATAAATAAACACACAAACAGAAAAGTTCTTTCATTGTAAAAAGCACTCCCCAACAATTACCCTTTTCTATCCATTTATTGCTTAAAATGAAAGTAATCCATAAGAATCCCCGACTCTGCTTCATCCGGAGGATGTGATAAGCAGTGTCATCAGTAACACAACCGCTCACCATGGCCACCGGAAGACAATGAGTGTAGTTTGAGAACCTAGCTGCACTGGAGAGTGGTGACATCAGTAAGGTCATTGCAGTTCATAGCCAGAGTTAGAAGCATCAGTAAGTTCACATATCGCGAGCAGTGACGTCAGTAAGGTTACCGCAGTTCTTTGGCTGTGAACTGCAATACTCATGTTGATGTCACCGCTCGTCACTGCAGTTGAGTTCTCATGCTACTCTTATTGTGTTCCGGAGGCCGTGGTAAGCGGTCACGTTACTGATGTCACCTGTCATCACAGCTTCTGGACATAGCAGAGTCAGGGATTTTTATGGGGCCTCCTTTTTTTTTACTTACTTTTATTTTTAGCAATAAATGGGTAAAAGAGGGTAATTGTCAGGGAGTGCTTTTTACAATTAAAGGACTCTTCTGTGTGTTTGTTTATTTTGACTACAGGGATAGTAATGGGGGAATCTTCAGACACCTCTCTATTTGTAACCCCTTGGCTTGATATCATCGGATATTACACAGCTGACATCAACCCCCAAACCACTATCCCGATTGCTACCGCACCAGGGCAATCGGGAAGAGCCAAGGCTAAGTGCCAGACTTGGCGCATCTATTGGATGCGCCATTTCCAGGGAGGCTGAGGACTGGTGTTATTAGTCTGGGAAGGGGCCAATATCCATGGCTCCTTATAAGCATATTTATATCAGCCCATGGATGTCTGCATAACCTTTGCTGATTTTTATAAATAGGGCTGACCGTACGTCATTTTTTGGGTCCCCTTTTAATAGCAAATAAAGGCTAAGCAGACACGTGCGGGTTGATATTAATAATCTGAGAAGCTCCATGTATATTGGCCCCTTCCCAGAATAATAACATTAGCTCACAGCTGTCTGCTTTCCCTCAGTTTGTTAGTAAAAATAAGGGGGTCCTAATGCCATATTTTTATTTATTTATTAGCTAAATGCAAGTACACAAAAATACACATGCAAGGCACTGATTATATATCTCAGTGACATCTTTCTACATATTCTGATGGTTCACGCTGTGAATTTACTGTTCTTACCTGATGAAATGTCGGGTGTCATATGAGATCTGTTAATAAAAATTGGATAGCATGGTCCGTGTGAAATATTTTTTCTCGCACCCATTGACTTGCATTGGTGAGTCTCAGCCATTTTACGAGACCATATGCTGAATGCTGTGATTTTTTCCTCACTCCAGTTCCATGTGAGGAAAAACTCACAGATGAACACTGCCTCATTAAATAACATTGGTGTGAGTGCAATGTGATTTTTTCTCACATTGCACTCTCCAATTTTAAACGCAGATGTAAGGGTACGTTCACATTTGCGGTTTGCGCCGCAGCGTCACCGCCGCAACAAAACGCATGCGTCGTGCGGCCCTATCTTTAACATTGGCGCCGCATGGGGCCGCATGTGCATGCGTTGTGTTGCGTTTTGTTGCGTTTTACGCCGCATGCGGCGTTAGGGCGCACCTGTCTGGGCGCGGCAAACACAACATGTTGCATTTTTCGGGCGGCGCCGACCTTTTAAAAAACGCATGCGTCGTGTCGACCCTATCTTTAATATTGGCGCCACATGGCGCCGCATGTGCATGCGTTTTGCTGCGTTTTTGTTTGCGTTGTGCGTTGCGGTGACGACGCTGCGGCGCACAACGCAAATGTGAACTTAGACTAAGCGAACCCTAATAGAAACACGTGCATCTCTTCTGTTTTTTTTCTACCCACTCCTGGTTTTGGCTTACAAATACTGATGTAAACTACTGAGCAAATACTGAACATGTGCATGTGGCCTTATACTCTTTTTTTCAATTTGGTATTTGCTTGCTTTGCAGGTTTGCATCAGATATATTCTTCAACATGTAGCCTGTGATGTAAGACACTGTATCTGTAATCCCTTATTGACCGGGCCATTCTTTATGCGGTAATAACTCTGGAACACTTCAATGGATCTTAGTGATTTTGAGATTTTTTTTGTGACACATTGTACTTTATGTTAATGGTAACCATCTAGATACCGTAGTCACATTCGACAGCAGCATATAAGGGGTTAAAAAACCATGGTTGGTGTTAACACCAATGAAGGCTGATGCAGCAGGGTGTCAGCTGTGTGTACAGCCGACAGCTGCTGCATTTTCAACCGTTGCGGGATGCTATTGTCTGATTTGTGAGGTCAGTAAAAAGACGTATTGGTGGTCACTAAGGGGGTAAAGGAAATCCCAACAGACTATGTTATACTTTCTCACACACTAAAGAAAAAAAGTATGCTGAAGCATTCCGCCCTGTGAAAGCCAAAATCTTTTAGCAGATACACTAGGTGCATGAGCCTTATAATCTGCATACGTTGGGGATTTGTGTTGGCAGTGATCCTGAAACATACACTGGATGTGTTCACAAAACAAAGTGTTGACATAAACTTGTTTTGTTTTATAAATTATTTAATAACCTTACCTTGTGTTGTAAATGATTTACTCATATGTGTACTCTGCTTATATCACCTGTACTTGTAAGATTACTGCTATATAGCATTATTATGATAAGTTGCATGGCTAGAAAAGAAAAATGAATAAAAAAAAGAGACTGAAATAAGCCTAGTAAGAAAACATCTCTCTGCTGAAACACACATGCACTAAATTTGCACATTTACTGAAAATAAAAATAACTAATACATTGGTAATAGAGAGCAAGTCTGAATCTAACAAATAAATGTATGCAAAGATATAAAGTACATGCATGATATGATACAATTATATGATTATCGCTTGATGGAGAACCTTAGTTTTTTTCCACTTAGAGAGATTTTTCTTCCTCCATTTAACCTCTCCACTTACTTCTACTTCACTTACATCTTTATCATTTTTCTTCATGAAACCTGGAAGTGCATTGCCTGTGCCAGAAAGACAAGATGGTCTTGAAGCCCTGCAGCCAATCGGACAGCTTGGAATGCAAGGGAGAGCCTGGCCAAGTAAGTCACATTCTGACCTGCATCATCTGCTCATTTGATATCCACTGGAACCTTAGAAACTTCTGATACTATTCTGCTTCAGTACTCTAAAGCAAAATTACCCTGGGGGAAGACAGCCAATAAGACTTTCAGATGTACTACATTTATTCAATTATCTCCTGAATAAACAGTTGATGTGTAATATACACTTCTTATAATACACGTGTTGAAAGCCACCATCATGTTAAAGCCCTGCTTACACTGTATTTCTGCAGTGCTTTCAAGGGCTCAGATTCCCTCTATAAACAGGATTCAGGCAAAAACCCTCATAAAGGCCACATATATACTGTATTGCGATATATATTATGGTATCCCTTTAATCGTACTGACCAAAGAACAAAGGAACAAAATTGTTTTATCACTTTTACCACATTGTCATGTACTCGAAAATGCTATTAATGCTGTTGGTTAATAAATAAAAAGTTATAGCTCTCAGAATATGATGATGAAAAAACACTTTTTAATAAAATTAGTTTTTAGTATGAAAAAGTACAAAGACATTAACCCCTTTACCCCCAAGGGTGGTTTGCACGTTAATGACCAGGCCAATTTTTACAATTCTGACCACTGTCCCTTTATGAGGTTATAACTCCGAAACGCTTCAACGGATCCTGGTGATTCTGACATTGTTTTCTCGTGACATATTGTACTTCATGATAGTGGTAAAATTTCTTTGATAGTACCTGCGTTTATTTGTGAAAAAAACGGAAATTGGGCGAAAATTTTGAAAATTTTGCAATTTTCAAACTTTGAATTTTTATGCAATTAAATCACAGAGATATGTCACACAAAATACTTAATAAGTAACATTTCCCACATGTCTCCTTTACATCAGCATAATTTTGGAACCAATTTTTTTTTTTGTTAGGGAGTTATAAGGGTTAAAAGTTGACCAGCAATTTCTCATTTTTACAACACCATTTTTTTTTAGGGACCACGTCTCATTTGAAGTCATTTTGAGGGGTCTATATGATAGAAAATGCCCAAGTGTGACACCATTCTAAAAACTGCACCCCTCAAGGTGCTCAAAACCACATTCAAGAAGTTTATTAACCCTTCAGGTGTTTAATAGGAATTTTTGGAATGTTTAAATAAAAATGAACATTTAACTTTTTTACACAAAAAATTTACTTCAGCTCCAATTTGTTTTATTTTACCAAGGGTAACAGGAGAAATTGGACCCAAAAAGTTGTTGTCCAATTTGTCCTGAGTACGCTGATACCCCATATGTGGCAGTAAACCACTGTTTGGGCGCATGGGAGAGCTCGGAAGGGAAGGAGCGCTATTTGACTTTTCAATGCAAAATTGACAGGAATTGAGATGGGACGCCATGTTGCGTTTGGAGAGCCACTGATGTGCCTAAACATTGAAACCCCCCACAAGTGACACCATTTTGGAAAGTAGACCCCCTAAGGAACTTATCTGGATGTGTGGTGAGCACTTTGACCCACCAAGTGCTTCACAGAAGTTTATAATGCAGAACCGTAAAAATAAAAAATCATATTTTTTCACAAAAATTATATTTTTGCCCCCAATTTTTTATTTTTCCAAGGGTAAGAGAAGAAATTGGACCTCAAAAGTTGTTGTCCAATTTGTCCCGAGTACGCTGATACCCCATATGTGGCAGTAAACCACTGTTTGGGCGCATGGGAGAGCTCGGAAGGGAAGGAGCGCCGTTTGACTTTTCAATGCAAAATTGACAGGAATTGAGATGGGACGCCATGTTGCGTTTGGAGAGCCACTGATGTGCCTAAACATTGAAACCCCCCACAAGTGACACCATTTTGGAAAGTAGACCCCCTAAGGAACTTATCTGGATGTGTGGTGAGCACTTTGACCCACCAAGGGCTTCACAGAAGTTTATAATGCAGAGCCATAAAAATAAAACAAAATTTTTTTCCCACAAAAATTATTTTTTAGCCCCCAGTTTTGTATTTTCCCTAGGGTAACAGGAGAAATTGGACCCCAAAAGTTGTCCAATTTGTCCTGAGTACGCTGATACCCCATATGTGGGGGGGAACCACCGTTTGGGCGCATGGGAGGGTTCGGAAGGGAAGGAGCGCCATTTGGAATGCAGACTTAGATGGAATGGTCTGCAGGTGTCACATTGCGTTTGCAGAGCCCCTAATGTACCTAAACAGTAGAAACCCCCCACAAGTGACACCATTTTGGAAAGTAGACCCCCTAAGGAACTCATCTTGATGTGTTGTGAGAGCTTTGAACCCCCAAGTATTTCACTACAGTTTATAACGCAGAGCCATGCAAATAAAAAATATTTTTTTTTCCACAAAAATTATATTTTAGCCCCCAGTTTTGTATTTTTCCAAGGTTAGCAGGAGAAATTGGACCCTAAATGTAGTTGTCCAATTTGTCCTGAGTACGCTGATACCCGATATGTGGGGGGGAACCACCGTTTGGGCGCATGGGAGGGCTCGGAAGGGAAGGAGCATCATTTGGAATGCAGACTTAGATGGATTGGTCTGCAGGCGTCACATTGCGTTTGCAGAGCCCCTAATGTACCTAAACAGTAGAAACCCCCCACAAGTGACCCCATATTGGAAACTAGACCCCTCAATGAACTTATCTAGATGTGTTGTGAGAACTTTGAACCCCCAAGTGTTTCACTACAGTTTATAACGCAGAGCCGTGAAAATAAAAAATCTTTTTGTTTTCCCACAAAAATTATTTTTTAGCCCCCAGTTTTGTATTTTCCCAAGGGTAACAGGAGAAATTGGTCCACAAAAGTTGTTGTCCAATTTGTCCTGAGTACGCTGATACCCCATATGTTGGGGTAAACCCCTGTTTGGGCACACAGGAGAGCTCGGAAGGGAAGGAGCACTGTTTTACTTTTTCAACGCAGAATTGGCTGGAATTGAGATCGGACGCCATGTCGTGTTTGGAGAGCCCCTGATGTGCCGAAACAGTGGAAACCCCCCAATTATAACTGAAACCCTAATCTAAACACACCCCTAACCCTAATTCCAACGGTAACCCTAACCACACCTCTAACCCTGACACACCCCTAACCCTAATCCCAACCCTATTCCCAACTGTAAATGTAATCTAAACCCTAACCCTAACTTTAGCCCCAACCCTAACTGTAGCCCTAGCCCTAACCCTAGCCCTAACCCTAGCCCTAACCCTAGCCCTAACCCTAGCCCTAACCCTAACCCTAGCCCTAACCCTAGCCCTAACCCTAGCCCTAGCCCTAGCCCTAACCCTAGCCCTAACCCTATCCCTAGCCCTAACCCTAGCCCTAACCCTAGCCCTAACCCTAGCCCTAACCCTAGCCCTAGCCCTAACCCTAGCCCTAACCCTAGCCCTAATGGGAAAATGGAAATAAATACATTTTTTTTTATTTTTCCCTAACTAAGGGGGTGATGAAGGGGGGTTTGATTTACTTTTATAGCGAGTTTTTTTAGCGGATTTTTATGATTGGCAGCCGTCACACACTGAAAGACCCTTTTTATTGCAAAAAATATTTTTTGCAATACCACATTTTGAGAGCTATAATTTTTCCATATTTTGGTCCACAGAGTCATGTGAGGTCTTGTTTTTTGCGGGACAAGTTGACGTTTTTATTGAAAACATTTTTGGGCACGTGACATTTTTTGATCGCTTTTTATTCCGATTTTTGTGAGGAAGAATGACCAAAAGCCAGCTATTCATGAATTTCTATTGGGGGAGGCGTTTATACCGTTCCGCGTTTGGTAAAATTGATAAATCAGTTTTATTCTTCGGGTCAGTACGATTACAGCGACACCTCATTTATATCTTTTTTTTATGGTTTGGTGCTTTTATACGATAAAAACTATTTTACAGAAAAAATAATTATTTTTGCATCGCTTTATTCTCAGGACTATAACTTTTTTATTTTTTTGCTGATGATGCTGTATGGCAGCTCTTTTTTTGCGGGACAATATGACGCTTTCAGCAGTACCATGGTTATTTATATCTGTCCTTTTGATCGCGTGTTATTCCACTTTTTGTTCGGCGGTATGATAACAAAGCGTTGTTTTTTGCCTCGTTTTTTTTTTTTTTTCTTACGGTGTTTACTGAAGGGGTTAACTAGTGGGACAGTTTTATAGGTCAGGTCGTTACGGACGCGGAGATACTAAATATGTGTACTTTTATTGTTTTTTTTTTTTTATTTAGATGAAGAAATGTATTTATGGGAATAATATTTTTTTTTTTTTTTCATTATTTTGGAATATTTTTTTTAATTTTTTTTACACATTTGGAAAATTTTTTTTTTACTTTTTTACTTTGTCCCCGGGGGGACATCACAGATCAGTGATCTGACAGTTTGCACAGCACTCTGTCAGATCACTGATCTGATAGGAGTGCAGGCTGCTTCACAGTGCCTGCTCTGAGCAGGCTCTGTGAAGCCACCTCCCTCCCTGCAGGACCCGGATCCGCGGCCATCTTGGATCCGGGGCTCGAGCAGGGAGGGAGGTGAGGAGACCCTCGCAGCAACGCGATCACATCGCGTTGCTGCGGGGGGCTCAGGGAAGCCCGCAGGGAGCCCCCTCCCTGCGCGGTGCTTCCCTGCACCGCCGGCACATCGCGATCATCTTTGATCGCGGTGTGCCAGGGGTTAATGTGCCGGGGGCGGTCCGTGACCGCTCCTGGCACATAGTGCCGGATGTCAGCTGCGATAAGCAGCTGACACCCGGCCGCGATCGGCCGCGCTCCCCCCGTGAGCGCGGCCGATCGGCTATGACGTACTATCCCGTCCAGGGTCAGATAAGCCCAGGGCACCTCGATGGGATAGTACGTCTAAGGTCACAGAGGGGTTAAGAAAGCAATATATCTGTTATCTCTGTAATCGTACTGACTATAAGAATAAAGCTGTCTTGTAAGCTTAAATGGCTCAAAAATAAATAATGCATTTCCTGTACTGCTGTTTATTTGTTCATTCTGCCTTCCATACATCAGTATAAGGCTCAGTTCACATTAATCCCGTGCTGTGCGCACAGCAATTATTTTGGGGATGCTGTTGTGAATTCTGCTCTTGGGCTCCCTCCGGTGGTTATGAGTGGTAGTGCTGCTGTCTTTGGATCGCAGCATTTATCAGGTGTGTCCACTTATTGCAATTTGGACTGGGCTATTTAGTCTTGCTTGATCCTTTAGTCAGTGCCAGTTGTCCATTGTTTTTGGAGGATTCACATCCATACCTGGTCTCTCCTGTTTTGCTGTTCATTTCAACAAAGATAAGTTCTGGCTTTGTTTTCGCTGTCCACATGCTGTAGACCTTATTGTTCAGTGCATTTTCATGTTTTGTCTTGTCCAGCTTTGTCTGTGAAGGAATTTTTGCAGCCAAGCTGTGTCTCTGGAGATGCAGATATACCCTCCATGTCTTTAGTCAGATGTGGAGATTTGTATTTTCTGTGGTGGATATTTTCTAGTGTTTTAATACTGACCGCATTGTACTCTGTCCTATTCTTTCTTTTTAGCTAGAATGGCCTCCTTTGCTAAATCCTGATTTCAGTCTGCGTATGTCATTTTCCTCTCCTCTCACAGTCAATATTTGTGGGGGGCTGTCTATACTTTGGGGATTTTCTCTGAGGCAAGATAGTTTTTCCGTTTCTATCTTTAGGGGAAGTTAGTTCTTAGGCTGTGTCAAGGTGTCTAGGGAGTGTTAGGTACATCCCACGGCTACTTCTAGTTGCGGTGTTAAGTTCAGGGTTTGCGGTCAGTACAGGTACCACCTTCTCCAGAGTACGTCTCATGCTGCTCCTAGGCCACCAGATCATAACAGGATGCCATCTAAATCTATCATGGGATTTTCTTACATAAATACTATAGAGAAGGAGTTGAATCGGTTATCCTTTTACTTATGTCTTTGCAATGAGTCTCGCTAGTTTTATCTTTTTTTGCCTTCATTTGTTTTTTTACACTTGTTTTTTCTCTCATCACTACTACCCTGATGGTATAATTCTATAAAGTCTTTTTTTGTAATTTATTGAGCCCCTTACAGCTCTAGCCAGAGTGGTTTTCTCTTATTTCCATCCTAATTATTCTCATAGGATATACAGTATACTGTGCACTGGTTTTATTCAGGATGCTTATGAAGCACTATTTTTTTAAAGGAAATTGTCCCAGTTTATGGCAGTAAGATAATCTCTCAGCTGAAATTAGCTTTCCTGAAATGTTGTGTCCTGAAAGCCTCTGTACTAAATATCTTAATAAAAAATAATGTGGTTTATCACATCTTTGGGAAGCACAGTTCAAATTCACTAGCCACACCCATACATGTGTATTACCATCACTTAAATAGGAACTATTTGATAAAATGAAGTAAACCAAAAAGCTAGACATCATGACGTGATCCAAAGAAATTCTGGAACAAATGATAAACAAAGTAATTGAGATCTATTAGTTTGGAAAAGGTTATAAATCCTTTTTAAAACATTTGGCCTCCAGCAAAACACAGTGAGAGCTATTATCCACAAATTGCAAAAACTTGAAACAGTTGTGAACCTTCCTAGAAGTGGTTGGCCAACCAAAATTACCCAAAGAGCGCAGCATTGACTCATCCAAGAGGCCACAAAAGACATCACAACAACATCCAAACGACTGCAGGCCTCATTTCCCACAGTTAAGGTCACCATAAATGACCTGCATGGCAGATATCATACATAGTAACATAGTAACATAGTTAGTAAGGCCGAAAAAAAGACATTTGTCCATCCAGTTCAGCCTATATTCCATCATAATAAATCCCCAGATCTACGTCCTTCTACAGAACCTAATAATTGTATGATACAATATTGTTCTGCTCCAGGAAGACATCCAGGCCTCTCTTGAACCCCTCGACTGAGTTCGCCATCACCACCTCCTCAGGCAAGCAATTCCAGATTCTCACTGCCCTAACAGTAAAGAATCCTCTTCTATGTTGGTGGAAAAACCTTCTCTCCTCCAGACGCAAAGAATGCCCCCTTGTGCCCGTCACCTTCCTTGGTATAAACAGATCCTCAGCGAGATATTTGTATTGTCCCCTTATATACTTATACATGGTTATTAGATCGCCCCTCAGTCGTCTTTTTTCTAGACTAAATAATCCTAATTTCGCTAATCTATCTGGGTATTGTAGTTCTCCCATCCCCTTTATTAATTTTGTTGCCCTCCTTTGTACTCTCTCTAGTTCCATTATATCCTTCCTGAGCACCGGTGCCCAAAACTGGACACAGTATTCCATGTGCGGTCTAACTAGGGATTTGTACAGAGGCAGTATAATGCTCTCATCATGTGTATCCAGACCTCTTTTAATGCACCCCATGATCCTGTTTGCCTTGGCAGCTGCTGCCTGGCACTGGCTGCTCCAGGTAAGTTTATCATTAACTAGGATCCCCAAGTCCTTCTCCCTGTCAGATTTACCCAGTGGTTTCCCGTTCAGTGTGTAATGGTGATATTGATTCCCTCTTCCCATGTGTATAACCTTACATTTATCATTGTTAAACCTCATCTGCCACCTTTCAGCCCAAGTTTCCAACTTATCCAGATCCATCTGTAGCAGAATACTATCTTCTCTTGTATTAACTGCTTTACATAGTTTTGTATCATCTGCAAATATCGATATTTTACTGTGTAAACCTTCTACCAGATCATTAATGAATATGTTGAAGAGAACAGGTCCCAATACTGACCCCTGCGGTACCCCACTGGTCACAGCGACCCAGTTAGAGACTATACCATTTATAACCACCCTCTGCTTTCTATCACTAAGCCAGTTACTAACCCATTTACACACATTTTCCCCCAGACCAAGCATTCTCATTTTGTGTACCAACCTCTTGTGCGGCACGGTATCAAACGCTTTGGAAAAATCGAGATATACCACGTCCAATGACTCACCGTGGTCCAGTCTATAGCTTACCTCTTCATAAAAACTGATTAGATTGGTTTGACAGGAGCGATTTCTCATAAACCCATGCTGATATGGAGTTAAACAGTTATTCTCATTGAGATAATCCAGAATAACATCCCTCAGAAACCCTTCAAATATTTTACCAACAATAGAGGTTAGACTTACTGGCCTATAATTTCCAGGTTCACTTTTAGAGCCCTTTTTGAATATTGGCACCACATTTGCTATGCGCCAGTCCTGCGGAACAGACCCTGTCGCTATAGAGTCACTAAAAATAAGAAATAATGGTTTATCTATTACATTACTTAGTTCTCTTAGTACTCGTGGGTGTATGCCATCCGGACCCGGAGATTTATCTATTTTAATCTTATTTAGCCGGTTTCGCACCTCTTCTTGGGTTAGATTGGTGACCCTTAATATAGGGTTTTCATTGTTTCTTGGGATTTCACCTAGCATTTCATTTTCCACCGTGAATACCGTGGAGAAGAAGGTGTTTAATATGTTAGCTTTTTCCTCGTCATCTACAACCATTCTTTCCTCACTATTTTTTAAGGGGCCTACATTTTCAGTTTTTATTCTTTTACTATTGATATAGTTGAAGAACAGTTTGGGATTAGTTTTACTCTCCTTAGCAATGTGCTTCTCTGTTTCCTTTTTGGCAGCTTTAATTAGTTTTTTAGATAAAGTATTTTTCTCCCTATAGTTTTTTAGAGCTTCAATGGTGCCATCCTGCTTTAGTAGTGCAAATGCTTTCTTTTTACTGTTAATTGCCTGTCTTACTTCTTTGTTTAGCCACATTGGGTTTTTCCTATTTCTAGTCCTTTTATTCCCACAAGGTATAAACCGCTTACACTGCCTATTTAGGATGTTCTTAAACATTTCCCATTTATTATCTGTATTCTCATTTCTGAGGATATTGTCCCAGTCTACCAGATTAAGGGCATCTCTAAGCTGTTCAAACTTTGCCTTCCTAAAGTTCAATGTTTTTGTGACTCCCTGACAAGTCCCCCTAGTGAAAGACAGGTGAAACTGCACAATATTGTGGTCGCTATTTCCTAAATGCCCAACCACCTGCAGATTTGTTATTCTGTCAGGTCTATTAGATAGTATTAGGTCTAAAAGTGCTGCTCCTCTGGTTGGATTCTGCACCAATTGTGAAAGATAATTTTTCTTGGTTATTAGCAGAAACCTGTTGCCTTTATGGGTTTCACAGGTTTCTGTTTCCCAGTTAATATCCGGGTAGTTAAAGTCCCCCATAACCAGGACCTCATTATGGGTTGCAGCTTCATCTATCTGCTTTAGAAGTAGACTTTCCATGCTTTCTGTTATATTTGGGGGTTTGTAACAGACCCCAATGAGAATTTTGTTACCATTTTTCCCTCCATGAATTTCAACCCATATGGACTCGACATCCTCATTCCCTTCGCTAATATCCTCCCTTAAAGTGGACTTTAGACAAGACTTTACATAGAGACAAACCCCTCCTCCTCTCCGATTTTTACGATCCTTTCTAAACAGACTGTAACCCTGTAAGTTAACTGCCCAGTCATAGCTTTCATCTAACCATGTCTCGGTTATTCCCACTATGTCAAAGTTACCTGTAGATATTTCTGCTTCTAATTCTTCCATCTTGTTTGTCAGGCTTCTGGCGTTTGCGAGCATGCAGTTTAGAGGATTTTGTTTTGTTCCAATCTCCTCACTGTGGATTGTTTTAGAAATGTTCTTACCTCCCTTCTGAGTATGTTTTCCTGGGTCGTCTTTGTTCGAGTCTAATGTTTTTCTTCCCGTCCCCTCTTCTTCTAGTTTAACGCCCTCCTGATGAGTGTAGCGAGTCTTCTGGCGAATGTGTGTTTCCCAGGTTTGTTGAGGTGTAGTCCGTCTCTGGCGAGGAGTCCATCATACCAGTAATTCACACCGTGGTCCAGGAATCCAAATCCTTGTTGTCTGCACCATCGTCTTAGCCAGTTGTTTGCATCAAGGATCCTGTTCCATCTCCTGGTGCCATGCCCGTCTACTGGAAGGATAGAAGAAAAAACTACCTGTGCATCCAGTTCCTTTACTTTCTTCCCCAACTCTTCAAAGTCCTTGCAGATTGTCAGTAGGTCCTTCCTTGCCGTGTCATTGGTGCCAACATGTATCAGAAGAAATGGGTGGACGTCCTTGGAGCTGAAGAGCTTTGGTATCCTATCGGTCACATCCTTGATCATCGCACCTGGAAGGCAGCATACTTCTCTTGCAGTTATGTCCGGTCTGCAGATGGCTGCTTCTGTGCCTCTCAGTAGTGAGTCTCCCACCACCACCACTCTTCGTTGCTTCTTGGCTGTACTTTTTGCTGTCACTTGTTGCTGTGTGCCCTTTTCTTTTTTGCTTGCTGGTATTGCTTCATTCTTAGGTGTGCCATCTTCATCCTCTACAAAGATTTGATATCGGTTCTTCAGTTGTGATCATGATCCAGTCCTGAGTTTGTTTTCAGCTGTCTTGTCTCTGGAATGGTCATGTGGGAGTTAATCCCCCTCTGCCTCACTCTGAAGCTGGCTGAGCTATTTAAGTCTTCTGCAGCCTGTGGGCCAGTGTCAGCTATAGTTCATGCTACACAGCTTGAGCACCTGACCTTTATACTTGTACTAGTGTTCCTTTTGCCTCTGACTGCCTGTACCCGTTAATGACTTGTTCTGACCTCTGGCTTATACCCCGACTTCGTCTTACATCTCACGTTATGGTTACCACGTTCCCAAGTAGGCTCTGATTTCTTGTTTGTCCCTGACTATTCCTCTGACTCCCCCTGTGTACTGCGCTGACCTCTCTGTGTATGACCTTGGCTTGTCTGACTTCACTTTCATTACCTGTGGCACCTGTGTTGCTGTTAAGTGTTGCTACGCTGTGTGTACTACCTCTCTTCCCTCACCAGCACCCCCTGGTGGAGGTTGCACTATACTGCACTGCAGCAGCACATTACAGCAGGGTTCTAAGACAGAAACAACTGCTGAGCAATTAGAACATGCATGCTTATTCACTTGTTTTTTTTCACTTAAAGATACTTTTGCCCTGTGTTCCAAAAATCAAATACAACATCACCACATAATACCGACATTGCAACGTTTGGGTGAAGTTTCGCATCATATTGTTTTGTCTATTTTCGCCTATTACACCTTGTGTGAATCAGTCACTAAATCAATATTTTCGTGGAATTAAGTTAATTTTCTCTTTTTTGCCACTTCCCCATTTCCAATTTAGTGAAAGCAGTTTTGAATGATTTGACTTTTGTTTACTTTATTCCAAACCACAGGCCCCAGGTCATTTAAAAACTGAATAGGTCCATAAAAAATAGGATTTGTACATTTCTTTAAAAAAAGAAAAGACAATTTGTTGCCAAATTTTAATTATTTGAACAGTCTGAGAAAATAATAGAATGTTTGAGAAACTGCGCTTACATAAAGTAGGTACATTGGAAATATTTAAAACTTATTAGTTTCTGTGACATCACTATGTGCTTAGGAGTTGTTGATATTAAAAGATTGAAAATTACTATTTTTTTCAAAATTTTTCTGAAGTTTCAGATATTTTCATAAGAAAACACAAAACATATTGACCTAAATTTACCTCTAACATAGAGTACAATGTGTCACAAAAATAAACAATTTTGAATTAGAGATAAGTGATTTTGTTCGGAAAAAGTTTGCCAATCTCTAATTCAGCACCAACATAGCACATTCTAATTCATGTTCGTGTTCACAAGCATTTTTACTCAAAGTCGGCAAAATTCAGTCACAGTTTGTATTCATGTTATATAGCCTGGGCTAAGGCAGTACGATGTGGTGCATATTACGTTTACGGAGTGTGCACACATTAACGACCTCTGCAGCCTTCTGCACAGTTCTACAATGGTTACTAAGATGGTTAGCACTGACAATACTGTCATCAGCATCACTATTCTAGTCATCTTTTTTGCTGGAGCAGACTTTGAATAGTCTGCGGGAGGAGGTGGTGCTCCCAGAAGAAGAGGAGGAAGCAGAGGAGGATGCAAAAGGGATAACATTGTCTCAAAGTTCCAGACTGTCGTCACACTGATGAATGCCAAGGGAGGGTGGATTACTGCGATGATCATGGGGGATGGTGATAACAGACAAACTGTTAGTGAAGGTGCAAGATCAGAGGAACAAATGGAGGAGGAAGAGGTGATGGGCGAGCAACTGTCAGGAGATAAAGAGGATAATCATCCACTCTCTGTTGTTCGTGGTTGGCAGGAGGAGACGGAGAAAACAAGCATCAGTGTTACCCAGCTACCAACACAGCATGGGCTTGGAACTCATGGAAGAGCCCAACATATGAGTGCCTTCTTGCTGACTATCTACAACATGATCCCTGTATAGTTATAATTCGAAATAATGCTGACTACTGGGTTGCCAATCTGTTACATCCACATTATAAGATACAATTTTACCAGTTGCTTCCTGCCCTGGAAAGGGACCCACAAATGCTTAAGTGTTAAGTATTAAGTTTTCCCCAAGACAGCAGTGAGGCACACAGTGTGCATGACAGCTGTAGACTTCCAACCTCCGGCACATCAGTTCAACGCCAAAACATTAGCAGCAGCAGTAGTGTAAGTGACAGAAGCAATTTCTGTGAGTCCTTTTTAGACCAGCTCGTGCACCAGCAAAACAGAGTCCAAGTCTGATATGTGGTGAACGAATGGAGAGGATGCTGCAGGAGCATTTAAAACTTAATATAAATGCCATCAGGGAGGGTTTGGACCCTTTCACATTTTGGTCTTCACATGCCTTGGAGGTTTTATCATGCCCGGCAGCCTGCGTTCTCTGAGAACATGTCTTCAGCACTGCTGGTGGTGTCCTGACGGATAAGCACAGCTGGCTGTAACCTGAAAGTATAGACAGCCTAATAAAGATGAATAAGTCATGAATCTCCAAGGACTTTTGCACCCCAAATGCACACTTTACAGACTAGGCGATGTTGAAGTTTTTACTGTGCTACATTGATCTCACATAATTGCACTATCTTTAGTGTGACATCTGTGCCTGCTGCTATTGCTACTGCAGATGTTACCATAAATTTAACACTTCATTGGTGTCTGCCACTAATTTTTGTAGATGGGTAGACTCCTGGTTGGGTCTCCATCATGCATCTTGCCTGTAGCAGTAGGCCTCCACTACCTTTGAGTCAACTACCTGTGTTACTATTAGTGTTGAGCGATACCTTCCGAGATTCAAAAGTATCGGTATCGGATTGGATTGGCCGATATCCAAGAAATATCGGGTATCGCCGATACCGTTACCCGATACCAATGCAAGTCAATGGGACACAAATATCGCAATGTATGCAGGGAGTGATCCTGGATGGTTCCCATGGTCTGAAGGAGAGTGAACTCTCCTTCAGGCCCTGGGATCCATATTCATGTAAAAAATAAAGAATAAAAATAAAAAATATGGATATACTCACCCCTCTGACGAACCCTGGCTGTCACCACTGCAAGCGTCTGCCTCCGTTCCTAAGAATGCAGAGAGTGAAGGACCTTCGATGACGTCGCGGTCACGTGAACGGTCAGGTGAGGGGTCACCTGACTGCGACGTCATCGAAGGTCCTTCACTCTCTGCATTCTTAGGAACTTAGGCAGACGCTTGCAGCGGTGACAGCCAGGGTTCGTGGGAGGGGTGAGTATATCCATATTTTTTATTTTTATTCTTTATTTTTTACATGAATATGGATCCCAGGGCCTGAAGGAGAGTCTCTTCTCCTCCAGACCCTGGGAACCATATGCACCGCACACGCCGAAGATGACTGGGAACTTATAGGAACTTCCGATTCCGATTTCCGATATCACAAAAATATCGGAACTCGGTATCGGAATTCCGATACAGCGAATATCGGCCGATACCCGATATTTACAGTATCGGAATGTTCAACACTAGTTACTATCCTTACATTTTTCTGACAATAGAAGTATACGAAACATATTTGTGCCACCTGAGTCTGGCTGAGCATCAAAGCAGGTTGAGCTTTTGCATGTGGTATCAGGGCTCTCAGCACAGCAGGTCTACACCGATCCCTCACCCACCTTGTCTTAATTTGACATTCAATTCATAGCTGTAAATGCTGGCCCAGACTCCAATACCTCATGCATGGCTGATTACCATTCTAAAATTTGTACTGTGTGTGAATTGAGGCCACTTTCCTAGTGTCTGCCCCCAATTTGATGTGTTTTGGCAGCTTTGGGGACTGTTTGAAGGTGTTGTGTATGCGTTTGTTTTTGCTTTCCATTGACTTGAATGGCGTTTGGCTATGTTCGGCGAATTTTGAACCAATAAATCGGCGAATAATGCAGATTCGGTCATCGTAATCAAAACTGAACATTAAAATATTTGCTCATCTCTAATCAATAGTAGCAGAGTATATTTGGACCTTCAATTATGCATTAAGTATTAAGCATTTTACATAAGAGATCGAAGGCGGGTAGTGGTCACATGACTGCTTCCATTACCCGTAAACCTGCCAAGTGTTAGTATATCTGTGTAAGCAATAAGAGAGTTCTGTAGTTGCAACGTTTGTCGCTTTCATTTTTATTTTTTGCTCCATACCTTTGAGGAACCATTAGCATCAAACCCCTTATCTCTTGCTTAATATTATAAAAATGATGCAGAAATTCATTAATAATATTTACAACGACAGACATTTGGACAATGTTAAGTCTAATTCTGAAGATTTTTGCCAAATATCATTGAAAATATTACTTGAATAAAAAATATATAAAGACAACCACCATTTTTTTTCTAAACTGTTGATCAGAATGGTTATCCTTTATTTGTATGCTGTCATATTTCTGCTTCATGTGGCACTTGACTGTGTTCAGACTAGCTCAGTCCCATAAATCTGTTTACATTGCCAGTAGTGTACTATGACTCCAATTTGGCATATAACAGTTCATAAATCGGATATAAACTCTGCAGGATTTATAAACCCACATAAAAGCTATTACGGTGAATTGGTTGCCCTTTTGTCCCTACTGTGATTGTTTCTTTATGTCTTCTCTTTATTTTCTTTGGAGCACGGTATATGTTTATATAGGGTAGACTCACCCCTCCAAATTTTGCATTTAGTTTTATTGGGCATTTTTATATCATGGAATACTAGGCATGCTGAATTATGTGTGACAACAAATATGCATGTGTATTGAGCATCAAATAAAAATCAAGTAAATATTTTGCTCATTCATTGGAAACTATAGGATTTGGGAAAATGTTTATCTAGAATACTCCAAGGAAAAAAAAATTCCAAGTGCGATGTAAGTGCAAAAGAAAAAAAAGGGCAATTTCCAAATAGTTTTTGTGATTTTTAATTTATCATGTTTGGTAGATGGCAAAAATGACCTGGTAATATGATTTTCCAGGTCAGTACAAGTGTGCTGATACCAAACATGTATAGTTTTATTTGATTTAAATGGTGAAAAAAAAAAAATTGGAAAATGTAGGATTTATTTTTTTTATGCCTTTGTCTCGATTTTCCGAGACCCATAATGTTTTCATTTTTCAGGGTACGGGGCAGTGTGGGAGCTTATTTTTTGCACCCTGAGCTACCGCTTTTACTGATACCATTTGGGGTATGTTCTATGTTTTGATCACATTGCATTTTATTCCAATTTGCAGCGGGAAATAACCCCATAATTTGGCATTTTGATTTTTTTTTATCTTACGGCATTTACCAATTGGATTAATTTATATTTTGATAGATTGGAACATTTCTGAACGCAGTGATACAAAATGTGTATATTTTTTTAATAGTTTTATTTTTAATGGGGCAAAAGGGGGTGATTTAAACTTTTGTCTTTTTTTTTATTAATGGTTTACTTTTAAATGGATTTATTAGTCCCTTACGGAGACTTGAAGCTGTGATCGTCTGATCACTTGGGCTATATATTGCTAAAATCGCCATCTCTTATGAATGTCAGCCACAGGAGTATCTTAATGATATGCACTGGAGTCTTTAGCAGACCCTGGACTGTCATGATAACTCATCATGACTCCACAATCATGCCAGAGGCGCGCCAATGGGAGCATGGAACAAATCGCCCCTATTGACGTGTGTTAAATCATGCTGTCAATACCTGGCTAACAGTGGTGGCAGTTAGAGGCACTTGATGACTGATTAAATCAGCTATCATGTGCGGGGAAACATGTTGGCTGGGCCCAGCAGAGCACCCGAGGATCCTACATTGGGCAATTTCCCTTGCTGCTGTATGTTTGGAACAGACTCTTTGGCTGAAGTCTGAGACATTATTTAAGTTAGTACTGGCATCTACATTGAGTTCTTCCGTACTATCTTACTAAAACTTCCTGTGCCACCTTAACACCTCCTTACTTCCTTCCCCCTCACAGACAAACTTCTGTCTTCTTTACTGTAAGGGTAGAGAGAAGGAGGGGATCTGCAGGTTGCAGCTACACAGAGTGGAGCTTTTTTACCTGCACTCAGCAAGTCAATTGTAAAGTTAGATTTTTGTGTGTATATTTTTGGGGTATGTGTTTATTGCGCACACTGTTTGTATTTATACTCATGCATAATGTGTGTATAACTATCAGTGCGACAGACAGCGGCCCTCATTCAGTAAGGGGTGATATTGGTGGTGGGAAATGGAGCCCTCAATCAGTTATGGGTGATTAGAGGGCCCCCACACTCACACTGACAGCAATACACACATTATACATGAGTAAAAACATTCATACTCCATATACACATGCACACATTCACACTTAAAGAGAACATCACAGGTTCCCAATGCCCCTCTATTTCATTGGACACATAAACAGATCTTTAGAAAAGTATTTCTAAAGCCTACAAATCACTCACTCATCCAGCTCATGCAAATATTGAATGGAGGAGGTGAAGATGGAATAAAAATCTTGTCCTTTATTAGTGCATTAGACACTGCCCATAGCATAATAAAAACACATTACAACACAATATATAAAGGCACACAACAAAAGGCTACAAACAATCACAATACATGTCAATTAACCATATATCAAACAACGAGTACCCATACCCAGCCCAACATGAGTGTTATACAAATATTTTAGCCACTAAATCTATACACAGTACAGACCTTCTTTTTTAAAGATTTTTCTGCATTTTCATGACTATTAATATTGCACATTCACACTGAAATCATCAAAACTATGAATTAACACATGTGGAAATATATACTTAACAAAAAAGTGTGAAACAACTGAAATTATGTCTTATATTCTAGGTTCTTCAAAGTAGCCACCTTTTGCTGTGATGACTGCTTTGCACACTCTTGGCATTCTCTTGATGAGCTTCAAGAGGTAGTCACCGGGAATGGTTTTCACTTCACAGGTGTGCCTGTCAGGTTTAATAAGTGGGATTTCTAGCTTTATAAATGGTGTTGGGACCATCAGTTGTGTTGTGCAGAAGTCTGGTGGATACACTGCTGATAGTCCTACTGAATAGACTGTTAGAATTTGTATTATGGCAAGAAAAAAGCAGATAAGAAAAATGAGTGGCCATCGTTACTTTAAGTAATGAAGGTCAGTCAGTCCGAAAAATTGGGAAAACTTTGAAAGTGTCCCCAAGTGCAGTTGCAAAAACCTTCAAGCGCTACAAAGAACCTGGCTCACATGAGGACCGCCCCAGGAAAGGAAGACTAAGAGTAACTTCTGCTTCTGAGGATAAGTTTATCCGAGTCACCAGCCTCAGAAATCGCAAGTTAACAGCAGCTCAGATTAGAGACCAGGTCAATGCCACACAGAGTTCTAACAGCAGACACATCTCTACAACAACTCTTAAGATGAGACTTTGTGAAGCAGGCCTCCGTGGTAAAATAGCTGCTAGGAAACCACTGCTAAGGACAGACAACAAGCAGAAGAGACTTGTTTGGGCTAAAGAACACAAGAAATGGACATTAGACCAGTGGAAATCTGTGCTTTGGTCTGATGAGTCCAAATTTGAGATCTTTGGTTCCAACCACCGTGTCTTTGTGCGACGCAGAAAAGGTGAACGGATGGACTCTACATGCCTGGTTCCCACCGTGAAGCATGGAGGAGGAGGTATGATGGTGTGGGGGTGCTTTATTGGTGACACTGTTGGGGTTTTATTCAAAATTGAAGGCATACTGAACCAGCATGGCTACCACAGCATCTTGCAGCGGAATGCTATTCCATCCGGCTTGTGCTAAGCATCTGTGGGAACTCCTTCAAGATTGTTGGAAGACCATTCCCAGTGACTATCTTTGGAAGTTCAGCCAGAGAATGCCAAGAGTGTGCAAAGCAGTCATCAAAGCAAAAGGTGGCTACTTCGAAGAACCTAGAATATAAGACATAATTCCAGTTGTTTCACACTTTTTTGTTAAGTATATAATTCCACATGTGTTAATTTATAGTTTGGATGCCTTCAGTGTGTATGTACAATTTTCATAGTCATGAAAATCCAAAAAAAATCTTTAAATGAGAAGGTGTGTCCAAACTTTTGGTCTGTATTGTACAATTTTGCAAATACAACTTGTAAAAATACAGCAATATCCTTACCTATGTATATAAATATATGTAAATACATATAAAATATATTTAAATACCTATATATATATATATATATATATATATATACATACATAAACCACATATCTTTATTAAAACACACAGAAAATTGGAGTTCCATACACATAAAAATTTGATAAAAAGTTAGGTACACTTTATTGAAAATACAAAAACATACAAAGAGATAACAACAATTTAGATAAAAAGGACAAAAACACCTAGTAGGAAACAAGTAAATCCTCAGCATAACCAATAAGTAAACATGGACTCACACCAAGGTGTTAGTATATACTGCTCTATAATGATTATATTGCACCCAGTTCGTATATCAACAGTGTGTATAAAAATAACTGAATGCCTACACATAGATGTGTGCCCTGATGCTTGTCATAGTGACCAGCACACAAAAAAGAACTAGAGCGGTAGTAGTATATCTAATAAGAAATTGTCTTACCCATGGTGGAGAAAAATCAGATGCCGAGGTACCAGATCGACCCCCCTGACGCGCATTTCACGTATGCTTGTTCACAAAGAGGGAAATGTAGTGAGTCTCTAACAAACTGGTCCCCCTTAAATAGTGGCGTTCATATGCGGCCTGTCTAGGGTGCGCGTGCGCACCACCGCAACCACAGGAAACAGCGTACCTACACTGCCTGCCCTCATCAAGGACGCACGTCAGGGGAAATCCCTTTACTGACGTCAGAGGGCGTTCGTATGCGGCCTGTCTATAGTGCGCGTGCGCACCACCGCCACCACAGAAAACAGCGTACCTGCACTGCCAGCGTTCATCAAGGACGCACGTCAAGGGAAATCCCTTAATGACATCAGAAGACATGCGCACTTGAAGTAATGAAGCCGGAAACACAGGGCTCCTCCCGTGGGTGCAGGGCGCACGCACAAGACAGGACCCGCCATATTAGATAATGGCAAGGAGACGGAGAAGGTGCGCAAAGACATTAACCAAGTGCAAGTATTACAAATAGAAGAAGACGGGTTGTGACTCCGCCCAACCAGTGATGCTAATCAGAAAAAGCACGATCCAATAAATACGGGACACATACACTAGACATGAAGGCAGGAGAAAAAAGAAAAAGAGGGACGCGCACAAAGAAAAAAATAATAAAAATAAAAATAGAAAACTCAGTGTCAGTATCACCAACAAATCAGAATTAAGAGAAGTTGTGTCACAGAACACCAATAGTGCTAGTGCTAAACATATTGAGAAAAGTACTGTGCACCATTGAGGTAAAAAATGCCAAAATGGCAACCCAAGTGCATGACTAAGATGCATATTACGTGTAATTCCTAATAAATATATTAATGAACCATATGCAAGTGGGTAATGAAATATGGAACATTGTCAAAAAAGACAATTATTAATAAATAGACGGATCATAAGATCCATAAAAAATGTGCACAAATGGTACAGAGTGTCATATACATCATATTACAATAGTATAAAAAAAAATTAGATAATTATACAACAAATATATCCAATACAATTACACAAACAACCAAGTGCAATAGTGCCAATGGTCCCATGACATATTGGCATGACATATATGAGAACCTAATTACGAGCTCCTCCTTTAATACAAGCCGACGTCTTCAAAGATTAAGAACAATGCATTCTCCAGGTTTGTATAATGCCACAAAAGAGAGGAAAGACCACAAGTTGAGAGACTAAATCTAGGGGTACAAAGAATAATAAAAAACATGAATGAAGAGAAAACAACGAAATGGACAAAAATATTCAGAAATAAAATGTAATATTAGATCCACCAGGACTACTCATTGCTACACAGGCTAGAGACATATGTGAATGAGGGCGATCATAAAAATGAGGCGAAACTCAATTTTTCATTGAGTCCCACGTGGGCCATTGAATTCAGAGTCACGATCCATTGACATTCCGTTTGAGCTAACAAACGTTTCATATTCCCTCCTCTAGTACCACAGTGCACTTGGTCGACTCCCAGAATACGTAAACCCCTGGGATCACATGCATGTAGCATGCAAAAATGCTTAGGGATGGTTTTTAAGGCACAAATGTCCTCAGCCTCCCTCGCATTAACAATGTCTCTTACATGCTTCCTTACGCGGATACGGAGCTGGCATGACGTAAGTCCCACGTATATCCTGGAGCAAGGACATGTGGCCAGATATACAACATATAACAAACACCAAGAAAAAGATGTCATGCTATATATAAAGGGGAACCACCAAACAATACTAGAGATATACAAAAATCAAGTAGAAATTTTATTGTATCGACCAACACACAAAACAAACCACTAGAATTAAAAACATTTAAAACAAAGAATAGGTCAACAAGGGTTCCTATATGGAACCCCCCCCTGGACATGTATTTGTATAACAATATAACCTTAGATGGTAAGATCAATGGCAGACACAGCTGCTCTGCATGCACATATACATAGATGGTAGAGTATGATAAAACACGAAAAAAATACTCACAAGGATTATAACAAATACATATAAATACTACTGGTCCAGCTCGCAGCACACAAAGGTAAGTATAGATCAAAACAGTGTCCGATATTATTATATATAGAGGTATATTCAGTATAGCAATAAATATTACCCAAATGTTCTCTTTCAAACAAATATATATACGGGTACCAACACGAGACTGGCTGGTATAAAATAATCTAGCAGTCAGTTATCAACATATATATATGGGAATGTATCAATAATAGTGATAGCAACCTAAGTAACCTTTACAAGCTAACATGAGCAAGTAGGTAACACAATAAGATATATATATACGGGTGCCGACGCGAGACTGGCTAGTATAAGACAATGCGAGACTGGCTGGTATAAAATGATCTAACAATCAGTTATCAACATATATATATGAGCATATACCCATAGTAGTGGTGACAACCTTATATAATCTTTGCAAGCTGATATGAACAGATAGGCAACAATGAAGAGCACATATACAGTGTCTATATTAGGGGGAACACCATAAATATGGATCTCCCCCACACACAGAAACGTCTGGAGGTCAGAAGTATACTGAATCCCTTAAGGTATGCATAGCCCCCATCAAGCACAGACACATGCTGTCAACAATGGTCCCAATGCCTACCAAAACCGGAGTAAAATAGATAGAGCCCCCAAGTAGTGAGGCACTGTACTACCATAAATGTGCAGAGAACACCAGTAGAACATAACCAAATGTCAAATAAGCACAGAGGTCCAGGGGGCTGACCTCCTTCTGACCTCCAGACGTTTCTGTGTGTGGGGGAGATCCATATTTATGGTGTTCCCCCTAATATAGACACTGTATATGTGCTCTTCATTGTTGCCTATCTGTTCATATCAGCTTGCAAAGATTATATAAGGTTGTCACCACTACTATGGGTATATGCTCATATATATATGTTGATAACTGATTGTTAGATCATTTTATACCAGCCAGTCTCGCATTGTCTTATACTAGCCAGTCTCGCGTCGGCACCCGTATATATATCTTATTGTGTTACCTACTTGCTCATGTTAGCTTGTAAAGGTTACTTAGGTTGCTATCACTATTATTGATACATTCCCATATATATATGTTGATAACTGACTGCTAGATTATTTTATACCAGCCAGTCTCGTGTTGGTACCCGTATATATATTTGTTTGAAAGAGAACATTTGGGTAATATTTATTGCTATACTGAATATACCTCTATATATAATAATATCGGACACTGTTTTGATCTATACTTACCTTTGTGTGCTGCGAGCTGGACCAGTAGTATTTATATGTATTTGTTATAATCCTTGTGAGTATTTTTTTCGTGTTTTATCATACTCTACCATCTATGTATATGTGCATGCAGAGCAGCTGTGTCTGCCATTGATCTTACCATCTAAGGTTATATTGTTATACAAATACATGTCCAGGGGGGGTTCCATATAGGAACCCTTGTTGACCTATTCTTTGTTTTAAATGTTTTTAATTCTAGTGGTTTGTTTTGTGTGTTGGTCGATACAATAAAATTTCTATTTGATTTTTGTATATCTCTAGTATTGTTTGGTGGTTCCCCTTTATATATAGCATGACATCTTTTTCTTGGTGTTTGTTATGTGTACTATAGGTCATGCTTTGGGTTGAACCTCTGCCCTTTTGATATTTGGTTGGATTGTGCCCTCCATTCTCTTGTCTATACAGATATACAACATACGTGCTAGTACAACTGATGTGATGCCGAATCTGAAACCTTATTTTCCCATCCGATGGCGAAAAATGGGTACCCCTAATTAGATTTTTTTCATTACATGCTAGGCAGTCCCCGCCGGGAAAACATCCCCATGTTGGACACCGATTCTTTGGATTAAGGGGATTAATTACTTTTGCCACATAGTGGCTTTTAACCAACAAATCTTTAATACTTTTACCACGTTTTGCCGTAAACTGTGGTTTCATGGGGATGTTAGATGCCAGGATTGGATCAGTAAGAAGTACTGACTAATGGGTATTGATTATTTCCTGCATCCATTTCCATTGACAATTGTAGGTAGAAATAAATCTAACACAATTGTCAGATGTTTTTTTTCCCTTTCTTAAAGAGTAATTGGTGTCTCTCAGTATTTTTAGCTCTTAAATATCCCTGTTTGATACAGCGGTTACTGTGCCCGCGAGCTTTAAAACTGTCTTTCAGATTTTCAGCTTGTACCTCAAATTTTTGATCCGTAGAGCAGATCCGCCTCATCCTGAGAAATTGCCCAACTGGGATGGCCTTGATGGTATGTGTGGTATGGAAGGAGGACGCATGCAGCAGAGAATTCACTGAAGTTGTTTTCCTGTAGACATCTGTATGCAGCGTCCCCATCTCATCCACCTCAAGGCTAATATCCAAGAAATCAATTTTATGTCTGTGTGCCTTGTATGTTAGTTTGATGTTGAGTGAATTGCGGTTAAGCTGACCCATAAATTTTTCAATGTCGGTTTCACTACCTTGCCAAATAAAGAATATGTCATCAATATACTTATGCCAACACTGCACTCGGTCCACGGAAGAGACCCTGTCCAATTGGAAAAGGGATCTCTCCCATAGACAAAGAAACAGGTTGGCATAGGCTGGGGCACAAGCTTCCCCCATGGCAGTACCGCGTTTTTGTAGATAGTACCTGTCCTTGAAAACAAACAGGTTATGGGTCAGCACAAACCGCAACAGCTCAACAACAAAGTCACAGACCTGGCCATCCCAGTTGCTGCCTCCCAGGAAGAAGCGGACCGCCTCAATGCCATCATCATGGGATATGCACGTATATAAAGACTCGGCATCAGCTGTCACAAGCCACATGTCCTGCTCCAGGACCATGCTCTCAACCGTAGTCAGCATATCCGCCGTATTGCGTACGTGTGATGGCAATATTTCGACCATAGATTTCAAATAAAAGTCAATGTACTAACACACTGGGTCGCAAAGGCCATCAATCCCGGAGACAATAGGTCTCCCAGGAGGGTTTTTGGAATCCTTATGCACCTTTGGAAATAGGTACAGTGTGGGAATTTTTGGGAATTCCACTGATAACCCATCAAAGATCTTTTTGTTGATAATTCCTTTGTCCACAGCATTTTGTAGGATACGATCCAGCTCCATTTTGTAAGTGACTAAGGGACAATGAGACAATCGGCTATAAGTGTCTTTACAGCCCAACTGCCTAAACACCTCCCTCTCGTATTTGACAGTGGGCCATACAACGACGATCCCTCCCTTGTCAGCCGCTTTGATTACAACGTCATCCAGTGCCCCAAATTCACTGAGAGCCTGACGTTGAGATTTGGTGATATTATCTTTTACAACAAAATTGGAAAGCTTTTTGAAATCATCCAACACCAATTTGGTAAATATCTCAACCTGCGGGCATAAAGACAAGGGAGGGAACGTCGTTGATTTAGGTAGAATTGACTTTGGGAATGTACCTTGTTCATCAGGTACCTGCTCCTTTAACAAATCCTCAAGGATAGCCAATGTCTCTTTTTCAGCTCTAGAGGTCAGACCATGTTCTTCATTTTCCCTCTTGTTATGTAATTTTTTTAAAACCAATTTGCGAGCGAATAGGTATACATCCTTTACGGCTGAAAAATAATTAAATGGATTATTAGGCACAAAGGTAATATCTTTATTGCATCTATGCATGAAAGCATCAATTAATAAAAATACATCAGATCTGTTTTATAATTCATTCCTTTGGGGAAACAAGTATCTAATTTTAAGATCCAAGCTGCCTTTCTGGCTCGTAGAGTAGATACTGTATCCCCTCCTATGACTGCCCTCTTTACTTGTTCAATGGCAGTTACTCTCATAGAAGTCGTGTCACCAGCATGAACCTCGAGTCGGGACTTGAATCATGCCAAAAGGATTTTCAACTACAGACTGACACGGGCATGAAAAACTGTGGAGTGTGCCTTTGGTTTGCTGGCAGCTAAATGGCACATTTTGGAAAACCAATCAATCTTAAAATAGAGACATTGATGAGGTTGTGAAAATGTGTGCTGTTCTGCATAATTACATCCTGGCAAAAGATTAACCCCACTTTGAAATTGAGGAACCTGTCAACACCACATTGCCGGATTATCATGCTCACCCTCTGAGGACTACAGTGGAAGTTGCCCAAATGAGGGATAAATTGGCTGCCTACTTTGTCTCTGATACTGGACATGTGTCATGGCAAGATGAAATGGTTTAAGCTGTAAATAAGTCAAATGTACCTGTAACGTTATGTACCTGTACTGTTTTCAGACTGTAATATTAACACCTTGAATGTAACTTTAATAATAAACAATACACACGTTTAAATATTTTTTACTAACAAAAATAAAAACAATCTGACATTTTAAAGAAAAAAGGAAAATGTGATTTACTTTCGGGGTCTGCAGGAGGGAGTTACATGGTGGACCTGGGGGGTGTTGGGCTGTGATGGTAGGCTAGGAGTGGTTGGGGAAGTCGGGGAAGTGGAAGTGGCAGTCAATTGGAGGATTGGGTCAGAAACTTTGGAGGGGACACATTGGGGGAAGAAGACACATTAGGAGTGGAAAACAAGTTTCAAGGGCTTGATACATTGGATGGGAAAGAACCAAGGGAAGGTGTGGACAGACTTGAAAAAAGACACATTCGGAGGTGCGGGTGGAGGGGGTGGCTAATGTTTTTTTAGCAGCTTTTTGTTTCCTGGACTTTGCTTTTCTGCTTCCTCAGCCTTTTGCTTCCTGTTGCTGCATGGTGGGAGTGGAAGTCAGAGCTGCTGTACTCAGCTGCATAGTTGAAGTGGAAGGCTGGGCTGCTGCACTCGGCTCCGTGGTTGAAAGGGACGGCTGGGATGCTGCCCTAGGATGCATGGTGTAGCTGGGTACTGTTGGAACAGTCCTAATATCCAGCCGTGGTTGTGGCGGTGGTGGATAGGTGAGATGACTGGTATCCATGTCCTTGAGATGTTGGGAAAGGTGCTGGTGGATTCTGCTTCTGCCACTGATGCTGTCCTGGGGCTTGTTGCCCTCTAGGGAATGAAGTTTGTGCCTGCTGCTGATATTGGGACTGCTGCATGGCCTCGGTATAAGCAACCTGACAGGCCTTCATCACATAGAGCTGGAGATTAGGATTAAGGTTTTTTATCACACCCCATTCTGTAGAGGAAAAATAATGTTGGCTATTAGGGTCAGCTTCAAGGTGGTCACGGCGTCTGTGGACATCCTGGAAAAGTGTGTTCACATGAGTGAACCCACTATCCAGTCTTTCTACAACCACATTCATCCCAGCCTGGAAGACCGAGCTTAAGTGAATAAACTCAGGAATGACTGTCCTCTTCAAGGTCCTCTGCCGCTGGCAAGGAGACCCAAGTAAAGTAGGTCAGAGAGCTAGGAGAGAGAAAACCAGATGGACCGGCTTCCTGTTCCCCAGCCTGTGAAGCCTGCCTGGTTGATCCATCGCTGGTGGATGATTGGGATTGGGCCTGTTCATTGGCTGGTCGATGAGGGGCCGCTCCAACAGAGGACAATCCAGATTCTGTGGTGCTGCACCAGGTTCTGTGTGGAAAATAAATGAAAAACATTAGTAAAAAAATTAAAAGTTTAAATAATAGTAAGACAACACAAAAGATACTCACAGCACAGGCCTCAGAAAAAAAAGCTGATGATGGTACTTACCGTATATACCCGAGTATAAGCCGACCCGAGTATAAGCCGACCCCCCTAATTTTGCCACAAAAAACTGGGAAAACTTATTGACTCGAGTATAAGCCTAGGGTGGAAATGCAGCAACTACCGGTGAATTTCAAAAATAAAAATAGATCATTATTTCCCCATAGCTGTGCCATATAGTGCTCTACACCATTCATATTTCCCCATAGCTGTGCCCCATATAGTGCTCTGCACCGTTCACTGTGCCCCCTAGCTGTGCCATATACAGTGCTCTGCACCGTTCACTGTGCCCCATAGCTGTGCCATATACAGTGCTCTGCACCGTTCACTGTGCCCCATAGCTGTGCCATATACGGTGCTCTGCACCGTTCATTGTGCCCCCTAGCTGTGCCATATACGGTGCTCTGCACCGTTCACTGTGCCCCCTAGCTGTGCCTTATACGGTGCTCCGCACCGTTCATTGTGCCCCCTAGCTGTGCCTTATACGGTGCTCTGCACCGTTCACTGTGCCCCCTAGCTGTGCCTTATACGGTGCTCCGCACCGTTCACTGTGCCCCCTAGCTGTGCCATATAGTGCTCTGCACCGTTCATTGTGCCCCCTAGCTGTGCCTTATACGGTGCTCTGCACCGTTCATTGTGCCCCCTAGCTGTGCCTTATACGGTGCTCTGCACCGTTCATTGTGCCCCCTAGCTGTGCCTTATACGGTGCTCTGCACCGTTCACTGTGCCCCCTAGCTGTGCCTTATACGGTGCTCTGCACCGTTCACTGTGCCCCCTAGCTGTGCCATATACGGTGCTCTGCACCGTTCACTGTGCCCCCTAGCTGTGCCTTATACGGTGCTCTGCACCGTTCATTGTGCCCCCTAGCTGTGCCTTATACGGTGCTCTGCACCGTTCATTGTGCCCCCTAGCTGTGCCTTATACGGTGCTCTGCACTGTTCATTGTGCCCCCTAGCTGTGCCTTATACGGTGCTCTGCACCGTTCATTGTGCCCCCTAGCTGTGCCTTATACGGTGCTCTGCACCGTTCATTGTGCCCCCTAGCTGTGCCTTATACGGTGCTCTGCACCGTTCATTGTGCCCCCTAGCTGTGCCTTATACGGTGCTCTGCACCGTTCACTGTGCCCCATAGATGCTCCACATTAATCTGTGCTGCCGCTGCTACTGCTGCAATAAAAAAAAAAAACCACATACTCACCTCCCTTGATTGCAGCTCCCGGCGTCTCGTTCCGGCGCCTCCATCTTCCCGGCGTCTCTGCTCTGACTGATCAGGCAGAGGGCGCCGCGCACACTATATGCGTCATCGCGCCCTCTGCCTGATCAGTCAGAGAGCGCAGACGCCGGGAAGATGGAGGCGCCGGCCGGGAAGATGGATCGGCGCCCGGCGGCTGGAACGAGGACAGGTGAATATAACATACTCACCTAGTCCTGGCGATCCTCGCGCTGTCCCCTCCTGTCTTCGGCGCTGCAGCTTCTTTCTCTATCAGCGGTCACCGGCACCGCTGATTAGAGAAATGAATAAGCGGCTCCGCCCCTATGGGAGGTGGAGCCGCTTATTCATTTCTGTAATGACCGGTCCCACGTGACCGCTGAAGAGAGGAAGAAGCTGCAGCGCCGAAGCCCGTGGGACGGCAGGGACAGCGCGAGGATCGCTGGGACTAGGTAAGTATACCCCAGCGCCCTCAGCCCCTCACCTGCCGACCCCACCGCTACCGTGACTCGAGTATAAGCCGAGGGGGGCACTTTCAGCCCTAAAATTTGGGCTGAAAATCTCGGCTTATACTCGAGTATATACGGTATATTTTCTAAACTTTTTGAGCAGCACCACTTCGAACCAGAATCTCCTTTTTCATGTCCTTATTGAAGCGATCCATCATCGAATGCCAACAAATTTTTACTCTCTTTACTGTGAAGGGGTAAGAAAAAAACAAAGTTTTTTAAAAAGACACCAACATTTACATCAAAACCGACGCATAAGACCACATTGCAATACTTACGAAAATCCTTTCTGACTTGTGGCCTTGCATGGTCCCAATCATCCAACAGCGAACTGGCTACTTCTTCACAGAGTCATCGGATCAAGGCTGAGTTGGAATGATTCTGATCACCGGGCTCCCACAACACTGCTCGCTCTTGCACAGCTTGAATAAGGACATCATTATCGATATCTGGTTGTCTTTCCTCACCTTGCGGAACTTATAGATCAAATACAAAAAAGAAATTTGTAGGTAAAACTGAAAAACAAATTCAAATACAACTTTGATAAAGGCTACTTACACCCCTTTTTTCCTCCTCAGCAACTTGAGGCCGACGACCCTGGGAAGAATCATTTCCACTAGACTGTTCCTACTCTTATGCACTGTCAGGTACCTGTAAAGAAAATACATGATTTAACACATGTATAATATTGACAGTCAATACATACCAATCAGTAAATCAAATGTGATTACATAATCAGCGTCATGTCCACAGTTAGAAGCTTCAGCGGAGGACATGTTGGTAGAGCAGGCAGCAGTCAAGTGTACTGCAAGTGTACAAGGAACAGAAAAAATTAGTAAAGAGTACTCAGAACGGCAGCAACAGGACCGAAGCAGCAAACAGTCTACAAGGAGCAGAAAAAAATTAGTACAGCGTACAGACTGCAAAGACAAAAGTACATTTTCAAAGCTTCTATACTTACATCCAGCAGCAACAAGATGGCAGCACCAAGAAGACAGCAGCACCAGGAAGACGGCAGCAACAGGAAGGCGGCAGCACCAGGAAGATGGCAGCAGCACCAGGATGGCGGCAGCACCAGGACAGCGGCAACAGGATCGGAGCAGCAAACAGTCTACAAGGAACAGAAAAAAAATAGTACAGAGAACACAGGATGGCAGCAACAGGACCGGAGCAGCAAACCGTCTACAAGGAACAGAAAAAAAATAGTTCAGAGTACAGACTGCAAAGACAAAAAGACATTTTCAAAGCTTCTATACTTATTTCCGGCAGCACCAGGAAGGCGGCAGCACCAGGTAGAAAGCAGCACCTGGAAGAAGGCAGCAGCACCAGGAAGGTGTCAGCAGCACCAGGAAGATGGCAGCACCAGGGAGGCGGCAGAACCAGGATGGCAGCAACAGGACGGCAGCAACAGGACAGGAGCAGCAAACAGTCTACAAGGAACAGAAAAAATTAATACAGAGTGCAGACTGCAAAGAATGACATTTACTAAGCTTCTATACTTACATCAAGAGTCTTGTGCTTCCATCCAGAGTCTTGAGAGTAATGGACTACCTGTCTCCAGAACCCCTTTTATACATCAGTGATTTGGAGGTGTTGATATCATTTCCTGGACATGATTAGTGTGAAGTACGCACGCGAATCGAATGAATGCGTATGCATTTCCTTGCGTACCAATGCATTCCCCGAAATGCATGTCCCTGCGTACACCATGTTAAAGATATGTATGTATGACGCATGAGGATGTATGCGGATCATATCCAGCACACAGAAATGCTAATATGAACCCGGCCTTAGAGCCTGGATGGTGGATGGAGAGTGGTGCTCAACTCTTTTCTTCTTAATTTGTCATAAATGTTTCGGTTGGGTTCAGATTAGGAACTTGGCCACTAAATCACATTCTCCAAGGGCATGGAGTGATGGTAGTATCTTCTCTTTCAATACAGAGCAGTACATCTGTGAATTCATGATACCATCAATGAAAGGTACCTCACTGACATCAGCACCACTGATGCAGCCACACATAAGGACACTGCCACACCATGTTTCACTGTAGGTACCATGCATTTTTCTAAATTCATTTTTCTAAATGCATGGTTCCTAGAGTGAAACATGGTGACAACAGTGTCCTTATGTGGGTCTGCATGAGTGGCCTGTTTGAGCATCAATCGCGATCCATAATCCAGGCATTCAAAGAGGTTGTTCATGAAAAATGACATGCTTGGCAACTGAATCATCTTCTCTCTGTCTATAAAGAAGTAAATCTGTGAATTCATGATACCATCAATAAAATATAGCTCGCTCTCGGACACCAGCAGCACTCATGCATCCTCATAAAAGGACACTGCCTAACAATGTTCCTCACATCATGTTCTCATACACTTCATGCAGTTATTAGCCCTCTGTGTCTGTACTGCTACATACTTAGGCTGTTAACTGGTTCATGCAGCTTTACATGAACACCTGATCCTTACACTATGGCTGGTCCGAATAACTAAAGCAATTGTTACCATCCACCTCTCGTGTCTCCCTTTTCCTATGGATTGTAAGCTTGCGAGCAGGGCCCTCATTCCTCCTGGTATCTGTTTTGAACTGTGTTTTTGTTACGCTGTAATGTCTATTGTCTGTACAAGTCCCCTCTATAATTTGTAAAGCGCTGCAGAATATGTTGGGGCTATGTAGATAAAATTATTATTATTATTATTAAATTACTGTATTTTTTAAGTTTATTAAATACAACACATCACATTTCACCTTGCCATTCCTGTGGTGAACTATAACTCCCAGTATGCCATAGGATCTGCAGGACATGCTTGGAGTTATAGTTCTCCCATGGGTTCTTAAAGCAGCCCTCCAGTGTTATTTTTCAGTGCTGGAGTGGTGCTCGTACATATAAACCCTGTGCCCCCATTCTTATACTCACCCTCCAGCGTCTTCATATAGTACTTTCCAGACACCACACTGGTCCTGCAGCTCCATCTTCTACCCGCAGCTTCCAACATAATAACATACAATTAAATATAACACTTCATATAATAGTATGTTATTTATGTTATTACATATTTTACCACATTTTCTGCTTCAAATATTTTTTCCCTATTTTCCACCTCTAAAACCTGGGTGCGTCATATAGTCCATTGCATATTATCGTCCGAAAAATATGGTAGGCACAATACATTTTTCTAAATTAATTTTTCAAAAGAAATTCTGAAGAACAGCTAGGCATAGGGATAAGTATCTACTTGGTGTCTCCTCCTCGATTTTATCACACCCTACTTGACTTAACTCAAAAAATGACATTTTATTAATTTCATCTTCCAAATATTTTTTTTCTTTCATTTTCCAGTAGGCTATATGGCACATTAAATGTTGCCATTACAAAATACAAACTCGACAATCACCTCTATATGCACAGTGCCTTGCGAAAGTATTCGGTCCCCTGGAACTATTCAACCTTCTCCCACATATCATGCTTCAAACATACAGATACCAAATGTAAATTTTTGGTGAAGAATCAACAAGTGGAACACAATTGTGAAGTTGAATGAAATTTATTGGTTATTTAAAATTTTTGTGGAAATTGAAAAACTGAAAAGTGGGGTGGGCAATTATTTGGCCCCTTTAACTTAAAACTTTGTACTTTTGCTGCGATTACAGCTGCAAGTCGCTTGCGGTATGTCTCTATAAGTTTTGTACATCGAGAGACTGAAATTCTTGCCCATTCTTCCTTGGCAAACAGCTCGAGCTCAGTGAGGTTTGATGGCGATCGTTTGTGAACAGGAGTGGGGCGTGCAATATTATTCGGCCCCTTTACTTTCAGTACAGCAAACTCACTCCAGAAGTTCATTGTGGATCTCTAAATGATCCAATGTCCTAAATGCATAATGATGATAAATATAATCCATCTGTGTGTAATCAAGTCTCCGTATAAATGCACCTGCTCTGTGAAAGTCTCAGGGTTCTGTTTGAAGCACAGAGAGCATCATGAAGACCAAGGAACACAACAGACAGGTCAGTGATACTATTGTGGAGAAGTTTAAAGCCGGATTTGGATACAAAATGATTTCCAAAACTTTAAACATCCCAAGGAGCACTGTGCAAGCAATCATATTGAAGTGGAAGGAGCATCATACCGCTGCAAATCTACCAAGACGCGGCCGTCCCTCTATACTTTCATCTCAAACAAGGAGAAGACTGATCAGAGATGCAGCCAAGAGGCCCATGATCACTCTGGATGAACAGCAGAGATCTACAGCTGAGGTGGGACAGTCTGTCCATAGGACAACAATTAGTTGTACACTGCACAAATCTGGCCTTTATGGAAGAGTGGCAAGAAGAAAGCCATTTCTCAAAGATATCCATAAAAAGTGTATTTTAAGTTTGCAACAAGCCACCTGGTGGCAAGAAGAAAGCCATTTCTCAAAGATATCCATAAAAAGTGTCTTTTAAGTTTGCAACAAGCCACCTGAGAGACACACCAAACATGTGGAAGAAGGTGCTCTGATCAGATGAAACCAAAATCAAACTTTTTGGCAACAATGCCAAACGATATGTTTGGCATAAAGGTAACACAGCTCGTCACCCTGAACACACCATCCCCACTGTCAAACATGGTGGTGGCAGCATCATGGATTGTCCTGCTTTTCTTCAGCAGGGACAGGGAAGATAGTTAAAATTGATGGAAAGATGGATGGAGCCAAGTACAGGACAATTCTTGAAGAAAACCTGTTGGAGTCTGCAAAATACCTGAGACTGGGACGGAGATTTGTCTTCCAACAAGACAATGATCCTAAGCAAAAATCTACATTGGAATGGTTCACAAATAAAAGTATCTAGGTTTTAGAATGGCCAAGTCAAAGTCCAGACCTCAATCCAATCGAGAATCTGTGGAAAGAGCTGAAAACTGCTGTTCACAAACGATCTCCATCCAACCTCACTGAGCTGGAGCTGTTTGCCAAGGAAGAATGGGCAAGAATATCAGTATAAAAAGCGAAAGCTGACAGCACTCACAGTACTGGGGCGCCCGTTCCACATCCAGGGAACCGTCCCGGATATAACCAGTCCAATAAATGCAAAATGAACAGCGCTCCATCCAGGTGTAGAAATCTTGAAAAATAAGCTTTATTCAGCCATGTCACAGCAACGTTTCGACCAGCACATGGTCTTTGTCAAGCATACAATACAGCAGAGGGGGCCGTCTTAAGTAGTGTGGATGTCACACAGTGCACCAATCACCACCAGATGCCACCCACATATAGCAATAAACAAATATCACATAAAAGAACAAACATCAGATTTTATACATACAATATTATCATGAACATATAACCTTATACCAGATAAAAAACAAATTATCACCATATATATGCACAGATCTTCTTATCTTCTTCCTGGATCGGTGAGCCGCTGTTTCCTGTATCTCTGTCACCAAGGGAACAATCAGCCAATCGGCTGCCTAAGACCCTCTCAGTAACCAATCCCGGTACATTGCGCCAAAAGGAAAAACACCCTATCACGACATCCGGTACATGTAATCCCGCAGAAAGCGCCCAATCCAGAGTGCTCTACATTCCATATAATCCCAACTTCCGTATACTGCTTCCAAGTCAATAAGGATCGCCCAAAGAGGCATGGGGCAGCGCAGGCGTATAGAACACAAGGCGAGCCCCCACCCCATGACCGCCGCCAGGGCCCACTGCCACGACATCGGGCGCACGCGCACCCTCCCGGCCACCCAGAATACAGGCGCCGTGGAGGTGCGCAAGCGCACTACGTCTGGGATGAGCCCCCGCCGCAGGACTGAAGTGCCGGACCATCCCCGCAAGAATATCAGTCTTTCGATGTACAAAACTGATAGAGACATACCCCAAGCGACTTGCAGCTGTAACCGCAGCAAAAGGTGGTGCAACAAAGTATTAAGTTAAAGGGGCCAAATAATATTGCACGCCCCACTTTTCAGCTTTTGAATTTCAACAAAAATTTTAAATAACCAATAAATTTAGTTCAACTTCATAATTGTGTTCCACTTGTTGTTGATTCTTCACCAAAAATGTACATTTGTTATCTTTATGTTTGAAGCATGATATGTGGGAAAAGGTTGAAAAGTTCCAGGGGGCTGAATACTTTCACAAGGCACTGCCAGTAATGCCAATGTTCATACTTTCCATTGATTTGAGTTTCTTTTGAGAAATTGATGTTCTGAAGTAACACAACTGAATGAATATTAGGCAAATGGACTATTTTGTATTAAATATTTTTAACAGTTATTACTGTAAAGGCTCTTACAATGTAGAATGTCTCAATGCACCTATTACATTAGGACTGAATAAATACATACCATTTGGGGTGCCATACAAGGCCAAAGCAATAATATTACATCTGGCTGCATACAGTAAACATTGTTTATTCAGGAGTCTACCTTGTATTTTCTCTCTGACTGCTGATCAGATGGCTTTTAATGGTATCATTGCTTGGTAATGTTCCCCTGTCGTTGCTTACAGCTTCAACGACATGCTAATGGCTACTGTCAAACATCACGTGATACTGTTATAGCATTATATGAAGTAGTATGACATAGAATAGCAAATAAGGCAGCATTCTCTCCAGCCATGCTTCAGTTATTCAATCAGAGGAGATATACAAGAAAAGATAATGCAGATGTCAGTATAGACGATCTGAATAATTTTATTTCATAAAAAGACTCCAAATTTATGCAAATTATAATGTTAATTAGAGATCAGTACTCCCATTTTCTAGACACAAAATATAGATGATATTTGCTTTCCTATGCTATACATTTTAAAAAATCCAGTGGTTAGAGAAAAAAAATTCGTACAAATTTTCATAAAAGTTTAAACATTTCTGTGTTATGAATATGATCTTCATTCAACTTTGTACAATAAGTTTAAACCCTTAGGGATTTAACCAATTTTAGCTTTAGGGCTCATACCCATTATCATAAAAAAAAAACAGTCCGTTATTGTTCCTGAAAAGTCGGGCGAGTGTCATGCAAGTGGCATGCGATATTCATGTGAGTGCAATCCGATTATTATCACCTAGCATTCGATTGACATTTGAATCAATGTGATTTTAACATAAGCTTTTACATAGAGGAATTCTTTGTGTCCTTTAACCCCTTCATGACCCAGCCTATTTTGACCTTAAAGACCTTGCCGTTTTTTGCAATTCTGACCAGTGTCCCTTTATGAGGTAATAACTCAGGAACGCTTCAACGGATCCTAGCGATTCTGAGATTGTTTTTTCGTGACATATTGGGCTTCATGTTAGTGGTAAATTTAGGTCAATAAATTCTGTGTTTATTTGTGATAAAAACGGAAATTTGGCGAAAATTTTGAAAATTTTGCAATTTTCACATTTTGAATTTTTATTCTGTTAAACCAGAGAGTTATGTGACACAAAATAGTTAATAAACAACATTTCCCACACGTCTACTTTACATCAGCACAATTTTGGAAACAAAATTTTTTTTTGCTAGGAAGTTATAAGGGTTAAAATTTGACTAACGATTTCTCATTTTTACAACGAAATTTACAAAACCATTTTTTTTAGGGACCACCTCACATTTGAAGTCAGTTTGAGGGGTCTATATGGCTGAAAATACCCAAAAGTGACAACATTCTAAAAACTGTATCTCTCAAGGTGCACAAAACCACATTCAAGAAGTTTATTAACCCTTCAGGTGCTTCACAGCAGCAGAAGCAACATGGAAGGAAAAAATGAACATTTAACTTTTTAGTCACAAAAATGATATTTCAGCAACAATTTTTTTATTTTCCCAATGGTAAAAGGAGAAACTGAACAACGAAAGTTGTTGTCCAATTTGTCCTGAGTACGCTGATACCTCATATGTGGGGGTAAACCATTGTTTGGGCGCACGGCAGGGCTTTGAAGGGAAGGAGCGCCATTTGACTTTTTGAATGAAAAATTGGCTGCACTCTTTAGCGGACACCATGTCACGTTTGGAGAGCCCCCGTGTGCCTAAAAATTGGAGCTCCCCCACAAGTGACCCCATTTTGGAAACTAGACGCCCCAAGGAACTTATCTAGATGCATAGTGAGCCCTTTAAACCCCCAGGTGCTTCACAAATTGATCCGTAAAAATGAAAAAGTACTTTTTTTCACAAAAAAATTCTTTTAGCCTCAATTTTTTCATTTTCACATGGACAACAGGATAAAATGGATCCTAAAATTAGTTGGGCAATTTCTCCTGAGTACACCGATACCTCACATGTGGGGGTAAACCACTTTTGGGCACATGGTAAGGCTCGGAAAGGAAGGAGCGCCATTAGACTTTTTGAATGAAAAATTATCTCCATCGTTAGCGGACACCATGTCGCGTTTGGAGAGACCCTGTGTGCTTAAACATTGGAGCTCCCCCACAAATGACCCCATTTTGTAAACTGGACCCCCCAAGGAACTTATCTAGATGCCTAGTGAGCACTTTAAACCCTCAGGTGCTTCACAAATTGATCCGTAAAAATGAAAAAGTACTTTTTTTTTTTTTTTTTAAATTTTTCGCCTCAATTTTTTCATTTTCACATGGGCAATAGGATAAAATGGATCCTAAAATTTGTTGAGCAATTTCTCCCGAGTACGGCGACACCTCATATGTGGGGGTAAACCACTGTTTGGTCATACGGCAGGGCTCGGAAGGGAAGGCGCGCCTTTTGACTTTTTGAATGGAAAATTAGCTCCAATTGTTAGCGGACACCATGTTGCATTTGGAGAGCCCCTGTGTGCCTATGCAATGGAGCTCCCCCACAAGTGACCCCATTTTGGAAACTATACCCCCCAAGGAACTTATCTAGATGCATACTGAGCACTTTAAACCCCCAGGTGCTTCACAGAAGTTTATAATGCAGAGCCATGAAAATAAAAAATAATTTTTCTTTTCTCAAAAATGATTTTTTAGCCTGGAATTTCCTATTTTGCCAATGGTAATAGGAGAAATTGGACCACAAATATTGTTGTCCAGTTTGTCCGGAGTACGCTGATACCCCATATGTGGGGGTAAACCACTGTTTGGGCGCACGGCAGGGCTCGGAAGGGAAGGCACGCCATTTGGCTTTTTAAATGGAAAATTAGCTCCAATAATTAGCGGACACCATGTCGCGTTTGGAGAGCCCCTGTGTGCCTAAACATTGGAGATCCCCCACAAATGACCCCATTTTGGAAACTAGACCCCCAAAGGAACTAATCATGTGTGGTGAGCACTTTGAACCCTCAAGTGCTTCACAGAAGTTTATAACGCAGAGCAATGAAAATAAAAAAAAAAAATTCTTTTCTCAAAAATGATTTTTTAGCCTGCAATTTTTTATTTTCCCAAGGGTAACAGGAGAAATTTGACCCCAAAAGTTGTTGTCCAGTTTCTCCTGAGTACGCTGATATCCCATATGTGGGGGTAAACCACTGTTTAGGCACATGCTGGGGCTCGGAAGTGAAGTAGTGACGTTTTGAAATGCAGACTTTGATGGAATGCTCTTCGGGCGTCAGGTTGCGTTTGCAGAGCCCCTGATGTGGCTAAACAGTAGAAACCCCCCACAAGTGACCCCATTTTGGAAACTAGACCCCGAAAGGAACTTATCTAGATGTGAGGTGAGCACTTTGAACCCCCAAGTGCTTCACAGAAGTTCATAACACAGAGCAGTGAAAATAATAAATACGTTTTCTTTCCTCAAAAATAATTTTTTAGCCCAGAATTTTTTAATTTTCCCAAGGGTAACAGGAGAAATTTGACCCCAATATTTGTTGTCCAGTTTCTCCTGAGTACGGTGATACCCCATATGTGGGGGTAAACTACTATTTGGGCACTTGCCGGGGCTCGGAAGTGAAGTAGTGACGTTTTCAAATACAGACTTTGATGGAATGCTCTACGGGTGTCACGTTGCGTTTGCAGAGCCCCTGATGTGGCTAAACAGTAGAAACCCCCCACAAGTGACCCCATTTCGGAAACTAGACCCCGAAATGAAATTATCTAGATATGTGGTGAGCACTTTCAACCCCCAAGTGCTTCACAGAAGTTTATAACGCAGAGCCGTGAAAATAATAAATACGTTTTCTTTCCTCAAAAATAATATTTTAGCCCAGACTTTTTTATTTTCCCAAGGGTTACAGGAGAAATTGGACCCAAAAGTTGTTGTCCAGTTTCTCCTGAGTACGCTGATACCCCATGTGTGGGGGTAAACCACTGTTTGGGCACACGTCGGGGCTCAGAAGGGAAGTAGTGACTTTTGAAATGCAGACTTTGATGTAATGCTCTGTGGGCGTCACGTTGCATTTGCAGAGCCCCTGATGTGGCTAAACAGTAGAAACCCCCCACAAGTGACCCCATTTTGGAAACTAGACCCCCCAAGGAACTTATCTAGATATGTGGTGAGCACTTTGAACCCCCAAGTGCTTCACAGACGTTTACAACGCAGAGCCGTGAAAATAAAAAATCATTTTTCTTTCCTCAAAAATGTTTTAGCAAGCAATTTTTTATTTTCTCAAGGGTAACAGGAGAAATTGGACCCCAGTAATTGTTGCGCAGTTTGTCCTGATTATGCTGGTACCCCATATGTGGGGGTAAACCACTGTTTGGGCACACGTCGGGGCTTGGAAGTGAGGGAGCACCATTTGACTTTTTGAATACAAGATTGGCTGGAATCAATGGTGGCGCCATGTTGCGTTTGGAGACCCCCTGATGTGCCTAAACAGTGGAAACCCCTCAATTCTACCTCCAACACTAACCCCCCCACACCCCTAATGCTAATCCCAACTGTAGCCATAACCCCAACACAACCCTAACCCCCCACACCCCTAACCCTAACCCCAACTGTAGCCGTAACTCTAATCACAACCCTAACCCCAACACACCCCTAACCCTAACCACAACCCTAATTCCAACCCAACCCTAACCCTAACGCTATGTGCCAACGTTGCGGATTCGTATGAGATTTTTCAGCACCATTTTTGAAAAATCCGCGGGTAAAAGGCACTGCGTTTTACCTGCGGATTTACCGCGGATTTCCAGTGTTTTTTGTGCGGATTTCACCTGCGGATTCCTATTGAGGAACAGGTGTAAAACGCTGCGGAATCCGCACAAAGAATTGACATGCTGCGGAAAATACAACGCAGCGTTCCCGCGTGGTATTTTCCGCACCATGGGCACAGCGGATTTGGTTTTCCATATGTTTATATGGTACTGTAAACCTGATGGAACACTGCTGCGGATTCGCAGCCAAATCCGCACCGTGTGCACATAGCCTAATTCTAAAGGTATGTGCACACGCTGCGGAAAACGCTGCGGATCTGCAGCAGTTTCCCATGAGTTTACAGTTCAATGTAAACCTATGGGAAACAAAAATCGCTGTACACATGCTGCAGAAAAACTGCACGGAAACGCAGCGGTTTACATTCCGCAGCATGTCACTTCTTTCTGCGGATTCCGCAGCGGTTTTACAACTGCTCCAATAGAAAATCACATTTGTAAAACCGCAGTGAAATGCGCAGAAAAACCACGGTAAATACACAGCGGTTTAGCACTGCGGATTTATCAAATCCTCTGCGGAAAAATCCGCAGAGGAACAGAATACGTGTGCACATACCGAAACCCTACCCCTAACCCTACCCCTAACCCTACCCCTACCCCTACCTCTAACCCTACCCCTACCCCTAACCCTAACCCTACCCCTAACCCTAACCCTACCCCTAACCTTAACCCTAACCCTACCCCTACCCCTAACCCTACCCCTAACCCTAACCCTACCCCTACCCCTAACCCTAACCCTACCCCTAACCCTAACCCTAACCCTACCCCTAACCCTAACCCTACCCCTAACCCTACCCCTAACCCTAACCCTACCCCTACCCCTAACCCTACCCCTACCCCTAACCCTACCCCTAACCCTAACCCTACCCCTAACCCTAACCCTAACCCTACCCCTACCCCTAACCCTACCCCTAACCCTAACCCTACCCCTAACCCTACCCCTAACCCTACCTCTACCACTAACCCTACTCCTAACCCTAACCCTAACCCTACCCCTAACCCTAACCCTACCCCTACCCCTAACCCTAACCCTACCCCTAACCCTACCCCTAACCCTAACCCTACCCCTACCCCTAACCCTACTCCTAACCCTAACCCTAACCCTACCCCTAACCCTAACCCTAACCCTAACCCTACCCCTAACCCTACCCCTACCCCTAACCCTACCCCTAATTCTAACCCTAGTTCTTACCCCAACCTTAGTGAAAAAAAAAAATTCTTTATTTTTTTTTATTGTCCCTACCTATGGGGGTGACAAAAGAGGGGGGGGTCATTTACTATTTTTTTATTTTGATCACTGAGATAGGTTATATCTCAGTGATCAAAATTCACTCTGGAACGAATCTGCCGATCGGCAGATTCGGCGGGCGCACTGCACATGCGCCCGCCATTTTGGAAGATGGCGGCACCCAGGAAAGAAGACGGACGGACCCCGGGAGGCTAGGTAAGTATAAGGGGGGGAGATCAGGGCACGGGGGGGGGGGGCGTCGGAGCACGGGGAGGTGGATCGGAGCATGGGGGGGTGGATCGGAATTACTCACAGTCAATATATGTGGGGGGCTTCCTTTACCTTTGGGGAATTTCTCTGAGGCAAGGTAGGCTTTATTTTCTATCTCTAGGGCTAGATAGTTCTTAGGCTGTGACGAGGCGCCTAGGTCTGGTCAGGAGCGCTCCACGGCTATTTCTAGTGTGTGTGATAGGATTAGGGCTTGCTCCCACATCCCAGAGCTCGTCCTGTATGAGGTTTAACTATCAGGTCATTCTGGGTGCTCCTAACCACCAGGTCATAACAGACAGATAGACAGATAGACAGATTGATAGATAAATGTGAGTGAGATATATAGTCAGTGCTTTGCGTGTGTAGCTTACTGTGCATGTAATTTAGTAATAAACAATTACATTTATGAAAAAAATAGTGTGGGATCCCCCAAAATTTTATTATGTAGCAGAGAGAAAGTGGACAACTGGGCCTGATGTTTATAGCCTGGGAAGGGGGTAATACCCAGTTAGTTTCCCATGCTATTAATATCTGCTCACAGCTGTATACTGTTATGATCCGGTGACCTTGGAGCTGCATGAGAACTTTCACTGGAGAAAGTGGCCACTATACTGACCGCAATCCTGAACTTAACACCGCAACTAGAAGTAGCCGTGGAGTGTACCTAACACACCTAGACACCTCAACACAGCCAGAGGACTAAATACCTCTAAAGATGGAAATGGAATACTATCTTGCCTCAGAGAAAATCCCCAAAGGATAGACAGCCCCCCACAAATATTGGCGGTGAGTCGGAGAGGAAAAAACATACACAGGCAGAAAAACATGATTAGCACAGGAGGCCACTCTAGCTAGATAGGACAGGATAGGACAGAGTTCTGTGCGGTCAGTATTAAAACCCTTCAAAACATCCACAGCAGAATATACAAAAAACTTCCTACATCTAACTAAAAGATGTAGGAACGTAAATCTGCAACTCCAGTGAATCCTACAATCAGAGCAGGAATAAAACTGAAACAAGCACACATCAGTGTGCCACAGATACAAAAAACCAGACACTTATCTTTGCTGAATTTGGCAGCAAGCAGGAGAAGCCAGAAAGTGATCCAACACTTCACAAGAAACATTGACAACTGGCAAGGGCTAAAAGATCCTGCACACCTAAATAGCCCAGTCAGAATTATAATCATGAGAGAAAACACCGTGTGCACAGCTATACTGTGGTGCTTAGACTAGGTTCCCAGACCTTCAATACAAATAGAAAGAAGTCTAGCACTCAACTTAAGCGGCGAAAGATTTGATTTATTTGTAGCACTCAAAACGTTTCAGTCCATAAGGACTTTCATCAGTCACGTGCCGTTAGAAGCCCGTAGGGCTGGGTTCAGAAACAGCAGGGATGCACAGAATGTGCAAAAAGCGCCGCCACAGCTTGCGTTATAGAGAATGGAGGTAAAATAGAGCTTAGTTAGAGTGCTGTAATGGTGGGGCAATGGCCGCACATCAGGATGTAGCACCCACAAGCTGAAAGCGCTGGTGTTCGGGGTGAGGGGCACTGCCTCCAGACACGGTATCCACCGCTAGTCTCCCTGCTCTTTCTGAACCCAGCCCTACGGGCTTCTAATGGCACGTGACTGATGAAAGTCCTTATGGACTGAAACGTTTCGAGTGCTACAAATAAATCAAATCTTTCGCCGCTTAAGTTGAGTGCTAGACTTCTTTCTATTAGAATTATAATCATCTGATACACCTGGCCAGGACTGTGAGTCAGAGACAAATGCATTCCCACCTACAACCACTGGAGGGAACCCAAGAGCAGAATTCACAACAGTACCCCCCCTTGAGGAGGGGTCACTAAACCCTCACCAGGGCCCCCAGGACGATCAGGGCGAGCCAGATGAAAGGCACGGACCAAATCAGCAGCATGGACATCAGAGGCAAAAACCCAAGAATTATCCTCCTGGCCATAACCCTTCCATTTGACCAGGTACTGAAGCTTCCGCCTCGAAAAACGGGAATCCAAAATCTTCTCAACAACATATTCCAATTCCCCATCAACCAACACAGGGGCCGGAGGATCAACAGAGGGAACAACGGGCTCTACATATTTCCGCAACAAAGATCTATGGAAGACATTATGGATAGCAAAAGAAGCCGGAAGTGCCAGTCGAAAAGACACCGGATTAATAATCTCAGAAATCCTATAAGGACCAATAAACCGAGGCTTAAACTTAGGAGAAGAAACCTTCATAGGAACATGACGGGAAGACAACCAGACCAGATCCCCAACCCAAAGCCGGGAACCAACACACCGACGACGATTAGCAAAACATTGAGCCTCCTCTTGAGACAACACCAACTTGTCCAACACATGAGCCCAAATCTGCTGCAACCTGTCCACCACAGAATCCACACCAGGACAGTCAGAAGGCTCAACCTGCCCAGAAGAAAAACGAGGATGAAAACCAAAATTACAAAAGAAAGGCGAAACCAAGGTAGCAGAACTAGCCCGATTATTAAGGGCAAACTCGGCCAATGGCAAGAAGGCCACCCAATCATCCTGATCAGCAGACACAAAGCATCTCAAATAAGTCTCCAAGGTCTGATTAGTTCGCTCGGTCTGGCCATTTGTCTGAGGATGAAATGCAGAAGAAAAAGACGAATCAATGCCCAGCCTAGCACAAAAGGCCCGCCAAAACCTAGAAACAAACTGGGAACCTCTGTCGGATACAATATTCTCCGGAATACCATGCAAACGAACCACATGCTGAAAGAACAACGGAACCAAATCAGAAAAGGAAGGCAATTTAGGCAAGGGCACCAAATGAACCATCTTAGAGAACCGGTCACAAACAACCCAGATAACAGACATCTTCTGGGAAACTGGAAGATCAGAAATAAAATCCATCAAAATAGCATCCAGGGCCTCTCAGGGACTGGCAATGGCAAAAGCAACCCACTAGCACGGGAACAACAAGGCTTGGCCCACGCACAAGTCCCACAGGACTGCACAAAAGAACGCACATCACGTGACAATGAAGGCCACCAAAAGGACCTACCAACCAAATCTCTGGTACCAAAAATGCCAGGATGACCGGCCAACACGGAACAGTGAACCTCAGAAATCACTCTACTAGTCCATCTGTCAGGAACAAACAATTTCCCCACAGGACAGCGGTCAGGTTTGTCAGCCTGAAATTCCTGAAGAACCCGTCGTAAATCAGGGGAAATGGCAGAAAGGACCACCCCCTCTTTCAGAATACCGACCGGCTCCAAGACCTCAGGAGAATCAGGCAAAAAACTCCTAGAGAGGGCATCAGCCTTAATATTCTTAGAACCCGGAAGGTACGAGACCACGAAATCAAAACGGGAAAAAAACAAAGACCATCGAGCCTGTCTAGGATTCAGCCGTTTAGCAGACTCGAGGTAAATCAAATTCTTATGATCGGTCAAGACAACAATACGGTGCTTAGCTCCCTCAAGCCAATGTCGCCACTCCTCAAACGCCCACTTCATAGCCAACAACTCCCGATTGCCGACATCATAATTGCGTTCAGCAGTCGAAAACTTACGGGAAAAGAAGGCACATGGTTTCATTAAGGAACCAACAGGATCTCTCTGAGACAAAACGGCCCCTGCCCCAATCTCAGAAGCGTCAACCTCAACCTGAAACGGAAGAGAAACATCCGGTTGGCGCAACACTGGAGCAGAAGTAAATCGACGTTTAAGCTCCTGAAAGGCAGAGGCAGCCGCAGAGGACCAATTCGCCACATCAGCGCCTTTCTTCGTCAAATCGGTCAAGGGTTTATCCACGCTGGAAAAATTAGCAATGAAACGGCGATAAAAATTTGCAAAACCCAAAAATTTCTGAAGGCTCTTCATGGATGTGGGCTGAATCCAATCATGAATGGCCTGAATCTTAACCGGATCCATCTCTATAGACGAAGGAGAAAAAATGAAGCCCAAAAAAGAGACTTTCTGCACCCCAAAGAGACACTTAGACCCTTTCACAAACAGGGCATTGTCACGAAGGATCTGAAATACCATCCTGACCTGTTGCACATGAGACTCCCAATCATCGGAAAAAATCAAAATATCGTCCAAATATACAATCAAGAATTTATCAAAATAAGTCCGGAAGATATCATGCATGAAGGACTGAAAAACAGATGGAGCATTAGAGAGTCCGAATGGCATCACAAGGTATTCAAAATGGCCTTCGGGCGTGTTAAACGCAGTTTTCCATTGATCACCCTGCTTAATACGAACAAGATTATATGCCCCTCGAAGGTCAATCTTGGTAAACCAAGTAGCACCCTTAATCCTAGCAAACAAATCGGAAAGCAAAGGTAAAGGGTATTGAAACTTGACCGTGATTTTATTCAAGAGGCGATAATCTATACAGGGTCTCAAGGAACCGTCTTTTTTAACAACAAAAAAGAACCCCGCTCCCAACGGTGAAGAAGATGGCCGAATATGCCCTTTCTCCAAAGACTCCTTAATATAGCTCCGCATGGCGGTATGTTCAGGCACAGATAGATTAAAAAGTCGACCCTTAAGAAACTTACAGCCTGGAATCAAGTCAATAGCACAATCGCAGTCCCTGTTCCGTGGAAGAAAACTGGACTTGGGCTCATCGAATACATCCTGAAAATCAGACAAAAACTCTGGAATTTCAGAAGGTGAAGAAGAGGAGATTAACATCAAAGGAACATCATTATGAACCCCCTGACAACCCCAACTAGTCACAGACATGGACTTCCAGTCCAACACAGGATTATGTACCTGCAACCATGGAACATCACGATAACATCATGCAAGTTATGCAACACTAGAAATCGACAATCTTCCTGATGGGCTGGCGCCATGCGCATGGTCACCTGTGTCCAAAACTGGGGCTTATTTCTAGCCAAGGGTGTAGCATCAATGCCCCTTAAAGGAATAGGGTTCTGCAAAGGCTGCAAGGGAAAACCACAACGCTTGGCAAACTCAAAATCCATTAAATTCAAGGCGGCGCCTGAATCCACAAACGCCATGACAGAAAATGATGACAATGAGCAGATCAAGGACACAGATAACAGAAATTTAGGTTGTACAGTACTGATGGTAATTGAACTGGCGATCCTCTCTGTCTGCTTAGGGCAGACAGAAATGACATGAGAAGCGTCGCCACAATAATAACACAACCTATTTTGACGTCTGAAACCTTGTCGTTCCGTTCTAGACAGAATTCTATCACATTGCATAGGCTCAGAAATTTGCTCTGAGGATAACGCCACAGCGCGCACAGTTCTGCGCTCAAGCAGGCGTCGGTCAATCTGAATGGCCAGAGACATAGAATCACTCAGACCGGAAGGAGTGGGAAACCCCACCATAACATCTTTACCGGATTCATAAAGCCCCCTTCTGAAAATTGCCGCCAAAGCATCTTAATTCCATTTAGTCAACACAGACCATTTTCTGAATTTCTGACAATACAATTCTGCCACCTCTTGACCCTGAGACAGGGCCAACAAGGTCTTCTCAGCTTGATCCACAGAATTAGGTTCATCACATAATAGTCCTAAAGCCTGAAAAAAAAAATCAATATTAAGCAAAGCCGGATTCCCAGATTCCAGGGAAAGCGCCCAATCCTGCGGGTCGCCACGCAGCAGGGAGATTAAAATTTTTACCTGCTGAATGGAATCACCAGAGAATCGAGGTCTCAGGTCAAAAAACAGTTTACAGTTGTTTTTAAAACTCAAAAATTTAGACCTGTCACCAGAAAACAAATCAGGAGTAGGAATCTTCGGCTCTAAAGCAGGAGTTTGAACAATATAATCAGAAATACCTTGCACCCTAGCAGCAAGCTGGTCTACACGAGAAGCTAATTCCTGAAAATTCATGCTTGCACCAGGCTCCTCAGCCACCCAGATATTAAGAGGGAAGAGAACACAAAACAGACTGGAGAAAAAAATGGCTCAAGAGCTTCCTTCCCTTCTTCTGAGATGCATTTAACTCATTGTGGGCCAGTTGTACTGTTATGATCCGGTGACCTTGGAGCTGCATGAGAACTTTCACTGGAGAAAGTGGCCACTATACTGACCGCAATCCTGAACTTAACACTGCAACTAGAAGTAGCCGTGGAGTGTACCTAACACACCTAGACACCTCGTCACAGCCGGAGGACTAAATACCCCTAAAGATGGAAATGGAATACTATCTTGCCTCAGAGAAAATCCCCAAAGGATAGACAGCCCCCCACAAATATTGGCGGTGAGTCGGAGAGGAAAAAACATACACAGGCAGAAAAACAGGATTAGCACAGAAATAAATGTAAACAGCGATTTTGCCAATGTTCTATCAAGATTATTCCAATAATAAATCAATGAGGACATCGTATGTAAGGGCAACTTCGAACTCAGGGGCTTCAGTAGTTCAATCTCTAGTAAAAGTCTAGTAGACCTGTGGGGAGCAAACTGTCTTTCTATTTAGAGCCATCTATAATAAAGATCCCCAGCCCACCAAACCTTTGTGGCCTCGAGTGTGGCTGCCTTGTGGTACAAATATATATTTAGTACACCCATGCTACCATGGGAATATTGAAAATGCAGAGCCCCGACAGTCACCCTTGGCTTTTTGTTTTTCCAAATACACTTACCTAGTAGGGATTGTAGGAGCCCTTTCCATCTAGATGGGAATTTGAGGGGGGAGACATCTAAACAAGTAGGTAATCTTAGGCAGCAACGTAATTTTTACCATATATATTCTGGCAACTCAGGACAGTGGGAGAAGGGTCTGCCTCTTCAAGTCCCCTCGAACTTCTGAAATCAGCGATTCACAGTTCAACTTAATGAAACTTCCAAATTTTGTAATTTTAATTCCCAAATATGTAAATCTCTTTTCCTCCCACTTAGAGAGAAAATGCTCTAGTATTCTATCCTTTTCCAAAGGTGTAACATTTATGGGGAATATGATAGACTTTGTGGCATTTAATTTGTAATATGAGATTCTGGAGAATTCAGTTAGGGTGTCCATGACATCCACCAGTGACCCCTCCACGACAGTGAGAGATAATATCACATCATCTGCATACAATTCCACCACATGGTACATGTCTCCCACACGGACACCATGTATGCTTGGATTAGTTCTAAGAGCATCTGCCAGCGGATACATTAGCAAAACATAAAGCGGCAAAAGAGGGCAGCCTTGTCAGGTGCTATTAGACACCAAAAACCAGTCTGAGGTGAAGCCAGACACACTCACCACCTCGTTTGGATTAGAATATAGGGCAAATATAGCTTTTTAATATCTCCACAAAGCTAAATTTATTAACAGCCTCTCCCATATAACCCCAGTGCACTATCAAACGCCTTTTCGGTCAAGAGACAACAGTACACTGGGAAGTTTACTAGCTTCCATTATCTCCAACAGATCTATTACTCTTCTATGGCCATCCTTGGTCTATCTCCCAAGTACAAACCCAACCTGATCAGGTACTGTCAGAGAGGGGGAAGAACTGACATTATTCTGTCCACCAGGATTTTAGAGAATATTTTTAGATCACAGTTTATTAAGTAGATAGGCCTAATATTACCCAGAGTATTCAGGGGTTTCCCTGGTTTAGGAATGGCATATTGAAGAACTACATTTCCAAATATTAAACGTTTTTAAGCAGAAAGGAGCTAAAGTTTTGATAAAACAATGATAATAGGTGTTAGAAAATCTGTCTGGGCCTGGAGCAGAAGACTTTTTAGTAGAACAAATTATTTGTTCTATTTCACTGATGGATAGGGGAGTATTTCGATCACTCAGCTGAGCTGCTGATAATTTGGAGAGGGAGATTCTTTCTAGGAAGTTACTAATTTCCTGTGGATTAGGCTGAACTGTATGAGGATCCTCTTTTAGGTTGTGTAGTGAAAAGTAAAATTGTCTAAATTCTTTAGCAATGTCGATCGGATTTAGTACTTTTCTCCCATCAGGTTTATTCAAGTATGCAATCCTATTTCTTATCTCCTTTTTTGATTCTCCTAGCTAAAATCTTTCCTGCTGTATCACCCATTGCATAATATTTTGTTCTGGACTTTTTAAGAGCTTTTCGTACTGGAATAAAAGTAGAGCACCCAGCCTCATTCTATGTTCCGTTATTTTTTGGGACAACTGAGGGTTAGGGTTTTTCTTGTTGATTTGTTCCAGATTGTTAATTAGAGTTAGTAGATCTGACACCACCGCCTCTCACTTTTTCTTTTCTACTGCTGCCATTTTAATAAAAATACCTATCATATATGCCTTGTGGGCTCACCATACCACTTAGTCTGAGGTGGAGTTATTATCATTTATGTCACAGAAGTCTTTTAACTTGGTCTCTATTAACACAATGTTTTGTTTGTTGGTCAGTAAGAAATCATTTAAATGCCACCTATTAGCTTTGACCAAAGAATCACTATCAGATATGGTGAGGGAGACAGGAGCATGATCAGACCACGAGATGGCACCTATCTTTGCTTCAAGTGCACAACCTAGAGTTAAGGCCCCGTCACACATAGCGACGCTTGAGCGATTCCGACAACGATACGACCTGTCAGGGATCGCTCAAGCGTCGCTATGTGGTCGCTGGTGAGATGTCACACAGTGCGATCTCTCCAAGGACGCAGCAGCGATGCGGTGAACTGTAGCGACCTGTAGCGACATGTAGAACGATGCTATTTCATGATGATTCAATGGGACGTCCTGTGAGCGAGGTCGTTGGTAAGGTGTCAAACACAGCGATGTGTGCTACCCAGCGGGACCTCAACGATCAAAAAATGGTCCAGGCCATTCCGACACGACCAGCGATCTCACAGCAGGGGCCTGATCGCTGCTACATGTCACACATAGCGAGATCGCTACTGAGATCGCTGTTGCGTCACAAAACTTGTGACTCAGCAGCGATCTCGCTAGCGATCTCGCTGTGTGTGACGGGGGCTTTATATTATCAACAAGAGTATAGTCTATCCTGCTATATGAATTAAATCTAGATAAGTGAGAGTAATTCCTCTCAGAGCTGTGGAGATATCTCTAGATATCATGTAAATTACAGTACAGACCAAAAGTTTGGACACACCTCATTTAAAGATTTTTCGGAATTTTCATGACTGTAAATTGTACATTCACACTGAAGGCATCAAAACCATGAATTAACACATGTGGAATTATATACTTAACAAAAAGTGTGAAACAACTGAAATTAAGACTTATATTCTAGGTTCTTCAAAGTAGCCACCTTTTGCTTTGATGACTGCTTTCCACACTCTTGGCATTCTCTTGATGAGCTTCAAGAGGTAGTCACCGGAAATGATTTTCACTTCACAGGTATGCCCTGTCAGGTTTAATAAGTGGGATTTCTTGCCTTATAAATGGAGTTGGGAACATCAATTGTGTTGTGCAGAAGTCTGGTGGATACACAGCTGATAGTCCTTCTGAATAGACTGTTAGAACTTGTATTATGGCAAGAAAAAAGAAGCTAAGTAAAGAAAAATGAGTGGCCATCAGTGACTCTACATGCCTGGTTCCCACCGTGTAGCATGGAGGAGAAGGTGTGATGGTGTGGGGGTACTTTGCTGGTGACACTGTTGCAGATTTATTCAAAATTGAAGGCATACTGAATCAGCATGGCTAACACAGCATTTTGCAGCAGCATGCTATTCCATCCGGTTTGCGTTTAGTTGGCCCATCGTTTATTTTTCAACAGGACAATGACCCCAAACACATCTCCAGGCTGTGTAAGGGCTATTTGACCAAGAAGGAGAGTGATGGGGTGCTACGCCAGATGGCCTTGGCTCCACAGTCACCAAACCTGAACCAAATCGAGATGGTTTGGGGTGAGCTGGACCGCAGAGTGAAGGCAAAAGGGCCAACAAGTGCGAAGCATCTCTGGGAACTCCTTCAAGATTGTTGGAAGACTATTCCCGGTGACTACCTCTTGAAGCTCATCAAGAGAATGCCAAGAGTGTGCACAGCAGTCATCAAAGCAAAAGGTGGCTACTTTGAAGAACCTAGAATATAAGACATAATTTCAGTTGTTTCACACTTTTTTGTTAAGCATATGATTCCAAATGTGTTATTTCATAGTTTTGATGCCTCCAGTGTGAATGTACAACTTTCATAGTCCTGAAAATACAGAAAAATCTTTAAATGAGAAGGTGTGTCCAAACTTTTGATCTGTACTGTATATTCTGAAACAAGAGATTTCATCTCTCCCCTAGAGGTACGTCTGTTTGAGCAATCTAAAACGGCAGACATGGGGAGGTTGAAATCCCCATAGACAATTTTAAGATCTTTAAAGAACACCTGGACTCTCATAGGTGTTTGTCTGATAAATTAAACCTGGTGAGCATTTCGGGAATGTAAAGATACAATCGTGTATTGAGTGTTATTTAAAGAACAATCAAGGAAAATAAAATGCCTCTCCGGATCACTAGTATTAGTCTCTAATATAAATAACCACTCCAGCTCTTTTAGTCTTGTTTGCAAAGAACTGATGTGGCTATTGTGGGTTATTTAGTCGAGTGTTATCCTTCGCCAACAAGGACGTTTCTTGAACAAAATTAAACACAAAGTTTGAAAAAGTGTGAAAAAAAGATACTCTGTAACTTTATGTTACGGCAGTTATGTAGAAATTTAAGTAGTGCCCGCATGATCGCCGCAGGGATCTCAGCGTATATGATAGCCCAGCTCCGAATTTCATTGCAAGGCATTTAACACCGACGCAAGACATTTAAACCCCTAAATACTGCGATCAATAGCAATTGCAGGATTTAAGAGGTTAGGTGAAGGAGGAAGCTCCCTCTCCCCTCAGATTGGCACACCCGCAATGTCGTTGCTTGGGCTCGATTGTTGCTATGGAAGTCCAAGGCCATAATGATGACCTTTAGGTCTGTCAGCTACGGAAACCTGTTTAGACCATGTCAGTGGCATGATCTAACAGGCTTATGTCAATGCAACACTGACATATATAATGCATTGCAATGCTGGTGCAATGCAATGCATTATACCAGCAATTAGAGAAATAAAAGTAAAAAAGTTAAATAAAAGTTTAAATATATATTTTGAACAAATCACTAGATAATAAAAAAATAAAAAAATATTATGCCAAGAAATAGTACCTGAGTTCTTGAAAAAGACCCACTAGTGGTCAAAACGTATTTTCAATGGCAGAATAAAACGTCACTTTTTTAAACTTCACCCTGGATACGACACTTTTTCATATACATTATTCCAGATGAGGTTTGACCAAAGAGGAGTAGAGGGGAATAATTACTTCACGTGATCTGGACTGCACGATTCTGTTAATGCAAACTAAAATTATGTTTGCCTTTTTTGCTGTTGCATCACACTGTTGACTCATGTTCAGTCTGTGATCTATTAGTATACCAAAATCTTTTTCACATGTGCTGTTGCTTAGCTTTATTCCTTGCATTTTGTGTATACTTTTTTCATGTTTCTGGCACAGATGTTGAATTTTGTATTTCTCCCTGTTAAAAACCATTGTTTTATTTGCTGCTCACAGTTCAAGTTTGTTTAGATATTTTTGAATTTTCTCTCTCTCTTCTCTAATATTAGCTAGCTTTATGCCATCAGCAAATGTAATCAGTTTGCCCTCAATTACCTCATCTAATTAATTGATAACAATGTTAAATAACACAGGGCCCAGGACCGAGCCTTTTGTACCCCACTTGAGACATTCTTCCAACTTGATGTGCAGCCATTTATGACCACTCTTTGGGTCCGATCACTAAGGCTTCTTTCACATTTCCGTCAGGTATTCGGCTGTCGCCAAGCGTCGGCGCGACGTACCAACAGAAGTTTGTGAATTTGTGAGTGAAGTGAGCAGCGGACGCAGTGTTTCAACGCGTCCGCTGCCCATTGTAGAGTCCTAGGAAGGAGGGGGGTGGAGTTCTGGCCAGGCATGCGCAGTAAAAAATGCAGGACACAACAAACGAAAAAACGTTCCCTAATACTGACGCATCCAGTGCACGACGTATGGAACGTGTGTCCATACGTCGTGATGCATCGGTAATACAAGTCTATGTGAAAAAAACGCATCCTGTCGGGCAACTTTGCAGGATGCGTTTTTTCCACAGAATGACGCATTTTGACGGTCTGCAAAAGACAGAAATGTGAAAGTAGCCTAAGCCAGTTATGAATCCACCTAACAGTTACCTTGTCCTTTCCATGCTTAGTCATATTTTCACTAAGGATGGTATGATATACTTTGTCAAATGCTTTGCTGATGTCAAGATATACTATGTTTACTGCACATCCCTGATCCAGTCAGTCAGTAATTCTTTCATAGAAGGAAATTAAGTTAGTCTGACATGCTGGCTCTGGTTAATCACTTCATTATCATTCAGGTATTTGCAAACATGCTGTTTAATGATTTGTTTAAAGATCTTTCCTAGAAGTAAGGCTCACTGGCCTGTAATTTCCTGGCTGTTTTCTTTCCTTTTTTGAAGATAGGGACAACATTTGCCCTTCTCCAATCTTCTTGGACTCCTCCTGTTTTCCAGGATTTTTCAAAGATTCTTTCTAGTGGTTCTGCAATTTCCTCTGTAAACTCTTTCAGTACCCTAGGATGTAATTCATCTGGACCAAGAGATTTAAATTCAACTAAATTAGCTAAGTGTTCCCTCACCATCTTTCTGTTTATTGATAGTGTGGATTCTTTTATTTCTTCGATGGCACCGTGAAGATCAGTTGATGTTACATTTGCCTTCTTAGAAAACACAGATGCAAATAGGGATTTAAAAATTCGGCCTTCTCAACATCATTTTTGACCACTTCACCCTTTTCATCCTGTAAAAATCCTACAGCATCTTTGACTTTTCTTTCACTTTTGACATAACTCTCAAATCCTTTCTTATTGCGTTTGATGTCTCTTGCAAGCCTTAATTCATGAAATATACACCTACAAAGAACAGGTACCACTCACAGACTAGTATATAAAAAAATGCTTTATTAATAACAAAAAGACCATAACATGGTCCTAAAATTGCCTAAACAGGCAAAGGTGAGACACAACAGACACAGAACAATGGTAGACAGAAACAACCTGGAGGTAACTATAAAACATACAAAGGCACTAAAGGTACCGTCACACTGAACGATATTGCTAGCGATCCGTGACATTGCAGCGTCCTGGCTAGCGATATCGAACAGTTTGACACGCAGCAGCGATCAGGATCCTGCTGTGATGTAGTTGGTCGCTGCAGAAAGTCCAGCACTTTATTTCGTCGCTGGACTCCCTGCAGACATCGCTGAATCGGCGTGTGTGACGCCGATCCAGCGATGTCTTCACTGGTAACCAGAGTAAATATCGGGTTACTAAGCGCAGGGCCGCGCTTAGTAACCCGATGTTTACCCTGGTTACCAGCGTAAAAGTTAAAAAAAACAAACACTACATACCTACTTTCCGCTGCCTGTCCCCGGCGCTGTGCTTCTCTGCACTGGCTGTGAGCGCCGGCCAGCCGGAAAGCACAGCGGTGATGTCACTGCTCTGCTTTCCGGCCGCTGTGCTCACAGTCAGTGCAGGAAAGCACAGCGCCGGGGACAGACAGCGGAAGGTAAGTATGTAGTGTTTGTTTTTTTTACTTTTACGATGGTAACCAGGGTAAACATAGGGTTACTAAGCGCGGCCCTGCGCTTAGTAACCCTATGTTTACCCTGGTTACCGGCATCGTTGGTCGCTGGAGAGCTGTCTGTGTGACAGCTCTCCAGCGACCAAACAGCGACGCTGCAGCGATCGACATCGTTGTCGGTATCGCTGCAGCGTCGCTGAGTGTGAAGATACCTTAAGTGTGACAGTACACATCTCATTTGGGACATAGGCACACTGAATGAAACAACAGGGCTCAAGGCGTTTATCAATAATAGTTAATAGTCCGTGCTATGGTTAATATACAATGTATAAGAGGAAAAAACGCACATAATTTAGCATAAAGAGTGACACACATATTGCGCACAGCACCGGTAAGTGCAAAGATTAAGATAAGGCTAAAGTAGGCCATATAAACTGGTCCGTGAGCAATATAAGAGCCACCATTGTCTAACAGCTAAGAAACCTAAGCAACAAGTGTTACCCAAATGATGAAGGAAGCCAGGAGTCCACCACACTCGACGCGCGTTTCACAGGGAAATGCTTTGCCCCTGGATGAAGCATTTCCCTGCGAAACGCGCAACGGATGTGGTGGACTCCTGGCTTCCTTCATCATTTGGGTAACACTTGTTGCTTAGGTTTCTTAGCTGTTAGACAATGGCAGCTCTTATATTGCTCACGGACCAGTTTATATGGCCTACTTTAGCCTTATCTTAATCTTTGCACTTACCGGTGCTGTGCGCAATATGTGTGTCACTCTTTAAGCATGAAAACTTTCACTGGAGTAGGTGGTAACTATACTGACCGCAAACCCTGATCTTATCACCGCAAGTAGAAGTAGCCGTGGGGTGTGCCTAACAAAACCTAGACACCTCGACACAGCCGGAGGACTAAATACCCCTATAGATGGAAATAGGAATTTGTACCTTGCCTCAGAGCAGAACCCCAAAGGATAGGCAGCCCCCCACAAATATTGACTGTGAGTAGTAGAGGAAAAGACACACGCAGGCAGGAAACAGGATTTAGCAAATGAGGCACACACTAGCTAAATAGGAAAGGATAGGACAGGATACTAAGCAGTCAGTATTAAAAATCCTTCCAAAAATATCCACAGCAGAAAATACAAAAACTCCACCATCTAACTAAAGATGTGGAGCGTATATCTGCATCTCCAGAGAATCCAACAAGACTGAGAAAACACTGACACAGTCTAAGCTGGACAAGAGAAAAACAAATGAATAGCACAGAATATAAGCACACTGCATGTGTGCCACAGAAACAAAAACCAGACGCTTATCTTTGCTGAATTGGCAGCTAAGCAGGAGAAGCCAGAAAGTGATCCAACACTTCAGAAGAAACATTGACAACTGGCAAGGACCAATGAATCCTGCACACCTAAATATCCCAGTCAGAAATGCAATCAGCAGATACACCTGGCCAAGACTGCGACTCAGAGACAACTGCATTCCCAACTACAACCACTGGAGGGAAACCAAGAGCAGAATTCACAACAGTACCCCCCCTTGAGGAGGGGTCACCGAACCCTCACCAGGGCCTCCAGGACGATCAGGATGAGCCAGATGAAAGGCACAGACCAAATCAGCAGCATGGACATCAGAGGCAAAAACCCAAGAATTATCCTCCTGGCCATAACCCTTCCATTTGACAAGGTACTGAAGCCTCCGTCTCGAAAAACGAGAATCCAAAATCTTCTCAACCACATACTCCAACTCACCATCAACCAACACAGGGGCCGGAGGATCAACAGAGGGAACAACGGGCACCACATATTTCGGCAATAAAGATCTATGGAAGACATTATGGATAGCAAAAGAGGCCGGAAGCGCCAAACGAAAAGACACCGGATTAATAATCTCAGAAATCTTAGAAGGACCAATAATCCGAGGCTTAAACTTAGGGGAAGAAACCTTCATAGGAACATGACGGGAAGACAACCAGACCAGATCCCCAACCCAAAGCCGGGAACCAACACACCGACGACGGTTAGCAAAACGTTGAGCCTCCTCCTGAGACAACACCAAATTGTCCACCACATGAGCCCAAATCTGCTGCAACCTGTCAAGCACAGAATCCACACCAGGACAGTCAGAAGGCTCAACCTGTCCAGAAGAAAAACGAGGATGAAAACCAAAATTACAAAAGAAAGGCGAAACCAAAGTAGCCGAACTAGCTCGATTATTAAGGGCAAACTCGGCCAATGGCAAGAAGGCCACCCAATCATCCTGATCAGCAGACACAAAGCATCTCAAATAAGTCTCCAAAGTCTGATTAGTTCGCTCGGTCTGGCCATTTGTCTGAGGATGAAATGCAGAAGAAAAAGACAAATCAATGCCCAGCCTAGCACAAAAGGCCCGCCAAAACCTAAAAACAAACTGGGAACCTCTGTCGGACACAATATTCTCCGGAATACCATGCAAATGAACCACATCCTGAAAAAACAACGGAACCAAATCTGAAGAGGAAGGCAATTTAGGCAAAGGCACCAAATGAACCATCTTAGAGAACCGGTCACAAACAACCCAGATAAGAGACATTTTCTGGGAGACCGGAAGATCAGAAATAAAATCCATCGAAATATGCGTCCAGGGCCTCTCAGGGACTGGCAATGGCAAAAGCAACCCACTAGCACGGGAACAACAAGGCTTGTCCCGTGCACAAGTCCCACAGGACTGCACAAAAAAACGCACATCACGCGACAAAGAAGGCCACCAAAAGGACCTACCAACCAAGTCTCTGGTACCAAAAATGCCAGGATGACCAGCCAACACGGAACAGTGAACCTCAGAAATCACTCTACTAGTCCATCTGTCAGGAACAAACAGTTTTCCCACAGGACAGTGGTCAGGTTTGTCAGCCTGAAATTCCTGAAGAACCCGTCGTAAATCAGGGGGAAACGGCAGAAAGAACCAACCCTTCTTTCAGAATACCGACCGGTTCTAAGACCTCAGGAGAATCAGGCAAAAAACTCCTAGAGAGGGCATCAGCCTTAATATTCTTAGAACCCGGAAGGTACGAGACCACGAAATCAAAACGGGAAAAAAACAAGGACCATCGAGCCTGTCTAGGATTCAGCCGTTTGGCAGACTCGAGGTAAATCAGATTCTTATGATCAGTCAAGACCACAATACGGTGCTTAGCTCCCTCAATCCTAGCAAACAAATCGGAAAGCAAAGGTAAAGGGTATTGAAACTTGACCGTGATCAAGACAATTACCTTTCACAACTGGTTCAGGACCCAACAAGAAAGGGGGCGCTGCTAGACCTAATATTAACCAACAGGCCAGACCGCATATCAAATATAAGGGTTGGGGGTCACTTGGGAAATAGCGATCACAAAATAATAAGTTTTCATGTATCCTTTAAAAAGATGTGTAGTAGAGGGGTTACAAGGACACTAAACTTCAGGAGGGCAAATTTCCAACGGATGAGAGAGGATCTTGGTGCAATTAACTGGGACGATGTCCTGAGACACAAAAATACACAAAGAAAATGGGAGATGTTTATTAGCATCCTGGATAGGACCTGTGCACAGTATATACCGTATGGGAATAAACATACTAGAAATAGGAGGAAACCAATATGGCTAAATAGAGCTGTAAGGGGCGCAATAAGTGACAAAAAGAAAGCATTTAGAGAATTAAAGGAAGTAGGTAGTGAGGAGGCATTAAATAAATACAGAAAATTAAATAAATTCTGTAAAAAGCAAATCAAGGCAGCAAAGATTGAGACAGAGAGACTCATTGCCAGAGAGAGTAAAAATAATCCTAAAATGTTCTTTAACTACATAAATAGTAAGAAACTAGTCTGTGGGTGGTACCTGTTCTTTGTAGGTGTTTATTTCATACATGGTTAACCACAATATGATACATTTTTGGTGTTAAAGCCTTAATTCATGATCAACTTTTGATCTGAATTTGAATCTGATGTGTGCCCTGCTGGTTCTGCAGACAGCATTATATTCTTCTGTAGTTTTGCCTCCCTATTTCCATTTGACAAATTTCTTTCTTCCTTTTTAACATGTGTTTTAGTTTTGTCTTCATCTATCCTGGCTTCCTAAAATGCTTCCTATTCTTCCCTCTTTGAGGATTGTTAACAATTATGCTTTGAGAATGTTATTTTTCAAAATTTCCCATCCTTCCCGTTCATATCTATCCTTAAGGACATACAGCCATTGGATCCCTCTTATTTTCTTTCTGAGTCCCTTAAAATCCTTTCTGAAATCCAACTTTGAAGACTGAGTTTTCACAGGTCTTCCTCCTCTAGTTATCCAGAATTCTTTGATAGCATAATCGCTGCATCCTAGGGTCCCAGCTACCATTACCTACTCAACGATTTCTTCCCTGTTTATAAGGATTAGATCCAAGATAGCAGAGCCCCTTGTTTTGCCCTCTACCTTTTGGAAGATAAAGTTGTTAGAAAAAGAGGATAAGAATATGCTGGACCTGTTACTTTCACCTGAGTGAGATTCCCAACAAATGTCTTTATAGTGGAAGTCTCCCATGATCACAACCTCATATTTTTTCGAGAACTTGGCCATCTAATGCATGAAGAGTTTATCCACATCTTCAGATTGCCCAGGTGGCCTGTAATAAATGGCTACAATGGTGTCCTTTTAGATGTTCTCTCTTTGTAGTCTGACTTAAACTGTTTCCACAGAACTTCCAGTCTCTGAAGCTTCAATCTCTGTGGAGATATATGGTTTTATAACATGCAATGTGACACCTCCTCCCAGTTTATTGTATGTTTCTTCAAATTAAGTTGTATCTTTCTAACTTTGTATTCCAATCATGTGTATCGTCCCAACAAGTTTTAGTGATGCCAATAACATCATATTTCTTTTCCTGTGTTAGTAGCTACAATTCTCAATGCTTTTTGCCCATGCTCTGTACATTTGTATAGAAACATCTTTGTGATCGGTTTCTCTTTCTCCAATATTTTTATCATTTTGAATTTTTGACTTTGTTCTTCCTTTCCACTTAAAATAGCAAAGTTCTCAATAGTATTTGCTTTCTGTATAGCTTCCCCTGACCTTTTGCTTCCTTTCCCACAATGTTCTGGTTTAAAGTTTTCCTGATGAGTGCAGCAAGGCGAATTCCAAATATGTGTTTTTCAGTCTTAGAATCATAAATTTTTTGAGTTGGAGGGGACCTCAAGGGACATTATGTTCAACCCCCTGCTCAATGCAGGATTCACTAAACCATCTCAGGCAGATGTCTGTCCAGCCTTTGTGTGAAGACTTCCAGTGAAAGAGAACTCACCACCTCTCATGGCAGCCTGTTACAGTCATTGATCATCGTCACAGTTTTTCTAATATCTCATCTGAATCTTCTCCCTTTCAGATTCATTCCATTGCATCTTGGTTTTCCATGTGCAATTGAAAATAATGATGATGACTAGTGTTGAGCATTCCGATACCGCAAGTATCGGGTATCGGCCGATATTTGCGGTATCGGAATTCCGATACCGAATTCCGATACTTCCCGCGTATCGGATACCGGAATCGGAAGTTCCCAGAATTCAAATTGAACGCAGCAGCCAATGAGGAATGAATGAAAGTGTGGGCACATCCTGTTTAGCATGGTGGGCATGTAAGTACTGGCAAGGCTGGGATTGGCTGCTGAAATGATGTCACTCTGCACTATAAAAAAGCGCTGCCGCCATTTTGCGCTCACTCTGCTGTGATTTCAGTTAGGGACAGGATGCTGTGTTCTAACTGAGGGCCAGTTGAGCTTGCTAATTGCTTTATTTTCCTTTCCAAAGGCTAATTTAGCAAAACGCTGTGTGTTCTTCACTGTTCACCTTGCTCTTGCCTTGCAGCGCTGTTTTAACAGCGTTCTGCAAGGTCTCTGTGTGTGTGTGTGTGTGCAGCTCACTCTGTAGTCTGTGTGCAGCCATATACCCGGTTGTATTCAGCTCAGGGGGGGTTCACACTGCCTCACACAGTTGTTCTTTTTTGCTCTTAGTGCAGCCTGCTGCACATTTTTTCTCAAATTTCCTATTAGTGCTTTTCCACCAGTCTCCAGCTCTATTGTGGAAAAACACTACATAGGATAACCTAGAGGGGGTTTTTAGGGCCTTGCAGCGCCGTTTACGGCTGTCTGCACGGTCTCCGTGTGAGCCCAGCTCGCCCTGCAGTCTGTGTGCAGCCATAGCCGGTTGGATTCAGCTCAGGGTTCGTTACTGGCTCATACCTTGAGAAAAATTTTCCTTTTTTTCAAATAGTGCAGCCTGTTTAAAATTTGAAAAAAAAAATTCCTATTAGTGTCTTTCCACTCGTATCCAGCTAAATAGTGGAAAAACACTATATAGGATAACCTAGAGGAGGGTTTTTTGGCCTTGCAGCGCCGTTTACGGCTGTCTGCACGGTCTCCGTGTGAGCCCAGCTCGCCCTGTAGTCTGTGTGCAGCCATAGCCGGTTGGATTCAGCTCAGGGTTCGTTACTGGCTCATACCTTGAGAAAAATTTTCCTTTTTTGAAATAGTGCAGCCTGTTTAAAATTTGAAAAAAAAAAAATTCCTATTAGTGTCTTTCCACCAGTCTCCAGCTCAATTGTGGAAAAACACTACATAGGATAACCTAGAGGGTTTTTTTGGGGCCTTGCAGCGCCGTTTACGGCTGTCTGCACGGTCTCTGTGTGAGCGCAGCTCGCCCTGTAGTCTGTGTGCAGCCATAGCCGGTTGGATTCAGCTCAGGGTGCGTTACTGCCTCATACCTTGAAAAACAATTTCCTTTTTTTCAAATAGTGCAGCCAGTTTAAAATTTGAAAAAAAAAATTCCTATTAGTGTCTTTCCACTTGTATCCAGCTAAATAGTGGAAAAACACTATATAGGATAACCTAGAGGAGGGTTTTTTGGCCTTGCAGCGCCGTTTACGGCTGTCTGCACGGTCTCCGTGTGATTTAAACTAGCTCTGTAGCCCGATCTGCACCAAAAAAAAGGTTAAGTTCACCAAACACAACTTAACACTTGTGTAGGCCACATTTGAAAAATAATAAAGTTTAGTCCACAATTTACAACATTAGTGTTTCTTACACCTGTTAGGAGGAGCATTACAGGAATAAGCACACTAAGGCCTTAGTACTTTTCTGCTTATCTTTATCTGTCAACCAAGATGAAGAGGGCAGGGAGTAAGGCACGTGGGCGTGGGCGCGGAGCAGGGAGAGGAGCAGGGAGAGGACGTGGTGATTCTGTGCCTGCTGCGGGCGCCGGTGACTCGTCGTCACTCAGTTTCAGCAGGGAACAGTCCCTCATGCGCAGCTTTGTCGGAGAGCGCCGTGCACCGCTGCTGCGTGAAGACCAAATTGAAGCCGTTGTCGGGTGGATGGCAGCTAACGCCTCGGCATCGACTTCAGTTAGTGCCACATCCTCTCAGGCACAGAGCACTGGAGAGCAGCCATCTGTCTCTTCACCACCTGCCAAATTGGCCAGGCAGTCAGAGAGCCCAGGACAGGAGCCGTCTCTACTTCTGTTCTCTGAATCTCTTGGCTTGGAAACAGGGGGCCAGCCAAGCAGCATTGGAGAAATGGAAGAAGAGGCAGTGTGCAGTGATGCCCAACACCTTTTTCTCTCTGACTCTGAAGAGGCAGGTGGGCCAGTGCCTCCGGTGACCACAGCGCAGTACGCATCTGATGATGAAACTCAGGTGCCGCTTTCTCGTGCGTACTGTGCTGCTGAGACTACCCAGGAGGAGCAGTTGGTGGCAGAGGGTAGTGGAGATGATGAGGTCCTTGACCCATCGTGGCGTGAGGAACAGGAAGGTGGTGGGAGCAGCTCAGAGGAAGAGCTTCCTCTTACGGGCCAAAGAGGGAGAGGGAGGGGGAAGACTGCGGAGCCTGTAGCCTCCACTTTGGCACCCGTTAGGAGCCTGTCTCTTTCCAAAGCCAAAAAGGGCGCTCCCAAGACTTGCAGTGCCTGGTCCTTTTTTGACACAGTTGCAGATGACATTTGTTTTGTCAAATGCAAGCTGTGTCATCATAAAGTAAAAAGAGGGAAAAATGTCAGCAACCTCAATACCACAAATATGTGGAAACATGTGCGGACCAGGCACGCGGTGGAGTTACAGAAACACACTGAAGATGTAGGCCAACCAACAGCGGCAGCTACCACCTCTTCAGCTCGTGTTGCCTCTTCCTCCAGCTCACGCACAGCTGGTTTGGCTTCCTCCCAGAGACCTTGTGTAATTCCACCCACAGCACCACCTTCCCAGTCATCCTCACACTCCCAGTCTACTCTACAGCCATCGGTAGTACAGGCATGGGAGAAAAGGCGGGCATTCTCGGCCAACCACCCCCGAGCACAGGCTCTGAATGCAGGCATTGCCAAACTGTTGTCCCTGGAAATGCTCTCGTTCAGGCTGGTGGAGACTGACAGCTTCCGTGACTTGATGGCATTGGCAGTCCCACAGTACAAGGTGCCCAGCCGCTTTTACTTCAGCAGGCAGGCTGTCCCTGCCCTGCACAGGCATGTTGAGGCAAACATAAAACATGCGCTACTGAACGCCGTCAGTAGCAAGGTCCACCTCACCACCGATGCGTGGACCAGTCAGCATGGACAGGGGCGATATGTTTCCCTCACTGCCCATTGGGTTAATGTTGTTGAGCCAGGTACAGATCGTGCGAGTGGCGCAGGACGTGTCCTGCCCACTCCAAGGATTGCAGGAATCCAGTCTGTACGCATCGATTCCTCCTCTTACACCAGTTCCTCTGATTCCTCTCTGCAGGATCCGTCACAGTCCACCCCCACATGGACCCGTGAACGTTTACCTATGACCGACATGAGCACAGCCGTGGCCAAACGTCAGCAGGCCGTCTTGAAACTAGTTTCATTGGGGCATCGAAGCCACACAGCGCAGGAGCTCTGGAATGCCATAAAGCAGGAGAGCGATGTGTGGTTACTGCCAGCGAATCTCCAGCCAGGCATGGTAGTGTGTGACAATGGCCGAAATCTGGTGGCAGCTTTGGCCCTTGGCAACCTCACTCACATCCCATGTCTGGCACATGTGCTCAATTTGGTTGTGCAGAGTTTTCTGAGGGACTATCCGGATCTTGATGCCCTGCTGCACAAGGTCCGCCTAGAGTGTGCTCACTTGCGGCGTTCCAGCTTGGCCAGATCCCGCATTGCTGCTCTGCAGCGCCGATTCCGCCTTCCGGAACACCGCATCATATGTGACCTACCTACCCGGTGGAATTCCACGTTACATATGTTGGAGCGGTTGTGTGAGCAGCAGCAAGCAGTTATGGAGTACCAGCTGCATCAGGCGCAAAGAAGTCGCAGTCAGCGCCGATCAGACTTCACAACCACAGAGTGGGCCACTATGAAGGACGTCTGCCAGGTTTTGCGTCCTTTTGATTATTCCACGCGGATGGCAAGTGCAGATGATGCACTAGTCAGCATGACTGTCCCCCTTATCTGCCTGCTTCAGCAAACTTTGCAAGGGTTAAGGGATGATGTGGTGGAAGAGGTGGAGGATGAGGAGTCACCTTTTCCATCAGCTTCTGGAGAGTCAGCGCCACGTGGTTCCTCACAAAGGGGTACGCAGGGGCCAATTTGTGAGGAGGATGAGGAGGAGTCAATGGAGGAGGAAGAGCTCCGTCCAGAGGAGGGAGCGACACAATTGTCCAGTGGTCAGTGTGTACAGCGAGGGTGGGGTGATGACGAGCGGGCAGAGATCATGTCTCAAGCAGGGGACAGCGTTTCTGGGCCAGTTGGCACTCTGCAGCACATGGTGGATTTCATGCTGCAGTGCCTGAGAAACGACCGCCGCATCGACCACATTCTCAACATGCCTGATTATTGGGTGTTCACCCTCCTCGATCCTCGCTACCGGGACAACGTCCAAAACCTCATCCCTGCGTTGACCCGGAAGCGTAAATTGCGGGAGTACCACGACACACTGGTGAATTCCATCATCTTCTCCTGTCCAACTGAGAGGAGTGCTGCTAGTGCTTTACAAAGCAGCTCAGTGCGTCGAGGCAGTGGGGGAGGCTCTGCCCAAAGAGGGAGCAGAAGCAGTGCCTCTGCCCAAGGCAAGCCCAGTATGGCACAACTCTGGCACACTTTTGTGTGCCCGCCCCAAATGTCTACACCATCACCGGCGGCTCCAGTCAGCAGGAGGCAACGGTTCCGTCAGATGGTGACAGACTACATGGCTTGCCCTCTTACTGTACTCCCAGACGGCTCTTCCCCGTTCAAGTTTTGGGTCTCTAAGCTGGATACATGGCCAGAGCTAAGCCAGTATGCATTGGAGGTGCTGGCTTGCCCTGCGGCTAGTGTCTTATCGGAACGTGTCTTTAGTGCCGCAGGTGGTGTACTAACAGACCGTCGCATGCGACTATCCTCCGATAACGTTGACCGGCTTACTTTCCTGAAAATGAACCAGGCCTGGATCTCGCAGGAATTTGCCACTCCTCTGCCTGATTAAGTAATTGGGTGTCATCCAGGTCTCCTGCTGTGTTCATCTTTCTACCACCTGAACTGCTATTCCTGGGCTCCAACACCGCCAGTTGCGGCTCAGAAGTGCAGGCTGCACAGTAAAAACATACGACCCAGTGTTATTGGGTTTCAGTAACGTCAGCTGATCCCCAGCTGTGTAGCCGGCAATGTGTCCTGCGACCGCCACGCTGGCACAACAACCTAAATGTAAGGGAACCTGTCCCCCCCCCCCGTCGTTTGTTACTGAAAGAGCCATCTTGTGCAGCAGTAATGCTGCACAAGGAAAAGGTAGCTCTTTTTTTTTAGCTCTTTGCACACGCCGAACTTAACACTTATAAAATGTGTTCACTGATACCGTTATACCGTCCCGGAGCTGGGACTTTCCTTCGTAATGTGACGCAGCACAGCCGTCATTCCTACCCCCTTGGTGCCATGCGCTGCCTCCTCAGCGTTGTTTTAAGCTGTCACGGAGCCTGCGCTGTTCTGTTATCCCTTGGGCATGCCCTATTTGCGCTGCCTGTCTTCTGACATAATTTGGTGTCAGGCTGGCTGCGCCTGTGCGGCCGCGGTGCCCGAGATCCCGCCTCGCAGTGTCTTCTGATTGAGTCACACTGCGGGCCAGGGATCCATGGGCATGCGCAGTGCATATCTTCCCCTCGGGCTCTCGCTCATTTCCCTCCGCCTTCTTTAGACTGTGCGCCGTCAGCTGATCCCTAGCATGCCACGGCCGTGACACCGCACAGTCTGAAGAAGAGGGAAGGAGGGGAGTGAGAGTCGAGGTTATGCACTGTGCATGCCCATGGTTCCAAGGCCCGCAGTGGGATTACGTTAGATGAGACTGCGAGGTGGGATCTGGAGCAGCGTGGACGCACAGGCACTGACAGCCTGACACCAAATTATGTCAGAAGACAGGCAGCGCTAATTGGGCATGGCCAAGGGCTAACAGAACAGCGCAGGCTCCGTGACAGCTTAAAACAACGCTGAGGAGGCAGCGCACGGCATCAAGGGGATAGGAATGACAGCTGTGCTGTGTCCCATTACGAAGGAAATTCGCACCTCCGGAACGGTTTAACGGTATAAAGGGACACATTTTTAGTGTTTACTTCGGTGTTTGCAAGGAGCATAATTAAAAGAGCAACCTTTTCCTTTTGCATCCTTAGTGCTGCACAAGATGGCTCTTTCAGCTACAAACGTCTTGGGGGGGGTTAAAGGTTTCCTTTCAACTTGCTCCAATCAGGCTTCGGCCTACACTCTGTTCCTCTGCTCCTCCTGCTGTCCCTGGGCTCTAACACCGCCAGTTGGTGCCTGGAAGTGCTGTGTGCACAGTCAACAGTCGCTCCTCTGTTATTGGGGTTCAGTAACGTCAGCTGATCCCCAGCTGTGTGTGCGGCAATACCTCCAATCTGCTCCTCCTGCTGTCCCTGGGCTCTAACACCGCCAGTTGATGCCTGGAAGTGCTGTGTGCACAGTCAACAGTCGCTCCTCTGTTATTGGGGTTCAGTAACGTCAGCTGATCCCCAGCTGTGTGTGCGGCAATACCTCCAATCTGCTCCTCCTGCTGTCCCTGGGCTCTAACACCGCCAGTTGGTGCCTGGAAGTGCTGTGTGCACAGTCAACAGTCGCTCCTCTGTTATTGGGGTTCAGTAACGTCAGCTGATCCCCAGCTGTGTGTGCGGCAATACCTCCAATCTGCTCCTCCTGCTGTCCCTGGGCTCTAACACCGCCAGTTGGTGCCTGGAAGTGCTGTGTGCACAGTCAACAGTCGCTCCTCTGTTATTGGGGTTCAGTAACGTCAGCTGATCCCCAGCTGTGTGTGCGGCAATACCTCAAATCTGCTCCTCCTGCTGTCCCTGGGCTCTAACACCGCCAGTTGGTGCCTGGAAGTGCTGTGTGCACAGTCAACAGTCGCTCCTCTGTTATTGGGGTTCAGTAACGTCAGCTGATCCCCAGCTGTGTGTGCGGCAATACCTCCAATCTGCTCCTCCTGCTGTCCCTGGGCTCTAACACCGCCAGTTGGTGCCTGGAAGTGCTGTGCACAGTCAACAGTCGCTCCTCTGTTATTGGGGTTCAGTAACGTCAGCTGATCCCCAGCTGTGTGTGTGGCAATACCTCCAATCTGCTCCTCCTGCTGTCCCTGGGCTCTAACACCGCCAGTTGGTGCCTGGAAGTGCTGTGTGCACAGTCAACAGTCGCTCCTCTGTTATTGGGGTTCAGTAACGTCAGCTGATCCCCAGCTGTGTATCCGGCAATGTGTCATGCGACCGCCACGCTGGCACAACTAAAATGTAAGGGGACCTGTCCCCCCCCCCCCTAGGCGTTTGTTACTGAAAGAGCCACCATGTGCAGCACTAATACTGCACAAGGGAAAGGTCGCTCTTGAAATTATGCTCCTTGCAAACGCTGAACTACACACTCATGTAATGTGTCCCCTCACACCGTCCAACCGTCCCGGAGGTGGGACTTTCCTTTGTAATGTGACGCAGCACAGCCGTCATTGCTACCCCCTTGGCACCGTGCGCTGCCTCCTTAGCGTTGTTTGATTCCGTCATGGACCCTTCGCTGTTATGTTATCCCTTGGCCATGCACAGTTTGCGCTGCCCGTCCTCTGACATCATTTGTTGTCGTCCTGGCTGCGCCTGTGCGTCCACGCTGCCCGAAATCCCACCTCGCAGTGTCGTCTAATGTGATCCCACAGTGGGCCTGGTATCCATGGCCATGCGCAGTGCATATACTAGCCTCTCACTCCCCTTCTTCACGCTTCTTCAGACTAGGCGGCGTCAGCTGATCCCTAATAGCATGCCACGGCCGTGACGCCGCACAGTCTGAAGAAGCAGGAAGGAGGTGAGTGAGAGGCGATGATATGCACTGCGCATGCCCATGGATCCCTGGCCCGCAGTGGGACTACATTAGATGACACTGCAAGGTTGGATCTCGGGCAGCTTTGACGCACAGGCACTGCCAGCCTGACACCTACATGATGTCAGAAGACGGGCACCGCTAACTATGCATGGCCAAGGGATAACATTACAGCGCGGGCTCCGTGACAGAACCAAACAACGTTGAGGAGGTGGCGCCCGGCACCAAGGGGGTTGGAATGACGGCTGTGCTGTGTCACATTACAAAGGAAAGTCCCACTTCCGGGATGGTTTGACGGTGTGAGGGGACACATTATATGAGTGTGTACTTCAGCGTTTGCAAGGAGCATAATTTTCGGAGCCACCATTTTCCATGTGCAGTATTACTGCTGTACAAGATGGCTCTTTCAGCAACAAATGCCTGGGGGGGGGGGTTAAAGGTTCCCTTTCAACTTGCTCCACTGCAGGCTTCGGCCTACACTCTGCTCCTCTTTGATTCCCTGGGTTTCAACACTGTCAGTTGCCACCTGGAAGTGTTGTCTACACAGAAAAAACACTAGGTGATGTGTCAGTGGGGTTCAGCACCGCCAGCTGTTCCCCTGCTGTGTAGTCGGCAACGTGTCCAGCACAAGCCACGCTGGCACAACAGAACAAAAGCTGCCACCAGTGCAGGCTTCGGCCTACACTCTGCTCCTCTCCTCCTCCTGCTGACCCTGGGCTCAAACACCGCTAGTTTTTGCCCGGAAGTGCTAGCTGCACAGAGTAAAACACCAGCCAATGTGTTAGTGGGGTTCAGCAACGCCAGCTGTTCCCCTGCTGTGTAGCCGGCAACGTGACCTGCAAACGCCATGCAGGCACAGGAACTGAAATTAAAGGGAACCTGCCCCCCACCCCCCCAGGTGTTTCTATGTATAACAGCCACCTAGTACAGCAGTACTGCTGCATTTGTACAAGGTGGCTGACTTTTTCTCCTTGGCCACGTGGAACTCAACACGTACAAAATGTGTCTCTTTGAGACCATTCCACTGTCCCTGAGGTGTGACTTTCCTTTCTAATGATACGCAGCACCCCCCTTGGTAGCGTTTCCCGTCTTTTGTCATCATGGTTAGCTGGCTGCGCCTGTGCATCCGCCCTGCTAGAAACAACGCCCCTCGTTGTCATATTTATTTTGTCAGCGAGGGTGTGGTTTATGGGCACGAGCAGTGCATATGTTCGCCTGTCTTAACTCATCTCCTTCCGCCTTCTTCAGACTGTGCGGCCTCCTGGCTGTGGTAGGCGATAAGGGATCAGCTGAGGCCGCCCAGTCTGGAGCAGGTGTAAGGACATGTGTAAGCGGCAAACCTATTTACTGCACAAGGCCACGAATCCCAGCCACGCAGTGTGATTTTTTGAAAACACACTGTGGGTCTGGGATTCATGTCCATCGCTAACCGCAACGGCCGACATGAAATGAGGTCAGAAGACAGGAAGCGCTCACAGCGCATGGCCAAGGGATCACAATAGCGCAGACTCCTGTACAGCAAATAACAATGCTCAGGAATCTGCGCCCAGTACCTAGGTGCAAATTTTGACACCTGTGCTGCGTCTCCTTAAAAAGACAAGTCACGCCTCCACAACTGTTTGACAGTATAATGGGCTAAATAGTGTACGTGTTTTAGTCAGCGTGTGCAAGGAGCAAAACAAATAGAGCAACCTTTTACTTGTGCAGCATTAATGCTGCACAAGGTGTGGCTCTTGTACCTTGCAACACCTGAGGGGGGGTTAAAGGTAACCTTTGAAATTGGTTCAACTAGGCTTCGGCCTACACTCTGCTCCTCTCCTGCTGACCCTGGGCTCAAACACCGCCAGTTTCTGCCCGGACATGCTAGCTGCACAGAGAGAAACACCAGCCAATGTGTTAGTGGGGTTCAGCACCGCCAGCTGTTCCCCTGCTGTGTAGTCGGCATCGTGTCCAGCACAAGCCACGCTGGCACAACTGACCAAAAGCTGCCACCAGTGCAGGCTTCGGCCTACACTTTGCTCCTCTCCTCCTCCTGCTGACCCTGGGCTCAAACAACGCCAGTTTCTGCCCGGACATGCTAGCTGCACAGAGTAAAACACCAGCCAATGTGTTAGTGGGGTTCAGCAACGCCAGCTGTTCCCCTGCTGTGTAGCCGGCAACGTGACCTGCAAACGCCATGCAGGCACAGGAACTGAAATTAAAGGGAACCTGCCCCCCACCCCCCCAGGTGTTTCTATGTATAACAGCCACCTAGTACAGCAGTACTGCTGCATTTGTACAAGGTGGCTGACTTTTTCTCCTTGCCCACGTGGAACTCAACACGTACAAAATGTGTCTCATTGAGACCATTCCACTGTCCCTGAGGTGTGACTTTCCTTTCTAATGATACGCAGCACCCCCCTTGGTAGCGTTTCCCGTCTTTTGTCATCATGGTTAGCTGGCTGCGCCTGTGCATCCGCCCTGCTAGAAACAACGCCCCTCGTTGTCATATTTATTTTGTCAGTGAGGGTGTGGTTTATGGGCACGAGCAGTGCATATGTTCGCCTGTCTTAACTCATCTCCTTCCGACTTCTTCAGACTGTGCGGCCTCCTGGCTGTGGTAGGCGATAAGGGATCAGCTGAGGCCGCCCAGTCTGGAGCAGGTGTAAGGACATGTGTAAGCGGCAAACCTATTTACTGCACAAGGCCACGAATCCCAGCCACGCAGTGTGATTTTTTGAAAACACACTGTGGGTCTGGGATTCATGTCCATCGCTAACCGCAACGGCCGACATGAAATGAGGTCAGAAGACAGGAAGCGCTCACAGCGCATGGCCAAGGGATCACAATAGCGCAGACTCCTGTACAGCAAATAACAACGCTCAGGAATCTGCGCCCAGTACCTAGGTGCAAATTTTGACACCTGTGCTGCGTCTCCTTAAAAAGACAAGTCACGCCTCCACAACTGTTTGACAGTATAATGGGCTAAATAGTGTACGTGTTTTAGTCAGCGTGTGCAAGGAGCAAAACAAATAGAGCAACCTTTTAATTGTGCAGCATTAATGCTGCACAAGGTGTGGCTCTTGTACCTTGCAACACCTGAGGGGGGGTTAAAGGTAACCTTTGAAATTGGTTCAACTAGGCTTCGGCCTACACTCTGCTCCTCTCCTGCTGACCCTGGGCTCAAACACCGCCAGTTTCTGCCCGGACATGCTAGCTGCACAGAGAGAAACACCAGCCAATGTGTTAGTGGGGTTCAGCACCGCCAGCTGTTTCCCTGCTGTGTAGTCGGCATCGTGTCCAGCACAAGCCACGCTGGCACAACTGACCAAAAGCTGCCACCAGTGCAGGCTTCGGCCTACACTTTGCTCCTCTCCTCCTCCTGCTGACCCTGGGCTCAAACACCGCCAGTTTCTGCCCGGACATGCTAGCTGCACAGAGAAAAACACCAGCCAATGTGTTAGTGGGGTTCAGCACCGCCAGCTGTTCCTCTGCTGTGTAGTCGGCATCGTGTCCAGCACAAGCCACGCTGGCACAACTGACCAAAAGCTGCCACCAGTGCAGGCTTCGGCCTACACTTTGCTCCTCTCCTCCTCCTGCTGACCCTGGGCTCAAACAACGCCAGTTTCTGCCCGGACATGCTAGCTGCACAGAGAAAAACACCAGCCAATGTGTTAGTGGGGTTCAGCACCGCCAGCTGTTCCCCTGCTGTGTAGCTGGCAACGTGTCCTGCAAACGCCACGCAGGCACATGAACTGAAATTGAAGGGAGCCTGCCCCCCACCCCCCCAGGTGTTTCTATGTATAACAGCCACCTTGTACAGCAGTACTGCTGCATTTGTACAAGGTGGCTGACTTTTTCTCCTTGCACACGTGGAACTCAACAAGTACAAAATGTGTCTCATTACAGACCATTACAATGTCCCTGAGGTGTGACTTTCCTTTTTAATGACACGCAGCACCCCCATTGTTAGCGCTGCCCGTCTCCTGACATCATTGGTTGGCTGGCTGTGCCTGTGCGTCCCCCCTGCCTGACACAACGCCCCCCGTTGTCTCATATATTTTGACTGCGAGGGTGTGATTGATGGGCACGAGCAGTGCATATGTTCCCCTGTCTTCACTCCCCTCCTTCCGCGTTCTTCTGACTGTGTGGCCTCATGGCCGCGGCATGCGATAAGGGATCAGCTGAGGCCGCCCAGTCTGAAGCAGGTGTAAGGACATGTGTGAGCGGCGAACATATTTACTGCACAAGGCCACGAATCCCAGCACCGCAGTGTGACTTTAGGAAAAGCCACTGTGGGTCTGGGATTTATGGCCATCGTTAACCGCACCGGCCAACATGAAATGAGGTCATGAGACGGCCTGCACTAACAGGGTATTGCCAAGGGATAACACAAGAGCGCAGTTTCCTGTTCTGCAAATAACAACGGTAAGGAATCTGCGCACAGCACCTAGGTGTAAATTGGTACACCTGTGCTGCGTCTCCTTAAAAAGACTAGTAGTCACGCCTCCACTACTGTTTGACAGTATAATGGGCTAAATAGTGTACGTGTTTAATTCAGCGTGTGCAAGGAGCAAAATTAAATAGAGCAACCTTTGACTTGTGCATCATTAATGCTGTTCAAGGTGTGGCTCTTGTACCTTGCAACACCTGAGGGGGGGGTTAAAGGTAACCTTTGAAATTGGTTCAACTAGGCTTCGGCCTACACTCTGCTCCTCTCCTCCTCCTGCTGACCCTGGGCTCAAACACCGCTAGTTTTTGCCCGGAACTGCTAGCTGCACAGAGAAAAACACCAGCCAATGTGTTAGTGGGGTTCAGCAACGCCAGCTGTTCCCCTGCTGTGTAGTCGGCAACGTGTCCAGCACAAGCCACGCTGGCACAACAGAACAAAAGCTGCCACCAGTGCAGGCTTCGGCCTACACTTTGCTCCTCTCCTCCTCCTGCTGACCCTGGGCTCAAACACCGCCAGTTTTTGCCCGGACATGCGATCTGCACAGAGACAAACACCAGCCAATGTGTTAGTGGGGTTCAGCAACGCCAGCTGTTCCCCTGCTGTGCAGCTTGCAACGTGACCTGCAAACGCCACGCAGGCACATGAACTGAAATTGAAGGGAGCCTGGCCACCACCCCCAGGTGTTTCTATGTATAACAGCCACCTTGTACAGCAGTACTGCTGCATTTGTACAAGGTGGCTGATGTTTTCTCCTTGCCCACGTGGAACTCAACACGTACAAAATGTGTCTCTTTGAGACCATTCCACTGTCCCTGAGGTGTGACTTTCCTTTCTAATGATACGCAGCACCCCCCTTGGTAGCGCTTCCCGTCTTCTGACATCATTGGTTGGCTACTTGCGCCTGTTCGTCCGCCCTGCCTGAATAAAATGCTCCTCGTTGTCTTAATTATTTTGACTGCGAGGGTGTGATTGATGGGCACGAGCAGTGCATATCTTCGCCTGTCTTAACTCATCTCCTTCCGCCTTCTTCAGACTGTGCAGCCTCATGGCCGCGGCATGCGAGAAGGGATCAGCAGAGGCCGCCCAGTCTGAAGCAGGTGTAAGGAGGACGTGTGTGAGCGGCCAAAATATTTACTGCTCAAGGCCACGAATCCCAGCACCGCAGTGTGGCTTTATGAAAAGACACTGTGGGACTGGGATTTATGGCCATCGTTAACCGCACCGGCCAACATGAAATGATGTCATAAGATGGGCAGCGCTAACAGGGCATTGCCAAGGGATAACACAAGAGCGCAGACTCCTGTACAGCAAATAACAACGCTCAGGAAGCTGCGCCAAGCACCAAGGCGTTATTTTGGACACCTGTGCTGCGTCTCATCAAAAAACCAAGTCACGCATCCACTACAGTTTGACTGTAGAATGGGGTAAATTGTGTATGTCTTTCATTCAGCGTGTGCAAGTAGACAAATTAATAGAGCAACCTTTCACTTGTGCAGCATTAATACTGCACAAGGTGTGTCTCTTGTACTTTGTAACACCTGAGGGGGGGGGTTAAAGGTTTCCTTTGAAATTGGTTCAACTAGGCTTCGGCCTACACTCTGCTCCTCTCCTCCTCCTCCTGCTTCAACACGGGCTCTAACATCGCTAGTTTTTGCCCGCAAGTGCTAGCTGCACAGAGAAAAACACACGCCATTGTGTTAGTGGGGTTCAGCAACGCCAGCTGTTCCCCCAGTGTGTAGCCGGCAAAGTGTCCTGCAAACGCAACGCAGACACAAAGCTGCCTCCAGTGCAGGCTTCGGCCTACACTCATCTCCCCCTGCTTACCCTTTGCTCCAACACCGCTAGTTGGGGCTCTAGGAAGACAATCTTTAATAGGCAAGGCAACGCATCTGGGTTCCGGCACCGCCAGCTGGTTCTCGGCAGTGTTCTTGTCACAGGTACTCCCTCGTGCCAAGCCTGGTTTCAGCACCGTCAGCTGTTTCCGGGTTGTGTCAAGCTCACTGAGACGCCTATGCTTGCCCCGTCGTGGTGCGGTCGGGTTAGCCAACTCCAGGGTGCCTCCAGTTTAGGAGCTTCCTATGTGGGCTGCATGAATTGGTAGTCAAGGCTGGTTCTGTAGTGCCAGTAGGCCCAGCTCCCCCTGTAGGACTGTTGGGGTTCGGTAACTGCGGCTGCCTCGCGGCCTAGCTGTTCTCTCCTCTCCTGTGGACCTTCGGGTCCACCACCTGGTTCCAGCACCGTCAGCTGGTTCCGGGCCGAGCCTTTGGCTTAGGTGCCTCCTCCTGGGTATCCGAGTTCCGCCAACGCCAGGCGGTCCTTGGTAGTGCTTTTAAGCGCGGGCACCTACAGCTTAGTAACCGTGTTCCAGAACCGTCAGCTGGTCCTCGGTCGTGCCATTGGCTCTTGCACACTGGGGCAACGCATCTGGGTTCCAGCACCGCCAGCTGGTTCTCGGCAGTGTTCTTGTCACAGGTACTCCCTCGTGCCAAGCCTGGTTTCAGCGCCGTCAGCTGTTTCCGTGTTGTGTCAAGCTCACTGAGACGCCTATGCTTGCCCCGTCGTGGTGCGGTCGAGTTAGCCAACTCCAGGGTGCCTCCAGTTTAGGAGCTTCCTATGTGGGCTGCGTGAACTGGTAGTCAAGGCTGGTTCTGTAGTGCCAGTAGGCCCAGCTCCCCCTGTAGGACTGTTGGGGTTCGGTAACTGCGGCTGCCTCGCGGCCTAGCTGTTCTCTCCTCTCCTGTGGACCTTCGGGTCCACCACCTGGTTCCAGCACCGTCAGCTGGTTCCGGGCCGAGCCTTTGGCTTAGGTGCCTCCTCCTGGGTATCCGAGTTCCGCCAACGCCAGGCGGTCCTTGGTAGTGCTTTTAAGCGCGGGCACCTACAGCTTAGTAACCGTGTTCCAGCACCGTCAGCTGGTCCTCGGTCGTGCCATTGGCTCTTGCACACTGGGGCAACGCATCTGGGTTCCAGCACCGCCAGCTGGTTCTCGGCAGTGTTCTTGTCACAGGTACTCCCTCGTGCCAAGCCTGGTTTCAGCACCGTCAGCTGTTTCCGGGTTGTGTCAAGCTCACTGAGACGCCTATGCTTGCCCCGTCGTGGTGCGGTCGAGTTAGCCAACTCCAGGGTGCCTCCAGTTTAGGAGCTTCCTATGTGGGCTGCGTGAACTGGTAGTCAAGGCTGGTTCTGTAGTGCCAGTAGGCCCAGCTCCCCCTGTAGGACTGTTGGGGTTCGGTAACTGCGGCTGCCTCGCGGCCTAGCTGTTCTCTCCTCTCCTGTGGACCTTCGGGTCCACCACCTGGTTCCAGCACCGTCAGCTGGTTCTGGGCCGAGCCTTTGGCTTAGGTGCCTCCTCCTGGGTATCCGAGTTCCGCCAACGCCAGGCGGTCCTTGGTAGTGCTTTTAAGCGCGGGCACCTACAGCTTAGTAACCGTGTTCCAGCACCGTCAGCTGGTCCTCGGTCGTGCCATTGGCTCTTGCACACTGGGGCAACGCATCTGGGTTCCAGCACCGCCAGCTGGTTCTCGGCAGTGTTCTTGTCACAGGTACTCCCTCGTGCCAAGCCTGGTTTCAGCACCGTCAGCTGTTTCCGGGTTGTGTCAACTTCACTGAGACGCCTATGCTTGCCCCGTCGTGGTGCGGTCGGGTTAGCCAACTCCAGGGTGCCTCCAGTTTAGGAGCTTCCTATGTGGGCTGCGTGAACTGGTAGTCAAGGCTGGTTCTGTAGTGCCAGTAGGCCCAGCTCCCCCTGTAGGACTGTTGGGGTTCGGTAACTGCGGCTGCCTCGCGGCCTAGCTGTTCTCTCCTCTCCTGTGGACCTTCGGGTCCACCACCTGGTTCCAGCACCGTCAGCTGGTTCCGGGCCGAGCCTTTGGCTTAGGTGCCTCCTCCTGGGTATCCGAGTTCCGCCAACGCCAGGCGGTCCTTGGTAGTGCTTTTAAGCGCGGGCACCTACAGCTTAGTAACCGGGTTCCAGCACCGTCAGCTGGTCCTCGGTCGTGCCATTGGCTCTTGCACACTGGGGCAACGCATCTGGGTTCCAGCACCGCCAGCTGGTTCTCGGCAGTGTTCTTGTCACAGGTACTCCCTCGTGCCAAGCCTGGTTTCAGCGCCGTCAGCTGTTTCCGGGTTGTGTCAAGCTCACTGAGACGCCTATGCTTGCCCCGTCGTGGTGCGGTCGAGTTAGCCAACTCCAGGGTGCCTCCAGTTTAGGAGCTTCCTATGTGGGCTGCGTGAACTGGTAGTCAAGGCTGGTTCTGTAGTGCCAGTAGGCCCAGCTCCCCCTGTAGGACTGTTGGGGTTCGGTAACTGCGGCTGCCTCGCGGCCTAGCTGTTCTCTCCTCTCCTGTGGACCTTCGGGTCCACCACCTGGTTCCAGCACCGTCAGCTGGTTCCGGGCCGAGCCTTTGGCTTAGGTGCCTCCTCCTGGGTATCCGAGTTCCGCCAACGCCAGGCGGTCCTTGGTAGTGCTTTTAAGCGCGGGCACCTACAGCTTAGTAACCGTGTTCCAGCACCGTCAGCTGGTCCTCGGTCGTGCCATTGGCTCTTGCACACTGGGGCAACGCATCTGGGTTCCAGCACCGCCAGCTGGTTCTCGGCAGTGTTCTTGTCACAGGTACTCCCTCGTGCCAAGCCTGGTTTCAGCACCGTCAGCTGTTTCCGGGTTGTGTCAAGCTCACTGAGACGCCTATGCTTGCCCCGTCGTGGTGCGGTCGAGTTAGCCAACTCCAGGGTGCCTCCAGTTTAGGAGCTTCCTATGTGGGCTGCGTGAACTGGTAGTCAAGGCTGGTTCTGTAGTGCCAGTAGGCCCAGCTCCCCCTGTAGGACTGTTGGGGTTCGGTAACTGCGGCTGCCTCGCGGCCTAGCTGTTCTCTCCTCTCCTGTGGACCTTCGGGTCCACCACCTGGTTCCAGCACCGTCAGCTGGTTCCGGGCCGAGCCTTTGGCTTAGGTGCCTCCTCCTGGGTATCCGAGTTCCGCCAACGCCAGGCGGTCCTTGGTAGTGCTTTTAAGCGTGGGCACCTACAGCTTAGTAACCGGGTTCCAGCACCGTCAGCTGGTCCTCGGTCGTGCCATTGGCTCTTGCACACTGGGGCAACGCATCTGGGTTCCAGCACCGCCAGCTGGTTCTCGGCAGTGTTCTTGTCACAGGTACTCCCTCGTGCCAAGCCTGGTTTCAGCACCGTCAGCTGTTTCCGGGTTGTGTCAAGCTCACTGAGACGCCTATGCTTGCCCCGTCGTGGTGCGGTCGAGTTAGCCAACTCCAGGGTGCCTCCAGTTTAGGAGCTTCCTATGTGGGCTGCGTGAACTGGTAGTCAAGGCTGGTTCTGTAGTGCCAGTAGGCCCAGCTCCCCCTGTAGGACTGTTGGGGTTCGGTAACTGCGGCTGCCTCGCGGCCTAGCTGTTCTCTCCTCTCCTGTGGACCTTCGGGTCCACCACCTGGTTCCAGCACCGTCAGCTGGTTCCGGGCTGAGCCTTTGGCTTAGGTGCCTCCTCCTGGGTATCCGAGTTCCGCCAACGCCAGGCGGTCCTTGGTAGTGCTTTTAAGCGCGGGCACCTACAGCTTAGTAACCGGGTTCCAGCACCGTCAGCTGGTCCTCGGTCGTGCCATTGGCTCTTGCACACTGGGGCAACGCATCTGGGTTCCAGCACCGCCAGCTGGTTCTCGGCAGTGTTCTTGTCACAGGTACTCCCTCGTGCCAAGCCTGGTTTCAGCACCGTCAGCTGTTTCCGGGTTGTGTCAAGCTCACTGAGACGCCTATGCTTGCCCCGTCGTGGTGCGGTCGAGTTAGCCAACTCCAGGGTGCCTCCAGTTTAGGAGCTTCCTATGTGGGCTGCGTGAACTGGTAGTCAAGGCTGGTTCTGTAGTGCCAGTAGGCCCAGCTCCCCCTGCAGGACTGTTGGGGTTCGGTAACTGCGGCTGCCTCGCGGCCTAGCTGTTCTCTCCTCTCCTGTGGGCCTTCGGGTCCACCACCTGGTTCCAGCACCGTCAGCTGGTTCTAGGCAGTGTCTTTTGCTCTTGTACCTTCTGCTCCCCATCCTGGTTCCAGTAACGTCAGCTGGTTCCGGGCAGAGCCTTTGGATTAGGTGCCTCCTTCTGGGTATCCAAGTTCCACCAACGTCAGGTGGTCCTTGGTAGTGCTTTCAGGCACGGGTACCTCCTGCTTAGTAACCGGGTTCCAGTAACGTCAGCTGGTCCTCGGTAGTTCCATTGGCTCTTGGACCTTCGGCTACCCATCCGGGTTCCAGTACCGTCAGCTGGTTCTCGGCAGTGTCTTTTGCTCTTGTACCTTCTGCTCCCCATCCTGGTTCCAGTAACGTCAGCTGGTTCCGGGCAGAGCCTTTGGCTTAGGTGCCTCCTTCTGGGTATCCGAGTTCCGCCAACGTCAGGCGGTCCTTGGTAGTGCTTTTTAGCACGGGTACCTCCTGCTTAGTAACCGGGTTCCAGTAACGTCAGCTGGTCCTCGGTAGTTCCATAGGCTCTTGAACCTTCGGGTAGCCATCCGAGTTCCAGTTCCATCAGCTGGTTCTTGGCATTTTCTCAGCCTTCTTGTACCTTCTGCTACATTTCCAAGTTTAAGACCCTAAAGTCGACGACCCGGAAGACCACCCTGATGACGACGACCCGGAAGACCACCCCGATGACGACGACGACGACCCGGAAGACCACCCCGATGACGACGGCAGAGATGACGACGGCGGAGACGACGACGGCTGAGACGACGACGGCGGAGATGACGACACTGGAGACGACGACCCTGGAGACGACGACATGGAAGACCGAGAAGCAGAAGAACAAGAGGCTGCAGAACAAAGAGCAGAAGAACATTAAGCATAAGACTTAATATCAGAGCAAAAGATATTATCTAAATTATATGCAGAAGAAGACTAAGCAGTGTATGGGGGTGAGTCCGTTCCTCCTCGTGGTGCCCCTGGATAAAGCCTGATGCTGCAGGCCAAACTGAACGCGGACAAATGTAACTTTTGTGACTGGCAGAACGGAAGGTGTAATCTTCCAACTTTTATAGATAACAACTACGGGAATGCCTGAGGCTGTCACAAATGAGAATATGATGAAGAAGTAGAATAGGAAGAATAATAACAGTGGAATAAAAAGAATATGTAGAATAGGAAGAATAATAATAGTTGAAGAAAATGAATATGAAGAATGTAATAAAAAAAAAAAATAGGTAGAAGATGAAGAAGAAGATGAATAAGGTGAAGAAGTTGATGTCAAAGATGCTGATGATGATGAAGATGAAAGTGTGGGAAAGGAAAAAAAAGAAGGGGAAGGTCGTGGAATAGTGAAACATCAATATCTACAAAATAAAAAAAAATTTACATAGTCAATATCTTTTTCAATCCGAACGTCTTTAAAAAAAAAAAAAATCATGCTATTCTATTTGATTGGACTAATCCTCATTGCCTTTAATGTCTCCGCCACCTCCCCCATACATCCTACATTATTCTTAGTTGTTTTCCTTCATGTAGAATGAACCTACAAGGAAAGAAAGGGTTTATTTTAATTCCGATATTTTGGTCCCATTGACTTGCATTGGGATCGGGTATTGGTATCGGCGATATCCGATATTTTTTGAATATCGGCCGATCCAAACCGATACCGATACTTTCCGATATCGGAAGGTATCGCTCAACACTAATGATGACTCTACACTGTGACATCCCTTCAGATATTTGTAGACAGCTAGAAAGCTTCCTCTTAACCTTCTATTTTCCCAGATCCTTTAATCGTTCCTCGTTGGATATACTTTATAGTCTGATTTCTCTCATGGTAGGTCTTCCCTGAACTTGCTCCAGTTTTTCAATGTCTGTTTTAAAATGTGGTGCCCAGAACTGGACACAGTATTCCAGATGAGGCCTGACCAAGGATGAGTAGAGGGGGATATTTACTTCATATGATCTAGACTCTATGCTTTTCTTAATACATCCTAGAACTGTATTTGCCTTTTTCCTGCTGCATCACACTGTTGACTCATGTACAGTCTGGGATGTATTAGTATACCCAAGTCTTTTTCACAGATGATGTTGCTTACTTCTATTCTTCCCATTCTATAGATGTAATTTTCAGCATTTTTTTGCATTTCTCTCTGTTAAATACTGTTCTATTGCTTGCTGCATTATTCAAACTTGTCTAGATCCTTCTGAATCGTTTCTCTGTCTTCTCTAGAGTGATGGTATCCCTCCTAGCTTTGCATTATCTGTAAAATTGATTAGTTTACCTTCAGTTCCCTTATCTAGATTATTTATAAAAAATGTTGAACAACACTGAGGCAAAGACAGAGCCTTTGTGGTACCCCACTTGAAACACTTTTCCAATTGGATGTGCAACCATGTATTACCACTCTTTGAGTACGATCACTGAGCCAGTTATAAATCCAGATAACCATAGCCTTGTTAATCCCATACTTGGACATTTTTCATATAAGGATAATATGAGATACTTTATCAAATGCTTTGCTGAAGTTGAGATATACTATATCTACCCCCATTTCCCTGAGCCACCCAGTAAGTGATTCCATCATAGAAGGAAAATAGATTAGTCTGGCATGACTTGTTTGTTACTAAGAGTGCACGTGTATAGACACATTTTAGTTTGTAGTCGGCTTCTCTTGCTCCCTCATCCCATATTATTCTAGTTTAAAGCTTTCCTGATGAGTGTAGCAAGGCATCTACCAAATATGTTTTCCTGTTTTTGTAAGATGTAACCCATCTCTAGCAAGGAGTCCATCATACAGGTAATTCACTCCATTGTCAAGAAACCCGAAACCATTGACACAGCCAGTTGTTCACCTGTCGAATCCTGTTCAGTCTCTTGGTAAGGTGCAGCCATCTTGTTTGGGGGCAGCCATTCTATTGTTTACCTGTAGAGTCTTGATGCACCTCATTATACAATGGCCATCCACTGGGAGGATGGATGAGAAGGCTACCTGCACATTCAGTTCTTTCACTTTCTTGCCTAAATCTTCAAAGTCACTGCAGATGGTTTCCAGGTACTTTCTTGCTGTGCCATTTGTCCCCACATGTATTAGCAGGAATGGGTAGTCATCTGTAGGTCTCAAGAGTCTTCATATCCTGTCAAACACATCTTTGATTTTTGCATCTGGAAGACAGCACATTTCTTTAGAGGTTATATCCAGTCTTCAGATAGCGGTCTCTGTTCTTCTTAACAGGGAATCCCCCATGACCACACTCTCCGTTTCTTCTTCACAACAATTTTCTTTCTCTATCCAAGAGGACTCTGAGTGCTTACAATGTTGTTCTTTGTGGTCAAAGTCTCATCTTTATGTATTTGATCAATGTTCTCCTGCGTGAGAGGCTGGTACTGGTTCTTGAGCAGTATGAATGCTGACTTCCTCCCGATCCTCCTGCTTCTATGGGTCAAATGCTTCCATTCCTCTGTTTCTCTAGGTACACAACAAATGTCTTCTCTTTCTGTATTCTGAAGAAATACTTCTGGTCTGTCTAAAAACGCCTCACCTTCCTTAATATTTTTCAATGTAGCTATTCACTCTTCTAGACTTTCCAACATTTTCTCTAACAGGGACACAAGCTTTCATTTCTGGCAGGTGAAGTTTGGCTTTTCCACTTGTAAGTGAATGAACATGTAGCATGCCCTGCAGCTCACGAAATGGCTACTGGCCTCTTCCATGTTCGTATTGTTTATATGATGTTAAAGCAGTGAAGAGCATGCAAAAAGTCACGTGATTTTCCGATGTCCTCCTTTCCCTGCAATGGCCAAAATCCGGTGTTATCCCAGAATATGCAAATGATCTTCATAGGACTCGTCCCCTGGAGGAGTATAAATGTATATAAAAATGGTATAGCTGAAAAGTGGTATAGCCGAAAACACCATTTTGTCCTGCAAAAACAAGAGACGATAAAGCTCCATCAGTGGAGAAATAAAAAAGTTAAAACTCTCAGAATATAGAGATGCAAAAACAGTTCTTTTTTCGGTAAAATAGTTTTTATTGTGAAAAAGCAGCAAAGCATAAAAAAAATTATGTAAATGTGCTATCTCTGTAATTGTACTGACCAAAAGAATAAAGCTGCCTTCTCAATTTTACCACAAGCGGAACGACATAAAAAAAATGAAAAAAAAACTATTTCTGATTTGCTGGTCTTTGTTCATTCTGTCTCCGAAAAATCGGAATACAAAGTGATCAAAAAATATTATGTGCCATAAAATGGTACCATTAAAAACGACAACTCGTCTCACAAAAAACAAACCTTCACATGACTCTGCCGGCATAAATATAGAAAAATTATAGTTATCAAAATTTGGTGATGCAAAAACTTTTTTTCCGTGTGTGACTGCAGCCAAACATTAAAAAACTATATATTTCTGGTATTGCTGTAATCACACCATCCACCAAAAATAAAGCCATCTTATCATTCACCACTAGTGTTGAGCGATACCGTCCGATACTTGAAAGTATCGGTATCGGATAGTATCGGCCGATACCCGAAAAATATCGGATATCGCCGATACCGATATCCGATACCAATACAAGTCAATGGGACATCAAGTATCGGAATGTATCCTCATGGATCCCAGGGTCTGAAGGAGAGGAAACTCTCCTTCAGGCCCTGGGATCCATATTAAAGTGTAAAATAAAGAATTAAAATAAAAAATATTGTTATATTCACCTCTCCGGCGGCCCCTGGACATCAGCGGGAGGATCCGGCGTCCGGCACGGCTTCTTTCTTCAAAATGCGCGCCTTCAGGACCTGTGGAATGACGTCCCGGCTTCTGATTGGTCGCGTGCCGCCCATGTGACCGCCACGCGACCAATCAGAAGCCGCGACGTCATTCCTCAGCTAAAGTCCTAGAATGAGCGCCTTCTAGGACCTGAGGAATGACGTCGCGGCTTCTGATTGGTCGCGTGGCGGTCACATGGGCGGCACGCGACCAATCAGAAGCCGGGACGTCATTCCACAGGTCCTGAAGGCGCGCATTTTGAAGAAAGAAGCCGTGCCGGACGCCGGATCCTCCCGCTGATGTCCAGGGGCCGCCGGAGAGGTGAATATAACAATATTTTTTATTTTAATTCTTTATTTTACACTTCCGATACCGATACCCGATATCACAAAAATATCGGATCTCGGTATCGGAATTCCGATACCGCAAGTATCGGCCGATACCCGATACTTGCGGTATCGGAATGCTCAACACTATTCACCACACAGGTAACGGCTTAAAAATTAAATAGAAGAAATTGTTCACCTGCTGTTCATTTGTTCATTATGCCTTCATTCACAGTAAGGCTCAACTCACAGTTATCTTGCGCTCTACACTGATCCCTTACATAGGGGTTTCCATGTAAATCTCTGAAATACGTGATTCAGACATAATCCCAATAGAAGATTCCATATGATGAGGCAGATTGCGAAACTATGGACACTGTCTGGTCTATGATCCTGCTGTGTCTCTCTTTTTAAGCATGCATAAAAGCAAGGTCATCCACAGTTTTTTGCACTTCTGAAGAGAGGCCAAATGTAGTCGAGAGTAGGGTTGAGCGAAAAGGGTCGTTCATTTTGAAAAGTCGCCGACTTTTGGCAAAGTCGGGTTTCATGAAACCCGATCCGACCCCTGTGCGGGGTCGGCCATGCGGTACGCGACTTTCGCGCCAAAGTCGCGTTTCAATGACGCGAAAAGCGCCATTTCTCAGCCAATGAAGGTAAACGCAGAGTGTGGGCAGCGTGATGACATAGGTCCTGGTCCCCACCATCTTAAAGAAGGGCATTGCAGTGATTGGCTTGCTGTCTGCGGCGTCACAGGGGCTATAAAGGGGCGTTCCCGCCGACCGCCATGTTACTGCTGCTGATCTGAGCTTAGGGAGAGGTTGCTGCCGCTTCGTCAGAAGCAGGGATAGCGTTAGGCAGGGTCCATTAACCACCAAACCGCTTGTGCTGTAGCGATTTCCACTGCCCAACACCACCTTCGGTGTGCAGGGACAGTGGAAGCTACATTTTTTTTTTTCCCCCTCAGCGCTGTAGCTCATTGGGCTGCCCTAGAAGGCTCCCTGATAGCTGCATTGCTGTGTGTACGCCGCTGTGCAAACCAACTGCTTTTTTCAAAGCACAAATCCTCTTGTTCCTTCCTTTCTGCACAGCTATCTTTTTGGTTTGTACACACTTTTTATTTAATTTGTGCATCAGTCCACTCCTTATTGCTGCCTGCCATACCTGGCTGAGATTACTGCAGGGAGATAGTAATTGAAGGACACTCCCTGTTTTTTTTTTTTTTTTTGTGGGAGATTAAGATTGACATTTCTGCTAGAGTGCCATCCCTGTCTGTGTCATCTCTCACTCAGTGGGCCATAGAAAGCCTATTTATTTTTTTGCTTGATTTGGGTTATAAAATCTACCTGAAAAAATCACTACATCAATCAGTGGGAGAAAAATATTGGCCTCAGGGCTTGTGTGCCACTCTTGACTCCTGTGTGCATCATCACTCACTCAGTGGGCCATAGAAAGCCTATTTATTTTTTTGCTTGATTTTGGTTCTAAAATCTACCTGAAAAAATCACTACATCAATCAGTGGGAGAAAAATATTGGCCTCAGGGCTTGTGTGCCACTCCTGACTCCTGTGTGCATCATCACTCACTCAGTGGGCCATAGAAAGCCCATTTTTTTTTTTTTTTTGCTTTATTTGGGTTCTAAATTCTACCTGAAAAAATCAATAAATCAATCAGTGGGAGATTAATATTGGCCTTTGGGCTTGTGTGCCAGTCCTAAGCGTGCCATCTCTCTCTCTCAGATAGTGGGCCATAGAAAGCCTATTTTTTTTTTTTTTTTTTTATTGGGTTTATAAATTTTCCCTGGAAAAAAAAAAAAGTGGGAGATTAATATTGGCCTCTGGGCTTGTGTGCCAGTCCTGAGCGTGCCATCTCTCTCACAAATAGTGGGCTATAGAAAGATAGAAAGCCTATTTATTTATTTTTTTTTGGTTTTATAAATTCTCCCTTACAAAAAAAAAGGGAGATTAATATTGGCCTTTGGGCTTGTGTGCCAGTCCTAAGCGTGCCATCTCTCTCTGTCTCTCAGATAGTGGGCCATAGAAAGCCTATTTATTATTTTTTTTATTGGGTTTATAAATTTTCCCTGGAACAAAAAAAAAAAGTGGGAGATAAATATTGGCCTCTGGGCTTGTGTGCCACTCCTGACTCCTGTGTGCGTCATCTCTCACTCAGTGGGCCATAGAAAGCCTTTTTTTGTTTTATTTGTTTTCTAAATTCTCCCTGAAAAAATCATTTTATTTTCTTTGGTTTCTAAATTCTTCCTGAAAAAATCATTTTATTCTATTTTTTTTTTTTTCCTAAAGTCTCCCTGAAAAAAACAAAACAAAAACAAATCAGTGGGAGATTAATATTGCCCTTTCTGCTTGTGTGCCAGTCTTGACTCCTGGGTGTGCCATCTCTCTCTCTCTCTCCAATTGTGGGCCATAGAAAGCCTATTTTTTTTTTAGCTTGATTTGGGTTCCAAAATCTACCTGAAAAAATCACTACATCAATCAGTGGGAGATAAATATTGGCCTCTGGGCTTGTGTGCCACTCCTGACTCCTGTGTGCGTCATCTCTCACTCAGTGGGCCATAGAAAGCCTTTTTTGTTTTATTTGTTTTCTAAATTCTCCCTGAAAAAATCATTTTATTTTATTTGGTTTCTAAATTCTTCCTGAAAAAATCATTTTATTCTATTTTTTTTTTCTCCTAAAGTCTCCCTGAAAAAAAAAAAAAAAATCAAATCAGTGGGAGATTAATATTTACATTTGTGCTTCAGTGACAGTCCTGCGTGTGTGGCATCTCTCTCATTTGTTGCCACCAACAACAGAGTGTGTAACATTGTGCCTGATTTTCGTTGTGGTCTCACTCACCTGTAAAGGGGTAGCTAAATCATACTGAAGTTATAGCTCACCGTGTAATTTGTGTGACAGCAACAAATACCGTTAGTTTGTTTACGTTTTTAAAACAATGAGGAAGTATGGTGGAAGAGGTCGTGGCCGGGGGCGTTCATTGTCAGCTGGTAATGAGGGTAGTGGTAGTGGTGGAGCATCAGCTGGTCGTGGGAAAAAAAATATTGCACCTAAGTCTGGAGCTGTGGAGCCAGGTTCGTCGTCTGGCTACACAAGGCCTCGAACGCTCCCTTTTCTGGGAGTAGGAAAACCGCTTTTAAAGCCGGAGCAGCAAGAGCAAGTTTTGGCTTATCTTGCTGACTCAGCCTCTAGCTCTTTTGCCTCCTCTCGTGAAACTGGTAAAAGTAAAAGCAGCGCGTCGTTAGTGGATGTTCACGGTCAGGGACAAGTCGCTTCCTTGTCCTCTTCAGCAAAAACAACAACAGAGAAGAATGCAGCAGGCGACACAACGGGTTACTCCATGGAGCTCTTTACACATACCGTCCCTGGCTTAGAAAGTGAAGCAGTTAACAGTCCATGCCCATTACAAGTTGAATCTGACATGGAGTGTACTGATGCACAGCCACAGCCAGACTACTATGCTGGTCCTTTGACTCAGACCACAACATTGCCCTCGCAGGGTGCTGATCAAGAATCAGACCCTGATGAGACTATGTTGCCCCATCACGAACGCTATACCACCGACCGACACGGTGACACAGACGAAGTTGCACACAAGCTACAAGAAGAGGTAATAGATGACCCAGTTCTTGACCCCGATTGGCAGCCATTGGGGGAACAGGGTGCAGGCGGCAGCAGTTCTGAAGCGGAGGAGGAGGGGCCGCAGCAGGCATCAACATCGCAACAGGTTCCATCTGCCGGGCCCGTATCTTGCCCAAAACGCGTGGCAAAGCTAAAACCTGTTGGAGGACAGCGTGGCCATCCGGTTAAAGCTCAGTCTGCAATGCCTGAAAAGGTATCCGATGCTAGAAAGAGTGCAGTCTGGCATTTTTTTAAACAACATCCAATTGATCAGCGCAAAGTCATCTGTCAAAAATGTTCAACTACCTTAAGCAGAGGACAGAATCTGAAAAGTCTCAATACAAGTTGCATGCATAGACATTTAACCACCATGCATTTGCAAGCCTGGACTAACTACCAAACGTCCCTTAAGGTTGTAGCACCCTCGGCCAATGAAGCTAGTCAGCAATGTAACATCCCTTCCGGCAGTGTAGGGCCACCATTTTCCGCACCACCTGCAGTATCTGTGCAGGTTTCTTTGCCAGGCCAAAGCCGTCAGGGTCAGGGAATCACCAGTTTCGTAGTAGGAAACACTGCATCTAGGGCACCGGTGGCAACAATACCATCTCCCACCGTTTCTCAGTCTGCCATGTCCACCGGCACCCCCGATAGTTCCACGATCTCCAGCTCTCCAGTCCAGCTCACCCTACATGAGACTATGGTTAGAAAAAGGAAGTACTTAGCCTCGCATCCGCGTACACAGGGTTTGAACGCACACATAGCTAGACTAATCTCGTTAGAGATGATGCCCTAGCGGTTAGTTGAAAGCGAAGCTTTCAAAGCCCTGATGGACTACGCTGTACCACGCTACGAGCTACCCAGTCGACACTTTTTTTCCAGAAAAGCCATCCCAGCCCTCCACCAGCATGTTAAAGAGCGCATCGTCCATGCACTCAGGCAATCTGTGAGCACAAAGGTGCACCTGACAACAGATGCATGGACCAGTAGGCATGGCCAGGGACGTTACGTGTCCATCACGGCACACTGGGTAAATGTGGTGGATGCAGGGTCCACAGGGGACAGCAAGTTTGGGACAGTTCTGCCTAGCCCACGGTCTAGGAAACAATTGGCTGTAGGTGTTCGCACCCCCTCCTCCTCCTCTTCGTCCTCCTGCAGAAGCGAGAGCTCGTCCACAGACCGCAGTCGCACAACCACTCCATCCGCAGCTGCCACTGTTGCACACCAGGTCTCCCATTATGGGGCAGCTACTGGCAAACGTCAGCAGGCTGTATTGGCTATGAAGTGTTTGGGCGACAACAGACACACCGCGGAAGTTCTGTCCGAGTTCTTGCAGAAAGAAACGCAGTCGTGGCTGGGCACTGTAGATCTTGAGGCAGGCAAGGTAGTGAGTGATAACGGAAGGAATTTCATGGCTGCCATCTCCCTTTCCCAACTGAAACACATTCCTTGCCTGGCTCACACCTTAAACCTGGTGGTGCAGTGCTTCCTGAAAAGTTATCCGGGGTTATCCGACCTGCTCCTCAAAGTGCGTGGACTTTGCTCACATATCCGCCGTTCGCCCGTACACTCCAGCCGTATGCAGACCTATCAGCGTTCTTTGAACCTTCCCCAGCATCGCCTAATCATAGACGTTGCAACAAGATGGAACTCAACACTGCACATGCTTCAGAGACTGTGTGAACAGAGGCGGGCTGTTATGTTTTTGTGGGAGGATACACATACACGGGCAGGCAGTAGGATGGCAGACATGGAGTTGTCAGGTGTGCAGTGGTCGAAGATTCAAGACATGTGTCAAGTCCTTCAGTGTTTTGAGGAATGCACACGGCTGGTTAGTGCAGACAACGCCATAATAAGCATGAGCATCCCCCTAATGCGTCTGCTGATGCAAAGTTTGACGCACATAAAGGATCAGGCGTCTGCAGCTGAGGAAGAGGAAAGCCTTGATGACAGTCAGCCATTGTCTGGCCAGGGCAGTGTACAGGACGAGGTAGCGGGCGAAGAGGAGGAGGAGGACGAGGAGGATGATGGGGATGATTATATTTTTAATGAGGAAGCTTTTCCGGGGCCACTGGAAATTGGTGGCGCGGCAAGGCCGGGTTCTGGTTTTTTGAGGGACACAAGTGACGTTGATTTGCCTGAAACTGCCCCTCAACCAAGCACAACCGCAGATTTGAGAACTGGAACTTTGGCCCACATGGCGGATTATGCCTTACGTATCCTCAAAAGGGACACACGCATAACTAAAATGATGAATGATGACGATTACTGGTTGGCCTGCCTCCTTGATCTTCGCTATAAAGGCAAATTGCAAAATATAATGCCACATGACAACTTGGAACTAATATTAGCAACCAAACAATCAACTCTTGTTGACCGTTTGCTTCTGGCATTCCCTGCACACAGCGCCCGTGATCGTTCTCACACGAGCTGCAGGGGCCAGCAGACCAGAGGAGTTAGAGGGGCAGAAATCAGAAGTGGCGTTGGCCAGAGGGGTTCTCTGACCAGGTTGTGGAGTGATTTTGCTATGACCGCAGACAGGACAGGTACTGCAGCATCAATTCAAAGTGACAGGAGACAACATTTGTCAAGTATGGTTACAAACTATTTTTCATCCCTTATCGATGTTCTCCCTCAACCGTCATTCCCATTTGATTACTGGGCATCAAAATTAGACACCTGGCCAGAATTGGCAGAATATGCATTGCAGGAGCTTGCTTGCCCGGCAGCTAGTGTCCTATCAGAAAGAGTATTCAGTGCTGCAGGTTCAATACTAACAGAAAAAAGGACTCGTCTGGCTACCCAAAATGTAGATGATCTAACCTTCATTAAAATGAACCACAACTGGATTTCGAAATCTTTTGCCCCACCTTGCCCGGCTGACACCTAGCTTTCCTATGAAAAGGTCTTGCCTGTGGACTATTCTGAATGCCTTTTCCAATCTCGTAATTTTCTGCACCTGATTGTCCAGCATACGACATGTTTACACTTCACTAAATGGCCAAACTCCCCACACGGGGCCGTGGTATCGACACTTGGCGACAGCACCCGTGAGAGTGCAGTTTGTCTGAAGAGGTGGGTGAGCCCGCTTTTGGTCGACGGCACTGCCACTGGGTCCCTCCTAGTACAATAAAGTGTCTCTGGCGGTGGTGGTGCGCACCCAACGTCAGACACACCGTTGTAATATGAGGGGCCCTGGGCCTGTACCGCCGGCCACAAGACAGTTTCCCCCCACCCCAGGTCAAACAGTGCTCTACCACTTGCAAAATTATCTCACAGCTCCACCAATGTTTAGTCTATGCGCTGACATCCTTCAATGCCTGCCACTGACAATACCATTGTATTGACATTTTTGTTATGTTAGGCCTTCGATGCCTGTCTGTGGTCACTCCTTCCACTAGGCCTCCACTGACCACACCACTGCTGCCCGTGTACCCCTGGAACCAATTTAAAATTGCCTACAGCCAGCCCAATTTATTTATTTTAGGCCTTCGATGCCTGTCTGCGGTCCATTCTTTCAACTACTACTACACTGACCAGGGCACTGCTGCCCGTGTACCCCTGGAACCAATTTAAAATTGCCTACAGCCATGTGTTATTATTTTAGGCCTTCGATGCCTGTCTGTGGTCACTCCTTCCACTAGGCCTCCACTGACCACACCACTGCTGCCCGTGTACCCCTGGAACCAATTTAAAATTGCCTACAGCCATGTGTTATTATTTTAGGCCTTTGATGCCTGTCTGCGGTCACTCCTTCCACTAGGCCTCCACTGACCACATCACTGCTGCCCGTGTACCCCTGGAACCAATTTAAAATTGCCTACAGCCATGTGTTATTATTTTAGGCCTTCGATGCCTGTCTGCGGTCACTCCTTCCACTAGGCCTCCACTGACCACACCACTGCTGCCCGTGTACCCCTGGAACCAATTTAAAATTGCCTACAGCCAGCCCAATTTTTTTATTTTAGGCCTTCGATGCCTGTCTGCGGTCCATTCTTTCAACTACTACTACACTGACCAGGGCACTGCTTCCCGTGTACCCCTGGAACCAATTTAAAATTGCCTACAGCCATGTGTTATTATTTTAGGCCTTCGATGCCTGTCTGCGGTCACTCCTTCCACTAGGCCTCCACTGACCAGGGCACTGCTGCCCGTGTACCCCTGGAACCAATTTAAAATTGCCTACAGCCATGTGTTATTATTTTAGGCCTTCGATGCCTGTCTGCAGTCCATTCTTTCAACTACTACTACACTGACCAGGGCACTGCTGCCCGTGTACCCCTGGAACCAATTTAAAATTGCCTACAGCCATGTGTTATTATTTTAGGCCTTCGATGCCTGTCTGTGGTCACTCCTTCCACTAGGCCTCCACTGACCACACCACTGCTGCCCGTGTACCCCTGGAACCAATTTAAAATTGCCTACAGCCATGTGTTATTATTTTAGGCCTTCGATGCCTGTCTGCGGTCACTCCTTCCACTAGGCCTCCACTGACCACACCACTGCTGCCCGTGTACCCCTGGAACCAATTTAAAATTGCCTACAGCCAGCCCAATTTTTTTATTTTAGGCCTTTGATGCCTGTCTGCGGTCCATTCTTTCAACTACTACTACACTGACCAGGGCACTGCTGCCCGTGTACCCCTGTAACCAATTTAGAATTGCCTACAGCCATGTGTTATTATTTTAGGCCTTCGATGCCTGTCTGCGGTCACTCCTTCCACTAGGCCTCCACTGACCACACCACTGCTGCCCGTGTACCCCTGGAACCAATTTAAAATTGCCTACAGCCAGCCCAATTTTTTTATTTTAGGCCTTCGATGCCTGTCTGCGGTCCATTCTTTCAACTACTACTACACTGACCAGGGCACTGCTGCCCGTGTACCCCTGGAACCAATTTAAAATTGCCTACAGCCATGTGTTATTATTTTAGGCCTTCGATGCCTGTCTGCGGTCACTCCTTCCACTAGGCCTCCACTGACCACACCACTGCTGCCCGTGTACCCCTGGAACCAATTTAAAATTGCCTACAGCCAGCCCAATTTTTTTATTTTAGGCCTTCGATGCCTGTCTGCGGTCCATTCTTTCAACTACTACTACACTGACCAGGGCACTGCTGCCCGTGTACCCCTGGAACCAATTTAAAATTGCCTACAGCCATGTGTTATTATTTTAGGCCTTCGATGCCTGTCTGCGGTCCATTCTTTCAACTACTACTACACTGACCAGGGCACTGCTGCCCGTGTACCCCTGGAACCAATTTAAAATTGCCTACAGCCATGTGTTATTATTTTAGGCCTTCGATGCCTGTCTGTGGTCACTCCTTCCACTAGGCCTCCACTGACCACACCACTGCTGCCCGTGTACCCCTGGAACCAATTTAAAATTGCCTACAGCCAGCCCAATTTTTTTATTTTAGGCCTTCGATGCCTGTCTGCGGTCCATTCTTTCAACTACTACTACACTGACCAGGGCACTGCTTCCCGTGTACCCCTGGAACCAATTTAAAATTGCCTACAGCCATGTGTTATTATTTTAGGCCTTCGATGCCTGTCTGCGGTCACTCCTTCCACTAGGCCTCCACTGACCAGGGCACTGCTGCCCGTGTACCCCTGGAACCAATTTAAAATTGCCTACAGCCATGTGTTATTATTTTAGGCCTTCGATGCCTGTCTGTGGTCACTCCTTCCACTAGGCCTCCACTGACCACACCACTGCTGCCCGTGTACCCCTGGAACCAATTTAAAATTGCCTACAGCCATGTGTTATTATTTTAGGCCTTCGATGCCTGTCTGCGGTCACTCCTTCCACTAGGCCTCCACTGACCACACCACTGCTGCCCGTGTACCCCTGGAACCAATTTAAAATTGCCTACAGCCAGACCAATTTTTTTATTTTAGGCCTTCGATGCCTGTCTGCGGTCCATTCTTTCAACTACTACTACACTGACCAGGGCACTGCTGCCCGTGTACCCCTGTAACCAATTTAGAATTGCCTACAGCCATGTGTTATTATTTTAGGCCTTCGATGCCTGTCTGCGGTCACTCCTTCCACTAGGCCTCCACTGACCACACCACTGCTGCCCGTGTACCCCTGGAACCAATTTAAAATTGCCTACAGCCAGCCCAATTTTTTTATTTTAGGCCTTCGATGCCTGTCTGCGGTCCATTCTTTCAACTACTACTACACTGACCAGGGCACTGCTGCCCGTGTACCCCTGTAACCAATTTAGAATTGCCTACAGCCATGTGTTATTATTTTAGGCCTTCGATGCCTGTCTGCGGTCACTCCTTCCACTAGGCCTCCACTGACCACACCACTGCTGCCCGTGTACCCCTGGAACCAATTTAAAATTGCCTACAGCCAGCCCAATTTTTTTATTTTAGGCCTTCGATGCCTGTCTGCGGTCCATTCTTTCAACTACTACTACACTGACCAGGGCACTGCTGCCCGTGTACCCCTGTAACCAATTTAGAATTGCCTACAGCCATGTGTTATTATTTTAGGCCTTCGATGCCTGTCTGCGGTCACTCCATCCACTAGGCCTCCACTGACCACACCACTGCTGCCCGTGTACCCCTGGAACCAATTTAAAATTGCCTACAGCCAGCCCAATTTTTTTATTTTAGGCCTTCGATGCCTGTCTGCGCTCCATTCTTTCAACTACTACTACACTGACCAGGGCACTGCTGCCCGTGTACCCCTGGAACCAATTTAAAATTGCCTACAGCCATGTGCTATTATTTTAGGCCTTCGATGCCTGTCTGCGGTCACTCCTTCCACTAGGCCTCCACTGACCACACCACTGCTGCCCGTGTACCCCTGGAACCAATTTAAAATTGCCTACAGCCAGCCCAATTTTTTTATTTTAGGCCTTCGATGCCTGTCTGCGGTCCATTCTTTCAACTACTACTACACTGACCAGGGCACTGCTGCCCGTGTACCCCTGGAACCAATTTAAAATTGCCTACAGCCATGTGTTATTATTTTAGGCCTTCGATGCCTGTCTGTGGTCACTCCTTCCACTAGGCCTCCACTGACCACACCACTGCTGCCCGTGTACCCCTGGAATCAATTTAAAATTGCCTACAGCCATGTGTTATTATTTTAGGCCTTCGATGCCTGTCTGCGGTCACTCCTTCCACTAGGCCTCCACTGACCACACCACTGTTGCCCGTGTACCCCTGGAACCAATTTAAAATTGCCTACAGCCAGCCCAATTTTTTTATTTTAGGCCTTCGATGCCTGTCTGCGGTCCATTCTTTCAACTACTACTACACTGACCAGGGCACTGCTGCCCGTGTACCCCTGTAACCAATTTAGAATTGCCTACAGCCATGTGTTATTATTTTAGGCCTTCGATGCCTGTCTGCGGTCACTCCTTCCACTAGGCCTCCACTGACCACACCACTGCTGCCCGTGTACCCCTGGAACCAACATCAGAAAATATAAAAATAAGTATTTTGCTTATAAAAAAGAAAATACTGGAGAGATATCAAATGCAGACATTTTAACATTAAAAACAAACACATACAACAAAAATCTGGTACAGTACTAAAAATGGCCACCAGCTACAATAACTTTCTCATGCAAGTAGTTAACTGAAAGGTTTTTTCAATTTTAAACACAGATATGGCATCCACCGAGTGTTGTCCTGTCGCGTCTTCTTTATATTATTGCCAAGAAGATGCAAAACAATGAAAATAATAAAATCATTATTTACCAAAAAAATAGAGTAAGTCAAAACCACATTGCAAATAAACATTCATTACAAATAAAGAAGCAGGGCGCGTCCGAGGGTGAGTATATACCTATTAAGAATATAATCACCCTCGGACGCGCCCTGCTTCTTTCCGACAGCCTTCCTTCCTAAGAATCAGCCCTTCCGTGGTGTAGAGAGAGGGTTTGTTACACTCCAAGGTGTTCCCCAGGTTGCCTTTCCTGAGCTTCGATCTTCCGGCTCTCGTTTAGTAGTTGTTGGAAACTACGCTGCATTGGGCCTACAAATTGGGTATGGGGTGTAGAGAGATGGTGTGTTCCACTCCAAGGTGTTCCCCAGGTTGCCTTTCCTGAGCTTCGATCTTCCGGCTCTTGTTTAGTAGTTGTTGGAAACTACGCTGCATTAGGCCTACAAATTGGGTATGGGGTGTAGAGAGATGGTGTGTTCCACTGTAGAGAGATGGTGTGTTCCACTCCAAGGTGTTCCCCAGGTTTCCTCACCAATGCTTCGATCATCATGCTCTCGTTTAGTAGTTGTTGGAAACTACGCTGCATTAGGCCTACAAATTGGGTATGGGGTGTAGAGAGATGGTGTGTTCCACTCCAAGGTGTTTTCCAGGTTGCCTTTCCTGAGCTTCGATCTTCCGGCTCTTGTTTAGTAGTTCTTGGAAACTACACTGCATTAGGCCTACAAATTGGGTATGGGGTGTAGAGAGATGGTGTGTTCCACTCCAAGGTGTTCCCCAGGTTTCCTCGCCAATGCTTCGATCTTCATGCTCTCGTTTAGTAGTTGTTGGAAACTACACTGCATTAGGCCTACAAATTGGGTATGGGGTGTAGAGAGATGGTGTGTTCCACTCCAAGGTGTTCTCCAGGTTGCCTTTCCTGAGCTTCGATCTTCCGGCTCTCGTTTAGTAGTTCTTGGAAACTACACTGCATTAGGCCTACAAATTGGGTATGGGGTGTAGAGAGATGGTGTGTTCCACTCCAAGGTGTTCTCCAGGTTGCCTTTCCTGAACTTCTATCTTCAGGCTCTCATTAAATTGTGGTTAAACGGAACAACTGCATTTGGCGTACTAGTTGGTTTGGGGCCTACTATCGGTGTCTGCCACTCCTTGCTGTTCTCCTGGTTTCCTGTCCTGAAATTCCGTTTTCAGGCGCTCGTTAAGTAGTTGTTAATGTTAGACTGCATTTTGCCTACTAGTTGGGTTGGGGCCTACTATCGGTGTCTGCCACTCCTTGCTGTTCTCCTCCACTGAACAAAGCTGTGCCGCCTGTTTACTACGGTTGCCAATTTTGAACTGCATTTCGACTACTTACTGATTTGGGCCTACTCTCTGTGTCAGCCTCTCATTCCAGTTGTCCTCCACTGCAATGCCCCCTGGTTATTCCTGTGTTACCAATTTTGAACTGCATTTAGCCAACTTTATTCTTTGGGCCTATATCTGTGTTTCCTCCTCATCCTGCCCATTGCCCAGCCAGTGATAGATGAGTCTGCTGGTACATTGACCCATAACGCAACATTCCCCGTGCACGCTACACAACAACATTGTGACCCTGCTGACAGTCAGGTTGCTCTTCCCGCATACCATACCACCTTACACGGGGACAAAGAGGAAGGTGCAGATGAAAGTGCAGGTTCCTTCATCAGGTGGGGGGGAGGAATACTAGTTGGCGACGTCACTGGCACAGGGCCTCTCATAGTACGCAAAAGTGTTGCTGCCGGTGGGAGGCGCCCCCGCCGTGCAAACACACCGCTGTACTTTGAGGGGCCCTGTGCCAGTGCCAATGCCAACGAGTGGGCCCCCCCTGCTTGCTCAGGTTCACAGCACTTGCAAAGTTGAAATACTTACCTCTCCCTGCTCCACTGCCGTGACGTGGTCCAGATTTCCTGGGCCCACTAATTACTTGAACCAGCCCTACCCACCACAACTTTAGCCATATGACCCCCAATTTCAAATGCCTTCCAATTATTATAAGGTAAATTACGCTTGACAAGCTTCATTAAGAAGAATGGATGGTTTTGACATTAAAATGGGCACTCTAGGTGTTTTCCTGGCCCCCACTCACTGCCGACTATGCTGCCCCATTGACTTGCATTGGGTTTCGTGTTTCGGTCGATCCCGACTTTACGTCATAATCGGCCGATTTCACTCGACCCGACTTTTGAGATAGTCGGGTTTCGCAAAACCCGGCTCGACTCTAAAAAGGTCAAGGTCGCTCAACTCTAGTCGAGAGTAACGCTGCTATCTCCTTATAGTCCCAGTCGGGGTTTCATTGGAATTGCATCATTCGGAGATTTAGATGGAAACCTCAATGTAAGAGCCCAGTGTAGAGCACCAGATAAATGTGATCCAAAATGTTATGTAAAATGTTCCCAATAATAGCTTTAACTCAATCCATAAAAAACCAGGTCCCCACTCAGGTCCGTCATCTGTCAATGGAAATTTAGGGTGCTTCCATGTTACTGGTAGCACAAAGGTTCTAGAAAAGCGCTGTGGAAAGGTTCTGGAAAATCGCCATGGCTCATCATCCTTGCAAAAAAATTCCATGTAATAATATAAGGGTATTACAATTGCAGGTTTGCAATTTTAACTTAACAACTGCACCTGTTTGAACTTGTTACCTGTATAAAAGACACCTGTCCACACAATCAATCAATCACACTTCAACCTCTCCACCATGGCCAAGACCAAAAAAGCTGTCTAAGGACACCAGGGGCAAAATTGTAGACTTGCAAAAGAATGGGATGGATAATAGGACAATAAGCAATCAGCTTGGTGAAAAGGCAACAACTGTTGTCACAAATTATTGGAAAATGGAAGAAACACAAGATAACGGTCAATCTTCCTCTGGGGCTCCATGCAAGATTTCACCTTGTAGTGTAAGGATGATTCTGAGAAAGGTAATAAATAAGCCGAGAGCTACACAGGAGAACCTGGTCAATGACCTAAAGAGAGCTGGGGCCATGGTGTCAAACATTGCAGTTAGTAACACACTACCTCGTCATGGATAAAAATCTTGCAGGTCACACAAGGTCCCCCTGCTCACTCCAGCACATGTCCAGAAGAAAGGACGACTGCACCGTTTTGAAGGGAGGATAAATGGGGTCATATATCTCAAGATTTTGGCCAACAACGTCCTTCCCTCAGTAAGAGCATTGGAGATAGGTTGTGGCTGAGTCTTCAAGCATGACAATAACCTGAAACAAATAGCCAGAGCAACTAAGGAGTGGCTCAGTAAGAGGCACTTGAAGGTTCTGAAGAGGCCTAGCCAGTCTCCAGATGTGAACTTAATAGAAAATCTTTGGAGACAGCTGAACCTCAATGTTGCCCAGCGTCAGCTCTGAAACCTGAAAGATCTGGAGAAGATCTATATGGAGGAGTGGGCCAAAATCCCTACTGCAGAGTGTATCAAATACATATTTCATGCAATAAAATGCAAACTAATTATGTAAAAATCATATAACATGATTTTCTGGATATTTTGATTGAAGTGTACCTACCTATGATAAAAATTATAGACCTCTCCATTTTTTGGAAGTGGGAAAACGTGCAAAATTGGCAGTGTGTCAAATATTTATTTTCCCCACTGTAGCAGGGTCACAATATATAGGATTATGTCAGCACAGCAAAACTTTTTTTAGCACATCCAATTGTGAAACTCATTATTTCAAGATTTATTGATTAAAGTGTATTCTGTTCATGGGATACCCTTTTTAAGGCTGGCTGTCTTGTTTAATCCCTATAGACCTTGCCCTGCCCACCTCCTCCTTTTACAGACCCAAGGTCCATCTCTTCTTATCATCTCCTCCTTCTTGTTTATATTGTGGAGTCGCTCTGCACATTGATGGATGATGCCTATGCTATAGCTGGTGCTGGAGAAAAGGACTAGAGAGCAGGGAGGAGGAGCTACCGAAGTAATCACACAGCCACACCACGACGGGATGAGTCCAGTAAGCCCTGCGTGCGTTTTTGCCTGCATTCACTCAATACACAGATTATAAAGTTTATTTAATTTAAAAGAAAATCAAAAGCTAACTAGAGATTAATGGCAGTGCGCTAATGGTCTGGGGCCCAGGATTCAGATCCAAATACTTAGTAACGTCCTTGGTAGGAGCACAGTGGCACTGAAGTTGGCCAAATCCAGCAATGAGCCAGATTCAGACTAGTTATTATAAGCTATGTGGGCCTCTACTGAAACACTGCAGAGGTGGCTCGTAGTCTTGACAACCAGCAGTAAAGAATAAAATAAAAAAATAATCCTTTCTTGAAGAAAGACAGGATTTTTAATAACAAGTAAATTACAAGGTTTCTTGATTTTACGAGCAATTTAACATGTTTACCATTTACGGTATGAAAGGGAATATAAACCTGAATGTGTTTTTCTTTCTTTTTCTTCCACTCATTTGAATGGGTGAAAAATGCTGCAAAACCGCTGAAATAATTGATAAGCTGCGGATTTGAAAAAAAGCACTTTGAACTTTCCTGGTACGGTAAGGTGCAGCGTTTTTCCCGTGTTTTCAACTTACAACCATACTTCCTCTACATCTAAATAATTTGATTTAAAAAAAGCCAGGGAGGAAACCAGCAAAACTTTTCTGTAGTCGTGATACTGATATTGTCACGTCAAGCCTTTGGACTTGGGCTATTCTTTCCCAACCTAAAATAGGTGTTCAATCTATTATCTCAAAATCAAGGGAGTCTTTTAGGGGCAGTGATGACAAGCTGACGGATGTCGGAGACTGCTTACATGGTCATCTACTTAACAGCTGTGTTAATGATAATCTTATAACTGATTTGTATCTACGATCTACTTAAAAGGATCATAGTCATATTTAACGCTTTTAATATTATTTCCTATGGAGATTCTGTTTTATCCCCAGGGAGGTGAGGAAAACATCTGCTGCTTCTGTTGTTGTGAAGAATATACCAGTTGGAACAGAAGTTGCTATAACTATAGTTTCCAGTTGTATGACAGCTGCAGAGTCCCCCGAGTGCACTGTTTACTTGTCATGGCACAAGCAGATGAAAATGCTATGTTTCCAGTGTCGGCTCTGCTAGCAAGTATCAGCTGTCTGGAACTTGCTTAACATAGTAACATAGTTAGTATGGCCGAAAAAAGACATTTGTCCATCCAGTTCAGCCTATATTCCATCATAATAAATCCCCAGATCTACGTCCTTCTACAGAACCTAATAATTGTATGATACAATATTGTTCTGCTCCAGGAAGACATCAAGGCCTCTCTTGAACCCCTCGACTGAGTTCGCCATCACCACCTCCTCAGTCAAGCAATTCCAGATTCTCACTGCCCTAACAGTAAAGAATCCTCTTCTATGTTGGTGGAAAAACCTTCTCTCCTCCAGACGCAAAGAATGCCCCCTTGTGCCCGTCACCTTCCTTGGTATAAACAGATCCTCAGCGAGATATTTGTATTGTCCCCTTATATACTTATACATAGTTATTAGATCGCCCCTCAGTCGTCTTTTTTCTAGACTAAATAATCCTAATTTCGCTAATCTATCTGGGTATTGTAGTTCTCCCATCCCCTTTATTAATTTTGTTGCCCTCCTTTGTACTCTCTCTAGTTCCATTATATCCTTCCTGAGCACCGGTGCCCAAAACTGGACACAGTACTCCATGTGTGGTCTAACTAGGGATTTGTACAGAGGCAGTATAATGCTCTCATCATGTGTATCCAGACCTCTTTTAATGCACCCCATGATCCTGTTTGCCTTGGCAGCTGCTGCCTGGCACTGGCTGCTCCAGGTAAGTTTATCATTAACTACGATCCCCAAGTCCTTCTCCCTGTCAGATTTACCCAGTGGTTTCCCATTCAGTGTGTAATGGTGATATTGATTCCTTCTTCCCATGTGTATAACCTTACATTTATCATTGCTAAACCTCATCTGCCACCTTTCAGCCCAAGTTTCCAACTTATCCAGATCCATCTGTAGCAGAATACTATCTTCTCTTGTATTAACTGCTTTACATAGTTTTGTATCATCTGCAAATATCGATATTTTACTGTGTAAACCTTCTACCAGATCATTAATGAATATGTTGAAGAGAACAGGTCCCAATACTGACCCCAGCGGTACCCCACTGGTCACAGCGACCCAGTTAGAGACTATACCATTTATAACCACACTCTGCTTTCTATCACTAACCCAGTTACTAACCCATTTACACACATTTTCCCCCAGACCAAGCATTCTCATTTTGTGTACCAACCTCTTGTGCGGCACGGTATCAAACGCTTTGGAAAAATCGAGATATACCACGTCCAATGACTCACCGTGGTCCAGCCTATAGCTTACCTCTTCATAAAAACTGATTAGATTGGTTTGACAGGAGCGATTTCTCATAAACCCATGCTGATATGGAGTTAAACAGTTATTCTCATTGAGATAATCCAGAATAACATCCCTCAGAAACCCTTCAAATATTTTACCAACAATAGAGGTTAGACTTACTGGCCTATAATTTCCAGGTTCACTTTTAGAGCCCTTTTTGAATATTGGCACCACATTTGCTATGCGCCAGTCCTGCGGAACAGACCCCGTCGCTATAGAGTCCCTAAAAATAAGAAATAATGGTTTATCTATTACATTACTTAGTTCTCTTAGTACTCGTGGGTGTATGACATCCGGACCCGGAGATTTATCTATTTTAATCTTATTTAGCCGGGAAAGGAGGGAAATACAAGAAATCTGCGCTCAACTAGGTCATTCATTCCCAAAAGTGTAAAACCTCTGGATTTGCAAAGCTTCTTTACTAAAGTATTATAAAAAGTCAAATCAGTGGTAATGCAAAGTGTTTGACATTTGATGAGAATATTTGGAACGGCATCAAGACCATTTACTTTACCTATTTTTATTCACCTTAAACAGAAACTGATAGCTTTCTAGGCCCCCAAACTGCCACCATGTAATTATTGCTATTTGTATAGCTAGTTTTATACACTTCATTACTAGACCTGACTCTGACTCAGCCAGGCGTTAGTGCTGGTGCAGCAAATCTCCCAGCTGGCTGTGCCTCTATACCACCACTGCTTCCTAGGGTATTTAACAGTGCACTGATGAAGCCACAGTGCCTACATCCGGGTTCCTGCACATCAGTAGGGAGACAGAGATTTTCAAAGAGCAAATGAGTGTGATAACAAGATTAGTGGGATGATTAGTCTGTGGAAAACAACACCACCATGTCCAATCACCCACTAATAAGCATATTTCAGTTAGGAAATTGTTCATTGGTATAAGCAGTAAGGAATAAAAGTATACAAAGGAACTGTTAGGAAGGGTATAAAATAGCAATAAAAATTGGTGGCAGTTTGAGGGGCCTGGGTGGCTGTCAGTTTCCCTTTAAATGAGTTCCAACATTCTGTGGTGCCATTAGTTACAGTCTATATTTTATACGTGGAGGAAGTATACAGATGTAATTATGAGTTGGGTAAGTCACCAGTCTGCTGCTTCCTTCATTGCTGCATGTAGGCTGTTGGAAATTCTACTGATGGTACCCTTACTGAAATGTTGTAGTATTTGATCTACCACTCTGCACTACTCAAGATTAGAGTTGAGCGACTTTACTTTTTTCGGATCGAGTCGGGTTTCGCGAAACCCGACTTTGTCAAAAGTCGGGTCTGGTGAAATCGGCAGATTATTGCGAAAAGTCGGGGGCCGACTGAAACACGAAACCCAATGCAAGTCAATGGGGAATCAAAGTCGGCAGTGAGTGGAGGACAGGAAAACACCTACAGTGCCCATTTTAATGCCAAAAACATAAATTATTATTACTTAAGCGTGTCAATCTTAATTTACTTTATAATAATAGTTAGGCATTGAAAACTGGGGTCATTTGGCTAAAGCTGTGGGGGGTAGGGCTGGCTCAAGATTTTCGTGGGCCCAGGAAACGCGGAATACGTCACAGCGGTGGAGCAGGGAGAGGTAAGTATTTTGACTTTGCAAGTGCTGTGATCCTGAGTAATCAGGGGGGGCCCACTCGTTGGCACTGGCACAGGACACCTCATAGTACACCGGTGTGTTTGACGGCAGGTGGCGCCTCCCACTGGCAGAGACACTTTTGCGTACTATGAGGGGCCCTGTGCCAGTGACGTCGCCAACGAGTATGCTCCCCCACCTGATGAAGGAATTTGCACTTTCATCTGCACCTTCCTCTTTGTCCCCGTGTAAGGTGGTATAGTATGCGGGAAGGGGAACCTGACTTTCAGCAGGGTCATATTCTGGCTGTGTAGAGTACAAGGGGAATGTAGTGGTCTGGGTCGATGTACCAGCAGACTCATCTAGCAGTGGCTGGGCAATGGGCAGGATGAGGAGGAAACACAGATATAGGCCCAAATAATAAAGTAGGCTAAATTCAGTTCAAAATTGGTAACAGGACTAAACAGGCGGCATTGCTTTGTTCAGTGGAGGACAACTGTAATGAGTGGCAGACACAGTTAGTAGGCCCAAATAATAAAGTAGGCTAAATGCTGTTCAAAATTGGTAACAGGACTAAACAGGTGGCATAGCCAGGTACAGGGCTGGGCTCCTCTGCTGAGTAGCAGACAGTGGTAGTAGGCGCAAAGTATTAACTGGTCTAAATGGAGGCCAGGGCCCCTGTATATTTTAACTATCATCTATCATTTTAGCAAATTTGTATTGGCAGTGACATTGAAGGATTTAACAGCACAGACTACACAGTGGTGGAGCAGGGAGAGGTAAGTATTGCAATTGGTAGAGCACTGTTCGAGCTGGGGGGGAACACTCTCTCGTGGGTGGCAGTACTGGCACAGGGCCCCTCATATTACGAGGGTGTGTCTGACATTGGTTGTGCACCACCACCGTCAGAGACACTTCATTGTACTATGAGGGGCCCTGTGCCAGTGCCGTCGCCCAAGAGTGGGCCCACCCACCTGTCCAGGCAAACGGCACTCACACGAGTGCTTGCGCCAGGTGGTGACCACGGCCCTGTGGGGGGAGTCAGCCCATTTAGGGAGGTATAAAAATGGCCTATGGTGGACATTCAGCAGCTGCAAATGGAGGAATTGGAGAAGTCAGTAAGAGGAGGCCAAAAGCAAGACATTTTTCAGGCAAGCTACATGTCAGCAGGGGAAGGTGGGGCAAAATAATTTGAAATCCATGATTGGTTCATTTTAATGAAGGTTAGATCATCAACATTCTGGGTAGCCAGACGTGTCCTTTTTTCGGTCAGTATTGAACCAGCAGCACTGAAGGCTCTTTCTGATAGCACACTAGCAGCAGGGCAAGTGAGCTACTGTAATGCATGTAAGAGGAGGCGAAAGAGCTAGAGGCTGAGTCAGCAAGGAAAGCCAAAACTTTTTCCTGCTGCTAAGGATTTAAAAGCTGTTTTCCTTCTCCCAGATAAGGGAGCTTTCGAGGCCTTGTGTAGCCAGACGATGATGCTGGCTCAACACCTCCAGCCTTAGGTGCTATTGTGCTTTTGCCATTACCACCAGATGCACCACCACCATCATCAGTACCAGCTGGCAACCAACGTCCACGGGCTCTTCCACCAGACTTTCTCATTTTTTGGAAAATCTAACCAAAATAACAACCCAATGTATATAACAACGTAATCTAAGTGGCAGAAAGTGGCTGGCTGACATACGACAAACTAACAGGACTGAAGTATATCCACTTTGTGAGAATTAGAATCTCCCTTTTTTTGGGGAGACTGAACCAAAACTCAGGCCCGGTGTATATAACAATGCAATCTAAGTGGCAGAAAGTGGCTGGCTGACATACGACAAACTAACAGGACTGAAGTATATCCACTTTTTGAGAAATTGAATCTCACTTTTTTGGGGGGAGACTGAACCAAAACCCAAGCCCAATGTATAAAACAACACAATGTAAGTGGCAGAAAGTGGCTGGCTGATATACGACAAACTAACAGGACTGTTGTGAATTCCGCTTTTGGGCTCCCTCCGGTGGTTGTAAGTGGCACTTTTGTGAGTTCTGCTCTTGGGCTCCCTCCGGTGGTTTTAAGTGGTATGGCTGCTCCTTGGATTTAGCAGTCTGCAGCTGCTTCCACTGATTGTCTTTCTGCTCGGCTATTTATGCCTGGCTCTTCCCTTCTTCCAGTGCCACTTGTCAATGGTTCCTGGTTGAATTCACATCTCTCTTGGATTTCCCTGTTATCCTGACCAGTTCAGCAAAGTTAAGTCCTTGCTTGCTCTTTTCTGTCCACAGGTTGTGGACTTATCCGTTCTGTGCTTTCTATGTTTTGTCCAGCTTGTCAGTATGGATTAATTCAGTGAAGCTGGAAGCTCTGGGAAGCAGATTTACCCTCCACACCTTTAGTCAGGTGTGGAGATTTTTGTAAAATCTGTGTGGATTTTTTTATAGCTTTTTATACTGACCGCACAGTATTCCATCCTGTCCTATATATCTAGCTAGACTGGCCTCCTGTGTTACATCCTGGTTTCATTCTGTGTATGTCTTTTCCCTCTCCACTCACAGTCATTACTTGTGGGGGGCTATCTATCCTTTGGGGATTTTCTCCGAGGCAAGATAGTTTTCCTGTTTCTATCTTTAGGGGTAGTTAGTTCTCAGGCTGTGACGAGGTGCCTAGGGAGTGTCAGGAGCATCCCACGGCTTCTTCTAGTGTTGTGTTGAGCTTAGGGACTGCGGTCAGTACAGGTACCACTTCCTTCAGAGCTCGTCCCATGTTGCTCCTAAACCAACAGTTCATAACACAGGACTGAAGTACAGTTAGGTCCATATGTATTTGGACAGAGACAACATTTTTCGAATTTTGGTTATAGACATTACCACAATGAATTTTAAACAACACAGTTCAGATGCAGTCGAAGTTCAGACTTTCAGCTTTCATTTTAGGGTATCCACATTAAAATTGGATGAAGGGTTTAGGAGTTTCAGCTCCTTAACATGTGCCACCCTGTTTTTAAAGGGACCAAAAGTAATTGGACAGATTCAATATTTTAAATAAAATGTTCATTTTTAGTACTTGGTTGAAATCCCTTTGTTGGCAATGACTGCCTGAAGTCTTGAACTCATGGACATCACCAGACGCTGTTTCCTCCTTTTTGATGCTCTGCCAGGCCTTCACTGCGGTGGTTTTCAGTTGCTGTTTGTTTGTGGGCCTTTCTGTCTGAAGTTTAGTCTTTAACAAGTGAAATGCATGCTCAATTGGGTTGAGATCAGGTGACTGACTTGGCCATTCAAGAATATTCCACTTCTTTGCTTTAATAAACTCCTGGGTTGCTTTGGCTTTATGTTTTGGGTCATTGTCCATCTGTAGTATAAAACGACGACCAATCCGTTTGCTGCATTTGGCTGGATCTGAGGACACAGTATGGCTCTGAATACCTCAGAATTCATTCGGCTGCTTCTGTCCTGTGTCACATCATCAATAAACACTAGTGACCCAGTGCCACTGGCAGCCATGCATGCCCAAGCCATCACACTGCCTCCGCCGTGTTTTACAGATTATGTGGTATGCTTTGGATCATGAGCTGTACCATGCCTTCGCCATACTTTTTCTCTTTACATCATTCTGGTAGAAGTTGATCTTGGTTTCATCTGTCCAAAGAATGTTCTTCCAGAACTGTGCTGGCTTTTTTAGATGTTTTTTTTATCAAAGTCCAGTCTAACCTTTTTATTCTTGATGCTTATGAGTGGCTTGCACCGTGCAGTGAACCCTCTGTATTTACTTTCATGCAGTCTTCTCTTTATGGTAGATTTGGATATTGATACGCCGACCTCCTGGAGAGTGTTGTTCACTTGGTTGGCTGATGTGAAGGGGTTTCGCTTCACTACAGAGATTATTCTGCGATCATCCACCACTCTTGTCTTCTGTGGGCGCCCAGGTCTTTTTGCATTGATGAGTTCACCAATGCTTTCTTTCTTTCTCAGGATGTACCAAACTGTAGATTTTGCCACTCCTAATATTGTAGTAATTTCTCAGATGATGTTTTTCTGTTTTTGCAGCTTAAGGATGGCTTGTTTCACCTGCATGGAGAGCTCCTTTGACCGAATGTTTACTTCACAGCAAAACCTTCCAAATGCAAGCACCACACCTCAAATCAACTCTAAGCCATTTATCTGCTTAATTGAAAATGACATAATGAGGGGATTGCCCACACCTGTACATGAAATAGCCTTGGAGTCAATTGTCCAATTACTTTTGGTCCCTTTAAAAACAGGGTGGCACATGTTAAGGAGCTGAAACTCCTAAAGCCTTCATCCAATTTTAATGTGGATACCCTCAAATGAAAGCTGAAAGTCTGAACTTCAACTGCATCTGAATTGTTTTGTTTAAAATTCATTGTGGTAATGTCTATAACCAAAATTCGAAAAATGTTGTCTCTGTCCAAATATATATGGACCTAACTGTATATCCACTTTGTGAGAATTTGAATCTCACTATGTTTTTTGGGAGACTGAACCAAAACTCAGGCCCTGTGCATAAAACAACACAATGTAAGTGGCAGAAAGTGGCTGGCTGATATACGACAAACTAACAGGACTGAAGTATATCCACTTTATGAGAATTTGAAACTCACTTTTTTTGGGGGGAGACTGAACCAAAACTCGTCACCGCTCTGCTTTCCGGCCGCTGTGCTTACACAGGGCAGAGAAGCAGAGCGCCGAGGGACAGACAGCGGAAGGTAAGTATGTAGTGTTTGTTTTTTTCTTACTTTTACGCTGGTAACCAGGGTAAACATCGGGTTACTAAGCGCGGCCCTGCGCTTAGTAACCCGATGTTTACCCTGGTTACCAGCGAAGACATCGCTGAATCGGCGTCACACACGCCGATTCAGCGATGTCAGCAGGAAGTCCAGCGACGAAATAAAGTGCTGGACTTTCTGCAGCGACCAACGACATCACAGCAGGATTCTGATCGCTGCTGTGTGTCAAACTGAACGATATCGCTAGCCAGGACGCTGCAACGTCACGGATCGCTAGCGATATCGTTCAGCGTAACGGTACCTTAAGTTACTAGGTCGACCACACTGAGAATACTGTGCACAGTTCTGGTCTCCGGTGTATAAGAAAGACATAGCTGAACTAGAGCGGGTGCAGAGAAGAGCGACCAAGGTTATTAGAGGACTGGGGGGTCTGCAATACCAAGATAGGTTATTACACTTGGGGCTATTTAGTTTGGAAAAACGAAGACTAAGGGGTGATCTTATTTTAATGTATAAATATATGAGGGGACAGTACAAAGACCTTTCTGATGATCTTTTTAATCATAGACCTGAGACGGGGGCATCCTCTACGTCTGGAGGAAAGAAGGTTTAAGCATAATAACAGATGCGGATTCTTTGCTGCAAGAGCAGTGAGACTATGGAACTCTCTGCCGTATGATGTTGTAATGAGTGATTCATTACTTAAATTTAAGAGGGGACAGGATACCTTTCTGGAAAAGTATAATGTTACAGGGTATATATACTAGATTCCTTGTTAGGGTGTTGATCCAGGAAACTAGTCTGATTGCCGTATGTGGAGTCGGGAAGGAATTTTTTTCCCCAATGTGGAGCTTACTCTTTGCCACATGTTTTTTTTTGCCTTCCTCTGGATCAACATGTTAGGGCATGTTAGGGTAGGCTATGGGTTGAACTAGATGGACTTATAGTCTTCCTTCAACCTTCATAGCTATGTAACTATGTAACTATGTAATGAGATCTGGATTCACCAATAATTGAATATTGATCTGATAAGTAGTTCAGGCTTTCAGTGAAGACTGATACATGATATAATAACATACATAGTAACATAATTAGTAAGGCCGATAAAAGACATTTGTCCATCCAGTTCAGCCTATATTCCATCATAATAAATCCCCAGATCTACGTCCTTCTACAGAACCTAATAATTGTATGATGCAATATTGTTCTGCTCCAGGAAGACATCCAGGCCTCTCTTGAACCCCTCAACTGAGTTCGCCATTACCACCTCCTCAGGCAAGCAATTCCAGATTCTCACTGCCCTAACAGTAAAGAATCCTCTTCTATGTTGGTGGAAAAACCTTCTCTCCTCCAGACGCAAAGAATGCCCCCTTGTGCCCGTCACCTTCCTTGGTATAAACAGATCCTCAGCGAGATAATGTTGAAATTGTCCCTGTCGTTTCAACAACTTTGTGCAAATCAATTGTCTTAATCAAAGGAATATGCTTCTTTCTCCACATATGAGCCACTTCTACTTCCCTTGGCTCCTGAGCTCATCATTCATTCAGAAAAACAGCTAAAATCCAACTAGCTCAAGAAAAGTACAAAAAGAGGGGGGATACAGCTCATCAGTCTAGCGGCTTGTGTATTAGATGATTTTGAGCAATCTTTGACACCTATTGACAGGTGGAGTGAAACCTAATGAATCTAAACAGATGATAGAATTCTAGCACCTAGTATTAAAGGGAATCTCAATTCACACTGCCAAGCATGAATCAAAGTCTAAAATATGGTTAGAAGATCGGGCAAGAGACCATAGCAAAGACAAGACTACTCCAGTGACAACGTCATCCAGCTGGTCCCAGCACCACTCCTGGTGATTGGTAGAGCTCTGCCATAGAAAAAGACCTGTCAATCACTTGAAGTAGCGCTTGGAAATTTCAATGATGCTGCCACATTACTATTCTTTTCTCTAATCCCTGACTCGATCGTCAAACTATATTTTCTCTGAATCATACAGCCAGGTTCTGATTCATGGCTTGGGCAGCATGAATCACGTGACAGGTCCCCTATAAGCATACACACACCAAAACTGTGTGTGCTCTGCTCATGATTGTAGCACATGGCTGTATGTGTTTAATCATGATTGAATAAAATAATTTCATATCTAAACTACACACTAGAATCTTATCAATTTTTTTGCATTTCTCTACATAGGTGCCACGTAGAGACACACAACTTTTCCCATCTTTTTAGTGACAGAGCCAATTTGTTACATAATGACTAGTGTTGAGCATTCCGATACTGCAAGTATCGGGTATCGGCCGATACTTGCTGTATCAGAATTCCGATACCGAGTTCCGATATTTTTGTGATATCGGAAATCGGTATCGGAGTGTGCGGTGCATATGGTTCCAAGGGTCTGGAGGAGAGGAAACTCTCCTTCAGGCCCTGGGATCCATATTAATGTAAAAAATAAAGAATAAAAATGAAAAATATGGCTATACTCACCCCTCCAAAGAACCCAGGCTGTCACCGCAGTAAGCGTCCGCCTCCATTCCTGAGAATGTAGTGAGTGAAGGACCTTCGATGAGGTCGCGGTCAGGTGAGCGGTCACGTGAGCGGTCAGGTGAGCGGTCACGTGAGCGGTCAGGTGACCAGTCACCTGACCGCGACGTCATCGAAGGTCCTTCACTCTCTGCAATTCTCAGGAACGGAGGCGGACGCTTGCAGCGGTGACAGCCAGGGTCCTTCGGAGGGGTGAGTATAGCCATATTTTTTATTTTTATTCTTTATTTTTTACATTAATATGGATCCCAGGGCCTGAAGGAGTTAAACCCTAACTTTAGCCCAACGTGTGTAGCCTAACCTTAATGGAAAAATAGAAATAAATACATTTTTAATTGTATTATTTTTGCCTAACTAAAGGGGTGATAAAAGGGGGTTTGATTTTCTATTTTTTTTATTTTGATCACTGTGATAGGGTTTATCACAGTGATCAAAATGAACCAATAGGGAAAATTTCCTATTATTTCCGGGGGCTGGCCGGCAGATCTCGGTGGGCGCACTGCACACGCACCCGCCATTTTCTTCCCAGAAAAAGATGCTGCGATCACATCAGAGGAGAAGAGGAGAGAGAAAGTAGATGGGAAATTGGACTTTTTTGCGGTTGCTGTTACTCCATGAATAACGGCAATTGCAAAACTGACCCGAATCATGTTCTCTGGAGTCTCAGCTACCCCGAGAAATTATTAATATTTTTGTGCAAAGCATGTTCTAGTCTCTTTCTTGGACCAGCACTCCACCCATTTAGCACAGGTGATTTTAATTAGCAGGAGACTGCAAAGTATGGGGTCTAGCCCATTTTGGCTCTCACTGAAGAGCCGAAGGAAGGTGAGTTTCAGTGCTCCTTTCATTTTGATGCTGGTGCTGTGTGGCGGCAATTGTTGCTGTGGCTTTGTGCTGGTGGGGCGGCGCGGTCTGGAGTCATGGGGGCTCAGTCTCGCAGCATGGGTGTTGTGGTGCAACAGGCCATCCGCCCTGCTGGGGGGGGGCGCTATGCACTTATTTCTCAGCGCCATTGATAAGCAGTGCTGAGGCATAAGTACACTTACCCTGCCGCCGTTAACAGGCGTATCAGCGGTCTTTAATGGGTTAAGAAAACTGTAAACACCTCACTTGTAGAAGTCGACATGTTGTTCCAAAAGCCACATTGTGACTTCGGAAATCAGAATCTCATCATCTGGAAAATGCTTGCCCTTCAAAAATAACTTCATTGTTGAAAAGAGGTGGAAGTCCGATGGTGCGAGGTCGGGTGAATAAGGAGGATCCGGTAGAATTTCAAAACCACAGAAGCATGCTTCTATTTAGGCAACATGTGAGTTGTGAACTAATGCATTGTCTTGCAGAAGGCAGACACCTTTGGTAAGCATGGCACGTCTCTTGGTTTTGATGGCCTCCCGCAATTTCCGCAGCAGTGAAGCATAATATGCCCCAGTGATCATGGTACACTTTGCTAGGAAATCCATCAATACTACTCCGTGCTGGTCCCAAAATACTGTGAGCATAACCTTGCCTGCACGTGCCTTCTTTGGAGGCAGTGAGTCATGATACTTCCATGGCATCGACTGGACTTTAGTCTCAGGTTCATAGCGATGGACCCAACTTTCATCCTGTGTGATCAGTCTGTTGAAAATATCCTCCTGGTTTCCATGGCACATTGTCAATAGAGTCTGAGAGCATTTGACTCGTTCCTGCTTTTGGAAAGGTGCGAGCAGCCGAGGAACCCAGCGAGTGGAAACCTTGTGCATTTGAAGATGGTCTTGGATGATTTTTTCCATGGACCCCACACTAATCTTGACATTTTGGGCTAGGTGGCCAATGATTACCCAGCGATTTTCCAAAATGGCGACCTTTACTTGCTAGATGGTGTGCTCATCAATAGCAGAGTGGGGTTACCCTGGAATTGGAGCTATTTGCACGAAAGTCCAACCACATTTGAATTGATGATGCCAATTCTTGACTACATGATGTGATGGGGAATCATCACCATTAACCTCTTTCATCTCTTCAAACATCTCCTTTGGGGTGCAGCCTTTCAAGTAAAGGAACTTGATGACTGCTCTATGGTCCACTGGGTTCATTATCAAACCTCACACCACTTCAGCACCTATAAAATGAAGACCGTTTTTGGTTAAGAGTTGCAAACTGGCAACCTCGTAACCTATAGAGATGTATATCATTACACATGTGCAGTTTTAGCGTCCTGCAATAAATAGAAGTGGGTCAGGATAAATCTTTAATGAACGCCCCTCGTACATATAAATAACAGATTATTCTGTACAGTTCCCTGAATTGACCGTTACACTTTAAGTACGGCTCTGGCAAAAATTAAGAGACCACTGCAAAATGTTCAGTTTGTCTGTTTTTTGCCTTTATAGGTATATTTTTGAGCAAAATGTAAATTGTTCTTTTATTCTATAGACTTCCGACAAAATGGCTGCAAATTTCAAAGCAAAAATTTTTTCTGAAAAAGAAAAATGGTCAAAATTAAAAAAAACAGTGTTCTCAGACCACAAATAATGCAAAGAAAACAAGTTCATAATCATTTAGAAATAACAATACTAATTTTTTATCTCAGGAAGAGTTCAGAAATCAATATTTTGTGGAATAACCATTAACCATGATTTTTAATCACAGTTTTCATGCGTCTTGGCATGCTTTCCACCAGTTTTTCACACTGCTTCTGGCGCAAAAAATTTAAGCAGTTCTTCTTTGTTTGATGGCTTCTGACTATCCATCATCCTCTTGATAATATTCCAGAGGTTTTCAGTAGGGTTTAGGTCTGGAGATTGGGCTGCCCATGACATGGCTTTGAAGTGGTGGTCTCTTAGAGCTGTATATGGCTGATAAGCACTTAACTAATTGTATTACAATAGTACATGTATTGGTTGGCATTTTGTACTTTCCTATTGTTTACAAAGTTAATTTGGCAGGATTTGATCATTTTCCCCATGTCCACTAATCATACAATAGCTCTATCACATTTTATACCCAATAGCAAAGATACTTATTTTTCAAGGTTAAATCATGCCCTAGTTACTCTAATATTAGGGATAGCAAATAAAGGAAAATGATGATGAGTGACACACAGAAACAGAATTTATCATACATGATCAGATGACTGTGCATTGTCACTTCCCTCATCTGGTTCAGTGTTGTTTTTTATACATACATATATATTAATTAGCATGTGCTTGTTTAGTAAATCTAAGAGAATTTTACGTTAATTTGTGATTTAATTTACAGATATGGAATGCTACAGATCAAAACTAGTTTTCCAAGGTGTGTATAAGAACCCCCCCAAAGAACTTACCTTTTACCAACTGTCCACAATGCTGAAGCATCAGAGTGACTAATGTCTTTTTTGTGTGGCCATGTGAGCTTTACCCAAACTTCCCCTGCAGCTATGAGATCTAGTGGATTATCGCAGCTTGTAAAGTGGTGGTCAGTACTTGAACTATTACAGATCAATGGTTCCCAGTGGAGCATAATTTGTATGGCAGAATAGTTTTGCATCTCCAGGGTCACTGGGTAACTCTCTCATGACCAGCTCACATGACCAGCAAAGCCCTCTCTCTCGCTTGCAGAGTGCAAGTTCTTATAGTCAGTGGCGTCCTCTCTCTCTCTACTGTAGAGACTAGTGTTAAGCGCAAGTGCTCGCTACTTGAGTTTGCATCAGGGTTGCTCGAGGATCCACGATACCTGGTACCTACCTGAGCATCTCGATGCAAACTTGAGTAACGAGCATTTGTACTTATCACTAATGAGGACATATTCAATTTGATGACCTAATGTTATCAAATTTTGTGTACCTCCTCTCTATACCCTTGGATGAAATCCTTAAGAGGTCTAGTTTCCAAAATATAGCGGTTAAGTGGAAGTAAAATTATAATTACAGGATAAATATGACCAATTTCAAGGGTGTAATACCCATGTGATCAGCAACTGATAAAATATAGATCGCTTAAGCATACTTAAAATACTCCCATAGTTTTTGTAATATGGAAAAATGGAGCTGTATGTATAAAAATCTACGTTCCTTTATGTTCCACAATAAGGAAATATACAGATAATGGAAACAAGTCTGCTGGTAAATCAAATCAACACATATAATATCTAGGACATAATACACCAAATGCCACCTAAGTCATTGAAAAAGATATATGCATAAAACCATGTTATATGTCAGAATAATAAGATATGACCAATCCTGGCAATGTAACACAACACAAGTGACTAATACAGTCCTAAAAAAATCTGAAGTGGTCAAGAGAATAAGGCAAGGCAAGACGTCCGACACATGTAACCACAAAAGTTGCTTCCTCAGGGTCTTCAACTTATGTTTTTTTTCTGTCATATAGACCCCTTAAAGTCACTTCAAATGTGAGGTGGTCCCTAAAAAAAATGGTTTTGTAAATTTTATTGGAAAAATGAGAAATTGCTGATCAACTTTGAACCCTTCTAACTTATTAAGAAAAAAATTGTTTCAAAAATGATGCAGATGTAAAGTAGAAATGTGGGAAATGTTATTTATTACTTATTTTGTATGATATAACAATATGAAATTTGCAAAATGTTATAATTTTTGTCATAGTTTTGATATTTTCACAATATCACAAGGCTGCCTAAGGGCTATTTGACCAAGAAGGAGAGTGATGGGATGCTATGCCAGATGACCTGGCCTCCACAGTCACCAGACCTGAGCCCAGTCGAGATGGTTTGGGGTGAGCTGGGCCGCAGAGTGAAGGCAAAAGGGCCAACAAGTGCTAAGCATCTATGGGAACTCCTTCAAGATTGTTGGAAGACCATTCCCGGTGACTACCTCTTGAAGCCCATCAAGAGAATGCCAAGAGTGTGAAAAGCAGTTGTCAAAGCAAAAGGTGGCTACTTTGAAGAACCTGGAATATAAGACATATTTTCAGTTGTTTCACACTTTTTTGTTAAGTATATAATTCCACATGTGTTAATTCATAGTTTTGATGCCTTCAGTGTGAATGTACAATTTTCATTCATGAAAATACAGAAAAATCTTTAAATGAGAAGGTGTGTCCAAACTTTTGGTCTGTACTGTATATTATATAACTGCCAAAGATACTCATCTATGGACAGATCTGTTCAAAATTGACCTCTTCAAAAAGGAGCAAAGCTTCTTGGTATCTACGGGAGAAACTAACAACCTCATGAAATATTGCTGTCCTTTAGGCCTCATTCAAATTTTCACATAGGAAAGAAAATATGCGGCACTCAACCCAATTCAGCAGTGGAAAGCGTGAATTTTAATGGAAAACATAAACAGATAAAAATCTGTTACAACATCACGTAAGCAGGAGGGTGCGGTGTTGGAGCTTGGACGACGGCCGTTTCGCACAGCAGGTGCTTTGACGGGTCAAATTTTCACTTGTGCAAAAAACAGTCCAAATTTCATCAATGTTTTGATCTGAGTTTCCTCAGTGTTTGGTCAGTATTTGAAGACAGTTTTTACCATCAGTGCTTCATTAGTGATTTTCACTGATGGAAAAAAATACAATAAATACATTACAAAGCTTCTACTATGCATTACAGTGTTATACAGTATATGCCATTGATGTGCTGTCCATGATTACAAAGAAGCCATAGACTTGTAAGGATAATTTTCACCCGTTGCTCTGATCAAAAATGGACATATCTCTGTGGGTTTTTGTGGACCCACAGTGTTTAAAAAAACTTGGACATGTGAGTAGCAATATAGATTATAATGGGTACATGTGTGAGAAACACGAATAGAACAAATAGAACATGTATGAACGTGAAACGGACTTCTGAATGAGGCCCTAGGTGAAAGTTGAAAGCGATCTAGATAAAGGCAAATCTGATGTTGAAAATTGAGATTTTTGCTCCTGTGCAACTGTCACGGGGATACCACGACAGAGTGGGGTCAGATGATCGTAGCATCCGATGACACATACACCTGAATGGCTATTAGCAGTTCGGGTTTCTTTGCTCTGGCGCTGCAAAGGGTAAGCTGCTTAGTTGGACTCCTGAAGTTCTCTGTCTTGCACTGTATCAGCTGATCTGAGTTTGTTACTCCCAGGAGGTATAAGAACCCTCCTCCTTTCTTCTGACCTTGCCAGTGATGGTTCATGCTGCCTGGTTTGGTGTTAGAGGAGAAATTAGTGCTTGAAGTAGACGTTAGGAGTGTTGTTCATGAGATTATTGTGTGGAGCTGGTTTGCATGCTTCGCCTTATACTCACCTATTTGGTTTCTTTTACCAATTCCTCCCCTGTGTTCCACTCTGTTGTATTGTGCAATTGTATGATTGTAGTCTTCATTTATCCCTGTCTGTCTTCCCTTTGTCTGCTTACTGTTATCCTATATGTCCCCACATTTAGGAAGGAACACATAAGGGTTAAGTTAGGAGCATAGCAAGGTAGGTTACCCCAGCGTCTCCACCTTCCTGGGTAATCTGGGGAACAGGGATAGACTAGGACAATTCCTAGTTCGAGGGATCAGGTAGGCACAGTACCTTGTCACTATGTGGCAGCATCTCTGCTAATCATTGCTCATGGAATACAGATAAAAAAGTGCACCATAAAGTTTCAGAATTGTGAGAAACCTAAAATATAAGAAATTGAGTGCGTGCTGGCATGTGTTTTGCGACATCCTCTTTGGCTTACTAATTATAACTGTAAAATTGCAGGTGAATGACAGTCGCTTAAACAGTAATTCTGTTCTTTGCAGCTGCAGCTGCTTGCTGGCTTAATATTGTAATTGATAGATGCTGCCAGTCGCTTAGGCGGATGGAAATTAATACTTAAATTACCATTGTTAGAGGGCATGATCACATTATCTCGTTTACATTTTTCATCTTGAAACCGGTTAGAATGTATGTTTATTCTCAAACAGAAAATCAACTAAATTCGGCAGAGTCAAGGCAAAGCAATCAGGAATGCATTTATGTGGTGAAACACCGCTAAAGACAAATAGAGGGTAGATGGCTTAGATTAAATCTCATCAACGACTGTGAAATGTGACAAGAAGCAACTGCTAATTCTGGAATATTGATCGATGTGTCCGGTATGGAAGCCTGAAACTCTATCTTTGCTAAGGGAAATATTCATTTTTCACATGTTTATGGGATCAAGAGCACAGGATAAGGTTAACTGTAACATTATTCTACATAGTAAGGCCACTGTTAGTTGACCCTACTGTGGCCAAATTATAGTCTCAATACCTGGCCCTTCATTAGTTCTGAAAAGCTAATCACCATGACCTGTGGTTGTCTAGCAACTTAGCTGCAACCGTATTTTGTGATAACTAGAAATAAGTTTGTCGCACATATCCGAACCCCATTGAATTCAATGGGAGACAAAACCAAAGACATACACATCACGTTTATAAGGCCAAAATAATGCCAAAACAGCTCAAACTGAGGTCAGACACCAGGAAAAGTGTCAACAATTGACTCAGAGTATAAAATACAAATACAAAGTACAAATAATATAATTGCGCAGCATGGATGCATGGGACAAGGACTGAGACAGGGCTAGGACAAGCATTTCTAGCTGAAACATTGATCAGTAAGGGTACGTTCACATTAGCGTTGCGCCGCTGTTGCGTCGGCGACGCAGCGGCGACGCAGCGGCGACGCGCCCCTATGTTTAACATAGGGGACGCGTGCGTTTTTTGGGTGGCGTTTTTCGCCACGTGCGTCGTTTCCGACGCTAGCGTCGGACGCAAGAAAATGCAACAAGTTGCATTTTCTGTGCGTCCGATTTTTGTCAAAAACGACGCACGCGTCGCAAAACGCGCGCGTTTTTGCGCGCGTTTGCGCGCGTTTTAACATGCGTCGCGCGTTGCGTCGCCGACGCAGGGCGGCGCAACGCTAATGTGAACGTACCCTAACAGGTAAATGAGTTACAGGTGTAGGCTTGTTGCTCTGAGAGGTCTGCATAATTCAGACAACACACAGGAGACCCAGCATGAAGTTCAAATATTTCCCAAAATTAGGTCCAGACACCAGGAAAAGTGGCATCAATTGACCCACAGTACAAATGTTATAGTGGTGCGGCAGTCAGGCATTGGCCATGCATGAGAGTGGGTCTGGCCCAGAATTTATAGCTTTGAAATTAGGTAGAAATTAAGAGGTGGGTGAGGGGCCGGTGTAGGCCTGCTGTGCTGGGAGCCCTGCCAAATTCATGTAACACACATGAAGTAGACCCAACTTGGAGTCCAAACATTTAAACAATTTAGGGACAGACAATAGGAAAAGTGTTATCCATTTATCCATAGTAGAAATTTGATAGCGGCGCAGCAACCGTCAGCCATGTGCCTTGCATGAGGTATCAGGATTTGGGCTAGAATTTACAGTTTTTAATTTAAATTTAAATTAAGACATGGTGGGTGAGGGACCAATGAAAGCCTGCTTTGCTGAGAGCCCTGATACCTCATGCAACAGCTCAAACTGCTTTTCTGCTCAGCCACACTCAGGTGGCATAAATATCAGCTTTATGAACCATTATTGTTCGAAACGTTTAAAAATAGTAACACAGGTAGTTGACTGAAAGTAAGTGCAGGCCTGCCGGACTGAGAGCCCTACTGCTACAGTTAACACACATGGAGACCCAACTTGGAGTACAAACATTTCCCAAAATTATTGCCACACACCACTAAAGTCTAATCAATTTCCCCAGAGTAGAAAAAATATTATAGTGCAGTTTTTTTAAAACTTGAGTTACTCTATGGTCTACTTGACTCCCAGTCTTTGGCAGCCGCACAGCAGTATTATTATTATTTATTGTTATAGCGACATTTATTCCATGGCACTTTACATGTGAAAAGGGGCATACACAAAAAAAACAAGGACAATAAACTTAAACATTACAAGCCACTCACTGCTAATGGGGGAGGATGATGATTAGGGTACATCGGGGCTTCCCACACAGAGTGATACAACCATGACAAGCACTGCATCCTTATCCTCAACTCTGTGACAAACAGCAGCTGTGGGTCTGCAGTTCACAGGGCAGCAAGTGTTGGCTTGCCTGGCCCTTTTTGAGCCCGCTCACGTTATTTGCCAACTTTGTAGAAAACGAGTAGAGTAAAAAAGTCCAATAAATTAACTATTACATGCATGAACCGGCACATAAGCAATCAACATGCGTTAGTCTGGGAATATCACTGCCATAAAATAAGGACTACCAGGCTTCGCCATCCACCGACCGCCCCATCAACCACATCTCCTTCTTCTTTTTCCTCTGTCAACGTGGCAAGTGTTCTTGCACAGGTCTCCGTCCACAGAACCTCCACTTGTTTACCTGCTACAGTCATGGTGAGTGTTTGCCCGTCAACTGTTATGGTAGTTGACATGCCTGCTGTTTTTGACTGATCTCAGACACCGAGCACTTCACATCTTTCTCAATCCACCATAACATCCCCGCCTGCACATCACTCACAGTACAGCACAGCATCCTCCCTCTGTCAGCACATCACCCAGCCCTCGTTCGTGCAGTTGTGGTCGCGTAAAATCTTGTGTCCTCCTACGCTTGAACTTCACCGTCTCCAATCTACTATTAATAATAATCTTTATTTATACAGCACAAACATATTCCACAATGCTTTACAAGGCAACAGTTCATATAAAACAGTCATATGTTACAAAGTTAACGATAATCCAATAATTAAGGAAAAATAATGATGATCTGGAGCGCCCCGTCAGGGCAAGGGGGGTACTCGGTATCGGGTCTTGCGATTCACAGGGGATATTACGGTGGCTGCGACCCCATCTGTGGCCCTGGGACATCCATATAAAAGGGAAAGGTCTTTAAAGGGATAAAGTTTATGTTCATGACGCCACCTGTGGTATTCAGTCAGGGTGACCGACGCTGCTTTAAAGGGTCTGCTGGGGTGATGTTATGGCAGTTAGATGGTATACCTTCCCACAGGTGAAGTATATCCCCAGGGCTTCCCAGTGTGTAGATGGTAGAATGGTGAGAGGTGCAGTGAAGAACAAGGACACAGGTTTGCAGTCTCTTTACCTTGTTTACTGTTGGTTTCAGCAGCCACAGTCCAGGGCACCAGATCACAGGGCAGGTAGGGTCCGGCTAGTTTGGAGGCAAGTCCAGAGTCCCCTTGTCCAGGTGGAAATCAATAGCATTCCCTTGCGCTGTAGTGGGGCAGTCCCTTACTGCATAAGCTTCAAATAAGGTCCTCACAGATGTTGTGTCTCTTTCTCTGTCCCCCGTAGTTGGATAGGACAAAACCTGTATGGCTGGTGGTTTGAGGCGGTTTATAGGGACTCTAGAATGCCCCAGCCTCTGCGGGGTGCCACTGTGCCTACTGGGTGTGGGTGCGGACAGGTAACGTGCAATTAGATGTCCTGCCGGTCTCTGAGGTAAGGCGTAGAGGTCCTTACTACCTCGGTGTTCCAGCTACCGGCATTCTGCACCTCAGAAGGAGGCAGCCTGCTCGGGGCTGGTTCCCTTCTGGTCTGCTCTCCTATGCTTTGCTTTCCTTCACACTCACTGCAATCAATTCTCCTTTCTGAAATGTCTCCTTCTAGGAGCTGTAGCACTTCAGGCTACACGGCTCCTCTGCTTCCTTTCCCTCTGTCTCTCTGACAGGAACTGAACTCTTTCCCTCCAGATCAGGATGTTCTTATAGGGGAGTTCACCTTAAACAGGCTTAGAGCTCCTCCTTCTGGTCTGGAGTGTGAACATGTTGCATGCATTGTGTTACCTGACAAAGAGTTCTCCTTCGTTGCCTCCAAACGTAACATCACTCTCCCCGTGAGGAAAGCAACATTACTGTGACGACCAGGTCCCTGGGGCGCCACAGATCCTGCTCATAAGAGTTTACAATCTACAATGAGGTGTGGGTGATACAAAGTACAGGTTATTTACAATGAGGGTCCAGCCATCTTGAGGAAATGGGGCATAGATAAAGGCTGCTTGATGTAGTCACCAGCCAATATTTGTATGTGATTTTGAACGCAGTGGAGTTTGATAGCAAATTATGTTCAGAGAAGTAGAGGTGGCGCAGTGGTTAGCACTGCTGCCTTGCAGCGCTGGAGTCCTGGGTTCAAACCCCACCAAGGACAACATCTGCAAAGAGTTTGTATGTTCTCTCTGTGTTTGCGTGGGTTTCCTCTGGTTTCCTCCCACATTCCAAAGACATACAGATAGGGAATTTAGATTGTGAGCCCTGTCGGGGACAGCGATGATAATGTGTGCAAACTGTAAAGCGCTGTGGAATATGTTAGCGCTATATAAAAATAAAGATTATTATTATTAAGTAGAGAATGTTAAGTATTATATATATTATTAAGTAGAGAATGTGTATTAAAGGACTTTGATGAGAGAACATGATAGAATGCCCTAAACAGATGTGTTTTTAAGGAGCAACTAAAACTGTATAAGTTGTGGTTAGCCCTAATTTCTTGGGGTAGAAAGGGGAAGAGGTGAGTTACTTGTGTCTAGGTAGGAGATTGAAGAGAGCCGGACAAAGACCAGATCAAGGGTGTTACCATCTTTGTGTGTCTCAGAGGTTGAAAGTTGTGGGAGGCCAAGAAAGAGATTGAAGTTGTGATGAAGTTGAGGAGGTGGGGATGTTTATAGGGATGTTGAAGTCTCCCACAATGAGAGTTGGCAATTCTAAGGACATTAAGTGCAGCAACCAGGCAGAGAAGTGGTTAAGGAAGTGGGTGGGTGAACCTGCGGAAGGATATATGATCGCTACTCTGAGGGAGAGGGGATTGAAGAGCCTGATGGTGTTGACTTCAAAAGAAGAATAGTGTACAATCAGCCTGCATTTATTAAAAAAAAAAGAATTGGTGGTGGGAGCGACTAGTGTGGGGTTATCATGGAGTTAGCAGTGATCCTACGGCAGTATATACACATATTCCAAGCGTTGAAATCTGGAGGTGTATATGCCGTTCGCGCACTGTTAGTTTACTGACAACTAATTGTTGGGAACAGCCTGCGGCCTCCTTGATTGATCCTCACCTAATCGTGTAATTGTCTGGAACATAGGGGCCAGCTGAGAGCTGTTCGCTCCAAAAATCAAAGTGTGTGGTTCCTGGCCTGTGATCTCTGTGATAATGGGATGATATCCTTCACAAATTGGTTAGTCAATCAAATCTGTTTGCCACAGAAATGCAACATTCCCGCCAGGTGGATACAGATAGTTTCCAAAAGCTGATGGACGTCGCAGGCCCCCAGTACCAACTGCCCGGTCGCCATTACTTCTCTAAAAAAGATGTGCTGTTACACCAGCATTTCATAGACAACAACACTTATTCCTTGAAAAAATGTATGTCTGACAGGATGCATTTCCACTTTGACACCTTGATGAACAAGCATTGCCAATCTCCCTGATTGTGCACTGGGTTATTCTGGTGGCTGTGGGGGCAGGTGGGGAAGGGGCTGCTCCTCAAGTCTTCGAATTCCCAAGGCTTTCAGGTTCCTTGGGGATAAAGAACTAAACCACTACAAACCATAAGATGAAGAAATAAACTACTAGACAACAGGGGTTGAAGAAATAAACTACTAAACACCTAGGGTTGGATAACTAAACCACTACATACCAGAAGAGGGGGGAACTTAACTACTATATAACAGGGATTGGATAACTAAACTACTAAATGCCTAGTTTTGGAAAACTAAACCACTACATACCAGGACATGGAGAACTAAACCTTTACACACCTAGGAAGTGTAGGAAGGTGTATCAGGTCAATGAACCCTCTTGCGTGTCTGGGCCGGAACTGTCAGGACTGTCACCATTATTCCAGGGGGAAGAAGTTCCTGACTGCTACAGTTCTGAACACCTGACTGGTGGGGGTGGGTCCGACTCAAATATCGGTGTGAGTGGGAAGACGGGACACTTGGCGGGGAATGAGCTTGTGAGAAGAGACAGATGACTCCCTCTCGATAGACCCTTGTCTACTGAACTTTCTGTTTCATCCGCTGTGCTGCCGACCTTCATCTCTACTCCACCATGTGCCCAGATCAGGAGACCACGTGCCGAAGTACCCTGAGGATTCATCACCTTAAGGAGACAGTACATCGCCCTTCTGCGGGACTGGATCAGAGCCACCTTCCTCCAGCACACAGAGACTGATAAGTTAGCCATTGTTATCTTCTGTATTTGTCTTTCCCCATCCGCAAATTCATAACCATTACCATTTTATATAAAAAACTTGTTAACCCTTGCTCTGTCTCCTGTGTGTCACTGCATCCTACGCACCTGCTAGCATCCTATAGAAGGTGTCACTAGACATAAATCTTGCAATCCCCAAGGCTTGTGGGACAAACTTCTGTATCTAACAATCCCTTCACTGCTTCTGCCTCCTCCACCTGTAGGGCCTCTACCTGTGCCCTTAACCTCTCCCTTAATGAGATAACAGTGCAGAGAATCCCCCACCTCCATACTACACAGCCAAGGAAAACAGCAGTCAGGCAGTGTTTAAATTAATATGCCTTGAAGATCATAGTCACACAGCTCAAGCGTTTTGAATAGGTATCCAGGCCAAGTGTGAACAACGGCTGTCTTCCCTGAACCTGGAGTCAGGGAAGGCAATGTGTGATAACAGTGCAAACCTGGTGGCAGTCCTATGCCTGGGCAACCTTACACATGCGCTGTCAGGACTCGAACCCAGCAGTTCTTGTGCATCAGGTGGCAGCTCTTCCATCTGAGCTATTCAGCTCACTGAACAGTTCCTTGCTAACCCAGATACTAGTACCTTTGTTGTTCCTGATTATCTCCACCCTAAGTTCCTGATTGGCTCAACCATGTGATCTCTTTTTGAACACCCTACTTAAACCTGACAGTGTACTTCCTTCCTTGAGAGATTTTTGAGTTCCCAACCTTTAGTCAAGCTTCTTTCCACCTGCTGCTTATCGTCAAGCTGCACCTGTGTACTGACTGCTGGCTATTCCTGACTACTCTACCTGCCAGTGTTGCTCCTTGAGGTGGCAATACCACTACTCCAACTCAGGTCAGTCCATAACAGAATAATCTTGCTTACAAAATGGAGTCTATTGCAGCCACCCTGAGGCAACAAAAGTTTCTGAACTTCAGAATTTTGGTACCACATACCAAGAAAAATTTTCTAAGTTGCAAACACAGGTGTTGGATCAGCAAAAAGAAATGATTGAGTGAGGCCAGGTTCACATTAGCATTTCTGTGTGCAGCGTAAGATCCGCATACATCCGCATGCGTCATGCTTACATATCTTTAACATGGAGTATGCAGGGACATGCATTGGCATGCAGTTGCGTACGCATACGTCGTTTCATGGTGTGCGGTGAACGCAACATGTTTCAATTTTTTAGGCGTCAAATATTGCACAATCATGCGCATGCGGATGATTGTGGATGAGTGCGTCAAAAAAGCACATTACTGTCTATGGGAATGCATTGGTACTATTATTATTATTTATTATTATAGCGCCATTTATTCCATAGTGCTTTACATGTGAGGAGGTGTATACATAATATAAACAGGTACAATAATCTTGAACAATACAAGTCACAGCTGGTACAATAGGAGAGAGGACCCTGCCCGCGAGGGCTCACAATCTACAAGGGATGGGTGAGGATACAGTAGGTGAGGATAGAGCTGGTCATGCAGTGGCTTGGTCAATCGGTGGTTACTGCATGCTTACTTCACGCTAATCATGTCCAGGAAATGATGTTACCACCTGCAAAATCCCTGATGTATTAAAGGGGGTCTGGAGACAGGAGGTCCATTACTCTCAAGACTCTTAAAGGAAGCACAAGACTCTGGAAAAGACTCTGGATGTAAGTGTAGAAGCTTTGAAAAAGTCTGTCATTGCAGTCTGTACTCTGTACTAATTTTTTTTTCTTCCTTGTAGACTGCTGATCCGGTCCCAGACTGCCATCCTGGTGCTATCGTCCTGGTGCTGCTGTCCTTTTGCTGCCATCCTCTGGATGTAATATAGAAGCTTTGAAAATGTCTGTCTTTGCAGTCTGTACTCTGTATTAATTTTTTTTCTGTTCCTTGTAGACTGTTTGCTGATCCTGTCCCTGACTGCCGTCCTGGTGCTACCATCCTGGTACTTTCGTCCTGGTGTTGCCGCCTTGGTTCTGGCGTCCTGGTGCTGCCATCCTTCTAAGTACAGAAGCTTTGAAAATGTCTATCTTTGCAGTCTGTACTCTGTACAATTTTTTTGTTCTGTTCCTTGTAGACTGTTTGCTGAGCTGGTCCTGGTGCTACCGTCATGGTGCTTCCATCCTGGTGCGGTTGTCCTGGTGCTGTGCTACTTCCGTCCTGGTGCTGTGCTGCTGTCCCTGTTCTGTGCTGCTTGACTGCTGTGCTGTTGGACTACTGCCTGTAATGCAAGTATTGGTGTCCATTGTTTTTTTTGTTTTTTTGGCTACATTGTGTTTGTCTCTTAAAAAGTTAAATTTTTCTTATCTGTTTTTTTCTCTCTAGTGTTTCACTTGACTGCTGCCTGCTCTTCCAACATGTCCTACACTGAAGCTTCAGAAAGTGGACATGACACTGATTATGTCATCACATTTGATTTACTGATTGGTATGTATTGACTGGCAATACTACACGTGGTAAATCGTGTATTTTCTTTACAGGTACCTTTTAGTGCTGAAGAGCAGGAGCAGTCGAGTGGGTAGCATTGTGGGACCCCCTTGATCGGAATCATTCGGACTCAGCCTTGATCCGACGACTTTGGGAAGAAGTGGCAACATCGCTGCTGGCTGATTGAAACCGTGCCACGCCACATGCCAGAAAGGGTTTTTGTAAGTATTGCAATGTTGTCTGATGCAGCAGTGAACATGTTAATGTAGGTGCATTGTTTTACAATTAATTTTTTCCTTTTTTCCCCTTTCACAGTGAAGAGAATAAAAGTCAGTTGGCGTTTGATGAAGGATCGCTTCAATAAGAACATGAGAGAAGAGATTCGGGTTCAAAGTGGTGCTGCTCGACAACACAGAAAATATAAGTACCATCATCAACTTTTTTTTCTGAGGCCTGCGCTTGCTCAGCAAATGTATCTTTTGTGTTGTCTTACTATTATTTAAACTATTTTTTTTACTAATGTTTGTCATTTATTTTCCACACAGAACCTGTAGCAGCACCACACAACCTGGATCATCCTCTATGGGAGCGGCCCAATCATCGACCAGCCAACGAACAGATGCAATCCCAATCATCCACCAGCAATGGAGCAACCAGGCAGGCTTCACAGGCTGGGGAATAGGAAGCTGATCCATCTGGCTTTCCCCTCTCCCAGTCCTCTGCCACTACTTTACTTGGGTCTGTTCGCCAGTCAGTCATGCCCAAGTTTATTCACTTAAGCTCAGTCTTCCAGGCTAGGATGAAGGTGGTTGTAGAAAGACTGGATAGTGGGTTCACTCATGTGAACACACTTTTCCAGGAAGTCCACAGAAGCCTTGACCGCCTGGAAGCTGACCTTAATAGACCGGACATTTTTTTCTGATATAGAGTGGGGTGTGTCAGAAAACCTTATGGCTGAACTCCAGCTGAATGTGATGCAGGTCTGCCAGGCTGCTTACAGCCAGGCAAAGCAGCAGTCCCGGTACTAATGGCAGCCACACATGGCATTTTCAATACAGCAACAAGGGCAGTGGCAGAAGATGGCAACCTATCCTCCACCACCACCAATGGACAACAGGGCTATTCCACCCCTACCCAGCTACACCACGATGCTGAGACCAGCAGCACGCCAGTTTGAAGCAACCACGTTTCCGAGTCCTGCAGCACGCCAGTCTCAAGCCACTACCATGCCGAGTCCTGTAGCACGCCAGCCTCAAGCCACCACCATGCCGAGTCCTGTGGCACACTAACCTCAAGCCACCACCATACCGAGTCCTGCAGCATGCCAGCCTCAAGCCACCACTCCCACACACCCCAGGTAAAAAAGCAGGAAACAGATGCCCAGTACCAGCTCTGCTCATCACTGCAAGAAGAGGAAGACTAAGAGCACCAAACGTAACCCCAAAATTGTTCTACCACCTCCACCCTCACCTCGTAATGTGTCTCTGTTTTCTAATTTGTCTCTCCCTTCCAATGTGTCTCTCCAATCCCACGATTCCACTAATAATGGGTCTACTCCCATCCATGACCTCCCTGACCCCATTCATTTTATAGGCCCTTCCCCTGGAACCCTTTCATCATCCACTTATGGTAGCCACTCACCCCAGCTCCACACACCCCACGTCCACAATATTTCACCCTCGACATGTCCCAAAGCTAATTAGTAATTTTATTATTCAATAAAAATGTGTGCACAATCACTGTGTATTCTTTGTCTCTTTATGCGCCGCAAACACACACATGTGTGTATTGTATTGTTGAGGTATCTTGTAATGGGTGTTTCACTAGAGGTGTTTTATTATGAAAGTCAGCAAACATTACAGGCACATAACATTACACGTACATAACATTACAGTTACATAACATTATAGGTACATTTGACTTACAGCTTAAATCATTTTATCTTGCTATGCCACGCGTCCAATATCAGAAACAAAGTAGGCAGCCAATTTATCCCTCATTTGGGCAAGTTCCACTGTAGTCCTCAGAGGGTGAGCTTGGTAATCCTGCAATGTGGTATTAAGAGGTTCCTCAAGTTCGAAGTGGGGACGCTCTTTTGACAGGAGGAAATTATGTAGAACAACACATGCTTTCACAACCTCATCAATTGTCTCAATTTTAAGATTCATAGCTGTACCCAAAATGCGCTATTTAGCTGCCAGCAAACCAAAGGCACACTCCACAGTTCTTCGTGGCCTTGTTAGTCAGTAGTTGAAAATCCTTTTTGTGTTAATCAAGTCCCGACTCAAGTATGGTTTTATGAGGTTGGCACACATTTGAAACACCTCATCCCCAACAACAACAAACGGCATTGTCATTACTTCAGTGTTCGGAAGAGGTTGTGGTAGTGGAAAATTAAAATTATTACCATACAAGTAAAAGCCAATGTCAATGGCGACAAATCGACACTCTGCATCTGCAATCGCCATGAGAACAATGGAAAAGAATTTTTTATAATTGAAGTACTCAGATCCACTTCCAGCAGGTTTCAGAATCTGAATGTGTTTGCCGTCCACAGCCCCCACACAGTTTGGAAAATTACAAATTTCATTGAATTTGTCCGCATTTTTCAGCCAGAGTTCAGTTGTGGGTTTGGGGGAAGAATTCTGCACGCATAACGTCACACAATGCACGGCAAGTGTCTACAACAATCCCAGGAAGGGTGGACAGTCCAATACAAAATTGAAAATGTAGAGATCTTAAGGTCTCTCTGGTAGCCTGGAATCTGTGGAAAAGAAAATGGGAAAAAAATCAGTACATGGCTTTTAGAACAATAATATTAATGACAGGTGTTTCTTTTTCAAAATTATGTACCTTAGGGTCACCAACAGACATTCCTTAGCAGGAATTGCTATACATAGCTATGTGTCCTACCTGGCCATGGATCCTCAGACACATAGCACCAATTCTTCGAAGCTCTGTTGTGACATTCTTGTGTACTTGAAAATCTATGGCGGGTCTTCGCAAAGCTCGGTGCACAATGAGTGGTAGGCTCTACAGCTCTCTCGGACTTCAACAATGGGGTGTTGCAAATAGCGACAATGACATCTTCTCTGTCTTTCTCTTCTCCTTTCTTCCTCACAAGCCACAGCAAAAGCCAATTTCAATGACAAATCCAGATTCATATTGAAGCTCTACATCTTGCAGCTGAATACACCATCAAAAGATGAGGATTTCATCTGTGCAGTGTGTCTATATATAAAAATCCCAGGAGACATGCCCATTGTGTGTGTCTTGTGTCAAGAAAATTCTCCTGTGGATTACTGGATCAATGTTGAATCTATTTCCAGATGCTCATCATTAGTCTCCTGAATGATGAGGTCTTGCATGGGCCTCACCTTATGTTGAGAAGAATTCTGACCACCTGAAAGACTTAGTTTCCTTCATCACATCTATGGATCAGGTGTTTGATGACCATAATTGTTGTGCTACAGCTGAAACTAAGTTGCATATCTCATGTCAAGGGTAACACTCTGTATCTGAATATACCTCAGAATTCCCACGCTGGGTGGCAGACACCTCAAGGAATTTAGCTGCCCAGAGGAGTCAAATTTACAGATGATTATCAGAGCTAAATAAAGATGATCTTTCAAGGGTCAAGAGCCCTAATAATTTAGAGGACTTTATTGAATTATGCATCCAAATTGATCAGAGACTCACTGAGGAAAGGAAAGACTGTAAGCATTTGGAAACAACCCTAAGTACTCCTTTACTCAATCAGCATTAAAAAACCAACAGGAAATGGAAAGTGTGCCTGAACCTATGCAAATTAATGTAATCCGAAAACCTCTCTCTGCAGTAACTAAGGAGAGGAGATAAACAGAAAATGTATGCCTCTATTGTGGGGGCTCTTGACATTTTGTCATTAACTGTCCTAATAAAATGACTATAGCCTTCACAAATACCAAAACTTCAAATGATTTAGGGTCTGTGCACATGTTGGAGATTTGCCTGTGGAATTTTCTACAGAGATTCTGCATCATTTGGCAGAAAACACAGGTAAAAATCCACGTGGATTTGATGAGTTTTAGATGCATTTTTGATGCGGATTTTCATGCGCTTTTTTCATGAGGATTTTTATGCATTTTTGGAAGCTAAATAAAGATCTATTATTTAACAATAAAAAAGGATTGTGATGTTGTAACACCCCAGGTAACCGGTTGTTACAGTGATGTTGCCTTCCCTTCGGGGAGGGTAATATTATGCTTGGAGGCAGTGGAGTTCTCTGTACCAGGTAAGGCACCCACACACAACACATTCCAAATCCAGGCCAGAAGGGGGAGCTCAGGGGAGCTTCCCTTAGCTATAGGCTTCCTGGTCTGGAGGAGGAGTCAGACACTTGATCCAGGGAGACGAAGGAGAGCAGACATCTAGGAGAGACGCACAGCAGACATTGGGGCTGGCAGCCAGGATTGAGCTGCAGCTCCAGGAAGGACAGAGAACCCGAGGGGTTGAATGTGATGGAGCTACAGAGGAAAGGAGCAGAGGAGAGATAAAGGGCTCTGAGGGGAACTGTGACCGGGCACCCTCAGAACCAGAGCGCAGCAACCGGGCATCGGGAGCCCGAGGCTTTAGTGGAACTCGAGGACACTTAACAGAACCAGAGGGCTAAGAACTTTAAATGATCAGCCCGCACCATACTTGAGACGCATCAGCACCCGAGGAGCCTGGGGCATGATAGAGTCCCTGTAAAACGGCTCAAGCTGCCCGTCATGCGGGTACCTTTTCCAGGACAGGGGAAAAGTGGACTTTGTCAGTAAGCTTCAGGCAGCAGGGACCTCATACAACAGCACAAGGAGGAAAGGCTCACGGACCTCTACTGGGAAGGAGATTCTCCCATTGCCTCTGAGCAGACCGGACTTCAGGACACCTGTACCTGGTACCCTAGACTGCAGACTACTACCACCAGTGAACCAGGTAAAGACTTTACAACTTGCATTCTCCACTTATTCGTCGGCATACAACATCCTTGCCACACACCTTGGGAGCCATGGAGACCCCGCTTCACCCCGCTGTGAGAAGCGTCATCATCCAGCCGCCATACCATCACCCCAGAGGACCCCTTTAAGCGGCGTCAGTCCCTAATGACCGAGAACCACAGATGGCATCACTAACAATAGACTTTATTCACAATTCCCCTTAAAAGACCTTTCCCCTTTAAGTTAGTGCCCAGGGCCATGGACCGGGTCGCAGCCACCGTGACATCCCCTTTAAGGCCGGACCCGGTACCGAGTACCCCACGGTCCTGGCGGGCATTCTAATGTCATTTCCTTGTCCAACCTTTTCTATTATATACTCCATTGAGCAATGTTTTTTACACAGATAGATAGCTAGATAGATAGATCTATAGATAGATAGCTCTATAGACAGATAGATCTATAGATAAGATATCTAGATTGATAGATAGATAGATAGATAGATAGATAGATAGCTATATCTATAGATATAGCTATCTATAGATAGATAGATATGTATGTAGATAAATAGATAGATCTATAGATAGATAGATCTATAGATAGATCTATAGACAGATAGATCTATAGATAGATCTATAGATCTATTGATCTATCTATAGATATATCTATCTATAGATCTATAGATATAGCTATCTATTCACCTACAGTATATATATATTGTGATGCAGCGGTAGGACCATACACAGTGAAACGGCAGTGACCCAAGCAAGTTCAAATAAAACATTCTTTTATTTTGTTACTTCACACAGTCAATATAGTATCCAGCTTCTTCATACAGTCCATTAATAGTGCATGGCTATATGACGCAGTCAATACACAGGCCGAACTTCCCTCTGTCCAGTTTCCCTGGGTGATCACACACTGGTAATAAGTCTCTGTACTCACTCAGCGTACTGCACTCTTTATCCTCTGGAGTGCAGCCGGGTACACATAAGACAGCCCAAGATGCAGGGTGTCAGTCTCTCTGGTTCCTTTAGCCTCTGTGCTGCTCCACACAGAGAGAGCTCTGCAGACAACTGCCCTGTCTGCTTCCAAGAACACACTGACCCCCTCCCCCAGTACTCCAGGGCTTTTTAATCAGTCACTGCTTCACTCTTCTAATTACAGCCACAGCTGTGTCTGTAGTACGACCTCATGGCTTCACTACGCTTAATTGCACCTTCTGGAGAGCACATACAGCGCCCCCTAGCTGTAACAGGGGTCACTGCCTCACAATATATTTATGTATCTATAGATATAGCTATCTCTAGATAGATAGCTACCTATATATATAGATAGCTATATCTATAGATAGATGGATAGATATATCTATAGATAGATTGATAGATATATCTATAGATAGGTGAATATATACAGTGGGGCAAAAAAGTATTTAGTCAGTCAGCAATAGTGCAAGTTCCACCACTTAAAAAGATAAGAGGCGTCTGTAATTTACATCATAGGTAGACCTCAACTATGGGAGACAAACTGAGAAAAAAAAATCCAGAAAATCACATTGTCTGTTTTTTTAACAATTTATTTGCATATTATGGTGGAAAATAAGTATTTGGTCAGAAACAAAATTTCATCTCAATACTTTGTAATATATCCTTTGTTGGCAATGACAGAGGTCAAACGTTTTCTGTAAGTCTTCACAAGGTTGCCACACACTGTTGTTGGTATGTTGGCCCATTCCTCCATGCAGATCTCCTCTAGAGCAGTGATGTTTTTGGCTTTTCGCTTGGCAACACGGACTTTCAACTTCCTCCAAAGGTTTTCTATAGGGTTGAGATCTGGAGACTGGCTAGGCCACGCCAGGACCTTGAAATGCTTCTTACGAAGCCACTCCTTTGTTGCCCTGGCGGTGTGCTTTGGATCATTGTCGTGTTGAAAGACCCAGCCACGTTTCATCTTCAATGCCCTTGCTGATGGAAGGAGGTTTGCACTCAAAATCTCATGCTACATGGCCCCATTCATTCTTTCATGTACCCGGATCAGTCATCCTGGCCCCTTTGCAGAGAAACAGCCCCAAAGCATGATGTTTCCACCACCATGCTTTACAGTAGGTATGGTGTTTGATGGATGCAACTCAGTATTCTTTTTCCTCCAAACACGACAAGTTGTGTTTCTACCAAACAGTTCCAGTTTGGTTTCATCAGACCATAGGACATTCTCCGAAAACTCCTCTGGATCATCCAAATGCTCTCTAGCAAACTTCAGACGGGCCCGGACATGTACTGGCTTAAGCAGTGGGACACGTCTGGCACTGCAGGATCTGAGTCCATGGTGGCGTAGTGTGTTACTTATGGTAGGCCATGTTACATTGGTCCCAGCTCTCTGCAGTTCATTCACTAGGTCCCCCCGCGTGGTTCTGGGATTTTTGCTCACCGTTCTTGTGATCATTCTGACCCCACGGGGTGGGATTTTGCGTGGAGCCCCAGATCGAGGGAGATTATCAGTGGTCTTGTATGTCTTCCATTTTCTAATTATTGCTCCCACTGTTGATTTCTTCACTCCAAGCTGGTTGGCTATTGCAGATTCAGTCTTCCCAGCCTGGTGCAGGGCTACAATTTTGTTTCTGGTGTCCTTTGACAGCTCTTTGGTCTTCACCATAGTGGAGTTTGGAGTCAGACTGTTTGAGGGTGTGCACAGGTGTCTTTTTATACTGATAACAAGTTTAAACAGGTGCCATTACTACAGGTAATGAGTGGAGGAAAGAGGAGACTCTTAAAGAAGAAGTTACAGGTCTGTGAGAGCCAGAAATCTTGATTGTTTGTTTCTGACCAAATACTTATTTTCCACCATAATATGCAAATAAATTGTTAAAAAAAACAGACAATGTGATTTTCTGGATTTTTTTTTCTCATTTTGACTACCATAGTTGAGGTCTACCTATGATGTAAATTACAGACGCCTCTCATCTTTTTAAGTGGTGGAACTTGCACTATTGCTGACTGACTAAATACTTTTTTGCCCCACTGTATATCTATAGATGGATTGATAGATATATCAATAGATAGATCTATAGATAGATAGATAGATAGATAGATAAATAATACCAAGCCAAATGTTTAGTAATAAACATAAAAAATGGTACATAAAGAGTTAAATAAAGACACACACACAAATCTGCATTAGGCCGGGGTCACACTTGAGAGGAACTCGCACGAGTCTCTCGCATCAATACCCGGCACAGCCGCTGACACTTGGGACAGGAGCGTTCAGATGCATAGAAATACATGCAGGCGCACACTCCGGTCCAGAGTGCCGGAGGCAGTGTCAGGTATTGAGGTGCGAGACTCATGTGAGTTTCTTGCAAGTGTGACCCCGGCCTTAAACGCAATATCCATTTAATTTAAAAAAAAAATAAAAAGTGCTCCAGAGAGGGGCCGATGTTTATAGCCTAGAAAAGGGTTAATACCCAAGGATCTTCCCAGGCTATGAATACAGCCCACAGCTGTATATTTAGCCTTTACTGGCTTTTAAAATAGGGGGGACCCCTAAAAAATGAGGTAGGGTCACCCTATAATTAACCCCTTAAGCCCCGAGGGTGGTTTGCCCGTTAATGACCGGGCCAATTTTTACATTGTCCATTTATGAGGTTATAACTCTGGAACGCTTCAACGGATCCTTGTGATTCTGACACTGTTTTCTCGGGACATATGGTAATTCATGATAGTGGTAATATTTCTTTGATATTACCTGCGTTTATTTGTGAAAAAATGGAAATTTGGCAAAAACTTAGAAAATGTCGCAATTTTCCAACTTTGAATTTTTATGCCCTTAAATCACAGAGATATGTCACACAAAATACTTAATAAGTAACATTTTCCACATGTCTACTTTACATCAGCACAATTTTGGAAACAAATTTTTTTTTGTTACTGAGTTATAAGGGTTAAAATTAACCAGCAATTTCTCATTTTTACAACACCATTTTTTTTTTGCGGACCACATCACATTTGAAGTCATTTTGAGGGTTCTATATGATAGAAAATACCCAAGTGTGACACCATTCTAAAAACTGCACCCCTCAAGGTGCTCAAAACCACATTCAAGAAGTTAATTAACCCTTCTGGTGCTTAACAGGAATTTTTGAAATGTTTTTAAAAAAATGAACATTTAATTTTTTTCACAAAAAAGTTACATCAGCTCCAATTTGTTTTATATTACCAAGGGTAACAGGAGAAAATGGACACCAAAAGTTATTGTACAATTTGTCCTGAGTACCCCGATACCCCATATGTGGGGGTAAACCACTGTTTGGGTGCATGGCAGAGCTCGGAAGGGAAGGAGTGCCGCTTGACTTTTCAATGCAAAATTGGCTGGAATTAAGATGGGATGCAATGTTGCATTTGGAGAGCTCCTGATGTGACTAAATATTGAAACCCCCCACAAGTGACACCATTTTGGAAAGTAGACCCCCTAAGGATCTTATCTAGATGTGTTGTTGTGAGAGCTTTGAACCCCCAAGTGTTTCACTACAGTTTATGATGCAGAGCCGTGAAAATAAAAAATTCTTTTTTTTTCCACAAAAATTATTTTTTAGCCCCCAGTTTTGTATTTTCCCAAGGGTAACAGGAGAAATTGGACCCCAAACATTGTTGTCTAATCTTTCCTGAGTATGCTGATACCCCATATGTGGGGGGGAAAACACTGTTTGGGCGCATGGCAGAGCTCGGAAGGGAACGTGCGCCATTTGGAATGCAGACTAAGATGATTGGTCTGCAGGCGTCACATTGCATTTGCAGAGCCCCTGATGTACCTAAACAGTAGAAACCCCCCACAAGTGACCCCATATTAGAACCTAGACCCCCCAAGGAACTTTTCTAGATGTGTTGTGAGAACTTTGAATCCCCAAGTACTTCACTACTTTATAACGCAGAGCCGTGAAAATAAAAAATCATTTTTTTCCTACAAAAGTTTTTTTAGCCCCCCAAATTTTTATTTTACCAAGGTTAACAAGAGAAATTGGACCCCGTAACTTGTTGTCCAATTTGTCCTGAGTATGCTGATACCCCATATGTATGTGCCAAAACAGTGGAAACCCCCAATTCTAACTGAAACCCTAACCCAAACACACCCTTAACTCTAATCCCAACCACACCCCTAACCCCAACAAGAAACCTAACCACACCCCTAACCCTGACACACCACTAACCCTAATCCCAACCATAAATGTAATCCAAACCCTAGCCCTAACCCTAGCCCTAACCCTAGCCCTAACCCTAATGGGAAAATGGAAATAAATACATTTTTTATTTTTTTTTATTTTTCCCTAACTAAGAGGGTGATGAAGGGGGGTTTGATTTACTTTTATAGTGGGTTTTTTTTAGCAGATTTTTATGATTGGCAGCGGTCACACACTAAAAGACGCTTTTTATTGCAAAAAATATTTTTGGGTGTTCCGACATTTTGAGAGCTATAATTTTTTCTATATTTTGGTCCAGAGTCATGTGAGGTCTTGTTTTTGCAGGGCGAGTTGACGTTTTTATTGGTAACATTTTCGGGCACGTGACATTTTTTGATCGCTTTTTATTCCGATTGTTGTGAGGCAGTATGACCAAAAAACAGTTATTCATGAATTTCTTTGGGGGGGTGGGGCGTTTATACCATTCTGCATTTGGTAAAATGGATAAAGCAGTTTTATTCTTCATGTCAGTATGATTACAGCGATACCTCATTTTGCACTTTTAAACGATAAAAACAATTTTTTAGAAAAATAATTATTTTTGCATTGCTTTATTCTGAGGACTATAACTTTTTTATTTTTTCTCTGATGATGCTGTATGGTGGCTCGTTTTTTGCGGGACAAGATAACGTTTTCAGCGGTACCATGGTTATTTATATCCATCTTTTTGATCGTGTGCTATTCCACTTTTTGTTCGGCGGTATGATAATAAGCGTTGTTTCTTGCCTCTTTTTTTTTTACCGTGTTCACTGAAGAGGTTAACTAGTGGGACAGTTTTATAGGTCGGGTCATTACGGATGTGGCAATACTAAATATTAGTACTTTTATTGTTTTTTTATTTAGATAAAGGAATGTTTTTATTGGAACAATATTTTTTTTCTTATTATTATTTATTTAGGATTTTTTTTTTTAACTCATGTTTACACATGTAAATACTTTTTTTTTACTTTGCCCCAGGGGGGAACATCACAGTAAAGTGACAGATCGCTGATCTGACACTTTGCTGTGCACTGTGTCAGATCAGGTGCTGGTAAGCCACCTCCCTGCAGGACCCGGATGCCGCCCCGTGGCCATTTTTGATCCAGGGCCTGCAGGTAGAAGAAAGTAGGAGACCCTCGGAGCAATGTGATCACATCGCGTTGCTCCGAGGGTCTCAGGGAAGCCCGCAGGGAGCCCCCTCCCTGCACGATGCTTCCCTATACCGCCGGAACACTGCGATCATGTTTGATCGCAGTGTGCTGGGGGTTAATGTGCCGGGGCAGTCCTTGACTGCAGTGGCGTAACTACAAAGTTATGGGCCCCGGTGCGAACTTTCAAATGGGGCCCCCCCCGCCAAAATATTTTTCACCCAAATCCACATCCTGCCCATGCTCCTGCCCCATCCGACTCCGCACTCTGCCCCATCTGACTCCGCACTCTGCCCCATCCGACTCCGCACTCTGCCCCATCAGACTCCGCACTCTGCCCCATCAGACTCCGCACTCTGCCCCATCCGACTCCTCACTCTGCCCCATCCGACTCCTCACTCTGCCCCATCCGACTCCTCACTCTGCCCCATCCGACTCCTCACTCTGCCCCATCCGACTCCGCACTCTGCCCCATCCGACTCCGCACTCTGCCCCATCCGACTCCTCACTCTGCCCCATCCGACTCCGCACTCTGCCCCATCCGTCTCCGCACTCTGCCCCATCCGTCTCCGCATTCTGCCCTATCCGACTCCTCACTCTGCCCCATCCGACTCCCCACTCTGCCCCATCCGACTCCGCACTCTGCCCCATCCGACTCCGCACTCTGCCCCATCCGACTCCGCACTCTGCCCCATCCGACTCCTCACTCTGCCCCATCCGACTCCGCACTCTGCCCCATCCGTCTCCGCACTCTGCCCCATCCGTCTCCGCATTCTGCCCTATCCGACTCCTCACTCTGCCCCATCCGACTCCCCACTCTGCCCCATCCGACTCCGCACTCTGCCCCATCCGACTCCGCACTCTGCCCCATCCGACTCCTCATTCTGCCCCATCCGACTCCTCACTCTGCCCCATCCGACTCCTCACTCTGCCCCATCTGACTCCGCACTCTGCCCCATCCGTCTCCGCATTCTGCCCCATCCGTCTCCCCATTCTGCCCCATCTGTCTCCCCATTCTGCCCCATCCGTCTCCGCATTCTGCCCCATCCGTCTCCGCATTCTGCCCCATCCGTCTCCTCACTCTGCCCCATCCGACTCCTCACTCTGCCCCATCCGACTCCTCACTCTGCCCCATCCGACTCCTCACTCTGCCCCATCCGACTCCTCACTCTGCCCCATCCGTCTCCGCACTCTGCCCCATCCGTCTCCGCATTCTGCCCTATCCGACTCCTCACTCTGCCCCATCCGACTCCCCACTCTGCCCCATCCGACTCCGCACTCTGCCCCATCCGACTCCACACTCTGCCCCATCCGACTCCTCATTCTGCCCCATCCGACTCCTCACTCTGCCCCATCCGACTCCTCACTCTGCCCCATCTGACTCTGCACTCTGCCCCATCCGTCTCCGCATTCTGCCCCATCCGTCTCCCCATTCTGCCCCATCCGTCTCCGCATTCTGCCCCATCCGTCTCCGCATTCTGCCCCATCCGTCTCCGCATTCTGCCCCATCCGTCTTCACATTCTGCCCCATCCGTCTCCACATTCTGCCCCATCCGTCTCCACATTCTGCCCCTGTCTCCACATCTCACCAGAACAGCAGGAACCGGAAATCTGCTGCTGGTTGATACCAGAGAACACGAGCTGCACACAACCAGGACTGAGCTGCTGAGAGCTGAAGGACCTGTGGTGACGTCATCGTCATGTGATCAGGAGGCGGAGCTGATAAATGGTGAAAGACCTATGATAGTGATGACGTCACCACAGGATCTTCAGCTCTTCCTTTCAGATCAGGCGTCGGCTGCTGATCTGATGTGTGCGCCCGGCAGGTCAGGTGGAGGGCAGGTCTGTCTGTTGCCGTGCGGGAGGAATCACCTGCACGGCAACAGTTTTTGACTTTTTGCTGGTGTCGGCGTGCATCTGACCTGCCGGGGCCCCTGACTTCCCCCGGGCCCGGTCGCAGTGGCGACTGCTGCGACCGTGGTAGTTACGCCACTGCTTGACTGCTCTTGGCACATAGTGCCGGATGTCAGCTGCAATAGTCAGCTGACGTCCGGCCGCGATCGGCCTCACTCCCCCCGTGAGCGCAGCTGATCCTGCTGGGCGTACTATCCCGTCACTGGGAAATAAGTCCTAGGTCACCTTGACGGGATAGTACATCCAATGGGATTAAGGGGTTAATAGCCAGAAAAGGCTATGCAGACAGCTGCGGGCTGATATTCATAGCCTAGGAAGGGACCATGTTTATCGGCCCCCCCTGGCTACAAGCACCAGCTCACAGCCGCCCCAGAAATGTTGCATCTCTAAAATGCACCAATTCGGGACTTAGCCTCTCTCTTCCCACTGCCCAGTAGTGGTGGCATAAGGGGTTATATTTGTGGGGTTGATTTCACTCTTGTATTGTAAGGTGACATTAAGCCAGCTTAGTAATGGAGAGGTGTCAAGAAGATACCAATCCATTACTAATCGTATAGTTGTGAAAGGGTTACATAAACACACAGAATAAAGTATTTTAATGATCTCCTGCAAAAAAAATTAAATAATAAACCAACACAAATACTCCCAGGTCCGATGTAGTCCATTTAATAATGAGTGTCCCACGATGATCCCCCCTATAGAGCAATCACATCAGGAGATGTGACTGTGCTACAGGACCTCCAGTGACACACTGACAGGAGACGATGGCTCCTGCAGTGTTATCACTGAGGGATCAATGGAGTTCAGGCTCTCACTTTACGGCACTGCTGCATGAGATTTTTCCCTCGCAGCGGTGCTGCAAGTGACAGCGACCTCTGACAGCGGAGTGATACAGTGTGAGAGGATACCTGCCATCATTGTATTACCGGAGGCCCCTGGAGAGCAGTCACATGCTGATGTGACAGCTCTACAAGGGAGATTATCGTGGGACACTCGTTATTAAATTGATAACATCGGAACAGGGAGTATATGGTTGGTTTATTATTATTATTATTTTTTTACATGTGGCCTCAATGAAAGCTTTGGCTTCAATTCATTTCTGTAACTACCTCCTTAAATATTTTTGGGACCTGTTTTTAAGGTGTTCTCTTTCATTTTCTTTTAACTTCCCTATTTATTTCCTTCCTGTTTTTAATTTATATTTTGTACATATAATAATTACAATATTTCATTTTTAGATTCACATACCAGTATGATGCAGTTTCCGGTGTTTGTGTCCCGTGTCTTCACCTTTTTTCTTCATGGCCATCCTGGATCACCACAGGCGTCTTCAGGTCTTTCTGCGCAATGGATGTCCTGCAACATCACAAGGAACAGTTGAAGATTATATTTCGATCAATGGACTTTTTGAACTATACAGTGATTTTCCCATATGCTATCTTGGCAATCTGTAAAGATGAATCTTTTCTCCGGGGTCCTCCTCCGAGTTTCTTTAATAATGTTCCAAAGATATGCATAAGATTTTTTATTGCTTCATGTATGTTGCTACAGTAGCACCATATGATAAGTTTTGTCACTTTTACGCTTCTTAGCCCTACACCTATACATTTACGATTCTTTTCCCCCTCTTTTTTTGTATCTTGGTGCGTTCATCACTATTACACCTTTTAGGTATAATTCCTTGTAATTTCTCTCATATAATCATCACAACATAGTAGGGTCATTTTCTGTTCTCCTTACACATCTTTTGTCTATCGCCACCATTGGTCTGCATGGTACATCCGTTTACTTACGCATCCATTATCCATTCGTCCCCCTCCCTTTTTTAGTTTGGTCTCTCTTCGCTTATTCATTATTTATTACTCCTCATTATAATTTAGATTAGGTATTCTTTACATATTTTGTATTTACTTGGTCACCCTCCAGTTTTTATATTTTACATTCTTTATTATATTTATACATATTTATAATCCTATTTACATTACATGGATTTACACATTAATAATTTTTATCCGCTACTATATTGTCACCTGTAGTTTATATCTCACCACATTGTCCTAAATTCCCGAACTGACCTTATGCGATCTTACCCCACTTTATTCACTTCATTTGACCAGCTTTCTTATTTATGCACTTTTTTTCCCTTCCATTATTAATTTTTGCCCCCTCTCTTATTATGACGTATATGGATATGTACATAAAGCTACATACGAATATATCTATAATATTTCTTTATTATTTGGCACTATATTGTCACCATATACCGTCACTTTATTATTATTATTTTCATCATATCATTCCAAATTTCCGTATTAACCCCATATGATCTGACCTCACATAACTTTTTTACCTCTTCATTTTATTAGTTCCCTCTTGTCACCATTATTATTACCCATTCACGCCCCCTCTTTTTATATTACGTTGTCCACTTTATGCAGCGGCTTTATTTTTCCTTTCCCTTGCACCTCCACCTAGCGATCAGTGACACACTTACTTTCAGCCTAGTTTCCTAGTATGCCTGCGCTCCTTCTTCCTGTTTCTGCTAGCCGTGTTCCGCCTGTCCAGAAGTTGATCTGCGCACGCGCGGTGTCCGTATGCCCCCTCTGACTTCCGGGAGGCGCCGACCCACGTGACCGCAGTGCGTTCCACTGCGTGTCACGGTGCGCAATCCCGGAAGTCCCTTTAGCAAGGTGGGACGGCACTCCAGGGCGCGCAGCTAGGAAGCTTCCTGTGACACCCCCGGATCTGGCGTCATACAGTGCTCCCTATTTAAACCCTCACTATACATTCCTAACTTGTCCTCGCCCCCACTGGAAGAAGCTACGGCGAAACAGCGCTTGTCGGGCGCCGGGGATCTGCACTTGCCTCCTGCCACCTGTGTTAGGCACCTCTGCACCTTCATCCACACAGCAGGTAATTAACCCACTGACCATCTGTATGAATCTCCCTTTTTTCCTCTGTTCTCTTATAGGGAAATCTATTTTCCAGCTTGTTAGCAAAATTCCTTGCACTACTGGATATATTTGTAGATTTTCTGTGTCAGTTTATAAGGGGAATACTCTTCACAGTGGCCGTATATCGGTTAATTTTCGACTGCTAGGAGCAATTTACCAATATTGTGTGCCTTTTTTGTGCTGCCTGATTTACATATATTGGTGTCACCACTAATTATATCCCATGTGACACTCGGGGTTTAAATCTCATTGTATTTAACCCGTGGTGGTATGGAGTAGGTTCGTCTCCCCAGATTTTGTCTGGTGGTAAACATTCCCCCTGTCTTTTTATCCCCACTTGGTGTACTTGATTGTTAAGCTTTTAATCATTGTTAATAAACATAATAATTTTTAATAATACCTTTTTCTCTTCACTTCGTTTTTCCTTTGGGATATATCTTTTCACAAAGGAATATGTGAGTTATGTGATTGAGGGCGTATGGGATTAGCTGTTTGGTGAATAAGTGTACTGTGTTTTTTTGTTTTTACACTTGAACACAGTAGTTGGATGATGGGTATACTGCTGTCCAATCATTGGCTAGCTGTCACTGTAGGAGGCATAGCCGGATGGGACTAGTAGTCCCATCGGACGATGCCTGCCTACATACAGACCCACACACATACAGCCCCGCACACACCCACAGACACACACTGACACACATAAAACACTGGCACACAGACATGCACATCTTCTCAGCACCCACACAGTCTCCGCCCACGCACACAGTGTCTGCACACACTCTGCCCACACACTATTCCTCCTCCCAATTTGCAGCGTTTCTCACACGCAACTGCGCAGCAAATCGCTTTTTTTTGCAGCATGTGCACACCAATTGTCAATTTCCCATTGACTAACATTGCTTGTACACTACACTGTGGATTTGATGCAATTGCGTGAGTCCCAAAACACTGTGGAAACGGATTAAAATCCGTAACGAGTGCTCATAGCTTTAGACTGTTTTGAACTGTCTTATCCAAAGATGCAGACCATCTCATTTGTAATGCAGCTTAAGGCAAAACGCAATCACCATCATCTCATTTTGTCATTCCATACAGGTCATAATTGAAAGCCAAAAAATACTCTGCTCAAAAAAATAAAGGGACCACTAAGATCCCACATCCTAAATATCATTGAATGAAATGTTGATTCAGATGTAAATCTTTATTCATTTCATAGTGGAATGTGTTGAGAACAATAAAACTTAAAAATTATCAACGCAAATCACAACTAATATCCCACGGAGGTCTGGAGTTGGAATGATGTTCAAAATCAAAGTGGAAAATTGAGTTACAGGCTGATCCAACTTCAGTGGAAATGCCTCAAGACAAGGAAATGATGCTCAGTAGTGTGTGTGGCCTCCATGTGCCTGTATGACCTCCCTACAATGCCTGGGCATGCTCCTGATGAGGTGGCGGATGGTCTCCTGAGGGATCTCCTTCCAAACCTGGAAGAAAGCATCTGCCATCTCCTGGACAGTCTGTGGTGTAACATAACGTTGGTGGATGATGCGAGACATGATGTCCCAGATCTGTTCAATCGGATACAGGTCTGGGGAATGGGCGAGCCACTCCATAGCTTCAATGCCTTCATCTTGCAGGAACTGCTGACAAAATCCAGCCACATGAGGTCTGGCATTGTTCTGCATTAGGAGAAACCCAGGCCCACCTAACCAGAATATGGTCTCACAAGGGGTCTGAGGATCTCATCTCGGTACCTAATGGCAGTCAGGCTATCTCTGGTGAGCACATGAAGGGCTGTGCAGCCCTCCAAAGAAATGCCACCCACACCATTACTGACCCACCTCTAAAGCGGTCATGCTGAAGGATGTTGCAGGCAGCAGATCGCTCTCCACGGCATCTCCAGACTCTGTCACGTCTGTCACATGTGCTCAATTTGAACCTGCTTTCATCTGTGAAGAGCACAGGGCGCCAGTGGCGAAATTGCCAATCCTGGTATTCTGTGGCAATTGCCAAGAGTCCTGCACGGTGTTGGGCTGTGAGCACAACCCCCATCTGTGGACGTCGGGCACTCAGACCATCCTCATGGAGTCGGTTTCAAACCGTTTGTGCAGACACATTCACATTTGTGGCCTGCTGGAGGTCATTTTGCAGGGCTCCTCCTGTACCTTCTTGCACAAAGGCAGAGGTAGCGGTCAAGCTGCTGGGTTGTTGCCTTCCTATGACCCCCTCCATGTCTCCTGGTGTACTGGGCTGTCTCCTGTTAGCGCCTCCAGCCTCTGGACACTACGCTGACAGACACAGCAAACCTTCTTGCCACAGCTCACATTGATGTGCCACCCTGGATGAGCTGCACTATCTGAGCCACTTGTGTGGGTTGTATAATCCGTCTCATGCTACCACGAGTGTGAAAGCACAACAAACATTCAAAAGTGACAAAAACATCAGCCAGAAAGCATTGGTCCTGAGATGTGGTCTGTGGTCCCGACCTGTAGAACCACTTGTTTATTGAGTGTCTTGATAATTGCCAATAATTTCCAACTGTTGTCTATTCCATATGCACAACAGCATGTGAAATTGATTGTCAAACAGTGTTGCTTCTTCCTAAGGCTACTTTCTCACTAGCGTTGTTCGGCGGACGCCAAAATGCGTTGTTTTGTGAACAAAACGCATCCTGCAAAATCTCCCACAGGATGCGTTTTTTCCCCATAGACTTGTATTGGCGACGCATCGCGACGGATTGTCACGCGTCGTGTACGTCGTGCGATGGATGCGTCGGAATTTGGCGGCCCGTCATCTGGAAAAAACGTTGATTGTAACCTTTTTTGTCTGCGCCTGAAAAACATGTTGCAACGCATCCTACGGCATGCGTCGTTAGCTAGAATGGAAGCCTATGGGCGCAGGATCCGTCGTGACACGTCGTATGACGGAATGCAGCGCTGCAATACGTTTTTTTACACTGAGCATGCTCAGAATCAGGATTTTGTTGCCAATTCACCAGACACCCCCAAATCTATATAAACCTGGCCTGGGCCTTCAACCCCAAATGTGCCAGGAAGACTCCAGCCAGCAACTAGCCAGCATTCAGCCAGCATCCAGCCTGCATCCAGCTTGCATCCAGCAGCTATAAAACCTATGCAGCCAGAGGCCTGACTGTGCTGCCAGAAGCCATCATCACGCAGGAGGCCTGCCAGCCAGTGTGAGTACTGTCATTTTTTGCGTGTGTCTCTGTGCTTGTGTGTGCATGTCTGTGTGTGCATGTGTCTGTATGACGTACTGAATACAGCCAGAGCTAAACCTGAATATAGCCAGAGGCCTGCCATCGTCCTGCACCAGCCAGCGTCCTGCCAGAGTCCAGCTCCAGCCTGAGGCCTGCCACTGTGAAGCCAGCCAGCGTCCAGCTCCAGCCTGAGGCCTGCCAGCATCCAGACAGCGGGAGTCCTGCCATTTTTGCGTGTGTGTACATGCATGTGTGTGTGTGTGCGTGTCTGTGTGCGTCTTTGTGTTTTGGTCCGCCTGTGTGCTTTTGTGCATCTGTGTGTGTTTGCACAAGCCTGTGTGCTTTTATGTGTGTGCATCTGTGTGTGTTTGCGTACGGCTGTGTGCTTTTGTGTGTATGCCTGCACCTGTGTTATGCCTGCACCTGTGTTATGCCTGCACCTGTGTGCTTTTGTACATGTGCATTTGTTGTGCATGCACCTGTGTGCTTTCATGCATGCGTGTGTGCGTGTGTGCGTCTGGGTGATTGAGAGTGCATGCGTCCATGCAACTGGGTGAGTGCCTGGGCATTTTTTTATGTGATGTATTTACCAAGTATTGTGGTCTGTGCAGCATGTGGTTTCAGTGTGTGAGTGTGTGTCTTGCGTGTGTGTGTGTGCGTCTTGCGTGTATGTTTGGTTTTTTTCTTTCAATTTTTTTTTTGTTTGTTTTACTGTTGAAACCATTTCCAGTTGATGTACTTGTATTTAAAGTAAAGAGCATTTTAGTTCCTAATTGTGATGGAAAAAAAAGGAAATTAAAAAAGAATTTAATAAAATGTTTTATAAAAATGTCCGTAGTATAATTTCACAAAGGTAAATTTAAAACTGGTGTAAGTACAACTGGCCACACATGCAATACAGAGTTGGTTGAGGGTTTATTTCTTAATAAAAAAGGTAATAGAACATTTTTAAAAGGTGTATTTATTTATTTTTAGTAATTTTTAAAGGGATATTTTAAAATCACACATGTGGTCAATAAATTTTCACATGGTGTTTAGGCCTTTCAATTTTACATGTTTTTTTTTGTTTTGGTGGGTGGAAAAGGTTTTACAGCTTGCACATAGTATTGAAGTAGGTAATCCAGCTCAGACTGGTGTGCCTTGAGTCTATTTGTTTTTGGGTTTGTTTCTCAAAACTGTTGGTGTTGGCCTGCATGAACATTGCTCACATAATTTGAGCAGGGTGGTTATTAACGTTTTTAGATGAGTTTGGGGGGTGGGTCTAACTATAAATTCTTTATACCTACAGAGCCACCAGGGACCACAACCACCTCTGCCATTCACCAAGGACCACCACGACGTGCACACACATCAAGCCTATTTCCAGATGTAAGTTTTGAAGACCCTAAATTTTCCAATTCAATGTGTATAGCAGATTACAAGTGTCTTTTTACTTACAGAGCCACCAGGGACCACAGCCACCTCTGCCATCCACCAGGGACCACCACGACGTGCACACACATTAAGCCTATTTCCAGAGGTAAGTTTTGAAGACCCTAAATCTGCCAATTCAATGTGTATAGCAGATTACAAGTGTCTTTTTACTTACAGAGCCACCAGGGACCACAGCAAGAATGTCCTCTTCTGAGAGCCCTCTTCCAGAGCGACAGTGTGTTGTGGACAGTTACAAAAATTTTTAAATTTTTTTGGTGTTATAGTTAAACTTTCTGTTAATCACTATATGCATTAATTATGTTTTAACAGGAAGCTGAAGCAGCCGAGGACCTCTCAGAAGGGGACGAAATGGGTGGAGAAATGCAAGGAGCTGGTGCACAGAGTGTAAGTTGTGGCGAAACAGTTTCTTCACACATCACAGTGTACCCAACACAAACCAGATCTTAAGACATCACTGTACACATACAACATACAGTATGCCTACATCAAAGATAATTATTTTTCATTTGTTTTAGTCTGCTGCACATTCTGGCCAACCCAATAAAGGTTCTCCCAGCCGCTCCCAGAGTCGTCGTCATCATCGCCGCCGCGGTCAGCCAGCAGTGAGTTGTAATTTTTTTTTTCTCTTGGTAGTTTTGTGTTTCAGTGTACTAATTTTTTTATTTCTTTTTATTTATTTTCAGTCTTCACAGCGTGCTCTCGACTCAGATGGTGAGGACAGCGGTATTGATGTGGACCACCTCATCAAGGAGGTCCGTGAGCGGGAGCTGCTGTGGAACATGGCTGACCGCAGGCATGCTGATACACATGTGACCCGTCGGCTCTGGGAGGAAGTCTGCAAAAAATTTTTTCCAAGGTGGGAGGTCCTTCAGCCAAGACAGCAGACTCAAGAATGAAAGTATTCACTTTTCAGTAATGTTTTGAGCCGAATGGAATGTATTGCAATTAACCCTTTTTTAATTTCATTCTTGTCTTCACAGGTGAAAGGGTTAGGAAGCGATGGCAGTCACTCAGGGATCGCTTCAAGAGGGAGTTTAACCAGGAGATGCAGGCCCCGAGTGGCTCAGCAGGATGGAAAAGGAATCGGTATAAATACAGCCATGCCCTGTCCTTCCTCAGGGTAACAATGCTGAGTAGAACATAAGTATTCAACAGCCCATTGATTAAATCACCATGTTTACCTGTCTAACTTTTTTGGTTTCAGTCAGGGCTTTTTCCTATCAATATATTAATTGTTTTTTTCCCGATTTCACAGCAACGTCTGCAGCCATCGGGCGCCTGCATCGACCTTGGACCCCTCTGGAGCGATCTCTCAGGAGTCCGCCACCGAGGGCCACGTCGGTAGACCCCACCCCTCTGACCCTTCATCTGACCCTTCCGGTACCTCCTCCCCATCGACTTCCACCGCCGGCACCACTGGAGCATTATCGCAGCCTTCGTTACTTGAAGCTGCTGGTCAACAGTTAGCATTACCTTTACCCCAACCCTCTGATCCTGCCACCTCTACACCACCATTATGTTCGTGGCGGCTGCGACAGAGGGGTCAGGAAAGGAGCTCTGCTCCTGACTTCTTGCATCTGAATGCATCCTTCCAAAACTCTTTCAAAAGTTTGGGAGAGCAAGTGACTGCTGGGTTCAACATGATGCAAACACGCATGAGTGAACACAGCAGTCGCTTGGATAGGCTGCATTCAGATGCAAGTCAAGCTCCAAGCAACCTTTTTTTCAATCCATGCTCAGGAGCATGGAAAAGCTTTCTCTTGACCAGCAGATGAGAGTAATGCATTGCTGCCATGCTGCTCTAGTGCAGGTCATGTCCGAACCTCCTCCAACACCCACACCTCCCCACACAGCCACTACAACTTTTCCAGCCCAGGCCCCCTTTCCACCCCATGCCCCTTTTCCAGCCAAGGTCCCTTTTCCAGCCCAGGCCCCATTTCCAGCCCAGGCACCATTTCCAGCCCAGGCCCCATTTCTAGCCCAGGCCCAATACCAAACCCAGGCCCAATTCCCAGGCCAGGCCCAATACCAAACCCAGTCCCAATACCAGTCCCAATTCCCATCCCGGACCCAAAACCAAATGTCTTCTCCAATGTTTTCTTCCTTGTCCAGCTTTCCTTCCCCATTTATTATTCCACCTACCCCAACACCACTCCCCTGCTCAGCCTCCTGTATTTCCCCCCCTTCCACTACACTCCAACACAGTAGGCTTTCCCCACCTATCGACGTGATCCAACCTTCCAGCCCCTCCGCTAGTATCTCCACCCCACACTTTACTGACCTTTGAATGTTGGTTTTTTGTATGTTAATAAAAAAATATTTTTGTTAATCTTTTTCAAAAAATTTAAAAAAATATAAAAAAAGGTTTTATTAAAAAAAGGATTTCAATGTTTTGAGACAAACATTTCAAAAAAATGTAAATAAAATATATTTTGGCTCAAAGTCAACTATTTGTTTCAGTGCCTTCATTTAGGTAAGCTGTTATGGTAACAAACAAAAGGTAAAAAAAAATACACACCACACGTTAACCCCGTAAGCCCCAAGGGTGGTTTGCACGTTAATGACCGGGCCAATTTTTACAATTCTGACCACTGTCACTTTATGAGGTTATAACTCTGGAATGTTTCAACGGATCTTGGCAATTCTGACAATGTTTTCTCGTGACATATTGTACTTCATGATAGTGGTAAAATTTCTTCGATATAACTTGCATTTATTTGTGAAGAAAACGGAAATTTGGCGAAAATTTTGAAAATTTTGCAATTTTCCAAATTTGAATTTTTATGCCCTTAAATCACAGAGATATGTCATGTAAAATAATTAATAAGTAACATTTCCCACATGTCTACTTTACATCAGCATAATTTTTTAACCCAAAATTTTTTTATTAGGGAGTTATAAGGGTTAAAAGTTGACCAGCAATTTCTCATTTTTACAACACCAATATTTTTTAGGGACCACATCACATTTGAAGTCATTTTGAGGGGTCTGTTGTGAATTCTGTGGCTGAATTCACTCCTGTGGTCACAAGTGGTACTGCAGCTTCTGAGCTGCCTCCCTCAGGTGTTCTGGTGAGCTCGTTAACTGCTTCATTACTTAACTCCGCCTGATGCTGCTATCCTTGCTCCTTGTCAATGTTTCAGTGTTGGATCTGAGCTTCTCCTGATTGTTCCTGTGACCTTCTGCTCTGTATAGCTAAGTGCCTTTTGCTTTTTTGTTGCTTTTTTTCTGTCCAGCTTGTCTTTTGTTTTGCTGGAAGCTCTGAGACGCAAAGGGTGTACCGCCGTGCCGTTAGTTCGGCACGGTGGTTTTTTTTTGCCCCCTATGCGTGGTTTTGCTTTACGGTTTTTTGTAGACTGCAAAGTTCGCTTTACTGTCCTCGCTCTGTCCTAGAATATCGGGCCCCACTTTGCTGAATCTATTTCATCCCTACATTTTGTCTTTTCATCTTACTCACAGTCATTATATGTGGGGGGCTGCCTTTTCCTTTGGGGAATTTCTCTGGGGCAAGTCAGGCCTATTTTTCTATCTTCAGGCTAGCTAGTTTCTTAGGCTGTGCCGAGTTGCCTAGGTAGTTGTTAGGCGCAATCCACAGCCGCTTTTAGTTGTGTTTAGGATAGGATCAGGTGTGCAGTCTACAGAGTTTCCACGTCTCAGAGCTCGTTCTTGTATTTTTGGGTATTTGTCAGATCACTGTGTGTGCTCTGATTGCTAAGCACACTGTGTTTCTGGATTGCCTTCATAACACCTGTCATTAGCAAACATAACAGTACAAGGAGCCAAACTAATGATTCTCAATAGAGGGAAAGAAAAAGTTCTGACATCATTTTTTTTTTTTTTTCTGCTCTGTGTTCACTTTTTTTTTTTCCCCTAGACATTTGGGTGATTCTGGACACAGGTGTGGACATGGATATTCAGGGTCTGTGCTCTTCAATGGATAATCTCGTTATAAATGTACAAAAAATTCAAGATACTATTGATCAGAAATCTATGTTAGAACCAAGAATTCCTATTCCTGATTTGTTTTTTGGAGATAGAACTAAGTTTCTAAGTTTCAAAAATAATTGTAAGCTATTTCTGGCCTTGAAACCTCATTCTTCTGGTAATCCTATTCAACAGGTTTTGATTATTATTTCTTTTTTGCGCGGCGACCCTCAAGACTGGGCATTTTCTCTTGCGCCAGGAGACCCTGCATTGAGTAGTGTCGATGCGTTTTTCCTGGCGCTCGGATTGCTGTACGATGAGCCTAATTCAGTGGATCAGGCTGAGAAAAATTTGCTGGCTTTGTGCCAGGGTCAGGATGATATAGAAGTATATTGTCAGAAATTTAGGAAATGGTCAGTACTCACTCAGTGGAATGAATCTGCGCTGGCAGCTTTGTTCAGAAAGGGTCTCTCTGAGGCTCTTAAGGATGTCATGGTGGGATTTCCTATGCCTGCTGGTTTGAATGAGTCTTTGTCTTTGGCCATTCAGATCGGTCGACGCTTGCGCGAGCGTAAATCTGTGCACCATTTGGCGGTACTGCCTAAGGTTAAACCTGAGCCTATGCAGTGCGATAGGACTATGACTAGAGTTGAACGGCAGGAATACAGACGTCTGAATGGTCTGTGTTTCTACTGTGGTGATTCCACTCATGCTATTTCTGATTGTCCTAAGCGCACTAAGCGGTCCGCTAGGTCTGCCGTCATTGGTACTGTACAGTCCAAATTCCTTCTGTCCATTACCTTGATATGCTCTTTGTCGTCGTTTTCTGTCATGGCGTTTGTGGATTCGGGCGCTGCCCTGAATCTGATGGATTTGGATTATGCTAAACGTTGTGGGTTTTTCTTGGAGCCTTTGCGGTGTCCTATTCCATTGAGAGGAATTGATGCTACACCTTTGGCCAAGAATAAACCTCAATACTGGGCCCAGCTGACCATGTGCATGGCTCCTGCACATCAGGAAGTTATTCGCTTTCTGGTGTTGCATAATCTGCATGATGTGGTCGTGTTGGGGTTGCCATGGCTACAAACCCATAATCCAGTATTGGATTGGAATTCCATGTCGGTATCCAGCTGGGGTTGTCAGGGGGTACATGGTGATGTTCCATTTTTGTCGATTTCGTCATCCACCCCTTCTGAGGTCCCAGAGTTCTTGTTTGATTATCAGGATGTATTTGAAGAGCCCAAGTCCGATGCTGTACCTCCGCATAGGGATTGTGATTGTGCTATCAATTTGATTCCTGGTAGTAAATTCCCTAAAGGTCGATTATTTAATTTATCCGTGCCCGAACACGCCGCTATGCGCAGTTATGTGAAGGAATCCCTGGAGAAGGGACATATTCGCCCATCGTCATCACCACTGGGAGCAGGGTTCTTCTTTGTAGCCAAGAAGGATGGTTCGCTGAGACCGTGTATTGATTACCGCCTTCTTAATAAGATCACTGTTAAATTTCAGTATCCCTTGCCATTGTTATCTGACTTGTTTGCTCGGATTAAGGGGGCTAGTTGGTTCACTAAGATAGATCTTCGTGGTGCGTATAATCTGGTGAGAATCAGGCAAGGAGATGAATGGAAAACTGCATTCAATACGCCCGAGGGTCATTTTGAGTATCTAGTGATGCCGTTCGGACTTGCCAATGCTCCATCTGTGTTTCAGTCTTTAATGCATGACATCTTCCGTGAGTATCTGGATAAATTCCTGATTGTTTACTTGGATGACATTTTGATCTTCTCAGATGATTGGGAGTCTCATGTGAAGCAGGTCAGAATGGTTTTTCAGGTCCTGCGTGCTAACTCTTTGTTTGTGAAGGGATCAAAGTGTCTCTTCGGTGTGCAGAAAGTTTCATTTTTAGGGTTCATCTTTACCCCTTCTACTATCGAGATGGATCCAGTTAAGGTCCAAGCCATCCAGGATTGGATTCAGCCGACATCTCTGAAAAGTCTGCAAAAGTTCCTGGGCTTTGCTAATTTTTATCGTCGCTTCATCTGTAATTTTTCTAGCATTGCCAAACCATTGACCGATTTGACCAAGAAGGGTGCTGATTTGGTTAATTGGTCTTCTGCTGCTGTGGAAGCTTTTCAGGAGTTGAAGCGTCGTTTTTGTTCTGCCCCTGTGTTGTGTCAGCCAGATGTTTCTCTTCCGTTCCAGGTCGAGGTTGATGCTTCTGAGATTGGAGCAGGGGCGGTTTTGTCACAGGTTCTGATTGCTCAGTGATGAAACCATGTGCTTTCTTTTCCAGGAAGTTTTCGCCTGCTGAGCGTAATTATGATATGGGCAATCGAGAGTTGCTGGCCATGAAGTGGGCATTCGAGGAGTGGCGTCATTGGCTTGAAGGAGCTAAGCATCGCGTGGTGGTATTGACTGATCATAAGAACTTGACTTATCTCGAGTCTGCCAAGCGCTTGAATCCTAGACAGGCCCGTTGGTCGTTATTTTTTGCCCGCTTCGACTTTGTGATTTCGTACCTTCCGGGCTCTAAAAATGTGAAGGCGGATGCTCTGTCTAGGAGTTTTGTGCCCGACTCTCCGGGTTTATCTGAGCCAGCGGGTATCCTCAAGGAAGGAGTCATTGTGTCTGCCATCTCCCCTGATTTGCGGCGGGTGCTGCAAAAATTTCAGGCGAATAAACCTAATCGTTGTCCAGCAGAGAAACTGTTCGTCCCTGATAGGTGGACTAATAAACTTATCTCTGAACTTCATTGTTCGGTGTTGGCTGGTCATCCTGGAATCTTTGGTACCAGAGAGTTAGTGGCTAGATCCTTCTGGTGGCCATCTCTGTCACGGGATGTACGTACTTTTGTGCAGTCCTGTGGGATTTGTGCTAGGGCTAAGCCCTGCTGTTCTCGTGCCAGTGGGTTGCTTTTGCCCTTGCCGGTCCCAAAGAGGCCTTGGACACATATTTCGATGGATTTCATTTCTGACCTTCCCGTTTCTCAAAAGATGTCAGTCATTTGGGTGGTCTGTGATTGCTTTTCTAAAATGGTCCATCTGGTGCCCTTGGCTAAATTGCCTTCCTCCTCTGATTTGGTACCTTTGTTCTTTCAGCATGTGGTTCGGTTGCATGGCATTCCTGAGAATATTGTTTCTGACAGAGGTTCCCAGTTTGTTTCAAGGTTTTGGCGAGCCTTTTGTGGTAGGATGGGCATTGACCTATCCTTTTCCTCGGCTTTCCATCCTCAGACTAATGGCCAGACCGAACGAACCAATCAGACCTTGGAAACATATCTGAGATGTTTTGTTTCTGCAGACCAGGATGATTGGGTGTCCTTTTTGCCGTTGGCTGAGTTCGCCCTTAATAATCGGGCCAGCTCGGCTACCTTGGTTTCTCCATTTTTTTGCAATTCTGGGTTCCATCCTCGTTTCTCTTCAGGACAGGTTGAGTCTTCGGACTGTCCTGGTGTGGATTCTGTGGTGGATAGGTTGCAGCAGATCTGGACTCAGGTAGTGGACAATTTGATCTTGTCCCAGGAGAAAGCTCAACTTTTCGCTAATCGCAGACGCCGTGTGGGTCCCCGACTTCGTGTTGGGGATCTGGTTTGGTTATCTTCTCGTCATATTCCTATGAAGGTTTCCTCTCCTAAATTTAAACCTCGTTTTATTGGTCCGTATAGGATTTCTGAGGTTCTCAATCCTGTGTCTTTTCGTTTGACCCTCCCAGACTCCTTTTCCATACATAATGTATTCCATAGGTCGTTGTTGCGGAGATACGTGGCACCTATGGTTCCATCTGTTGAGCCTCCTGCCCCGGTTTTGGTGGAGGGGGAATTGGAGTATATTGTGGAGAAGATTTTGGATTCTCGTGTTTCTAGACGGAAACTCCAGTATCTGGTTAAATGGAAGGGTTATGCTCAGGAAGATAATTCCTGGGTTTTTGCCTCTGATGTTCATGCTTCCGATCTTGTTCGTGCCTTTCATGCGGCTCATCCTGGTCGGCCTGGGGGCTCTGGTGAGGGTTCGGTGACCCCTCCTCAAGGGGGGGGTACTGTTGTGAATTCTGTGGCTGAATTCACTCCTGTGGTCACAAGTGGTACTGCAGCTTCTGAGCTTCCTCCCTCAGGTGTTCTGGTGAGCTCGTTAACTGCTTCATTACTTAACTCTGCCTGATGCTGCTATCCTTGCTCCTTGTCAATGTTTCAGTGTTGGATCTGAGCTTCTCCTGATTGTTCCTGTGACCTGCTGCTCTGTATAGCTAAGTGCCTTTTGCTTTTTTGTTGCTTTTTTTCTGTCCAGCTTGTCTTTTGTTTTGCTGGAAGCTCTGAGACGCAAAGGGTGTACCGCCGTGCCGTTAGTTCGGCACGGTGGGTTTTTTTTGCCCCCTTTGCGTGGTTTTGCTTTAGGGTTTTTTGTAGACTGCAAAGTTCGCTTTACTGTCCTCGCTCTGTCCTAGAATATCGGGCCCCACTTTGCTGAATCTATTTCATCCCTACGTTTTGTCTTTTCATCTTACTCACAGTCATTATATGTGGGGGGCTGCCTTTTCCTTTGGGGAATTTCTCTGGGGCAAGTCAGGCCTATTTTTCTATCTTCAGGCTAGCTAGTTTCTTAGGCTGTGCCGAGTTGCCTAGGTAGTTGTTAGGCGCAATCCACAGCCGCTTTTAGTTGTGTTTAGGATAGGATCAGGTGTGCAGTCTACAGAGTTTCCACGTCTCAGAGCTCGTTCTTGTATTTTTGGGTATTTGTCAGATCACTGTGTGCGCTCTGATCGCTAAGCACACTGTGTTTCTGGATTGCCTTCATAACCCCTGTCATTAGCAAACATAACAGGGGTCTATATGATAGAAAATAACCAAGTGTGACACCATTCTTAAAACTGCACCCCTCAAGGTGCTCAAAACCACATTCAAGAAGTTTATTAACCCTTCAGGTGTTTTACAGGAATTTTAGGAATGTTTAAAAAAAAAATTAACATTTAATTTATTTTCACAAAAAATTTACTTCAGCTCTAATTTGTTTTATTTTCCCAAGGGTAAGAGAAGAAATAAAAAATCATATTTTTTCACAAATATGATTTTTTCGCCCCCAATTTTTTATTTTCCCAAGGGTAAGAGAAGAAATTGGACCCCAAAAGTTGTTGTACCATTTGTTCTGAGTATGCCAATACCCCACATATGGGGGTAAACCACTGTTTGGGCGCACGGCAGAGCTCGGAAGGGAAGGAGCGCCGTTTAACTTTTCAATGCAAAATTGACTAGAATTGAGAAGGTAACTTTGACATAGTGGGAATAACCAAGACATGGTTAGATGAAAGCTATGACTGGGCAGTTAACTTACAGGGTTACAGTCTGTTTAGAAGGGATCGTAAAAATCGGAGAGGAGGAGGGGTTTGTCTCTATGTAAAGTCTTGTCTAAAGTCCACTTTAAGGGAGGATATTAGCGAAGGGAATGAGGATGTTGAGTCCATATGGGTCGAAATTCATGGACGGAAAAATGGTAACAAAATTCTCATTGGGGTCTGTTACAAACCCCCAAATATAACAGAAATCATGGAAAGTCTACTTCTAAAGCAGATAGATGAAGCTGCAACCCATAATGAGGTCCTGGTTATGGGGGACTTTAACTACCCGGATATTAAATGGGAATCAGAAACCTGTGAAACCCATAAAGGCAACAGGTTTCTGCTAATAACCAAGAAAAATTATCTTTCACAATTGGTGCAGAATCCAACCAGAGGAGCAGCACTTTTAGACCTAATACTATCTAATAGACCTGACAGAATAACAAATCTGCAGGTGGTCGGGCATCTAGGAAATAGCGACCACAATATTGTACAGTTTCACCTGTCTTTCACTAGGGGGACTTGTCAGGGAGTCACAAAAACACTGAACTTTAGGAAGGCAAAGTTTGACCAGCTTAGAGATGCCCTTAATCTGGTAGACTGGGACAATATCCTCAGAAATAAGAATACATCTTCCCCACCACAAAAGACTATACCTTCTTTTCACCCCCACATAATTCATACCACCGCATAGACTACTTACTTGTGCAGTCTCACACTTTACACTTAATCAAAACATCCCGAATTGGAGAAATTACAATATCAGATCACGCACCTATCTTCCTGGAAATAATAATCTCCACCTTACCTAGAGCCACCATGACCTGGCGTTTAAATGAATCATTGCTTGATAACCCAAAACATATGAATAGTCTAAAATCTACCATTTCCCGATTCTTTGATGAAAATATTAACTCTGGACAAATCTCTCCCATCATCTGGGAAACACACAAGGCCGTTCTCAGAGGGGAACTTATCTCTCTAGGCTCTCATATAAAAAAACAGAGACACAAAGAAATACAGTCGCTCCTTCATCAAATTAATATATCAGAGCGTACCCATAAATCCACCAGATCGAGCGATTCCCTACAAGAACTCACTTCCCTTCGAAACAAACTCAAAGATTTGTTAAACGTGAAATCAGCAAAACTGTTCATGTATTGCAGACATCGCTTCTACATGCATGGGAACAGAAGTAGCAAACTCACAACACAGTTACTTAAAAAGCAAAAAGAAAAGAAATTTATTAAACATGTTTTCACCAAGACAAATAAGAGAGTTGTGGACTCCAAGGAAATTGCTGAGACCTTCCGCCAATATTATGAATCCCTTTATAATTTACCCCCCCCTGATAATATGAAAGACTGTTCAACAGCTTTATCCAAAATTAAAAATTTTTTGGCCCCTCTTCCCCTTCCAACAATTTCCCCTGAGGACTGCAACACACTTATGGCTGAAGTCACATTTAAGGAGGTGGAAGACACTTTAAAGGCTACCCCCAATGGCAAATCTCCTGGTCCAGACGGGTTCCCGGTGGGATACTATAAAAAATTCTCTGACGTCCTCCTTCCCCATCTAGTAAATCTCTTCAACTCCTTCTTTGGAGGAATGACCCCACCCCGACAAGCGCTGGAAGCCTACATTGCCATTATACCCAAAGAAGGGAAGGATGACAGCCTTTGCAGTAATTATCGTCCCATTTCGTTACTCAACACCGACCTCAAATTGTGGGCTAAGATATTGGCCTCAAGAATTAATAAAGTATTAGGTGGAATTATCCGCCCCGATCAGGTGGGGTTTGTGAGAGGACGGGAGGGCAAAGACAACTCGGTAAAGGTCTTGCACGCTATTTCCTATGCAAAGACAACCAGAACGCCGCTAGTCGTCCTCTCAACGGACGCCGAAAAGGCGTTCGACAGGATCAGCTGGAGATACATGGTCTGTACACTTCAAAAATTTGCCTTCCCGCCCCCTTTCATAGACGCTATCATGTCCCTTTATGTAGACCCATCTGCTAGAGTCGGGGTGAACGGGATCTTCTCTGAGCCCTTTAAAATACGGAATGGCACCAGACAGGGCTGTCCTCTTTCCCCTGCCCTTTTTATCGTGGTAATGGAGACCCTAATGGAGAGGATAAGACAGGACACTGACATCAAAGGCTTAAGGGTGGGTGGTACAGAGGTCAAGGTGGCTGCCTTCGCTGACGATCTCCTACTTTTAACTACTAACCCAAGATCATCTTTTCCCAGACTTATGTCACTATTCGCAGAATTTGGTGAGATTTCCAATTTTAAAATAAATATGAACAAATCAGAAGCTTTAAACGTCTCAGCAAGCAAATCAGATATCTCTATAATAAAAAAAGACACCCCCTTCAATTGGCCTCCAGAAAAATTGAAATACCTCGGAATACACCTATCGGCTGACCCTTCCTCTCTTTATAAACATAACTACATCCCCCTTTTAGCTAACCTACGTATAGATTTAAAAAAGTACGACCTGCCATATCTATCTTGGATGGGTAGGATAAACGTCATAAAATCCTATATCTTTCCAAAAATCTTCTATATCATGAATATGGTCCCTATAACTCTCCCCAACTCTTTTTTCCTTTCAATTAACCAATTGGTCTCCCAGTTTGTGTGGAAATATAAAAAAGCTAGACTTCCTCTAAAAATCCTCTCTCTACCCAGGGGTGAAGGTGGTCTGGGTCTACCTGATTTTCGCACCTACCACAAAGCAATTCACCTCGCTAGGTGGATAAACTTAACAAAACCCAACCCAGATAACTTAAACACGCAACTTGAATTGTCCCTACTGGGTAAGGGAGCCGATCGTTACCTATGGACTTCCACTATCCCCCCGCACCAGAAATTCGATGAAATAATTCTTAATACCTTATCTGTCAGACGTGCCCTTGTCCCAAACCACCCTCCTTTCTGCCTATTTCTTGACAAGATCCCACTCAAAGTTACTCCCTGGCTAACAGACCCCAAATACCAAGATGCCTTTGGCCTCTGGGACTCCATCCCTGATGTCACAATCTCCCAGTTCTTAGCCAAACAAGTTCCCTGCAATGACAATTGGCCATCTAATGCGACAAAACAGCCCTCCAATCTCCTCCAGAAAATCCATATTCGCCATGTCATGTCGAAACTCAATTTAATTGAGAGACCACCCCTCAATTGTTTATGGCTAGAATTTCTGGTTAATTTGAAATCGCCAATCACCAAATTAGTCTCCAAATTATACGCAAATCTCCTTAAGACCTCTAATCAATTTAAACCTCTATACCTCTCTTCCTGGGAGACAGAGTTGAGGATCACACTATCCCCCCGGGAAACTCAACAGGTACTTGCCAACTCTCATGGGTTTTCCAGATGTATCTTATTACAAGAGAATGCGTTTAAAATTCTCTCCAGGTGGTACAGAACCCCAGAGCGACTATTTCACTTAGGGCTGGCGGACTCTCCGCTGTGCTGGAGATGCTCCCAGTCTATAGGGACTTTATTTCATATCTTCTGGCTCTGCCCGGGTTTAACACAATTCTGGAACGATATAAATAAATCTTTACAAAGTATGGGCCTAATGTCGCAAGACCTGAGCCCCCAGGATGTCTTACTTTCCCTCCCTTCCACTACTTTTAAACCAGGGAAGCATGGTCTGCTTCCCATTCTAGTTGCAGCTGCTAAACATCTGATCTCTACACACTGGAGGCAATTAACCCCCCCTACGCTAAAAGAATGGATCTCCAAGGTCCAGGACATCCTTCGCCTAGAAGAACTATCTAGTTGGGAAACTCGTTCCCATGAAAAATTTCTAAATTCTTGGCTTCCCTGGATCGAATTTTCCACCCACTCTGGTGGACCTGCCTCCCCCCCCCTTTGAGAGTTGTCTCTACTGCTATGGATGTGTCTCGCCATGCGTGTTTTCTGTTTCTCCTCCTTGCGGGTTCTGGGATGCGTCGCCGTGACCGAGCCCCCCCCCCCCCCAAAACGGGCTGTTGTTTTTTGTTTTTTTTGTTTCATCGCATGACCTGCCTCATGTTTGAGCCTTCTGTCCTTCCTCACCTCTTGAAACGACTTAATTGCTTTTGTTTAACTCCTACCGTCATATCCTATAGCCTTCATCTATTTTATATGTGCAATACCACATTTTTAGGCTATCCTTTTTTGGCCTGAACCAGTTTGTTTATGTTTTACTATGCTCACTAATTTTCCTTCCAGCAATACCCGGTTGGATTTCCTGTAAGTTTTAGTGCTTTATTATCTCCTGAATCAACATTCGTTTGGGATTCATATGTGAGCTTTTCTGTTTATTGATATTTGTTTATGTTATTTGAAAACTTTAAATAAAGAATTTAAAAAAAAAAAAAAAAAAAAAAAGAAATAAGAATACAGATAATAAATGAAAAATGTTTAAGAACATCCTAAATAGGCACTGTAAGCGGTTTATACCTTGTGGGAATAAAAGGACTAGAAATAGGAAAAACCCAATGTGGCTAAACAAAGAAGTAAGACAGGCAATTAACAGTAAAAAGAAAGCATTTGCACTACTAAAGCAGGATGGCACCATTGAAGCTCTAAAAAACTATAGGGAGAAAAATACTTTATCTAAAAAACTAATTAAAGCTGCCAAAAAGGAAACAGAGAAGCACATTGCTAAGGAGAGTAAAACTAATCCCAAACTGTTCTTCAACTATATCAATAGTAAAAGAATAAAAACTGAAAATGTAGGCACCTTAAAAAATAGTGAGGAAAGAATGGTTGTGGATGACGAGGAAAAAAACTAACATATTAAACACCTTCTTTTCCACGGTATTCACGGCGGAAAATGAAATGCTAGGTGAAATCCCAAGAAACAATGAAAACCCTATATTAAGGGTCACCAATCTAACCCAAGAAGAGGTGCGAAACCGGCTAAATAAGATCAAAATAGATAAATCTCCGGGTCTGGATGGCATACACCCACGAGTACTAAGAGAACTAAGTAATGTAATATATAAACCATTATTTCTTATTTTTAGGGACTCTATAGCGACGGGGTCTGTTCCGCAGGACTGGTGCATAGCAAATGTGGTGCGAATATTCAAAAAGGGCTCTAAAAGTGAACCTGGAAATTATAGGCCAGTAAGTCTAACCTCTATTGTTGGTAAAATATTTGAAGGGTTTCTGAGGGATGTTATTCTGGATTATCTCAATGAGAATAACTGTTTAACTCCATATCAGCATGGGTTTATGAGAAATCATTCCTGTCAAACCAATCTAATCAGTTTTTATGAAGAGGTAAGCTATAGGCTGGACAACGATGAGTCATTGGACGTGGTATATCTCGATTTTTCCAAAGCGTTTGAAACCGTGCCGCACAAGAGGTTGGTACACAAAATGAGAATGCTTGGTCTGGGGGAAAATATGTGTAAATGGGTTAGTAACTGGCTTAGTGATAGAAAGCAAAGGGTGGTTATAAATGGTATAGTCTCAAACTGGGTCGCTGTGACCAGTGGGGTACCGCAGGGGTCGGTATTGGGACCTGTTCTCTTCAACATATTCATTAATGATCTGGTAAAAGGTTTACACAGTAAAATATCGATATTTGTAGATGATACAAAACTATGTAAAGCAGTTAATACAAGAGAAGATAGTATTCTGCTACAGATGGATCTGGATAGGTTGGAAACTTGGGCTGAAAGGTGGCAGATGAGGTTTAACAATGATAAATGTAAGGTTATACACATAGGAAGAAGGAATCAATATCATCATTACACACTGAACGGGATACCACTGGGTAAATCTGAGAGGTAGAAGGACTTGGGGATCCTAGTTAATGATAAACTTACCTGGAGCAGCCAGTGCCAGGCAGCAGCTGCCAAGGCAAACAGGATCATGGGGTGCATTAAAAGAGGTCTGGATACACATGATGAGAGCATTTTACTGCCTCTGTACAAATCCCTAGTTAGACCGCACATGGAGTACTGTGTCCAGTTTTGGGCACCGGTGCTCAGGAAGGATATAATGGAACTAGAGAGAGTACAAAGGAGGGCAACAAAATTAATAAGATAGATTAGCAAAATTAGGATTATTTAGTCTAGAAAAAAGATGACTGAGGGGCGATCTAATAACCACGTATAAGTATATAAGGGGACAATACAAATATCTCGCTGAGGATTTGTTTATACCAAGGAAGGTGACGGGCACAAGGGGGCATTCTTTGCGTCTGGAGGAGAGAAGGTTTTTCCACCAACATAGAAGAGGATTCTTTACTGTTAGGGCAGTGAGAATCTGGAATTGCTTGCCTGAGGAGGTGGTGATGGCGAACTCAGTCGAGGGGTTCAAGAGAGGCCTGGATGTCTTTCTGGAGCAGAACAATATTGTATCATACAATTATTAGGTTCTGTAGAAGGACGTAAATCTGGGGATTTATTATGATGGAATATAGGCTGAACTGTATGGACAAATGTCTTTTTTCGGCCTTACTAACTATGTTACTATGTTACTATGTTACTATGGCATGTTGCGTTTGGAGAACCCCTGATGTGCCTAAACATTGAAACCCCCACAAGTGACATCATTTTGGAAAGTAGACCCCCTTAAGGAACTTATCTCGATGTGTGGTGAGCACTTTAACCCACCAAGTGCTTCACAGAAGTTTATAATGCAGAGCCGTAAAAATAAAAAATCATATTTTTTCACAAATATGATATTTTTGCCCCCAATTTTTCATTTTCCCAAGGGTAAGAGAAGAAATTGGACCCCAAAAGTTGTTGTGCCATTTGTTCTGAGTACGCCAATACCCCACATGTGGGGGTAAACTACTGTTTGGGCGCATGGCAGAGCTCGGAAAGGAAGGAGTGCTGTTTGACTTTTCAATGCAAAATTGACTGGAATTGAGATGGGACACCATGTCACGTTTGAAGAGCCCCCGATGGGCCTAAACATTGAAACCCCCCACAAGTGACACCATTTTGGAAAGTAGACCCCCTAAGGAACTTATCTAGCTGTGTTTTGACAGCTTTGAACCCCCAAGTGTTTCACTACAGTTTATAATGCAGAGCCGTGAAAATAAAAATTATTATTTTTTTCACAAAAATTATTTTTTAGCCCCCAGTTTTGTATTTTCCCAAGGGTAACAGATGAAAATCAATGCCAAAGTTGTTATCCAATTTCTCCTGAGTACGCTGATACCCCATATGTGGGGAGAACCACCGTTTGTGCGCATGGCAGAGCTCAGAAGGGAAGGAGCGCCATTTGGAATGCAGACTTAGATGGATTGGTCTGCAGGCGTCACGATGCATTTGCAGAGCCCCTGATGCACCTAAACAGTAGAAACCCCCCACAAGTGACACTATTTTGGAAACTAGACTCCTTACGGAACTTATCTAGATGTGTTTTGACAGCTTTGAACCCCCAAGTATTTCACTACAGCTTATAACGCATAGTTGTGAAAATAAAAATGATTTTTTTCCCACAAAAATGTTTTTTTAGCCCCCCAAATTTTTATTTTCCCAAGGGTAACAAGAGAAATTGGACCCCAAAAGTTGTTGTTCAATTTGTCCTGAGTATGCTGATACCCCATATGTTGGGGTAAACCCCTGTTTGGGCGCATGGGAGAGCTCGGAAGGGAAGGACCACTGTTTAACTTTTTCAACGCAGAATTGGCTGGAATTGAGATCGGACACCATGTCGCGTTTGGAGAGCCCTGATGTGCCTAAACAGTGGAAAACCCCAATTCTAACTGAAACAGTAACCCCAACATACCCCTAACCCTAATCCCAACCATAAGCCTAACCACACCCCTAACCCTGTCACACCCCTAACCCTAATCCCAACCGTAATTGTAATCCAAACCCTAACCCTAACTTTAGCCCCAACCCTAACTTTAGCCCCAACCCTAACTCTAAATTTAGCCCCAACCCTAACTTTAGCCCCAACCCTAACTTTAGCCCCAACCCTAAACCTAACTTTAGCCCAACCCTAACTCTAACTTTAGCCCCAACCCTAACTTTAGCCCCAACCCTAACCCTTGCCCCAACCCTAGCCCCAACCCTAACCCCAACCCTAGCCCCAACCCTATCCCCAACCCTAACCCTAGCCCTAACCCTAGCCCTAGCCCTAACCCTAATAGGAAAATGGAAATAAATACATTTTTTTTTTAAAAAAATTTATGTTTCCCTAACTAAGGGGGTGATGAAGGGGGGTTTGATTTACTTTTATAGCGGGTTTTCTAGCGGATTTTTATGATTGGCAGCCGTCACACACTAAAAGACGCTTTTTATTGCAAAAAATATTTTTTGCGTTACCACATTTTGAGACCTATAATTTTTCCATATTTTGGTCCACAGAGTCATGTGAGGTCATGTTTTTTTGCGGGACGAGTTGATGTTTTTATTGGTAACATTTTCGGGCACGTGACATTTTTTGATCGCTTTTTATTCTGATTTTTGTGAGGCAGAATGACCAAAAACCAGCTATTCCTGAATTTCTTTTGATGGGGGGGGCTTTTATACCGTTCCGCGTTCGGTAAAACGGATAAAGCAGTTTTATTCTTCGGGTCAGTATGTTAACAGCGATACCTTGCATTGCTTTATTCTGAGGACTGTAACTGTTTTATTTTTTCACTGATGATGCTGTATGGTAGCTCGTTTTTTGCGGGACAAGATGATGTTTTCAGCGGTACCATGGTTATTTATATCCGTCTTTTTGATCGCGTGTTATTCCACTTTTTGTTCGGCAGTATGATAATAAAGCGTTGTTTTTTGCCTCGTTTTTTTATTTTTTATGGTGTTCATTGAAGGGGTTAACTGGTGGGACAGTTTTATGGGTCGAGTCGTTATGGACGCGGCGATACTATATATGTGTACTTTTATTGTTTTTTTAATTTAGATAAAGAAATGTATTTATGGGAACAATAATTTTTTTTTCCTTTCTTTAGGAATTTTTTTTTTTTTTTAAAACATCTAAAAAATTTTTTTTTTACTTTGTCCCAGGGGGGACATCACTGTATAGTGACAGATCGCTGATCTGACACTTTGCAGAGCACTGTGTCAGATCAGCGATCTGGCATGCCCTGCTCCTTGCTTACCAGCGCCTGCTCTGGACCTGGAAGTAGTCCCTGCAGGACCCGGAAGTAGCCCCGTGGCCATTTTGGATCGGGGGCCTGCAGGGAGGAGATGCTTGGTAGAAGGTGAGCACATCGCCTTGTACCGATCGTCTCAGGGAAGCACGCAGGGAGCCCCTTCCCTGCGCGATGCTTCCCTATGCCCCCAGAACACTGCGATCATGTTTGATCGCGGTGTGCCGGGGGTTAGTGTGCCGGGAGTGGTCCATGACCGCTCCTGGCACATAGTGCCGGATATCAGCTGCAATAGTCAGCTGACACCCAGCCGCGATCGGCTGCGCTCCCCCCGTGAGCGCGGCCGATCGCATATGACGTACTATCCCATCACTGGGAATTAAGTCCCAGGTCACCTTGACGGGATAGTACGTCATATGGGATTAAGGGGTTAAAAGTTATAACATATTTGGTTTATTACCAAGAATGCCACACTTTTGGAAACTAATTAATAAAACTTGGTGTCAATAGAAACACTTTGTACAGAAACATAAATCCCCAAGACATGAAATAAAGATCTCACACTATGTTGTCTTGCCATGGAACCTGGCCTACAGGTGACACAAAATACTCTGCAAAGTGGTCCCTCATTCTGGTAACAGAACCTGCGGAGCGAACAGAGCTGCTGTGGTAATCCCACAAGGTTGTCTCTGATTCTTCATCATCCACGGAAACAGGCTCCTTGGAAAGTACAAAGTTATGCAGCACCACACAGGCCTTGACAACCTCATCCACTGTTTGTGTGTGCAGTCTAATGGCAGTTAGCAGAACTCGCCACTTTGCCGTTAAAATTCCAAAAGCACACTCCACCACTCGTCTGGCTCGAGTTAAGCGGTAATTGAATACTCTTTTTGTTCTGGTTAAGTCTCTGCTTGCATACGGTTTTAGTAGGTGTGGCGATAACTGGAAAGCCTCATCACCAACACAGACATATAGCATAGGTGGTCCAGTTGTTCCCGGGAGTGGTCTGGCTGGTGGAAAATCATACGTATCTCCATACAAACAACGGCTTATCGGAGAATTTTTGAATACTTGCGAGTCGTTGGACCAGCCATAGGCCCCAATGTCCACAGCCAGGAATTTGCAGTTGGCATCTGCTTTGGCCATCAGTACTATTGAAAAGTACTTCTTATAGTTGTAGTACTCTGAGCGAGATCCTGTCGGTTTTGCAATACGGATGTGTTTGCCATCTACGGCACCCAAGCAATTTGGGAAATGGCACAGTTTCTCAAAAAGTTCTGCACTTGTCAGCCAGATGTCCTTTATTGGTTGTGGAATGTACTCCTGGTGCGAGGTTTCTCAGATAGCCAGACAGGTCTCTTTCACAATTCCAGAAATTGTAGATATTCTAAGGCAGAACTGGTAGTGTAGTGAAGTTAGGGATTCTCCTGTAGCCAGGTTAGGAAGAGGTCCTGTATGACCTCGAAATGTGTTGACTATTAACCTGTTTGAAATAAAACTTTGAAGAATATCGTCCGCCATCCATCTTTATCAGCAGCACAGATATGGACTCATACACCCGGTTTCACCATTATTTCTCATACTATGTCATCTGCAGAAAAGAACTATTGGAAATAAGCAACTTTTTGCTATTAACCCCTTAATGACCCCAGCTTTTTTCGGTTTTGCGTTTTCAGTTTTGGCTCTCCTTCTTACCAGAGTGATAACTTTTTTATTTTTCTATCAATATGGCCATGTGAGGGCTTATTTTTTGTGGGCCGAGTTTTACTTTTGAAGGACATCATTGGTTTTGGATGTCATGCACTAGAAAATGGGAAAAAAATTCCAAGTGCGGTGAAATTGCAAAAAAGTGCAATCCCACACTTGTTTTTTGTTCGGCCTTTTTGCAAGGTTCACTAAATGCTAAAAGTAACCTTCCATTATGATTCTCCAGGTCACTACAAGTTCATAGACACCAAACATGCCTAGGATCTTTTTACCTAGGTGGTAAAAAAAATTCCAAACTTTGCTAAAAAAAAAAATTGCGCAATTTTTCGATACCCGTAGCGTTTCAATTTTTTGTGATCTGGGGTTGAGTGAAGGCTTAGTTTTTGCATGCTGAGCTGACTCTTTTGGTGATACCATTTTGGTGCAGATATGTTCTTTTCATCGCCCATTATTGCATTTTTCCGTCCGAGAACAGAAAGGGGTTAAAGTTGCCTTCTCTGAATGGATGCATTTTTTGGAAGAGGCCAATCATCCAGTGACTGTCCTTGCTGATCACAAAAATTTAAAATTTATCCATACAGCTAAGAGGTTTTCTGCAAGACAAGGACATTGGGCCTTGTTTTTCTCTAGGTTTCATTTTATAATTTCTTATCGGCATGGTTCAAGAACCGAACATCAGGAGAGATCTAACACTGACTACATTCAGCCCAAAAATTTTTTTCGGGAATACTGGACACCAAAGAATTTTTAACAAAGATTAAAGATGGTTGCCAAACTGATTTTTTTCTTAACCATCCTTCTAAAGATATTGATCTTTCTTTTAAAGGGAACCTGTCACTCCCAAAATCGAGTGTGAGGTAACCCCACTGTCATTATCTTATCTACAGCATTCTGGAAAAGATGAGAAAAAGAGGTTATATTATACTCACCCAGGGGCGGTCCCGCTGCTGGTCCGGTCCGATGGGTGTCACGGTCCTGTCCGGCGCCTCCTATCTTCATCAGATGACGTCCTCTTCTGGTCTTCACGTTGCGGCTCCGACACAGACGTACTTTGTCTGCCCTGTTGAGGGCAGAGCAAAGTACTGCAGTGCGCAGGCACCGGGCCTCTCTGATCTTTCCCGGCACCTGCGCACTGCAGTACTTTGCGCTGTCCTCAACAGGGCAGACAAAGTACGCCTGCGCCGGAGCCGCAGCATGAAGAGAAGAAGAGGACGTCATCCTATGAAGATAGGAGGCGCCGGACCGGACCGCGACGCCCATCGGATCAGACCACCCGCCCAGGTGAATATAATCTAACCTCTTTTTCTCATCTTTTAGTATACATTGGGGGCTTATCTACAGCATTCCAGAATGCTGTAGATAAGCCCCTGATGCCGGAGGGCTTAGCTCATCTTGAATTTTGGGGGTGACAGGTTCCCTTTAAGGAGTCCTTTTGGATGTAGAAACACTAAATATATGTCCCAAATCAGTTCGACATTAAGTCCTCAAACTTATACATGATTCTAAACTTGTAGGACACTCTGGAGATATGAAAATGCAAGAACTACTGCTGCGTTCTTTTTGGTGGCCCAATTGTAGGAAGCATGTGAGAAAATATGCTTCCTACTGTTTAAAATGTGCATGGATCAAAGCGCAACGATCTTCACCTTTAGGACTTCAAACTGATTCAATCTCTTCCAGTTCCATCCAGGCCTGGGGGATCAATCTCAATGGATTTTATCGTAGACCTACCTCCCTCTAAAGAAATGACTGTTATCCTTGCTGTGGTAGATCAGCTCACAAAAATGGCCCATTTTGTTCCAACTAAAGGGATTCTTACCATTTCTTCCAAAAAGATTACAAAGAAACAGTGCATAAACATTGCAAAGCCCCTACTATCCTTCAGGTTGATGACAAGGTTTGCTTATCTGCACAAAATCTGAAAATAAATGTACCGTCTTACAAATTGTGTCAAAAATTTATGGGACCTTTTCAAATTTCTGCACAAATTAATCCAGTTGCTTTCCGTTTAAAACTTGTTAACAGCCTGAAAATTCACCAGTCCCGGGAGTATCGCAGCCTCTGCAGCACGGCGCCGGCGTCCTCCAAGTTTTTCAGCGCTCCTGCTCCTGCGAGTATCTCGCTTCCTACAGCACTTGTCTCTCACATCCTCAGACTCTCAGGCGCCCTCCTTCTCCCGGAACCCATCTGATGCTGGCACCTTTATGGGCCTTTTCATATTCTCTGCGTCTTCCAGTACTCAAAAAAAACCATTTCTGATTAAGGTCTTGTGATTAGACCGAAAACGTTTAAATGTTGAACTGGATGCACCAAATAAACGAATTGTTCACTTCTTATCTTGCAAAAGTTATCTCCTGAGTGCCAAGTAATTTATTATTTATGATTGATGGGTTGGATACCTAACTTGTGCACCTCCAACAAGCCCTGAGTGCCGTGTCTTCTATTGCTAAAACTTGTTAACAGCCTGAAAATTCGCCCTGTGTTCTATGTATCCTTGCTCACACCATTCAGTGAGAACCTGTTTCCGGGAAGAACTCAGCCAACTTCTCCAACAGAAAAAGTCCACAGTGAAGAAGAGAACATTGTGGACAAAATTCTGGACTCTAGAAGTTTTAGAGGAAGATTACAATATTTGGTGCAATGGAATTGTTACGTACCAAAAGATAACTTATGGGAGCTGGAGGACAATGTCCATGCACTGAGATGCCCAGAGGCCATCCTGGAAGGATGGGAGTAATGTCAGGACTCAAAACCATTTGCTCTTGTGCACCAAGCGGCAGCTCTTTCCGCTGAGCTATTCAGTTCGCTGGACAGTTCCTTGCTAACTCAGATACTAGTGCCTTTGTTGTTCTTGATTGTCTCCACCCCGAGTTCCTTCCCTGTGAGTTTATTGTGCTTCCAGCCTTTAGTCAAGCTTCTTTCCACCTGCCTCTTGTCCTCAAGATTATACTGTTGCTCCTGTGTATTGACTTCTGGCTATTACTGACTATGCTACCTGCAGGTGCGGCCCCTAGTGGTGGCAATACCACAACCCCAATCAGGTCAGTCCATAATATGTGCCTTGCGTGGCTCACATCCTCAATCTGGTGGTACAGCAATTTCTACCTGACCTGACTGGTCTGCAAACCATGTTCTATGAGGAACAGTTACAGGATTTGGGAAAGTTTAGCTTGCAAAAAGAAGACTTAGAGGTGACTTAAATCATCTTTATTCTCATTTGCACAAGGAAAGACTAGAAGTAGTGGGATGAATCTGAATGGGAGGAGACACAGATTAGATATTAGAAAAAACTTTTTGACAGTTAGGGTGATCAATGAGTGGAACAGGCTGCCACGAGACGTGGTGAGTTCTCCTTCTATGGAAGTCTTCAAACAGAGGCTGGAAAGACATCTGTTTGGGATGATTTAATGAATCCTGCTTTAAGCAGGGGGTTGGATCAGATGGCCAAGGAGGTCCCTTTCAACTCTACCATTCTATGATTCTATGATTCTACACAACTATTCCAGCCTGGATGCACTGCTGCAGAAAATACAGTTGCTGTGTGCTCATTTCTGTCGCCTAGACCCCGTGTGTCATTGACTTGCATTGCTACAGAGGTCTTTCAGGCTACTGTGTAACCAGTTGAAATGCTCTGCTCCAACAATGTGGAATTCCACTCTGCACAAAATGCAGTGACTGTGGCAGCATTGACGACCCCTGGTTATGAAATTTTGCATAGTCTGACTCAGTGCAGAATGGCCAGGTAGCAAATCATGCTTGCGGAGTCGGCACAGATAAAGAACCTCTGGACCTTTCTGCACAGTTTTGAAATGGCTACTAAGATGCTTAGCGCTGACGTTGCTATCATCAACATCACTATTCTGGTCATCTACATGCTGGAGCACCGTTTAAATAGTCTGCGGGACGAGGTGGTGGTCCCAGAGCAAGAGAAGGATGTGGAAGTCATAACATTATCTCTAAGGTTTGGAGGTTTTGACTGTAGTCGCACAGGCGGTTGCCATAAGAGGGTGGATTACTGTGATCGAGGGGGGCTAATGGTACTAGACAAACTGTTAGTAAAGGTACAGGAGCCCAGGAAAAAATGGAGGAGGGTGAGGAGGAAGAGGTGATGGGCATGCAAGATTCAGGAGATGAAGTGCACTGTGACCCCCTCTATGTTGTCCATGGTTGGAGGGAAGTGACAGAGGAAGCAAACTTGACTGTTACCCCGCCAGCAACACACCATGTACTTGGACCTCAAGAAAGCACCCAACACATGAGTGCCTTCTTGCTGCAGTATCCAAAACATGATTGTTGGCCGTATTGTTAGGATTAGAAATAGGGCTGTCAACTGGGTTGCCACTCAGTTATATCCACGGTACAAGAGTAAATTTTTCCCATATGCTTCACCCCCTCAAAATGGACGCATGCATGCTGGAGTATCGAAACACGCCTGTAGACAATCTAAAGAGTGTTTTTTCCCAAGACAGAAATGAGGCACACAATGTACAACGCAGTTATAGACTTCCAACCGAGGGAATGTCGAGTTGTCAATGCAAAAACATTTAGTAGCAATAAAAGTTGCAGAGGCAGCACGCTGGCTTCATAGTTAGCACTGTAGCACTGAGATCCTGGGTTCAAACCCCACCAAGGACAATATCTGCAAGGAATTTGTATGTTCTCTCAAAGTTTGCATGAGTTAAAAGCGCTGTGTAATTAATGGCGCTATATATAGTGGGTAAATAACTAAATAAATAAATAAAAAAAGCAATTTCTGTGAGTCATTTCACACATTTTTAAAACCAGCTTGTGCAGCAGCAGTCTGACATGTAGTGAATGATTGGAGAAGATGGTGCAGAAGAATCTCAAGCTCAAAATCAATGCCATCACAGGGGTTTGGACCATTTTGCATTTTGGTCTTCAAGAATGGAAGAGTGGCCTGAATTCGCTTGTCACGCCTTGAATGTTTGGAGGTTTTGTCAGGATGGTGCTGGAGTATCTAGAACTAAATATCAATACCATCAGGTATGGTTTGGACCCTTTCAAATTTTGGTCTTCCAAAATTGATGGGTAGCCTGAGCTCGCCTCACATGCCTTGGATATTTTATCGTGCCCGGCAGCCAGCATTCCTCAGAACGTGTCTTCAGCACTGCTGGTGGTGTCCTGATAGATAAGTGCATCCGACTGCCCCCATAATGTGTAGCCTGCCTAACTTTCACTAAGATGAACGAGTCATGGATCTCCAACGACTTTTGCACCCCAGTCACAGACTGGGCAGACTAGGCGAAGTTGTCGTTTTTAGGGTGTTGCATTGATCTTGCATTACTGCAGTCTGTGACACGTTTGTTGTGGCTTCTGTGACTGCTGTTGCTACTGCTGCTGATGTTACAAACATTTTTTTGAAATGTGGAGACTCCAGGTTGTGTCTCCCTCTGGTTGGCTGCCTGTAGTGGAAGGGGTGACAATGATCCATTATAATATTTCTACTCTGGGATAATTGATAATGTATGTAAAGTGCTGTGGAATTAATGGCACTATATAAGTGAGTAATATAAATAAAATGAATTGATTCCACTTTAGGAAATGTTTGGACTCCCAGTGGGGTCTCCTTCATGTGTCTTTCCTGAATTTGGAAGGGCTCTCAGACCACCAGGCCTGCACCTGTCACTTATCCACCTGTTACTGATCAATGTTTAAGCTAGAAATGCTGGTCCAAGTCTATGTTAAACTGTGACCTGCTGGGTGGACCAAACAATTAGCATAAAGAATTTATATACTGAAATGTATCCTGCTTTATGGAGTATGCTATTAGTACAAACAATTTAGATTCAGAAATGTGGACTTCTGGCTGGAGAAAATACAGAAATGTGGCCTTGTTTCAGGACCAAGGTATTAGCACAAATAATTAATATTTTCAAATATGGACTCCTGCCTTGCCCAAAATATTACCAGACCCAAATATTTTCTTGCAAAAATGTGGAGTTGTTTCAGGACCACAGTATTAGCACAAAGAATATATATTTTCAAATATGGATTCCTGCTTAGTCCAAAATATTACTAGCCTAAAATATTTTTCTGCAGAAATGTGGACTTGTTTCAGGACCATGGTATTAGCACAAAGAATTTATATTTTCAAATATGAACTTCTGCCTAGCCAAATATATTACCAGCACAAAATATTTTTCTGCAGAAATGTGGCATGCTTTCTGAAGCATTTCATTAGAACAAACACTATAGATTCAAATGTGAACTCCTGAACGGAACAAAAATATCAGCACAAAATTATTAGATACTAAAATGTCCCCTGCTTTCTGAAGCATGGTATTAGAACAAACAATGCAGATTCCCAAATGTGGACTCCTGGCTCAAGCACAATATTAGCAGCACAAAAGAGTTATATGCTCTCTCCTACTGCACCAGTCGTGACTTGTATTGTTTAAGGTTATTGTACTTGTTTTTACTCACATGTAAAGCGCCATGGAATAAATGGCACTATAATAAATAATAATGATAATAATAATAATAATAATATGCTGAAATGTGCCCTGGTGTCTCTGGGGCTTACAAACTAATAATGAAACAAGGGTATAAACCAGTATTACAAAAGAAAAGAACCCCATAAAAATATATATTTTATTAAATTACCAACGACAAATATCCCAAGGGAAAAAACAAACAGCCTGAAGAAGGGGTAGGTCAGAAAAAGAGGCTAATAGACCGGGAGTGGAATTACCCACATCAAACCAGACCACTAATTATAAAATGAAAAAAACGCCTCAAAAGGATGAATGTACTACCCACCCACATGTAGCAGCACTAGTGAACTAACAGTGTAGTAAACTAGATCTCATAGATGTGCAGATATATGTACTAGAGTTGAGCGACCTTGACCTTTTTAGAGTCGAGCCGGGTTTTGCGAAACCCGACTATGTCCAAAGTCGGGTCGAGTGAAATCGGCCGATTATGACGTAAAGTCGGGATCGACCGAAACACGAAACCCAATGCAAGTCAATGGGGCAGCATAGTCGGCAGTGAGTGGGGGCCAGGAAAACACCTAGAGTGGCCATTTTAATGTCAAAACCATCCATTCTTCTTAATGAAGCTTGTCAAGCGTAATTTACCTTATAATAATTGGAAGGCATTTGAAATTGGGGGTCATTTGGCTAAAGTTGTGGGGGGTAGGGCTGGTTCAAGTAATTAGTGGGCCCAGGAAATCTGGACCACGTCACGGCAGTGGAGCAGGGAGAGGTAAGTATTTCAACTTTGCAAGTGCTGTGAACCTGAGCAAGCAGGGGGGGCCCACTCGTTGGCATTGGCACTGGCACAGGGCCCCTCAAAGTACAGCGGTGTGTTTGCACGGCGGGGGCGCCTCCCACCGGCAGCAACACTTTTGCGTACTATGAGAGGCCCTGTGCCAGTGACGTCGCCAACTAGTATTCCTCCCCCCACCTGATGAAGGAACCTGCACTTTCATCTGCACCTTCCTCTTTGTCCCCGTGTAAGGTGGTATGGTATGCGGGAAGAGCAACCTGACTTTCAGCAGGGTCACAATGTTGTTGTGTAGCGTGCACGGGGAATGTTGCGTTATGGGTCAATGTACCAGCAGACTCATCTATCACTGGCTGGGCAATGGGCACGATGAAGTGGAAACACAGATATAGGCCCAAAGAAGAAAGTGGGCTAAATGCAGTTCAAAATTGGTAACACAGGAATAACCAGGGGGCATTGCAGTGGAGGACAACTGGAATGAGAGGCTGACACAGAGAGTAGGGCCAAATCAGTAAGTAGTCGAAATGCAGTTCAAAATTGGCAACCGTAGTAAACAGGCGGCACAGCTTTGTTCAGTGGAGGAGAACAGCAAGGAGTGGCAGACACCGATAGTAGGCCCCAAACCAACTAGTACGCCAAATGCAGTTGTTCCATTTAACCACAATTTAATGAGAGCCTGAAGATAGAAGCTCAGGAAAGGCAACCTGGGGAACACCTTGGAGTGTAACACACCATCTCTCTCCACCCCATACCCATTTTGTATGGCCTAATGCAGTGTACTTTTCTACAACTACTAAACGAGAGTCGGAAGACCGAAGCAATGGCAAGGAAACCTGGGGAACACCTTAGAGTGTAACACACCCTCTCTCTACACCCCATACCCAATTTGAAGGTCTAATGCAGTGTAGTTTCCAAGAACTACTAAACGAGAGCCGGAAGATCGAAGCTCAGGAAAGGCAACCTGGGGAACACCTTGGAGTGTAACACACCCTCTCTCTACACCCCATACCCAATTTGTAGGCCTAATGCAGCGTAGTTTCCGACAACTACTAAACGAGAGCCGGAATATCGAAGCTCAGGAAAGGCAACCTGGGGAACACCTTGGAGTGTAACACACCCTCTCTCTACGCCCCATACCCAATTTGTAGGCCTAATGCAGCGTAGTTTCCGACAACTACTAAACGAGAGCCGGAATATCGAAGCTCAGGAAAGGCAACCTGGGGAACACCTTGGAGTGTAACACACCCTCTCTCTACACCCCATACCCAATTTGAAGGTCTAATGCAGTGTAGTTTCCAAGAACTACTAAACGAGAGCCGGAAGATCGAAGCTCAGGAAAGGCAACCTGGGGAACACCTTGGAGTGTAACAAACCCTCTCTCTACACCCCATACCCAATTTGTAGGCCTAATGCAGCGTAGTTTCCGACAACTACTAAACGAGAGCATGAAGATCGAAGCTCAGGAAAGGCAACCTGGGGAACACCTTGGAGTGTAACACACCCTCTCTCTACACCCCATACCCAATTTGTAGGCCTAATGCAGCGTAGTTTCCGACAACTACTAAACGAGAGCCGGAATATCGAAGCTCAGGAAAGGCAACCTGGGGAACACCTTGGAGTGTAACACACCCTCTCTCTACGCCCCATACCCAATTTGTAGGCCTAATGCAGCGTAGTTTCCGACAACTACTAAACGAGAGCCGGAATATCGAAGCTCAGGAAAGGCAACCTGGGGAACACCTTGGAGTGTAACACACCCTCTCTCTACACCCCATACCCAATTTGAAGGCCTAATGCAGTGTAGTTTCCAAGAACTACTAAACGAGAGCCGGAAGATCGAAGCTCAGGAAAGGCAACCTGGGGAACACCTTGGAGTGTAACACACCCTCTCTCTACACCCCATACCCAATTTGAAGGCCTAATGCAGTGTAGTTTCCAAGAACTACTAAACGAGAGCCGGAAGATCGAAGCTCAGGAAAGGCAACCTGGGGAACACCTTGGAGTGTAACACACCCTCTCGCTACACCCCATACCCAATTTGAAGGCCTAATGCAGCGTAGTTTCCAACAACTACTAAACGAGAGCCGGAAGATCGAAGCTCAGGAAAGGCAACCTGGGGAACACCTTGGAGTGGAACACACCATCTCTCTACACCCCATACCCAATTTGAAGGCCTAATGCAGAGTAGTTTCCAAGAACTACTAAACGAGAGCCGGAAGATCGAAGCTCAGGAAAGGCAACCTGGGGAACACCTTGGAGTGTAACACAACGTCTCTCTACACGACGGAAGGGCTGATTCTTAGGAAGGAAGGCTGTTGGAAATAAGCATTGCGCGTCCGAGGGTGATTATATTCTTATTAGGTATATACTCACCCTCGGACGCGCCCTGCTTCTTTATTTGGAATGAATGTTTATTTGCAATGTGGTGTTGACTTTCTCTATTATTTTGGTAATTAATGATTTTATTATTTTCATTATTTTGCATCTTCTCGGCAATAATATAAAGAAGACGCGACAGGACAACACTCGGTGGATGCCATATGTGTGTTTTCAATTTAAAAAAACTTTCAGTTAACTACTTGCAGGAGAAAGTAATTGTAGCTGGTGGCCATTTTTAGTACTGTACCAGATTTTAGTTGTGTGTTTGTTTTTAATGTTAAAATGTCTGCATTTGATATCTCACCAGTATTTTCTTTTTTATAAGCAAAATACTTATTTTTATATTTTCTGATGTTGGTTCCAGGGGTACACGGCCAGCAGTGCCCTGGTCAGTGTAGTAGTAGTTGAAAGAATGGACCGCAGACAGGCATCGAAGGCCTAAAATAATAACACATGGCTGTAGGCAATTTTAAATTGGTTCCAGGGGTACACGGACAGCAGTGGTGTGGTCAGTGGAGGCCTAGTGGAAGGAGTGACCGCAGACAGGCATCGAAGGCCTAAAATAATAACACATGGCTGTAGGCAATTTTAAATTGGTTCCAGGGGTACACGGGCAGCAGTGACCTGGTCAGTGTAGTAGTAGTTGAAAAAATGGACCGCAGACAGGCATCGAATGCCTAAAATAATAACACATGGCTGTAGGCAATTTTAAATTGGTTCCAGGGGTACACGGACAGCAGTGGTGTGGTCAGTGGAGGCCTAGTGGAAGGAGTGACCGCAGACAGGCATCGAAGGCCTAAAATAATAACACATGGCTGTAGGCAATTTTAAATTGGTTCCAGGGGTACACGGGCAGCAGTGACCTGGTCAGTGTAGTAGTAGTTGAAAAAATGGACCGCAGACAGGCATCGAATGCCTAAAATAATAACACATGGCTGTAGGCAATTTTAAATTGGTTCCAGGGGTACACGGACAGCAGTGGTGTGGTCAGTGGAGGCCTAGTGGAAGGAGTGACCGCAGACAGGCATCGAAGGCCTAAAATAATAACACATGGCTGTAGGCAATTTTAAATTGGTTCCAGGGGTACACGGGCAGCAGTGACCTGGTCAGTGTAGTAGTAGTTGAAAAAATGGACCGCAGACAGGCATCGAATGCCTAAAATAATAACACATGGCTGTAGGCAATTTTAAATTGGTTCCCGGGGTACACGGGCAGCAGTGACCTGGTCAGTGTAGTAGTAGTTGAAAAAATGGACCGCAGACAGGCATCGAATGCCTAAAATAATAACACATGGCTGTAGGCAATTTTAAATTGGTTCCCGGGGTACACGGGCAGCAGTGACCTGGTCAGTGTAGTAGTAGTTGAAAGAATGGACCGCAGACAGGCATCGAAGGCCTAAAATAAAAAAATTGGGCTGGCTGTAGGCAATTTTAAATTGGTTCCAGGGGTACACGGGCAGCAGTGACCTGGTCAGTGTAGTAGTAGTTGAAAGAATGGACCGCAGACAGGCATCGAAGGCCTAAAATAAAAAAATTGGGCTGGCTGTAGGCAATTTTAAATTGGTTCCAGGGGTACACGGACAGCAGTGGTGTGGTCAGTGGAGGCCTAGTGGAAGGAGTGACCGCAGACAGGCATCGAAGGCCTAAAATAATAACACATGGCTGTAGGCAATTTTAAATTGGTTCCAGGGGTACACGGGCAGCAGTGACCTGGTCAGTGTAGTAGTAGTTGAAAAAATGGACCGCAGACAGGCATCGAATGCCTAAAATAATAACACATGGCTGTAGGCAATTTTAAATTGGTTCCAGGGGTACACGGACAGCAGTGGTGTGGTCAGTGGAGGCCTAGTGGAAGGAGTGACCGCAGACAGGCATCGAAGGCCTAAAATAATAACACATGGCTGTAGGCAATTTTAAATTGGTTCCCGGGGTACACGGGCAGCAGTGACCTGGTCAGTGTAGTAGTAGTTGAAAAAATGGACCGCAGACAGGCATCGAATGCCTAAAATAATAACACATGGCTGTAGGCAATTTTAAATTGGTTCCCGGGGTACACGGGCAGCAGTGACCTGGTCAGTGTAGTAGTAGTTGAAAGAATGGACCGCAGACAGGCATCGAAGGCCTAAAATAAAAAAATTGGGCTGGCTGTAGGCAATTTTAAATTGGTTCCAGGGGTACACGGGCAGCAGTGACCTGGTCAGTGTAGTAGTAGTTGAAAGAATGGACCGCAGACAGGCATCGAAGGCCTAAAATAAAAAAATTGGGCTGGCTGTAGGCAATTTTAAATTGGTTCCAGGGGTACACGGACAGCAGTGGTGTGGTCAGTGGAGGCCTAGTGGAAGGAGTGACCGCAGACAGGCATCGAAGGCCTAAAATAATAACACATGGCTGTAGGCAATTTTAAATTGGTTCCAGGGGTACACGGGCAGCAGTGACCTGGTCAGTGTAGTAGTAGTTGAAAAAATGGACCGCAGACAGGCATCGAATGCCTAAAATAATAACACATGGCTGTAGGCAATTTTAAATTGGTTCCAGGGGTACACGGACAGCAGTGGTGTGGTCAGTGGAGGCCTAGTGGAAGGAGTGACCGCAGACAGGCATCGAAGGCCTAAAATAATAACACATGGCTGTAGGCAATTTTAAATTGGTTCCAGGGGTACACGGGCAGCAGTGACCTGGTCAGTGTAGTAGTAGTTGAAAAAATGGACCGCAGACAGGCATCGAATGCCTAAAATAATAACACATGGCTGTAGGCAATTTTAAATTGGTTCCAGGGGTACACGGACAGCAGTGGTGTGGTCAGTGGAGGCCTAGTGGAAGGAGTGACCGCAGACAGGCATCGAAGGCCTAAAATAATAACACATGGCTGTAGGCAATTTTAAATTGGTTCCAGGGGTACACGGGCAGCAGTGACCTGGTCAGTGTAGTAGTAGTTGAAAAAATGGACCGCAGACAGGCATCGAATGCCTAAAATAATAACACATGGCTGTAGGCAATTTTAAATTGGTTCCCGGGGTACACGGGCAGCAGTGACCTGGTCAGTGTAGTAGTAGTTGAAAAAATGGACCGCAGACAGGCATCGAATGCCTAAAATAATAACACATGGCTGTAGGCAATTTTAAATTGGTTCCCGGGGTACACGGGCAGCAGTGACCTGGTCAGTGTAGTAGTAGTTGAAAGAATGGACCGCAGACAGGCATCGAAGGCCTAAAATAAAAAAATTGGGCTGGCTGTAGGCAATTTTAAATTGGTTCCAGGGGTACACGGGCAGCAGTGACCTGGTCAGTGTAGTAGTAGTTGAAAGAATGGACCGCAGACAGGCATCGAAGGCCTAAAATAAAAAAATTGGGCTGGCTGTAGGCAATTTTAAATTGGTTCCAGGGGTACACGGACAGCAGTGGTGTGGTCAGTGGAGGCCTAGTGGAAGGAGTGACCGCAGACAGGCATCGAAGGCCTAAAATAATAACACATGGCTGTAGGCAATTTTAAATTGGTTCCAGGGGTACACGGGCAGCAGTGACCTGGTCAGTGTAGTAGTAGTTGAAAAAATGGACCGCAGACAGGCATCGAATGCCTAAAATAATAACACATGGCTGTAGGCAATTTTAAATTGGTTCCAGGGGTACACGGACAGCAGTGGTGTGGTCAGTGGAGGCCTAGTGGAAGGAGTGACCGCAGACAGGCATCGAAGGCCTAAAATAATAACACATGGCTGTAGGCAATTTTAAATTGGTTCCAGGGGTACACGGGCAGCAGTGACCTGGTCAGTGTAGTAGTAGTTGAAAAAATGGACCGCAGACAGGCATCGAATGCCTAAAATAATAACACATGGCTGTAGGCAATTTTAAATTGGTTCCAGGGGTACACGGGCAGCAGTGACCTGGTCAGTGTAGTAGTAGTTGAAAAAATGGACCGCAGACAGGCATCGAATGCCTAAAATAATAACACATGGCTGTAGGCAATTTTAAATTGGTTCCAGGGGTACACGGACAGCAGTGACCTGGTCAGTGTAGTAGTAGTTGAAAGAATGGACCGCAGACAGGCATCGAAGGCCTAAAATAAAAAAATTGGGCTGGCTGTAGGCAATTTTAAATTGGTTCCAGGGGTACACGGACAGCAGTGGTGTGGTCAGTGGAGGCCTAGTGGAAGGAGTGACCGCAGACAGGCATCGAAGGCCTAAAATAATAAAACATGGCTGTAGGCAATTTTAAATTGGTTCCAGGGGTACACGGACAGCAGTGACCTGGTCAGTGTAGTAGTAGTTGAAAGAATGGACCGCAGACAGGCATCGAAGGCCTAAAATAAAAAAATTGGGCTGGCTGTAGGCAATTTTAAATTGGTTCCAGGGGTACACGGGCAGCAGTGACCTGGTCAGTGTAGTAGTAGTTGAAAGAATGGACCGCAGACAGGCTTAGAAGGCCTAACATAACAAACTTGGGCTGGCTGTAGGCACTTTTAAATTGGTTCCAGGGGTACACGGGCAGCAGTGGTCTGGTCAGTGGAAGTCTAGTGGAAGGAGTGACCGCAGACAGGCTTCCAAGGCCTAACATAACAAACTTGGGCTGGCTGTAGGCACTTTTAAATTGGTTCCAGGGGTACACGGGCAGCAGTGGTCTGGTCAGTGGAAGTCTAGTGGAAGGAGTGACCGCAGACAGGCTTCCAAGGCCTAACATAACAAACTTGGGCTGGCTGTAGGCACTTTTAAATTGGTTCCAGGGGTACACGGGCAGCAGTGGTCTGGTCAGTGGAAGTCTAGTGGAAGGAGTGACCGCAGACAGGCTTCGAAGGCCTAACATAACAAAATTGGGCTGGCTGTAGGCACTTTAAATTGGTTCCAGGGGTACATGGGCAGCAGTGTATGGTCAGTGGAAGTCTAGTGGAAGGAGTGACGGCAGACAGTCTTCGAAGGCCTAACATAACAAAATTGGGCTGACTGTAGGCACTTTTAAATTGGTTCCAGGGTAGCACGGCCAGCAGTGGCCTGGTCAGTGTAGTAGTTGTAGAAAGAAGGGACCGCAGACAGGCTTCGAAGGCCTAACATAACAAAAATGTCAAAACAATGGTATTGTCAGTGCCAGGCATTGAAGGATGTCAGCGGCTAGACTACACATTGGTGAAGCTGTGAGAGATAATTTTGCTAGTGGTAGAGCACTGTTTGAGCTGGGGGGGGGAACTGTCTTGTGGCCGGCGGTACAGGCACAGGGCCCCTCATATTACAACGGTGTGTCTGACGTTGGGTGCGCACCACCACCGCCAGAGACACTTTATTGTACTATGAGGGACCCAGTGGCAGTGCCGTCGACCAAAAGCGGCCACACCCACCTCTTCAGACAAACAGCACTCTCAAGGGTCCAAGCGCAAAGTGGCGATAGCACGGCCCCGTGTGGGGAGTTTGGCCATTTCGTGAGGTGGAAACATGTCGTATGCTGGACAATCAGGTGAAGAAAATTACGAGATTGGAAAAGTCATTCAGAATAGTCCACAGGCAAGACCTTTTCATAGGAAAGCTAGGTGTCAGCCGGGCAGGGTGGGGCAAAAGATTTTGAAATCCAGTTGTGGTTCATTTTAATGAAGGTTAGATCATCTACATTTTGGGTAGCCAGACGAGTCCTTTTTTCTGTTAGTATTGAACCTGCAGCACTGAATACTCTTTCTGATAGGACACTAGCTGCCGGGCAAGCAAGCTCCTGCAATGCATATTCTGCCAATTCTGGCCAGGTGTCTAATTTGGATGCCCAGTAATCAAATGGGAATGACGGTTGAGGGAGAACGTCGATAAGGGATGAAAAATAGTTTGTAACCATACTGGACAAATGTTGTCTCCTGTCACTTTGAATTGATGCTGCAGTACCTGTCCTGTCTGCGGTCATAGAAAAATCACTCCACAACCTGGTCAGAAAACCCCTCTGTCCAACGCCACTTCTGATTTCTGCCCCTCTAACACCTCTGGTCTGCTGGCCCCTGGAGCTCGTGTGAGAACGATCACGGGCGCTGTGTGCAGGGAATGCCAGAAGCAAACGGTCAACAAGAGTTGATTGTTTTGTTGCTAATATTAGTTCCAAGTTCTCATGTGGCATTATATTTTGCAATTTGCCTTTATAGCGAGGATCAAGGAGGCAGGCCAACCAGTAATCGTCATCGTTCATCATTTTTGTAATGCGTGTGTCCCTTTTGAGGATACGCAAGGCATAATCCGCCATGTGGGCCAAAGTTCCCGTTGTCAAATCTGCGGTTGTGCTTGGTTGAGGGGCAGTTGCAGGCAAATCTACGTCACTTGTGTCCCTCAAAAAACCAGAACCCGGCCTTGCCACGCCACCAATTTCCCGTGCCCCCGGGAAAGCTTCCTCATTAAAAATATACTCATCCCCATCATCCTCCTCATCCTCCACCTCCTCTTCGCCCGGTACCTCGTCATGTACACTGCCCTGACCAGACAATCGCTGACTGTCATCAAGGCTTTCCTCTTCCTCTGGTGCAGACGCCTGATCCTTTATGTGCGTCAAACTTTGCATCAGCAGACGCATTAGGGGGATGCTCATGCTTATTATGGCGTTGTCTGCACTAACCAGCCGTGTGCATTCCTCAAAACACTGAAGGACTTGACACATGTCTTGAATCTTCGACCACTGCACACCTGACAACTCCATGTCTGCCATCCTACTGCCTGCCCGTGTATGTGTATCCTCCCACAAAAACATAACAGCCCGCCTCTGTTCGCACAGTCTCTGAAGCATGTGCAGTGTTGAGTTCCACCTTGTTGCAACGTCTATGATTAGGCGATGCTGGGGAAGGTTCAAAGAACGCTGATAGGTCTGCATACGGCTGGAGTGTACAGGCGAACGGCGGATATGTGCGCAAAGTCCACGCACTTTGAGGAGCAGGTCGGATAACCCCGGATAACTTTTCAGGAAGCACTGCACCACCAGGTTTAAGGTGTGAGCCAGGCAAGGAATGTGTTTCAGTTGGGAAAGGGAGATGGCAGCCATGAAATTCCTTCCGTTATCACTCACTACCTTGCCTGCCTCAAGATCTACAGTGCCCAGCCACGACTGCGTTTCTTGCTGCAAGAACTCGGACAGAACTTCTGCGGTGTGTCTATTGTCGCCCAAACACTTCATAGCCAATACAGCCTGCTGACGTATGCCAGTAGCTGCCCCATAATGGGAGACCTGGTGTGCAACAGTGGCAGGTGCGGATGGAGTGTTTGTGCGACTGCGGTCTGTGGACGAGCTCTTGCTTCTGCAGGAGGACGAGGAGGAGGAGGAGGAGGGGGTGCGAACGGCTACAGACAACTGTTTACTAGACCGTGGGCTAGGCAGAACTGTCCCAAACTTGCTGTCCCCTGTGGACCCTGAATCCACCACATTTACCCAGTGTGCCGTGATGGACACGTAACGTCCCTGGCCATGCCTACTGGTCCATGCATCTGTTGTCAGGTGCACCTTTGTGCTCACAGATTGCCTGAGTGCATGGACGATGCGCTCTTTAACATGCTGGTGGAGGGCTGGGATGGCTTTTCTGGAAAAAAAGTGTTGACTGGGTAGCTCGTAGCGTGGTACAGCGTAGTCCATCAGGTCTTTGAAAGCTTCGCTTTCAACTAACCGGTAGGGCATCATCTCTAACGAGATTAGTCTAGCTATGTGGGCGTTCAAACCCTGTGTACGCGGATGCGAGGCTAAGTATTTCCTTTTTCTAACCATAGTCTCATGTAGGGTGAGCTGGACTGGAGAGCTGGAGATCGTGGAACTAGCGGGGGTGCCGGTGGACATGGCAGACTGAGAGACGGTGGGAGATGGTATTGTTGCCGCCGGTGCCCTAGATGCAGTGTTTCCTACTACGAAACTGGTGATTCCCTGACCCTGACTGCTTTGGCCTGGCAAAGATACCTGCACAGATACAGCAGGTGGTGCGCTAAATGGTGGTCCTACACTGCCGGAAGGGATGTTGCGTTGATGACTAGCTTCATTGGCCGAGGGTGCAACAACCTTAAGGGACGTTTGGTAGTTAGTCCAAGCTTTCAAATGCATGGTGGTTAAATGTCTATGCATGCAACTAGTATTGAGACTTTTCAGATTCTGACCTCTGCTTAAGGAAGTAGAACATTTTTGACAGATGACTTTGCGCTGATCAATTGGATGTTGTTTAAAAAAATGCCAGACTGCACTCTTTCTAGCATCGGATACCTTTTCAGGCATTGCAGACTGAGCTTTAACCGGATGGCCACGCTGTCCTCCACCAGGTTTTGGCTTTGCCACGCGTTTTGGGCAAGATACGGGCCCGGCAGATGGAACCTGTGGCGATGTTGATGCCTGCTGCGGCCCCTCCTCCTCCTCTGCTTCAGAACTGCTGCCGTCTGCACCCTGTTCCCCCAATGGCTGCCAATCGGGGTCAAGAACTGGGTCATCTAATAACTCTTCTTGTACCTCCTGCGCAACTTCGTCTGTGTCACCGTGTCGTTCGGTGGTATAGCGTTCGTGATGGGGCAACATAGTCTCATCAGGGTCTGATTCTTGATCAGCACCCTGCGAGGGCAATGTTGTGGTCTGAGTCAAAGGACCAGCATAGTAGTCTGGCTGTGGCTGTGCGTCAGTGCACTCCATGTCAGATTCAATTTGTAATGGGCATGGACTGTTAACTGCTTCACTTTCTAAGCCAGGGACGGTATGTGTAAAGAGCTCCATGGAGTAACCCGTTGTGTCGCCTGCTGCATTCTTCTCTGTTGTTGTTTTTGCTGAAGAGGACAAGGAAGTGACTTGTCCCTGACCGTGAACATCCACTAACGACGCGCTGCTTTTACTTTTACCAGTTTCACGAGATGAGGCAAAAGAGCTAGAGGCTGAGTCAGCAAGATAAGCCAAAACTTGCTCTTGCTGCTCCGGCTTTAAAAGCGGTTTTCCTAATCCCAGAAAAGGGAGCGTTCGAGGCCTTGTGTAGCCGGACGACGAACCTGGCTCCACAGCTCCAGACTTAGGTGCAATATTTTTTCCCCCACGACCACCTGATGCTCCACCACTACCACTACCCTCATTACCAGCTGACAATGAACGCCCCCGGCCACGACCTCTTCCACTAGACTTCCTCATTGTTTTAAAAACGTAACCAAACTAACGTTATTTGTTGCAGTCACACAACTTACACGGTGAGCTATAACTTCAGTATGATTTAGCTACCCCTTTACAGGTTGGTGAGACCACAGCGAAAATCAGGCCCAATGTTACACACTCTTTTTTTGGTGGCTGCAAATTAGAGAGATGCCCCACACGCAGGACTGTCACTGAAGCACAAATGTTAATATTAATGTCACACTATTATTTTTTTTTTATTTTTATTTTTTTCAGGAACACTTTAGAAACCCCCCAAAAAAAAAAAAATAGATTTTTGCAGGGAGAATTTAGAAAACAAATGTAACAAACTATATGCTTTCTATGGGCCACTGAGTGAGAGATGACGCACACAGGAATCAGGAGTGGCACACAAGCCCAGAGGCCAATATTTTTCTACCAATGATTGATGGAGTTATTTTCTCTGGTAGATTTTGGAACCCAAATCAAGGAAAAAAAATGTAGGCTTTCTATGGACCACAATTGGAGAGAGAGAGAGAGAGAGATGGCACACCCAGGAGTCAAGACTGGCACACAAGCAGAAAGGCCAATATTAATCTCCCACTGTTTTTTTTTTTTTTTTTTTTTTTTTTTTTTTTTTCAGGGAGACTTTAGAAAAAAAAATAATAAAAAAAATATGATTTTATCAGGAAGAATTTAGAAACCAAATAAAATAAAATGATTTTTTCAGGGAGAATTTAGAAAACAAATAAAAACAAAAATAGGCGTTCTATGGCCCACTGACTGAGAGATGACGCACACAGGAGTCAGGAGTGGCACACAAACCCAGAGGCCAATATTTTTCTACCAATGATTGATGGAGTTATTTTCTCTGGTAGATTTTGGAACCCAAATCAAGGAAAAAAAATGTAGGCTTTCTATGGACCACAATTGGAGAGAGAGAGAGAGAGAGATGGCACACCCAGGAGTCAAGACTGGCACACAAGCAGAAAGGCCAATATTAATCTCCCACTGTTTTTTTTTTTTTTTTTTTTTTTTTTTTTTTTCAGGGAGACTTTAGAAAAAAAAATAATAAAAAAAATATGATTTTATCAGGAAGAATTTAGAAACCAAATAAAATAAAATGATTTTTTCAGGGAGAATTTATAAAACAAATAAAAACAAAAATAGGCGTTCTATGGCCCACTGACTGAGAGATGACGCACACAGGAGTCAGGAGTGGCACACAAACCCAGAGGCCAATATTTTTCTACCAATGATTGATGTAGTTATTTTCTCTGGTAGATTTTAGAACCCAAATCAAGGAAAAAAAATATAGGCTTTCTATGGACCACAATTGGAGAGAGAGAGAGAGAGAGAGAGAGAGAGATGGCACACCCAGGAGTCAAGACTGGCACACAAGCAGAAAGGCCAATATTAATCTCCCACTGTTTTTTTGGTTGTTTTTTTTTTTTTTTTTTCAGGGAGACTTTAGAAATAAAAATAATAAAAAAAATATGATTTTATCAGGAAGAATTTAGAAACCAAATAAAATAAAATGATTTTTTCAGGGAGAATTTAGAAAACAAATAAAACCAAAAATAGGCGTTCTATGGCCCACTGACTGAGAGATGACGCACACAGGAGTCAGGAGTGGCACACAAACCCAGAGGCCAATATTTTTCTACCAATGATTGATGTAGTTATTTTCTCTGGTAGATTTTAGAACCCAAATCAAGGAAAAAAAATATAGGCTTTCTATGGACCACAATTGGAGAGAGAGAGAGAGAGAGAGAGAGAGAGAGAGATGGCACACCCAGGAGTCAAGACTGGCACACAAGCAGAAAGGCCAATATTAATCTCCCACTGTTTTTTTGGTTGTTTTTTTTTTTTTTTTTTCAGGGAGACTTTAGAAATAAAAATAATAAAAAAAATATGATTTTATCAGGAAGAATTTAGAAACCAAATAAAATAAAATGATTTTTTCAGGGAGAATTTAGAAAACAAATAAAACCAAAAATAGGCGTTCTATGGCCCACTGACTGAGAGAGAGAGAGAGAGATGGAACGCTTAGTACTGGCACACAAGCCCAAAGGGCAATATTAATCTCCCTTTTTTTTTCCAGGGAGAATTTCTAAAACCCAAAAAAAAAATAAAATAGGCTTTCTATGGCCCACTATTTGTGAGAGAGATGGGACGCTCAGGACTGGCACAGATGGCACGCTCAGGACTGGCACACAAGCCCAGAGGCCAATATTAATCTCCCTTTTTTTCTGGGAGAATTTATAAAACCAAAAAAATATTTAAATAGGCTTTCTATGGCCCACTATTTGTGAGAGAGATGGCACGCTCAGGACTGGCACAGATGGCACGCTCACAACTGGCACACAAGCCCAGAGGCCAATATTAATCTCCCTTTTTTCAGGGAAAATTTATAAAACAAAAAAAAAAATTAAATAGGCTTTCTATGGCCCACTATTTGTGAGAGAGATGGCACGCTCAGGGCTGGCACAGATGGCACGCTCAGGACTGGCACACAAGCCCAGAGGCCAATATTAATCTCCCTTTTTTTCAGGGAGAATTTATAAAACCCCCAAAAAAAATAAAATAGGCTTTCTATGGCCCACTATTTGTGAGAGAGATGGGACGCTCAGGACTGGCACAGATGGCACGCTCAGGACTGGCACAGAAGCCCAGAGGCCAATATTAATCTCCCTTTTTTTCTGGGAGAATTTATAAAACCAAAAAAATATTTAAATAGGCTTTCTATGGCCCACTATTTGTGAGAGAGATGGCACGCTCAGGACTGGCACAGATGGCACGCTCACAACTGGCACACAAGCCCAGAGGCCAATATTAATCTCCCTTTTTTCAGGGAGAATTTCTAAAACCCAAAAAAAAAATAAAATAGGCTTTCTATGGCCCACTATTTGTGAGAGAGATGGGACGCTCAGGACTGGCACAGATGGCACGCTCAGGACTGGCACAGAAGCCCAGAGGCCAATATTAATCTCCCTTTTTTTCTGGGAGAATTTATAAAACCAAAAAAATATTTAAATAGGCTTTCTATGGCCCACTATTTGTGAGAGAGATGGCACGCTCAGGACTGGCACAGATGGCACGCTCACAACTGGCACACAAGCCCAGAGGCCAATATTAATCTCCCTTTTTTCAGGGAAAATTGATAAAACAAAAAAAAAAATTAAATAGGCTTTCTATGGCCCACTATTTGTGAGAGAGATGGCACGCTCAGGGCTGGCACAGATGGCACGCTCAGGACTGGCACACAAGCCCAGAGGCCAATATTAATCTCCCTTTTTTTCAGGGAGAATTTATAAAACCCCCAAAAAAAATAAAATAGGCTTTCTATGGCCCACTATTTGTGAGAGAGATGGGACGCTCAGGACTGGCACAGATGGCACGCTCAGGACTGGCACAGAAGCCCAGAGGCCAATATTAATCTCCCTTTTTTTCTGGGAGAATTTATAAAACCAAAAAAATATTTAAATAGGCTTTCTATGGCCCACTATTTGTGAGAGAGATGGCACGCTCAGGACTGGCACAGATGGCACGCTCACAACTGGCACACAAGCCCAGAGGCCAATATTAATCTCCCTTTTTTCAGGGAGAATTTCTAAAACCCAAAAAAAAAATAAAATAGGCTTTCTATGGCCCACTATTTGTGAGAGAGATGGGACGCTCAGGACTGGCACAGATGGCACGCTCAGGACTGGCACACAAGCCCAGAGGCCAATATTAATCTCCCTTTTTTTCTGGGAGAATTTATAAAACCAAAAAAATATTTAAATAGGCTTTCTATGGCCCACTATTTGTGAGAGAGATGGCACGCTCAGGACTGGCACAGATGGCACGCTCACAACTGGCACACAAGCCCAGAGGCCAATATTAATCTCCCTTTTTTCAGGGAAAATTGATAAAACAAAAAAAAAAATTAAATAGGCTTTCTATGGCCCACTATTTGTGAGAGAGATGGCACGCTCAGGGCTGGCACAGATGGCACGCTCAGGACTGGCACACAAGCCCAGAGGCCAATATTAATCTCCCTTTTTTTCAGGGAGAATTTATAAAACCAAAAAAAAAAATAAATAGGCTTTCTATGGCCCACTATTTGTGAGAGAGATGGCACGCCTAGGGCTGGCACAGATGGCACGCTCAGGACTGGCACACAAGCCCAGAGGCCAATATTAATCTCCCTTTTTTTCAGGGAGAATTTATAAAACCCCAAAAAAAATAAAATAGGCTTTCTATGGCCCACTATTTGTGAGAGAGATGGCACACTCAGGACTGGCACACAAGCCCAAAGGCCAATATTAATCTCCCACTGTATTTTTATCAGGGAGAATTTATACACCCCACAAAAAAAAATACAGAAAAATGAAAAGGCTTTCTATGGCCCACTATGTGAGAGAGATGGCACACACAGGGATGGCACTCTAGCAGAAATGCCAAATTGCCAATCTTAATCTCCCACCAAAAAAAAAAAAAAAAAAAAAACAGGGAATGTCCTACAATTACTATCTCCCTGCCTGCAGTAATCTCAGCCAGGTATGGCAGGCAGCTACTATCTCCCTGCCTGCAGTAATCTCAGCCAGGTATGGCAGGCAGCAATAAGGAGTGGACTGATGCACAAATGAAATAAAAAGTGTGGACAAACAAAAAAGATAGCTGTGCAGAAAGGAAGGAACAAGAGGATTTGTGCTTTGAAAAAAGCAGTTGGTTTGCACAGCGGCGTACACACAGCAATGCAGCTATCAGGGAGCCTTCTAGGGCAGCCCAATGAGCTACAGCGCTGAGGGGAAAAAAAAAAAAAAAAAAACTTCCACTGTCCCTGCACACCGAGGGTGGTGTTGGACAGTGCAAATCGCTGCAGCACAAGCGGTTTTGTGGTTAATGGACCCTGCCTAACGCTATCCCTGCTTCTGACAAAGCGGCAGCAACCTCTCCCTAAGCTCAGATCAGCAGCAGTAAGATGGCGGTCGGCGGGAACGCCTCTTTATAGCCCCTGTGACGTCGCAGACAGCAAGCCAATCACTGCAATGCCCTTCTCTAAGATGGTGGGGACCAGGACCTATGTCATCACGCTGCCCACACTCTGCGTTTACCTTCATTGGCTGAGAAATGGCGCTTTTCGCGTCATTGAAACGCGACTTTGGCGCGAAAGTCGCGTACCGCATGGCCGACCCCGCACAGGGGTCGGATCGGGTTTCATGAAACCCCGACTTAGCCAAAAGTCGGCGACTTTTGAAAATGTTCGACCCGTTTCGCTCAACCCTAATATGTACCATTTCCCTAATACCTCAAAAATGCTTGCAATTGCTTATGCCTACCTAAATGCGGAGGTTGGCACCCTAAGAGGCTCGAGAATGGCGCCCCGCTCGTACGATGACTGTCCCTAACTTCCTACTCACAATCTACAAGGAGATAGTTAGAAACAGAAAGCCAGGTGGCCTGTACTAACTTGTAATGACATACTGTAAGCTATTGCAACCATGGGGCCCACACACAATGTGCTGTGAGTAAAGGGACAGATACTACAAAACCTTTCCCATAAGCGCACACAAACAAATATGTACAGGAAATGAATCCTCTGCAATGCCAAAAGGAAAAAAAGGACTACAATAGTCCCTAAATATATGTCATGACAAATACCGTAAGTGCTGCTACACAGAACAAGACAAACACATACAAAGATGAAAACCACAATCTTAATGTTATATTGAGTCACTCAGCCACATCTGCAAGTACTACACTTATGTTATATACAGTTAGGGCCAGAAATATTTGGACAGTGACACAAGTTTTGTTATTTTAGCTGTTTACAAAAACATGTTCAGAAATACAATTATATATATAATATGGGCTGAAAGTGCACACTCCCAGCTGCAATGTGATAGTTACCACATCCAAATCGGAGAAAGGGTTTAGGAATCATAGCTCTGTAATGCATAGCGTCCTCTTTTTCAAGGGACCAAAAGTAATTGGACAATGGACTCTAAGGGCTGCAATTAACTCTGAAGGCATCTCCCTCATTAACCTGTAATCAATGAAGTAGTTAAAAGGTCAGGGGTGGATTCCAGGTGTGTGGTTTTGCATTTGGAAGCTGTTGCTGTGAGCAGACAACATGTGGTCAAAGGAACTCTCAATTGAGGTGAAGCAGAACATCCTGAGGCTGAAAAAAAAGAAAAAAACCATCAGAGAGATAGCAGACATGCTTGGAGTAGCAAAATCAACAGTTGGGTACATTCTGAGAAAAAAGGAATTGACTGGTGAGCTTGGGAACTCAAAAAGGCCTGGGCGTCCACGGATGACAACAGTGGTGGATGATCGCCGCATACTTAATTTGGTGAAGAAGAACCCGTTCACAACATCAACTGAAGTCCAGAACACTCTCAGTGAAGTAGGTGTATCTGTCTCTAAGTCAACAGTAAAGAGAAGACTCCATGACAGTAAATACAAAGGGTTCACATCTAGATGCAAACCATTCATCAATACCAAAAATAGACAGGCCAGAGTTAAATTTGCAGAAAAACACCTCAAGAAGCCAGCTCAGTTCTGGAAAAGTATTCTATGGACAGATGAGACAAAGATCAACCTGTACCAGAATGATGGGAAGAAAAAAGTTTGGAGAAGAAAGGGAACGGCACATGATCCAAGGCACACCACATCCTCTGTAAAACATGGTGGAGGCAACGTGATGGCATGGGCATGCATGTCTTTCAATGGCACTGGGTCACTTGTGTTTATTGATGACATAAGAGCAGACAAGAGTAGCCGGATGAATTCTGAAGTGTACCGGGATATACTTTCAGCCCAGATTCAGCCAAATGCTGCAAAGTTGATTGGACGGCGCTTCATAGTACAGATGGACAATGACCCCAAGCATACAGCCAAAGCTACCCAGGAGTTCATGAGTGCCAAAAAGTGGAACATTCTGCAATGGCCAAGTCAATCTCCAGATCTAAACCCAATTGAGCATGCATTTCACTTGCTCAAATCCAGACTTAAGACGGAAAGACCCACAAGCAAGCAAGACCTGAAGGCTGCGGCTGTAAAGGCCTGGCAAAGCATTAAGAAGGAGGAAACCCAGCGTTTGGTGATGTCCATGGGTTCCAGACTTAAGGCAGTGATTGCCTCCAAAGGATTTGCAACAAAATATTGAAAATAAAAATATTTTGTTTGGGTTATGTTTATTTGTCCAATTACTTTTGACCTCCTAAAATGTGGAGTGTTTGTAAAGAAAGTTGTACAATTCCTACATTTTCTATCAGATATTTTTGTTCAACCCTTCAAATTAAACGTTACAATCTGCACTTGAATTCTGTTGTAGAGGTTTCATTTCAAATCCAATGTGGTGGCATGCAGAGCCCAACTCGCGAAAATTGTGTCACTGTCCAAATATTTCTGGCCCTAACTGTATACCATCTGTTCCTGCAAAGAATAAGATAAACATCTATACGCAGGGTGTAGTGATGTACTTATCTATCAGATGAAAGCAGTTGCGGATCTTGACATAGTGACTCCTCACACCTATCGACACATAGCTCTCAACGCGTTTCCCCCAACAATGGGTTCATCAGGAGAGACGATACCGTGGTAGTATGAAGTTGTCCATAAAGAGGCTGCAGCTACATACCTGCAAACCCTCCTTAAATAGCGAAGTACTAGCACAGGTGCATATCAACCTACTTCCTGTTTAGTCAGCATGGGAACCGCCACTGAATACTGGCTGTGCACAGCGCTCATTAAGATCCACAAGACGCCATTGTTTTGGTGTCCACCCAAGTGCGCATGCTCAGCAGAGTGAAATACAGTGGAAGCCGGCGCCCTCTGAATGCCTGTATAGCGCCATTGTTCCGGAGTCCACAAAGCGCCATTGTTTCGGGGATCCGTCCCCAAGTGCGCACGCTCAGCAGAGCGAGATACAGTGGAAGCCGGCGCCCTCTGGATGCCTGTATAGCGCCATTGTTCCGGAGTCCACAAAGCGCCATTGTTTCGGGGTCCGCCCCCAAGTGCGCACGCCCAGCAGGGAAGAAGCCAGTGGAGACCGGTGCACATGAAAGTATGTATAGCGCAATTGTTCCGGAGTCCACCGCCCCGTGGGCATGCTCAAAAGAGCGAAAATGGGTGGAGACCAAATACTGCGACCAGGCACAGTCTTACAATAACAAATGGACGCTGTGCCTGTAACTGGGCATGCGTCCTAGGCGAGACTGAGACAGGCAGTACCCAGGCAGACCGCCCATCATTCAATAGGCACCACCCCACATCATAGCAGCAGAATATACACAGCGGGCATTATTCAAATCAGAACACATGCCTTAGGGTTAACTGCGCATGCTCTAGAAGATAGAAGATACGACAGGCACTGGAGACATAGCGCAGGCGCCCTTATTAATTAGGATACCAGAAATCTCACATCCAAAATATAATATGATAGTACATACAATTAATGCATATCCATACATGCTGTAAACAAGGAAGAACATGAAATACACCTTAAGATAATGTGTATCAGAGATTGACCCCCAGAACTCAAAATTGCATATACTACCTCCAAGGGGGAATATAACAAGAGGTTAACTGAATGTAGCCATGTATAATCCCACAATCAGGGGCAGTTGATTATAGCAAGATACATATTTAGATAAACAATAAGACAAACAGACTGAAAAGACCAGTCATATGCTGGCTAGTGATAGTGGACTACTGTATCAAATAAAGCAACAAAAATTCTGCTGCTCATTTAAGCCATCCGGCACAAGGGTTCGGAGTTTAAATATCCACTGACATTCCTTTTGAAGAAGAAGCTTATCACAATTCCCACCCCATGGGTTCCGTCGCACCACCTCCAGGACACAAAAGGACACTGCTTTAGTGTCATTGGAATGCACCATCCTGACATGTTTGGCTATGGTGTATCTCTCATATGTTTTATATCCCCAAGATGCTCACCAATACGTCTGCGTAGTTCCCTCTTGGTCTTACCAATATAGTTGAGTGGCCAGGTGCAAATTACCATGTACACCACCCATTCCGTTTTGCAATTCGCAAAGTCTCTCATAGAGTAGATCCTATCAGATGTGGTGCTCTTAAAGACCTTTTCCCTTCTCACCCATGGGCAGAATTTGCAGTCCCCACATCTAAACGTACCACATGGCTTACGATCCAACCATGTGCCAGGCGGTTTAGGTTTATCGTATAGACTATGGACCAACCAGTCCTTAATGGACCTTCCTTTTCTATACGTAATCTTCGGGGTGAGAGGGACAAAGCCCTTCAAGTCGGGGTCAGCTCTCAAGATCTCCCAATGTTTCTTAAGGATACTATATACCAAGATAGATTTATTGTCAAACATGCCAATGATCCTCGGGATATCTGGTTCATCCACTTTGGGTGACGGATGCAGCAGATCATGCCGAATGCACCCCGCCGCATGTCTCCAAGCTCCATCCACGACCACCTCCGGATACCCCCTTTGACAGAATCTATTTTTCAAGTCACAAGCCTGAGATACGAACTTCTTATTATCTGAACAATTCCTCCTGATGCGCAAGAATTTTCCTTTAGGGATACCTCTGCGCAAAGTACCAGGGTGAAAACTGTCCCATCTGAGGAGACCATTTGTGGAAGTAGGTTTTCTGAATGTCCTGGTGGTAATCCCGCCCCTACCATTCTTACTGATACTGAGGTCAAGGAAATTAATACAGTCACTATGTATCTCTGATATGAACCTCATGTTGATTTCATTCTTATTGATGCATGCAATGAACCGATTAAAGTCATCGACTGAGCCGGTCCATAAGATGAACACGTCATCAATAAATCTTGACCAAAATAGGATATTCGGGAACCACCAGGCCCCTTCCACAAAGATGGTGGTGTCTCTGGACCACAAATTGATTGATGAGCTGGAAGGTTGATTTCACAACAAAACAGGATGCTATATATCTGAACTAGCTGACTGACAGCTCTGTGCTGTCACTGTCAAAATGGCTCCAAAACAACATGGAGAGGGCCATGTGACTGTAGGAGGGTGGTGCTGTTATGGACAGTAAGGAACACGCTGTTACTTTAAGAGACTGCACCCACTTGTCTGGCAGGATGGAATGTTCTGCTTCTCCCCTGGGATATACTGTGTGAATGAACTGGACTGTGCAGATGGCAGGGGTGGAGCCTGAACAGCGTGTGTGTGTGTATGTGTGTGAGCTGAGGCTGCTTCAGAGAGAACTCTGTACTTATAGCTGCAAGAGAGGAGAACTGTGTCCTGATATAGCTGCAAGATAGGACCCTCAGCCTGTAACGTAGTGGACTTGTGAGATTTCACAGACTTTTCTGGGTGCAGTGAGGGTGGCTATCCTGTGTTAGTTCGAGGAGCTACGAAGATACCGAGAAAGGGATTTACAGTTTCCAGGAGCACCTCCAGGACCCCGAAGCAAGGAGATGACCACGTTTCATGGACCTGGCAGAAAGCCATGCGCACCACCTTACTAGACTATAGAGGGCCCCAGGGACTGGATCTGAGTCCCCAACATCACCATGAGTTTGTTCCTGTTTTGTGCACATGTCAGGGCCTAGGGTAGACTTCAATAGTCAGAACACGGCAGCCGTGAGGCCTGCTTAGTAAAGGCCATGGAGGTTATACGTAGAGTAGCATAATTCTTTGTTTATTGGTTGCATTTACTTGTGTGACATATATTGAGTTTGTAACAGTTGGAGCACCGTGCTATTTTACAGACAAGCTAAAGAATATAACTCTTGTAAATTATCTTTTGCCATTGCATACCCCTGTTAGCATCTTCCTCATCCACTTCATTCCTTGCCTTCCAATAAATCTACCATTTGTTGTTTGCACCTCATCTTGTGTACAGTAGTCTTCCTGCACTGTGGTGGTCCCCGGGTCATCGCTTCATGACTAAGGCAACCAATGACACAAGCCCTTGTGTCTGGAGATTGTGGATAGTTTCTGCACCCTGATTGTCTGCCGGAATCTTCACACATAAAGTTTAGAAAAAAAGATTAAAAAGAACAGCCCACTGCTAATCTAACCTCTCCCCACCCCCTCATCAAACACATACCCCCACTCATCAAACAGCACCATGATCCTAGCCAAAGTCATAACAAAAGCATTAGTGGAAAAGCAAACATGTAACGAACTTTGCCCAAATTTTGCTGATTTTTTTTTTTAAATGATCTGGTGTCCAAACACGAATCCGAATGTGATACGTTCGTGCCAAATTTGAGATTGGCGTAGGTTTTCCTAAAAAGTTCGCTCATCTATAGTGATAACGACTGTGCATGACATTCATGGGAAAAAAATCAACCAATATTGCATTGATATGTCAGCACCTTCTCCTTTTCCTCTGCAACCACAGACCTCAAGATATAAGACAATATATGATGTAAAGTCAAAAGCATCTGGAGACTACTATTTGACCATTCTGTCACCTCCAATTTATAGAGAGGCACAAAGAGGATTTCACTCCATCACATGGTCCATTACAGACATTTTAGATTGGTTGTGGCAAGGAGAGAGTCTGCACTGTGGCACTGCTGAGGTGTTATGGAAGACCAGGTTGCTTTGATAGCAGCCTTCAGCTTGTCTGCATTGTTGGGTCTGGTGTCTCTCATCTTCCTCTTGACAATACTACATAGATTCTCTATGGGGTTAAGGTCAAGTGACCTTTCTGGCCAATCAAGCACAGTGATACTGTTGTTTTTAAACAAATAATTGGTACTTTTTGGCAGTGTAGACAGGTGCCAAGTCCTGCTGGAGAATTAAATTTCCATCTCCAAAAAGTGTGTCAGCAGAGGGAAGCATGAAGTGCTCTAGAATTTCCTGGTAGACGGCTGCACTGACTTTGGTTTTGCTAAAACACAGTGGACCTACACCAGCAGATGACTTGGCTCCCCAAACCATCACTGATTGTGGACACTACACCTCAAGCAGCTTGGATTGTGTGTCTCTTCATTCTTCCTCCAGACTCTGGGACCTTGATTTCTAAGGTTTATTCTGAAGTATCCACAATCAATCCACATCAACATTAACAGGCATAAACACTTGAAATACATCACTCTTTGACTCTCTAATATATGAGTTTAAATTTTTGTATTGAAGAACTGAAATAAATTAACTTTTTTATGATATTCTAATTTTGAAAGATGCACATGCACATACTTTGATTATATAGTTTTTCGAATTTTTATATTTTGAGACAATGCCTTCACTATATGTTTATAACAACGCCAACAACTAATAGGCAGTTAATACTTTGGAAGAAATATAAACAAACAAGCATACAATTTTTACAGTCTTTAGGACTTTCATCAATTAGTTTAGCCTCATTTCTGCTTTCATCTATCACTGGAGGACATTATGAATGAATATAATGAATATGTCATTGTCACACACTTGGATGTTTTAATACATAAATATATTGTTTATAGGAATATTACTTTCTATATGAGGTGTGACTGGAAGATATACAAAGGGGAAAATGAGGTGTTCTGGTTGAGTTCTTAAATGTCTTATTACTTCCAAAACTTCCAATTTGAACATTGGAGCATTTAAATAGATAAACCATGTTGTTCGACTGAATGAAGAAGAAAATTAAAAACTAATATAGGTATGTATGGCTATGACAAGGTAAAAGCAAATACAAATAAGTCAACATTGAAATTCCAAGACTAAAAAGGAAAAGTCATGGAGTTACGAAAATCACAGGATCAATAGACCTGTTAATGGTATGCAAAAAAAAAAAACAACAACTAAATTTTAACCCCTTAACGACCGCCGATACGCCTTTTTACGGCGGCAGTTAAGGGTACTTAAACCACAGCGCCGTTAATTAACGGCACTGTGGAAAAAGTAAATAGCGCCCCCCCTAGTGTCCGATTTTCTCTGGGGTCTCAGCTGCCGGGGGTAGCCGAGACCCCAGAGAACATGATTCAGGGTTTTTTTTACCGACCCCGCTTTTGCGATCGCTGGTAATTAACCGTTTACCGGCGATCGCAAAAAAAAAAGCGATTTCCCTTTTAACTTCCCTGTCCTCCGATGTGATCGCACATCAGAGGACAGAGAAAAGGGGTCCCAGATAGCCCCCCGATACTCACCTGTCTCCCCTGGTGCTCCTCGTGGCTCCCGATGAGCGCCGCCATCTTTTTCCGGCAAAAAAAAAGGCGGGCGCATGCGGGAAAATCTTTGGGGTCTCGGCTGCCGGGGGTAGCCCAGACCCCAAAGAACATGATCGGGGTCAGTTTTACCGACCCCTGTTTTGCGATCGCCGGTAATTAACTGTTTACCGGCGACCGCAAAAAAAAAAAAGCAATGTGTAATTCTCTGTCCTCTGATGTGATCGCACATCAGAGGACAGAGAAATAGGGGGATTCGGGGACCCTATCATACTTACCGGTGTCCCTGTGTCCTCCTGAGTCCTCTCATGCCCGCCGGCGTCTTCATGGGGAAAGAAAATGGCGGGCGCATGCACAGTGGGCCCGCCATCTGTCACCATCTGCCGGCCGGCAGGAGAACGCAGTTGGGGCTAAAATTAGGGTTAGGGTTAGGGCTAGGGCTAGGGTTAGGGTTAGGTCTAGGGCTAGGGCTAGGGTTAGGGTTGGGGCCAAATTTAGGGTTAGGGTTGGGGCTAAATTTAGGGGTAGGGTTGGGGCTAAATTTAGGGTTAGGGTTGGGGCTAAATTTAGGGTTAGGGTTGGGGCTAAATTTAGGGTTAGGCTTCTTTCACACTTATGTCGGTACGGGGCCGTCGCAATGTATCGGCCCGACGTACCGATGCACGTTATGAAAATTGTGCACAACGTGGGCAGCAGATGTAGTTTTTCAACGCATCCGCTGCCCAAACTATATCCTGGGGAGGAGGGGGCGGAGTTACGGCCACACATGCGTGGTCAGAAATGGTGGACACGACGTACAAAAAAACGTTACATTGCACTTTTTTTGTGTCGACGGTCCGCCAAAACACAACTGATCCAGTGCACGACGGACGCGACGTGTGGCCATCCGTCGCGATCCGTCGGCAATACAAGTCTATGGGCAAAAAACGCATCCTGCGGGCACATTTGCAGGATCCATTTTTTGTCCAAAACGACGGATTGCGATGGATGCCAAACGACGCAAGTGTGAAAGTAGCCTTAGGGCTAGGGTTAGGGTTGGGGCTAAAGTTAGGGCTAGGGTTTGGGCTAAAGTTAGGGTTAGAGTTGGGATTAGGGTTAGGGTTTGGATTAGGGTTGGTATTAGGGTTAGGGTTGGCATTAGGGTTACGCTTGGGATTAGGGTTAGGTTTGGGATTAGGGTTAAGGTTAGGGTTGTGATTAGGGGTGTATTGGGATTAGGGTTAGGTTTGAGGTTAGGGTTGAGATTAGGATTAGGGGTATGTTGGATTTAGGGTTTTGATTAGGGTTATGGTTAAGGTTGACATTAGGGTTGTTTTGGGGTAAGGGTTGTGATTATCGTTAGGGTTAGTGATTAGGATTATGGATCGGGTTGGGATTAGGGTTGGGGGTGTGTTGGGGTTAGGGTTGGAGCTAGAACTGGGGGGTTTCCACTGTTTAGGTACATCATGGGGTCTCCAAGCACGACAGCCAATTTTACGCTCAAAAAGTCAAATGGTGCTCCCTCCCTTCTGAGCTCTGCCGTGCACCCAAACAGTGGGTTACCCCCACATATGGGGCATCAGCGTACTCGGGATAAATTGGACAACAACTTTTGGGGTCCAATTTCTCCTGTTACCCTTGTGAAAATAAAAACTTGGGGGCTACAAAACCTTTTTTGTGGAAATTTTTATTTTTTATTTTCATGACTCTGCATTATAAACTTCTGTGAAGCACTTGGGCATTCAAAGTTCTCACCACACATCTATATAAGTTCCTTGGGGGGTCTAGTTTCCAAAACGGGGTCACTTGTGGGGGGTTGCTACTGTTTAGGTACATCAGGGGCTCTGCAAACGCAACATAACGCCCACAGACCATTCTATCTAAGTCTGCATTCCAAAACGGCGCTCCTTCCCTTTCGAGCTCTGCCGTACGCCCAAACAGTGGTTTACCCCCACATATGGGGCATCAGCGTACTCAGGATAAATTGGACAACAACTTTAGTGGTCCAATTTCTCCTGTTACCCTTGTGAAAATAAAAACTTTGGGGCTAGAAAATCTTTTTTGCGGAAAAAAATTTTTTTTTATTTTCACGACTCTGCATTCTAAACTTCTGTGAAGCACTTGGGCATTCAAAGTTCTCAGCACACATCTAGATAAGTTCCTTGGGGGGTCTAGTTTCCAAAATGGGGTCACTTGTGGCGGGTTACTACTGTTAAGGGACATCAGGGGCTCTGCAATCGCAACATAACGCCCACAGACCATTCTATCAAAGTTTGTATTCCAAAACGGCGCTCCTTCCCTTCCGAGCTCTGCCGTGCGCCCAAACAGTGGTTTACTCCCACATATGGTGCATCAGCATACTCGGGATAAATTGGACAACAACTATTGCAGTCCAATTTCTCCTGTTACCCTTGTGAAAATAAAAACTTGGGGGCTAAAAAATCTTTTTTGTGGAAAAAAAAATATTTTTTATTTTCACGACTCTGCATTCTAAACTTCTGTGAAGCACTTGGGCATTCAAAGTTCTCACCACACATCTAGATAGACCCCATGGGGGGTCTAGTTTTCAAAATGGGGTCACTTGTGGGTGGTTTCTACTGTTTAGGCACATCAGGGGCTCTCCAAACGCGACATGGCGTCCGATCTCAATTCCAGCCAATTCTACATTGAAAAAGTAAAACGGTACTCCTTCTCTTCCAAGCTCTGCGGTGCGCCCAAACAGTGGTTTACCCCCACATATGGGGTATTGACATACTCAGGAAAAACTGCACACCAACTTTTGTGGTCTAATTTCTCCTGTTACCTTTGTGAAAATAAAAATTTGGGGGCAAAAAGATCATTTTTGTAGAAAAAATGCGATTTTTTTTTATTTTCACGGCTCAACGTTATAAACTTCTGTGAAGCACCTGGGGGTTTAAAGTGCTCACCACACATCTAAATAAGTTCCTTAAGGGGTCTAGTTTCCAAAATGGGGTCACTTGTGGGGGGTTTCCACTGTTTAGGCACATCAGGGGCTCTCCAAATGCGACATTGCATCCGATCTCAATTCCAGCCAATTCTACATTGAAAAAGTAAAACGGCTCTCCTTCACTTCCAAGTTCTGCGGTGTGCCCAAAAAGTGGTTTACCCCCACATATGGGGTATTGGCGTATTCAGGAGAAATTGCATAATAAAATTTATGGTTACATTTCTGTTTTTACACTTGTGAAAATAAAAAAATGGTTCTGAATTAAAATGTTTGCAAAAAAAGTTAAATGTTCATTTTTTCCTTCCACATTGTTTCAGTTCCTGTGAAGCACGTAAACGGTTAATAAACTTCTTGAATGTGGTTTTGAGAACCTTGAGGGGTGTAGTTTTTAGAACGGTGTCACACTTCATTATTTTCTATCATATAGACCCCTCAAAATGACTTCAAATGTGATGTGGTCCCTAAATAAAAAATGGTGTTGTAAAAATGAGAAATTGCTGGTCAACTTTCAACCCTTATAACTCCCTAACAAAAAAAAAAATTTGTTTCCAAAATTGTGCTGATGTAAATAGACATGTGGGAAATGTTATTTATTAACTAATTTTTGTGACATATCTCTCTGATTTAAGGGCACAAAAATACAAAGTTTGAAAATTGCAAAATTTTAAAAATTTTCGCCATATTTCCTTTTTTTCATAAATAATCGCAAGTAATATCGAAGAAATGTTACCACTAACATGAAGTACAATATGTCATGAAAAAACATTCTCAGAATCAGCGGGATCCGTTGAAGCTTTCCCGAGTTATAACCTCATAAAGTGAGTGGTCAGAATTGTAAAAATTGGCTCGGTCATTAATTATCAAATTGGCTCTGTCACTAAGGGGTTAAAGACATCTCAAGTTATTCAGTATCAAGTATGAGTGCCATGTGCAGAAAAACGTGTACTTGCACATCTTGGCACGTATCAATGAGGTTATTGATGGTTGTCTGATTATTGTTCTGCTACGCTAAATGCACTTGAGCATTCAATGTTGTGAATTCTGTTGTCGGGCTCCCTCCTGTGGTCATGAATGGTACTTCGGCTGGTTCTGTCCATGGACTTCCTCTGGTGGGTGTTTCTGAGTTTCCTTCCACAGCTGACGAGGTCAGTTCGTTAGCTGGCTGCTCTATTTAACTCCACTTAGATCTTTGCTCCATGCCACCTGTCAATGTTCCAGTATTGGTCTAGTTCTCTCCTGGATCGTTCTTGTGACCTGTCTTCCCAACAGAAGCTAAGTTCCAGCTTGTATTTCTTTGGTTTGCTATTTTTCTGTCCAGCTTGCTATTTTTACTGTTGTCTTGCTTGCTGGAAGCTCTGGGACGCAGAGGGAGCGCCTCCGCACCGTGAGTCGGTGCGGAGGGTCTTTTTGCGCCCTCTGCGTGGTCTTTTTGTAGGTTTTTGTGCTGACCGCAAAGTAACCTTTCCTATCCTCGGTCTGTTCAGTAAGTCGGGCCTCACTTTGCTAAATCTATTTAATCTCTGTGTTTGTATTTTCATCTTTACTCACAGTCATTATATGTGGGGGGCTGCCTTTTCCTTTGGGGAATTTCTCTGAGGCAAGGTAGGCTTTATTTTTCTATCTTCAGGGCTAGCTAGTTTCTTAGGCTGTGCCGAGTTGCATAGGGAGCGTTAGGCGCAATCCACGGCTATTTCTAGTGTGTTTGATAGGATTAGGGATTGCGGTCAGCAGAGTTCCCATGTCCCAGAGCTCGTCCTATATTATCAGTAACTATCAGGTCATTCCGTGTGCTCTTAACCACCAGGTCCATTGTTGTCCTGACCACCAGGTCATAACAATTCAAATCATCAAGATCCACTGCTGGCAGATCTCTTTGCAATTACTGACCAATGACATTCCAGTTTTTCTTGATGGTAGTATGTTTAGGCAACACAGGCTGCTCAAGCAACATGCGATCTGGTGTTGTAGTGTTGAAAAATGGGATACTAGAACACTTTGGAGAAATGGCTATACATTATGCCGCCCACAGCATAAACCTGGAAGTAGGACTGCCATGACACTCCCTCATAAAGGTCTCTTCATGTTACTCATGCTCCTGTCAGCAGTTTGTGCAGCCTAAACTTGCTATCATGGCTTGCTGTGTCTCCAGATTTGTCTCCCATCAAGCACCTCAACTTAATTTCTCATCGATTGCAAAGGGAGCTGCCAGCAGCAGATTTTGATGATTTGCATGATCAAGTGCAGTATGGAGACATAAGGAGAAAAGGAGTAGGGACACACAGCTCACTGAAATCAGTCAATAGAAAAGGAAATGTGGTAAAATGTTAAAGAGACATGGGTCTAATTCATTAAAGGGACTCTGTCACCTGAATTTGGCGGGACTGGTTTTGGGTCATATGGGCGGAGTTTTCGGGTGTTTGATTCACCCTTTCCTTACCCGCTGGCTGCATGCTGGCTGCAATATTGGATTGAAGTTCATTCTCTGTCCTCCATAGTACACACCTGCGCAAGGAAAGATTGCCTTGTGCAGGCATGTAGTATGGAGGACAGAGAATGAACTTCAATCCAATATTGCAGCCAGCATGCAGCCAGCAGGTAAGGAAAGGGTGAATCAAACACCCGAAAACTCCGCCCATATGACCCAAAACCAGTCCCGCCAAATTCAGGTGACAGGTTCCCTTTAAGGCTGGCAGTGTGAATGCCAATCTAAAGGAAGAGCTTGCAGGAATGCAAAGTGTTGAATTAATTAAGAGGTGCATGCAACATAATGAATTAGGCGCACGTCTTAACTGCCAGAAATGTTACTAGAATCAGCGACTGGAGTTAATTCCAATAAGTTACATCACTAAATTATCATACATTTTCATGAATTTGATGGACGGCCATACCCATGCGCCGGACCAATAGTTCACTAGCATGGGATAGGAGTGTGGCATGGAGAGGGTATTCAAACCAAGCCCCATTCGCAATCAACCAATAAGGGATTGAGAAATGAGCTAGTAAGAAGATGAAAGCAGAAATTTTCACATCAAAGATCAAACATGGAAAAATATTAATGATCAATAAAGAAATATATTAGTACAGGTTAAGATAAAGAGGCAGCATTGTATATAGTATATATAGTGAACCTCTATAATTAAGTATAACAGAACCAAGGACTTATGTGTGTACTCCCCAATAATAGTAGAGAATGTTAGGAGCAGGTATACAAAATTAAATTGTGATGAGATTGGATAATTTTAAGGCATAATGGGCAGTGTAGATATGTAAAAATAAAATGTGTTAAGAATAAATAATGAAGGAAATGAATAATGCCTAGAGAGAATTTAGTCACATACGTTACACTAACCACGCAATTATAGACGATGTCTAGGTTTTTCACAAAGTCTGCAGTAATTCGAATTGACTGCAGACTTGTGAATTCTCAAATCATGTACGCCGAGCACTTTAAGGATTCTCCGGTGCCAACAGCGAGACCAAGTGGTCATGTGACCACAAGTCTGTGATATGCATAGTTCTGACCACATTCCAACTAGATGTCCGTGGCCTCATATAATTCACTTGCATTGAGCAAGGCTGCACATGTGCAGTCAGTTTTCATGGATAGCATTCATACCTGTGGTATTCTATAGGGCTGTGGACATGCCTGGTTTTTACGTCAGACTGGTCTGTGGATGAAATTGGAGACATGTCCGATTTTGATCCGAGTGTTTGATCAAAATCACTAGTGCAAGTCCATGAACAAAAATTAGACCACACTCGAATCACATCCAAGTGCGGTCCTAATTTCACAGACTGACAGAATAGAGAAGGTGAAGAAAGTTTTTTTTCTCCATGTCTGAGGAAAACTGTTGCCACTCTGATCAAACTCTGATAAGTTTTCTCAGATGTGGACAAAATGGTCCTGTGACCCTACCCTTAGTAGCAACTTCATTTCATACTATGGATTTTAATCTTGAAACAAGCACCATGGTATTCTAATACTGCATTAGGCCTCTTTCACACGTCCATGTCTCTGGTACGTGTGGTGGAAGTTTTCACACATACCGGAGACATGTACACACGTAGACCCATTCAAATGAATGGGTCTGTGCACATGTCAGTGTGTTTCCATGGATCATGTGTCCGTGTGCCCCCCACGTAGACATGTCAGTTTTTTTCAGTCAGCATGGATAGCAAAATGTCCCACACGTGCACACGGAGAACAAACATGGATGTCCTCCATGTGAAACGCATCGGGAAAGAAGAGCTACTGTAAGAGCTATTCCCCGGCGGCAGGTGCTGATAAAGCTCTCAACATTCTCCCCTGCTCTACTGGCAATCGGTGCGAGCAGAGGAGAATGATGAGAGTTATAATAAAGTCCGAACGATGACAGCAGGTGGAGGCTTTTGGGACTCTTACTCCCATCATCTGACACCTGCTGCTGCTAATAACAGTGACAGTTCGTGCGGATGATCGGGGTATTCGTCAGCCACCACCTGCGATCTAGTGAAATAAATGAATGAAAAACCCAACATGGGTTCCCTCTTATTTTCTTGAACCAGCCAGGCAAAACTCACAGCTAGAGGTTGAAACCCTTAGCTGTCAGCTTCAGCAAGGCTGGTTATCAAGAATAGAGGGGTCCCCACACAGTTTTTTCAAATTATTTAAATAAATAAAAAAATGACGTGGGGTCCCCCCCATTTTTGACAACCAGACTCAGACTGGTAAGGGGCCATTGATATAGGCCCCCAGCCTAAAAACAGCAGCCTGCAGCTGCCCAGAAAAGGCGCATCTATTAGATGCATCAATTCTGGCACTTTGTCTTGCTTTTCACACTTGCCCACACATGAATTACGAAGTTAAAGATAATCCATGTATAGTTTCACTCGTCTCTAATTCCAGGACATTATACGTCTAACACAATTATATTGATACTGATATATATGCACTGCTCAAAAAAATAAAGGGAACTAGGGTTGAGCGACTTTTAGTTTTTTAGGGTCGAGTCGGGTTTCACGAAACCCGACTTTCTCAAAAGTCGGGTCGAGTGAAATCGGCCGATCCTATTGAAAAGTCGGGGTCGGGGATCGGCCGAAACTCGAAACCCAATGAAAGTCTATGGGTTTTTTTTTTTTTATATTTCCTTCAGGGCGATATAGCAGGAAAGCCGGTAATTCAATTACCGGCTTTTCATTTCTCCTGCCAAAACCCGACATGAAATGAGACATGGTTTACATACAGTAAACCATGTCATATCCCCCTGTTTTTTTGCATATTCCACACTACTAATGTTAGTAGTGTGTATGTGCAAAATTTCAGTGCTTTAGCTCTTAAATTTGAGGGTTAAATTGCGGAAAAAATTGGCGTGGGCTCCCGTGCAATTTTCTCCGCCAGAGTAGTAAAGCCAGTGACTGAGGGCAGATATTAATAGCCTGGAGAGGGTCCACAGACACATGCACATTTGTGGCCTGCTGGAGGTCATTTTGCAGGGCTCTGCCAGTGCTCCTCCTGTTACTCCTTGCACAAAGGCTGATGTAGCGGTCCTGCTCCTGGGTTGTTGCCCTCCTATGGCCCCCTCCACATCTCCTAGTGTACTGGCCTGTCTTCTTGTAGCGCCTCCAGCCTCTGGACACTACACTGACAGATACAGCAAACTTTCTTGCCACAGCTTGCATTGATATGCCATCCTGGATGAGCTGCACTACCTGAGCCACTTGTGTGGGTTGTAGAGTCCGTCTCATGCTGTCACGAGTGTGAAAGCACTACCAACATTCAAAAGTGACCAAAACATCAGGTAGAAAGCATTGGTACTGAGATGTGGTCTATAGTCCCCACCTGCAGAACCACTCCTATATTGAGTGTGTCTTGATAATTGCTAATAATGTCCATCTGTTGTCTATTCCATCTGCACAACGGCATGTGAAATTGATTGTCAGTCAGCGTTGCTTCCTAAGTGGACAGTTTGATTTCACAGAAGTTTGATTCACCTGGAGTTATATCCTGTTCTTTAAGTGTTCCCTTTATTTTTTGAGCAGTGTTTAAATATATATATATATATATTTTTTTTAATTTAAGTGGCAGCTATTGGGCATCCATTCACTTTCGCCAATACTGTCACATTTTGAAAATATCGGTATGTGCCCAGAGCAATGCCAATTACAGGATATTAATGGCAGGATGGCATGCATATGCCTGATCTGGGAAGCAGAAGGTTAATAGACGAACAGCTCCAGAAGATCCCATTTATCAGTTTCTATTTATCTCTCCTTGGGAGGTGGCAGGTTTACAGTAAATACCTTCTGTCCTCCTAATTTTCTAATGATGGGGATAATGATGGAGAATGGGGAAGTCATTAACAGGGACAGCCTCTGTGCATCACTCTGTCAGGCACATCTCTCCCAGACCTGCAATGAGAAGTGATGGGGCCCAGCTGTTCAGCAGATTCCAATCCCTTCTTTCCACTGCCAGCCTCAAAAATATTCATAAACAAAAGTAAATGGCAGCCTGACGGCACATCTATCTGTGCAGCGGCCAAGAACATTATGTATTTCTAGACATGCTTTCAACTGCTTAAACCTTTATGATTGAATATCATTCCATATCGCAGGTCGTGTATGTTGTGCGCACAGAAATATACAGTATATATATGACTATCTCCCCCCTCCCCACATAAATGAACCATTAGAAAGAGCCAATTAGATTGTGCCAAATTGATAGATTAATTCACAGCGTCTGACAAATTAGAAGGACTCAAATATGAACTAATGTGAGGCACCTGTAACACTGATGCAGAAAGATTGTATGTCAAATATCTCTAATATACCCTCCATTTAAAAAAAATTGTAATGCAGCCAAGTGGTTTTCTGTGGTGCATAGATTTTTTTTAAATGTACTACCATCTTTTTTATTTCCATTATTCTTTCCTAAAATTCACGAGTATGTCATTTGATTACAGATATTGCATTGAACAAACTGAACGAAAAAATTCTGTTTACAAGAGTTTACGACTACAAGTATTTTACTGCCCTGTTCACACATGCGTAGAAAAACATCTTCAGATTTTCTTTCATCCAGAAAAAAATGACATATTTTCACCTGTATTGTCATCCATATACAATCTGTAAGGCATCTGTTTTTAAATATCAGCAGTTATTAAAATGTACAAGACCAAATACTCCATTGTATCCGTAAAAATCGGAAGCCATATGGTTAATCCAAATTTTTTTGGCACACCTATAGATTTTAAGGCCACTTTCAGATATTCAGTATTTGGTCAGTATTTTGCCTCAGTATTTATAAGCCAAAACTAGGAGAGCATACCTCCCAACCGTCCCGGATCCAGCGGGACTGTCCTGATTTTGACAGTCAGCCCCGCGATCCCGGGCGGGACATTAATTGTCCCGCACTGGTTGGGAGGTATGTGATATCACCCGGTCAGCTGAGAGCTCCCTGCACCTGGCCAGCACAGCAGCACATAATGGCTGCTCTGTGCACAGGACCTGTGATGAGGTCACAGGATGGGAGGAGTCAGGGTCACATGATCGGATTCGGGAGGAGGACTACCGTGTACAGGACTTTGCTGGTTGCCATGGCGCCGGAGGAGGGTAAGGCAGCGTATGTGTGAGATCAGGAGGGGTTTACAGGGTGGATGTAGCAGAGCCGTGTGTGTACGAGGTGTATGGAGCTGAGCCGTGTGTGTAAGGGGTGTACGGAGCCGTGTGCATGAGGTGTACAGAGCGCAGCCGAGTGTGTACGAGGTGTACGGAGCCGTGTGTACGAGGTGTACGGAGCGCAGCCGCGTGTGTACGAGGTGTACGGAGCCGTGTGCATGAGGTGTACGGAGCGCAGCCGCGTGTGTACGAGGTGTACGGAGCCGTGTGCATGAGGTGTACGGAGCCGTGTGTACGAGGTGTACGGAGCGCAGCCGCGTGTGTACGAGGTGTACGGAGCCGTGTGCATGAGGTGTACGGAGCGCAGCCACGTGTGTACGAGGTGTACGGAGCCGTGTGCATTAGGTGTACGGAGCGCAGCCGCGTGTGTACGAGGTGTACGGAGCCGTGTGTACGAGGTGTACGGAGCGCAGCCGCGTGTGCATGAGATGTACGGAGCGCAGCCGCGTGTGTACGAGGTGTACGGAGCCGTGTGTACGAGGTGTACGGAGCCGTGTGCATGAGGTGTACGGAGCGCAGCCGCGTGTGTACGAGGTGTACGGAGCCGTGTGCATGAGGTGTACGGAGCGCAGCCGCGTGTGTACGAGGTGTACGGAGCCGTGTGTACGAGGTGTACGGAGCGCAGCCGCGTGTGTACGAGGTGTACGGAGCCGTATGCATGAGGTGTACGGAGCGCAGCCGCGTGTGTACGAGGTGTACGGAGCCGTGTGTACGAGGTGTACGGAGCCGTGTGCATGAGGTGTACGGAGCGCAGCCGCGTGTGTACGAGGTGTACGGAGCCGTGTGCATGAGGTGTACGGAGCGCAGCCGCGTGTGTACGAGGTGTACGGAGCCGTGTGCATGAGGTGTACGGAGCGCAGCCGCGTGTGTACGAGGTGTACAGAGCCGTGTGCATGAGGTGTACGGAGCGCAGCCGCATGTGTACGAGGTGTACGGAGCCGTGTGCATGAGGTGTACGGAGCACAGCCGCGTGTGTACGAGGTGTACGGAGCAGAGCAGCATGTGAAAGGTGTACGGAGCGGAGCCGTGTGTGTAAGGGGTGTACAGAGCACAGCCGCGTGTGTAGGAGGTGTACGGAGCACAGCCGCGTGTGTACGAGGTGTACGGAGCGCAGCCGCGTGTGTGCGAGGTGTACGGAGCGGAGCAGCGTGTGAAAGGTGTACGGAGCGGAGTCGTGTGTACGAGGTGTACGGAGCCATGTGTATGAGGTGTACGGAGCACAGCCGCGTGTGTACAAGGTGTACGGAGCAGAGCAGCATGTGAAAGGTGTACGGAGCGGAGTCGTGTGTAAGAGGTGTATGGAGCACAGCCGCGTGTGTACGAGGTGTGCGGAGCGGAGCAGCGTGTGAAAGGTGTACGGAGCGGAGTCGTGTGTAAGAGGTGTACGGAACCATGTGTACGAGGTGTACAGAGCACAGCCGCGTGTGTACAAGGTGTACGGAGCAGAGCAGCATGTGAAAGGTGTACGGAGCGGAGTCGTGTGTACGAGGTGTACGGAGCACAGCCGTGTGTGTACGAGGTGTACGGAGCGGAGTCGTGTAAGAGGTGTTCGGATGAGAGCAGAGTGTGAAAGGTGTATGGAGTGGAGCCACGTGTGTACGAGGTGTGCGGAGCCGTGTGCATTAGGTGTACGGAGCGCAGCCGCGTGTGTACGAGGTGTACGGAGCCGTGTGCATGAGGTGTACGGAGCGCAGCCGCGTGTGTACGAGGTGTACGGAGCCGTGTGCATTAGGTGTACGGAGCGCAGCCGCGTGTGTACGAGGTGTACGGAGCCGTGTGTACGAGGTGTACGGAGCGCAGCCGCGTGTGCATGAGGTGTACGGAGCGCAGCCGCGTGTGTACGAGGTGTACGGAGCCGTGTGTACGAGGTGTACGGAGCCGTGTGCATGAGGTGTACGGAGCGCAGCCGCGTGTGTACGAGGTGTACGGAGCCGTGTGCATGAGGTGTACGGAGCGCAGCCGCGTGTGTACGAGGTGTACGGAGCCGTGTGCATGAGGTGTACGGAGCGCAGCCGCGTGTGTACGAGGTGTACGGAGCCGTGTGCATGAGGTGTACGGAGCGCAGCCGCGTGTGTACGAGGTGTACAGAGCCGTGTGCATGAGGTGTACGGAGCGCAGCCGCATGTGTACGAGGTGTACGGAGCCGTGTGCATGAGGTGTACGGAGCACAGCCGCGTGTGTACGAGGTGTACGGAGCAGAGCAGCATGTGAAAGGTGTACGGAGCGGAGCCGTGTGTGTAAGGGGTGTACAGAGCACAGCCGCGTGTGTAGGAGGTGTACGGAGCACAGCCGCATGTGTACGAGGTGTACGGAGCGCAGCCGCGTGTGTGCGAGGTGTACGGAGCGGAGCAGCGTGTGAAAGGTGTACGGAGCGGAGTCGTGTGTACGAGGTGTACGGAGCCATGTGTATGAGGTGTACGGAGCACAGCCGCGTGTGTACAAGGTGTACGGAGCAGAGCAGCATGTGAAAGGTGTACGGAGCGGAGTCGTGTGTAAGAGGTGTATGGAGCACAGCCGCGTGTGTACGAGGTGTGCGGAGCGGAGCAGCGTGTGAAAGGTGTACGGAGCGGAGTCGTGTGTAAGAGGTGTACGGAACCATGTGTACGAGGTGTACAGAGCACAGCCGCGTGTGTACAAGGTGTACGGAGCAGAGCAGCATGTGAAAGGTGTACGGAGCGGAGTCGTGTGTACGAGGTGTACGGAGCACAGCCGTGTGTGTACGAGGTGTACGGAGCGGAGTCGTGTAAGAGGTGTTTGGATGAGAGCAGAGTGTGAAAGGTGTATGGAGTGGAGCCACGTGTGTACGAGGTGTGCGGAGCAGAGCCACGTGTGTGCAAGGTATACGGAGCGGAGCAGTGTGTGCAATGTGTATAGAGCGGAGCCGTGTGTGTACGAGGTGTACGGAGTAGTGCCGTGTGTGTACGAGATGTATGGAGAGGAGCCGTATGTGTATGAGGTGTACGCAGCGGAGCTGTGTGTGTGCAAGGTATACGGAGCGGAGTAGCTTCTGCAATGTGTATGGAGCGGAGCGGTGTGTGTATGAGGTGTACGTAGTGCCGTGTGTACGAGATGTATGGAGCGAAGCCGTGTGTGTATGAGGTGTATGGAGCGGAGCTGAATGTGTACGAGGTGAACGGAACGGAGCTGTGTGTGTTTGAGATGTATGGAGTGGAGCCGTGTGTATGGAGCGGAGCCGTGTATGCAAAGTGTACGGAGCGCAGCCGCGTGTGTAGGAGTAGCTATGTGTGGCCATTATACGGTACGAAGTATCATGTGCGGCCAATATACAGTATGGAGCATCATGTGCGATCATTATACAGTATGGAGACACAAAAGAGAATAGTAAAACCAAAAACACTCAGTTTGAAAAAATGTTGCAGTAATCCGCAAGTGCTAGTAAAAGATGTAAAAAACAGGGTATTTGGTTGATACGTTTTTTGCAAAAAATGTATACTAAGCTGCTCTACCAATCTTCACGGTATACCCTTATCAGAGCAGTCCTAACTAATGTATGCAATCCCTATCTGATGTATTTAAAAACCTGATCATCTGTATATAACCTGTGTGAACAGGGTTCAGAGAGGAAAAATCCATGTGTGCATACAGGGTAGAACAGCTTTTGTGCAGATAGCCCAAGAGGAGTGGTGGAACTCCCCAGTCTTGTAGACACAAGAGAACAATTATGGAAACAGGAACACATGGGCTACTTGCACAGTGAACAAGTCTGTATGATCATGTTCACACACCACCAAGAAACCTGAAGACACAAAAGAGAATAGTAAAACCAAAAACACTCAGTTTGAAAAAATGTTGCAGTAATCCGCAAGTGCTAGTAAAAGATGTAAAAAACAGGGTATTTGGTTGATACGTTTTTTGCAAAAAATGTATACTAAGCTGCTCTACCAATCTTCACGGTATACCCTTATCAGAGCAGTCCTAACTAATGTATGCAATCCCTATCTGATGTATTTAAAAACCTGATCATCTGTATATAACCTGTGTGAACAGGGTTCAGAGAGGAAAAATCCATGTGTGCATACAGGGTAGAACAGCTTTTGTGCAGATAGCCCAAGAGGAGTGGTGGAACTCCCCAGTCTTGTAGACACAAGAGAACAATTATGGAAACAGGAACACATGGGCTACTTGCACAGTGAACAAGTCTGTATGATCATGTTCACACACCACCAAGAAACCTGAAGACACAAAAGAGAATAGTAAAACCAAAAACACTCAGTTTGAAAAAATGTTGCAGTAATCCGCAAGTGCTAGTAAAAGATGTAAAAAACAGGGTATTTGGTTGATACGTTTTTTGCAAAAAATGTATACTAAGCTGCTCTACCAATCTTCACGGTATACCCTTATCAGAGCAGTCCTAACTAATGTATGCAATCCCTATCTGATGTATTTAAAAACCTGATCATCTGTATATAACCTGTGTGAACAGGGTTCAGAGAGGAAAAATCCATGTGTGCATACAGGGTAGAACAGCTTTTGTGCAGATAGCCCAAGAGGAGTGGTGGAACTCCCCAGTCTTGTAGACACAAGAGAACAATTATGGAAACAGGAACACATGGGCTACTTGCACAGTGAACAAGTCTGTATGATCATGTTCACACACCACCAAGAAACCTGAAGACACAAAAGAGAATAGTAAAACCAAAAACACTCAGTTTGAAAAAATGTTGCAGTAATCCGCAAGTGCTAGTAAAAGATGTAAAAAACAGGGTATTTGGTTGATACGTTTTTTGCAAAAAATGTATACTAAGCTGCTCTACCAATCTTCACGGTATACCCTTATCAGAGCAGTCCTAACTAATGTATGCAATCCCTATCTGATGTATTTAAAAACCTGATCATCTGTATATAACCTGTGTGAACAGGGTTCAGAGAGGAAAAATCCATGTGTGCATACAGGGTAGAACAGCTTTTGTGCAGATAGCCCAAGAGGAGTGGTGGAACTCCCCAGTCTTGTAGACACAAGAGAACAATTATGGAAACAGGAACACATGGGCTACTTGCACAGTGAACAAGTCTGTATGATCATGTTCACACACCACCAAGAAACCTGAAGACACAAAAGAGAATAGTAAAACCAAAAACACTCAGTTTGAAAAAATGTTGCAGTAATCCGCAAGTGCTAGTAAAAGATGTAAAAAACAGGGTATTTGGTTGATACGTTTTTTGCAAAAAATGTATACTAAGCTGCTCTACCAATCTTCACGGTATACCCTTATCAGAGCAGTCCTAACTAATGTATGCAATCCCTATCTGATGTATTTAAAAACCTGATCATCTGTATATAACCTGTGTGAACAGGGTTCAGAGAGGAAAAATCCATGTGTGCATACAGGGTAGAACAGCTTTTGTGCAGATAGCCCAAGAGGAGTGGTGGAACTCCCCAGTCTTGTAGACACAAGAGAACAATTATGGAAACAGGAACACATGGGCTACTTGCACAGTGAACAAGTCTGTATGATCATGTTCACACACCACCAAGAAACCTGAAGACACAAAAGAGAATAGTAAAACCAAAAACACTCAGTTTGAAAAAATGTTGCAGTAATCCGCAAGTGCTAGTAAAAGATGTAAAAAACAGGGTATTTGGTTGATACGTTTTTTGCAAAAAATGTATACTAAGCTGCTCTACCAATCTTCACGGTATACCCTTATCAGAGCAGTCCTAACTAATGTATGCAATCCCTATCTGATGTATTTAAAAACCTGATCATCTGTATATAACCTGTGTGAACAGGGTTCAGAGAGGAAAAATCCATGTGTGCATACAGGGTAGAACAGCTTTTGTGCAGATAGCCCAAGAGGAGTGGTGGAACTCCCCAGTCTTGTAGACACAAGAGAACAATTATGGAAACAGGAACACATGGGCTACTTGCACAGTGAACAAGTCTGTATGATCATGTTCACACACCACCAAGAAACCTGAAGACACAAAAGAGAATAGTAAAACCAAAAACACTCAGTTTGAAAAAATGTTGCAGTAATCCGCAAGTGCTAGTAAAAGATGTAAAAAACAGGGTATTTGGTTGATACGTTTTTTGCAAAAAATGTATACTAAGCTGCTCTACCAATCTTCACGGTATACCCTTATCAGAGCAGTCCTAACTAATGTATGCAATCCCTATCTGATGTATTTAAAAACCTGATCATCTGTATATAACCTGTGTGAACAGGGTTCAGAGAGGAAAAATCCATGTGTGCATACAGGGTAGAACAGCTTTTGTGCAGATAGCCCAAGAGGAGTGGTGGAACTCCCCAGTCTTGTAGACACAAGAGAACAATTATGGAAACAGGAACACATGGGCTACTTGCACAGTGAACAAGTCTGTATGATCATGTTCACACACCACCAAGAAACCTGAAGACACAAAAGAGAATAGTAAAACCAAAAACACTCAGTTTGAAAAAATGTTGCAGTAATCCGCAAGTGCTAGTAAAAGATGTAAAAAACAGGGTATTTGGTTGATACGTTTTTTGCAAAAAATGTATACTAAGCTGCTCTACCAATCTTCACGGTATACCCTTATCAGAGCAGTCCTAACTAATGTATGCAATCCCTATCTGATGTATTTAAAAACCTGATCATCTGTATATAACCTGTGTGAACAGGGTTCAGAGAGGAAAAATCCATGTGTGCATACAGGGTAGAACAGCTTTTGTGCAGATAGCCCAAGAGGAGTGGTGGAACTCCCCAGTCTTGTAGACACAAGAGAACAATTATGGAAACAGGAACACATGGGCTACTTGCACAGTGAACAAGTCTGTATGATCATGTTCACACACCACCAAGAAACCTGAAGACACAAAAGAGAATAGTAAAACCAAAAACACTCAGTTTGAAAAAATGTTGCAGTAATCCGCAAGTGCTAGTAAAAGATGTAAAAAACAGGGTATTTGGTTGATACGTTTTTTGCAAAAAATGTATACTAAGCTGCTCTACCAATCTTCACGGTATACCCTTATCAGAGCAGTCCTAACTAATGTATGCAATCCCTATCTGATGTATTTAAAAACCTGATCATCTGTATATAACCTGTGTGAACAGGGTTCAGAGAGGAAAAATCCATGTGTGCATACAGGGTAGAACAGCTTTTGTGCAGATAGCCCAAGAGGAGTGGTGGAACTCCCCAGTCTTGTAGACACAAGAGAACAATTATGGAAACAGGAACACATGGGCTACTTGCACAGTGAACAAGTCTGTATGATCATGTTCACACACCACCAAGAAACCTGAAGACACAAAAGAGAATAGTAAAACCAAAAACACTCAGTTTGAAAAAATGTTGCAGTAATCCGCAAGTGCTAGTAAAAGATGTAAAAAACAGGGTATTTGGTTGATACGTTTTTTGCAAAAAATGTATACTAAGCTGCTCTACCAATCTTCACGGTATACCCTTATCAGAGCAGTCCTAACTAATGTATGCAATCCCTATCTGATGTATTTAAAAACCTGATCATCTGTATATAACCTGTGTGAACAGGGTTCAGAGAGGAAAAATCCATGTGTGCATACAGGGTAGAACAGCTTTTGTGCAGATAGCCCAAGAGGAGTGGTGGAACTCCCCAGTCTTGTAGACACAAGAGAACAATTATGGAAACAGGAACACATGGGCTACTTGCACAGTGAACAAGTCTGTATGATCATGTTCACACACCACCAAGAAACCTGAAGACACAAAAGAGAATAGTAAAACCAAAAACACTCAGTTTGAAAAAATGTTGCAGTAATCCGCAAGTGCTAGTAAAAGATGTAAAAAACAGGGTATTTGGTTGATACGTTTTTTGCAAAAAATGTATACTAAGCTGCTCTACCAATCTTCACGGTATACCCTTATCAGAGCAGTCCTAACTAATGTATGCAATCCCTATCTGATGTATTTAAAAACCTGATCATCTGTATATAACCTGTGTGAACAGGGTTCAGAGAGGAAAAATCCATGTGTGCATACAGGGTAGAACAGCTTTTGTGCAGATAGCCCAAGAGGAGTGGTGGAACTCCCCAGTCTTGTAGACACAAGAGAACAATTATGGAAACAGGAACACATGGGCTACTTGCACAGTGAACAAGTCTGTATGATCATGTTCACACACCACCAAGAAACCTGAAGACACAAAAGAGAATAGTAAAACCAAAAACACTCAGTTTGAAAAAATGTTGCAGTAATCCGCAAGTGCTAGTAAAAGATGTAAAAAACAGGGTATTTGGTTGATACGTTTTTTGCAAAAAATGTATACTAAGCTGCTCTACCAATCTTCACGGTATACCCTTATCAGAGCAGTCCTAACTAATGTATGCAATCCCTATCTGATGTATTTAAAAACCTGATCATCTGTATATAACCTGTGTGAACAGGGTTCAGAGAGGAAAAATCCATGTGTGCATACAGGGTAGAACAGCTTTTGTGCAGATAGCCCAAGAGGAGTGGTGGAACTCCCCAGTCTTGTAGACACAAGAGAACAATTATGGAAACAGGAACACATGGGCTACTTGCACATATATACAGTATGGAGCATCATGTGTGGCCATTATACAGTATTGAGCATCATGTGGGGCCATTATACAGTATGGAGCATCATGTGTGGCCATTATACAGTATTGAGCATCATGTGGGGCCATTATACAGTATGGAGCATTATGTGCGGTCATTATACAGTATGGAGCATCATGTGGGGCCATTATACAGTATAGAGCATCATGTGGGGCCATTATACAGTATGGAGCATCATGTGGGGCCATTATACAGTATGGAGCATCATGTGGGGCCATTATACAGTATGGAGCATCATGTGGGGCCATTATACAGTATGGAGCATCATGTGGGGCCATTATACAGTATTGAGCATCATGTGGGGCCATTATACAGTATGGAGCATCATGTGTGGCTATTATACAGTATGGAGCATCATGTGTGGCCGTTATACAGTATGTAGCATCATGTGTGGCCGTTATACAGTATGGAGCATCATGTGTGGCCATTATACAGTATGGAGCATCATGTGTGGCTATTATACAGTATGGAGCATCATGTGTGGCCGTTATACAGTAGCATCATGTGTGGCCGTTATACAGTATGGAGCATCATGTGTGGCTATTATACAGTATGGAGCATCATGTGTGGCTATTATACAGTATGGAGCATCATGTGTGGCTATTATACAGTATGGAGCATCATGTGTGGCCGTTATACAGTATGGAGCATCATGTGTGGCTGTTATACAGTATGGAGCATCATGTGGGGCCGTTATACAGTATTGAGCATCATGTGGGGTCATTATACAGTATTGAGCATCATGTGCGGCAGTTATACAGTATGGAGCATTATGTGTGGCCGTTATACAGTATTGAGCATCCTGTGGGGTCGTTATACAGTATTGAGCATCATGTGTGGCCGTTATACAGTATTGAGCATCATGTGTGGCCATTATACAGTATGGAGCATTATGTGTGGCCGTTATACAGTATTGAGCATCATGTAGGGCCATTATACAGTATGGAGCATCATGTGCAGTCATTATACAGTATGGAGCACTGTGTGGCCATTAAATCTGTGCTTTGGTCTGATGAGTCCAAATTTTAGATCTTTGGTTCCAACCACTGTATCTTTGTGCGACGCAGAAAAGGTGAACAGATGGACTCTACATGCCTGGTTCCCACCGTGATGGAGGAGGAGGTGTGATGGTGCTTTGTTGGTGACACTGTTGGGGATTTATTCAAAATTGAAGGCATACTGAACCAGCATGGCTACCACAGCATCTTGCAGCGGCATGCTATTCCATCCGGTTTGCGTTTAGTTGGACCATCATTTACTTTTCAACATTACAATGACCTCAAACACACCTCCAGGCTGTGTAAGGGCTATTTGAACAAGGCGGAGAGTGATGGGGTGCTACGCAAATACAGAAAAATATTTAAATGAGAAGGTGTGTCAAAACTTTTGGTCTGTACTGTACATTAAAGTCCGAATGATGACAGCAGGTGGGGGCTTTTGGGACTCTTACTCCCATCATCTGACACCTGCTGTCGCTAATAACAGTGACAGCAGGAGCAGATGATCGGAGTATTCTTCAGCCCCTGCCTGCAATATAAGGAAATAAATGAATGAAAAACCCGACGTGGGCTCCTCCCTATTTTCTTAAACCAACCAAGCAAAACTCACAGCTGGGTACTGCAACCCTCAGCTGTTAGCTTCAACAAGGTTGGTTATCAAGAATAGAGGGGTCCCCACACTGTTTTTTTTTTATTATTTAAATAAATCATTTAAAAAATCGGCATGGGGTCACCCCCATTTTTGACAACCAGCCTTGCTAAAGCTCACAGCTGGGGGCTGGTATTCTCAGGCTGGCAAGGGGCCATTGATATAAGGCCCCCTAGCCTAAAAACAGCAGCCCACAACTGCCAGAAAAGGCTCATCTATTAGATGTGCCAATAATTGTGCTTTGCCCGGCTCTTTCCACTTGCCATATAGCGGTGGCAAGTGGGGTTCATATTTCTGGGGTTGATGCCACCTTTGTATTTTCCGTTGACATCAAGCCCATGGCTTAGTAATGGAGCAATGGCACTAAAAACATAGCAAAACCTGATACCTGCCTTTTTTGCTTAGTCTGAAAAGCGCTTAAAATACGCTGAAACAAGTGACATGCTGCATTTTGCAAAAACCAAGCTCCTATGACAAACCAGTCAGGAAAAAAAAACAAGCTTTGTGCATGAGATTACTGAAATCTGATTGACTTTACTGGTACTGTGAAACTGAAAATTTGTATTAAAAAAGCTTTAAAAACAACAACGTGTGAACATAGCCTAGGGCCATGTGCACACATTGAGCACACATCTGTATTTATCACCAACTTCTGGTTTTGGCTTACAGATATTGAGGTAAAAAACTGACCAAACACTCAATGTGTGCTCATGGCCTAATAGGCACAAGTGCTGTTCCTGAAAATAAACGGATAATACTTGTAAGTGAAAAACTTTTTTTGCATATGAAAACATACATGGTAACACAAAACTCATTCATTGAAAACATACAAACTAAATGTCACGCTCACGCCCTGACTGGTGGACGTGAGCTCGGGGGGTTTGTGGCCCCACTGTGCCACAAACCAGACTACCCTGGAAGGGGCGTGACTATGACAGCTGCCTGGGTTTTCACTGGAGCCTCTGATGGTGAGGACAGGCTGTGCAGCAGGAAGCTGCCAGGTGCTACTCCAGGGTGGTGTCTGGCTGTGGCTGCTGATCCCACTTGGGAGACAGGAACACCAGGATTGGTGCGGGCATTAGGCAGGACTGGCAGAAGAGCACGGCTGGAACACAGACGAGTAGGCTGGCACGGGCACGAGACAGGGCTGGCAGAGACACGGCAGAGAACTCAGGGCTGGCAAGGACAGCAGGAACACAGGACTGGAAGGCAGGGCAGGAACGGCAGGACTGGCAGGAACACAGGATACACAGGACTGGTTGATGTGGTGTATGAATCAGGCTGCACTCAGATGACACCCGAGTGCAGTCCTATTGTGAGAGTGATGAAGGAATAGGTAAGGACCTGTACACACAGAAGATGCAGGTACAGAAACAAGCCAGAAGGAAAGGAGAATGAAGGAACAGGTAGGGACCTGTTCACACAGGAGGTGCAGGAAAGGAAACAAGCAGAAAGGAATGAGGTATGAAGAAACAGGTAGGGACCTGTTCACACAGGAGGACCAAGTAACAAGTAGAAGGAGGAACTAAGAAAAGAGAAGGAGAAGGCAGAGCCAAGGGCGGAGACGCTGGAGGCGGAGCCAAGGACGGAGACGCTGGAGGCGGAGCCAAGAGCGGAGACGCTGGAGGCGGAGCCAAGAGCGGAGACGCTGGAGGCGGAGCCAAGAGCGGAGACGCTGGAGGCGGAGCCAAGAGCGGAGACGCTGGAGGCGGAGCCAAGAGCAGAAATGCAGGAGGCGGAGCCAGATAGTACCGCAAAGAGCGGAGCCAGATAGAACCGCAAAGAGCGGAGCCACAGAGCAAAGCCAGAGAGTGCGAAGCAAAGTCTGAGTGCAGAGCCGCAAGAGTGCGGAGTGTAAGCAGACAGAAAACACAAGGAAAGAAAGCAGGGAAGGAAGCCACAGAAAAGGAGACCGAGAAAAGACAAAGTACAGACAAGGCAATAGAACAAGACACAGGGACAAAGACACAGGGACCAGGATATTCTGCCTCCTGGAGGGCGGACTACAAGATCAAGGCAATAGCACAGAGAAAAGCCTCCAGAGAGGGAGTAACTCAGAGCAAGGCCAGGCAAACTCAGCAGCTAAACACTAACTGAGCTAACACATTGCACAGGCCCAGAGCACAGGGTGGAGCTGCACTATATACAGGAGGCCTCTTGGTAATTGGTCAGGAACTGATTGGACAGGTGCACCTGATTCCTATAAGAACCAGAGAGTTCAGGCGCCGATTCCCTATACACATAGCCATGAAGCATGCAGAGAGCAGAGACACAGAACATGGAGCTGGCATTAAAGAGAAAGCACATCATGGCCTGGAGCAGTGGGTAAGATTGTGTGAGAGATGTGAGGCCATGCTGTGATGCCAGCAGAGTTGTTACACTAAATAATGAATTGACACATGATTATGATTTGGATAAAAAGAGGCTGAGGTGTTTTATTAAGAATAACTTGAATTAAACTTTAATAAATAACCATAACATTGAATTAATAACCACTTATCACATAAATATTAAAGGCCAAATCCACCCTGCAAGGGCTGGGTGATTTTCCACATGCCACGTTTCAAATAGACGTGGCCCCCCAAAAAACACCACAGCAATCTTTCAATCATGGTCATGGTCTGAAAATCTATATTGAAAATATCTAGACCAATGTAGAGTTGAGCGACTTTTACTTTTTTCGGATCGAGTCGGGAGTCGGGTCGGGTGAAAATTGCCGATTATTGTGAAAAGTCGGGGGCCGAGTGAAACACGAAAGCCAATGCAAGTCAATGGGGAATCAAAGTCGGCAGTGAGTGGAGGACAGGAAAACACCTACAGTGCCCATTTTAATGCCAAAAACATCAATTCTTATTACTTAAGCTTGTCAATCTTAATTTACTTTATAATAATAGTTAGGCATTGAAAACTGAGGGTCCTTTGGCTAAAGTTGTGGGGGGGTAGGGCTGGCTCAAGATTTTTGTGGGCCCAGGAAACGCGGAATATGTCACGGCGGTGGAGCAGGGAGAGGTAAGTATTTCAACTTTGCAAGTGCTGTGATCCTGAGCAAGCAGGGAAGGCCCACTCGTTGGCACTCGCACAGGGCCCCTCATAGTACGGCAGTGTGTTTGACGGCAGGTGGCGCCTCCCACTGGCAGAGACACTTTTGCGTACTATGAGGGGGCCTGTGCCAGTGACGTCACCAACGAGTATGCCCCCCCCACACCTGATGAAGGAACCTGCACTTTCATCTGCACCTTTCTCTTTGTCCCTGTGTAAGGTGGTATAGTATGCGGGAAGGGGAACCTGACTTTCAGCAGGGTCAGATTCTGGCTGTGTAGAGTGCAAGGGGAATGTAGTTGTCTGGGTCAATGTACCAGCAGACTCATCTAGCAGTGGCTGGGCAATGGGCAGGATGAGGAGGAAACACAGATATAGGCCCAAATAATAAAGTAGGCTAAATGCAGTTCAATATTGGTAACAGGACTAAACAGGTGGCATTGCTTTGATCAATGGAGGAAAACTGTAATGAGTGGCAGACACAGTTAGTAGGCCCAAATAATGAAGTAGGCTAAATGCAGTTCAAAATTGGTAACAGGACTAAACAGGCAGCATTGCTTTGTTCAGTGGAGGAAAACTGTCTTGAGTGGCAGACACAGTTAGTGGGCCCAAATAATAAAGTAGGCTAAATGCAGTTCAAAACTGGTAACAGGACTAAACAGGAGGCATTGCTTTGTTCAGTGGAGGAAAACTAATGAGTGGCAGGCACAGTTAGTAGGCCCAAATAATAAAGTAGGCTAAATGCAGTTCAAAATTGGTAACAGGACTAAACAGGCGGCATTGCTTTGTTCAATGGAGGAAAACTGTAATGAGTGGCAGACACAGTTAGTAGGCCCAAATAATAAAGTGAGCTAAATGTCTGCCAAAAAATTGTTCATAATTAACAGGTGGCATAGCTAGGTACAGGGGTGGGCTCCTCTGCTGAGTAGCAGACAGTGGTAGTAGGCGCAAAGTATTAACTGGTCTAAATGGAGGCCAGGGCCCCTGTATATTTTAACTATCATCTATCATTTCAACAAATTTGTATTGGCAGTGCTATTGAAGGATTTAACAGCACAGACTACACAGTGGTGGAGCAGGGAGAGGTAAGTATTGCAAGTGGTAGAGCACTGTTCGAGCTGGGGGGAACACTCTCTCGTGGGCGGCGGTACTGGCACAGGGCCCCTCATATTACGACGGTATGTCTGACGTTGGTTGTTCACCACCACCATCAGAGACGCTTCATTGTACTATGAGGGACCCTGTGCCAGTGCCGTCACCCAAGAGAAGGCCCACCCACCTGTCCAGACAAACGGCACTCGCACAGGTGCTTGCGCCAGGTGGTGACCACGGCCATGTGGGGGGAGTCAGCCCATTTAGAGAGGTATAAAAATGGCCTATGGTGGACATTCAGCAGCTGCAAATGGAGGAATTGGAGAAGTCAGTAAGAGGAGGCCAAAAGCAAGACATTTTTCAGGCAAGCTACGTGTCAGCAGGGGAAGGTGGGGCAAAGCAATTTGAAATCCATGATTGGTTCATTTTAATGAAGGTTAGATCATCAACATTCTGGGTAGCCAGACATGTCCTTTTTTTGGTCAGTATTGAACCAGCAGCACTGAAGACTCTTTCTGATAGCACACTAGCAGCAGGGCAAGCGAGCTCCTGTAATGCATATTCTGCCAATTCAGCCCAGTAAACAAAGGGGAATGACCTGTGAGGGAGAACATTGATAAGGGAGGAAAAGTAGTTCGTAACCATACTGGACAAATGCTGTCTCCTGTCACTTTGAATGGATGCAGCAGTACCTGTCGTGTCACCGGTCATTGCAAAATCACTCCACAACCTGGTCATAAAACCCCTCTGTCCAACGCCACTTCGAATTTGTGCACCTCTAACACCTCTGCCATGTTGCCCGCAATGGCTCGTGTGAGAACCATCACCGCCGCTGTGTGCTGGGAATGCCTGAACCAAACGGTCTACAAGAGTTGCTTGTTTGGTAGCCAATATTTGCTCAAGGTTCTCATGTGGCATGATATTTTGTAATTTTCCTTTATATCGTGGATCCAGGAGGCAGGCCAACCATTAATCGTCTTTGGTCATCATTTTGATAATGCTGGGGTCCCTTTTTAGGATACGCAAGGCATACTCAGCCATGTGGGCCAATGTTCCAGGTGTCAATTCACTGCTTGTGCTGGGTTGAGGAGCACTTTCTTGCAAATCAACATCACTTGTGTCCCGCAAAAACCATGTACCTGACCTTGCAATGCCACCAGTTTCTATTGCCCCCTGAGAGGCATCCTCCTCCCCTAAATATTCATCCCCATCATCCTCCTTCTCCTCCTATTCATCCGCCATCTCATCCAGGAGAGTTCCCTGAGCAGACAATGGCTGACTGTCATCAAGGCTTCTCTCCTCCAAAGCCAAAACTTTTTCCTGCTGCTCCGGCTTTAAAAGCTGTTTTCCTACTCCAAGATAAGGAAGCCTTCGAGGCCTTGTGTAGCCAGATGATGACGCTGGCTCAACACCTCCAGCCTTAGGTGCTATTGTGCTTTTGCCACTACCACCAGATGCACCACCACCACCACCATCAGTACCAGCTGGCAACCACCGCCCACAGGCTCTTCCACCAGACTTCCTCATTTTTTGGAAAATATAACCCCAAAAAAATGCTATATGGTACTGTAAAAGAAGGTAGAAGGTGTATATAAACTTGTTGAGAATTTAAATGGTCCACCGCACTCTCCTTAGCCAGTCACGTAATCTATCACGTGACCGTGACGTCACGCAAGGTCCTGTATTCACAGAGTACCGAGCGGCTGTACAGCGCAACGTGCATTCACTACACGCCGGTAGACACTTCAGCATCATCCTGCCACCGGCCGGGGCAGAGAAAATCAGTGCCACTACCTGAAGTACCTACACCGGACCTCCAGAAAAAGGAAACTCCATAAAGGCAAGCAGCATACAAGAGTAAGACAGCACGCAACACCATTAAATACATCAGGTAAACCGCTTTCATCTATACCTGAAGATGTTGCATGATCATGTATGACACCTCTATGATTTTATCTCATACTACTGGGTGCCCCTACTATAATTTTCTCGGTAAGCGCATTCATTTTATTAGGCTAATTCTACCCTACCTCTAGCTGCTTCTCATTTTTTGCTTTTAAAATTGTTCTAATACCGACACTATCTATCGACCCACATATCAAATGAGGAGCGTTCTCTAGCGCAGATAAAAACTATTTAAAGCACTTATAGATATATACGCAGTAGAGTGGTACTGCACTATTATCTGCTGCAGGAACATTGGTGTTGTTAGCGCCATTGCATCTCAATTTTTGTTGAGAATTTAAATCTCCCTTTTTTTGAGGGGAGACTGAACCAAAACTCTGGCCCAGTGTATATAACAACGCAATCTAAGTGGCAGAAAGTGGCTGGCTGATATACGACAAACTAACAGGACTGAAGTATATCCACTTCGTGAGAATTTCAATCTCCCTTTTTTTGGGGAGACTGAACCAAAACTCAGGCCCAGTGTATATAACAACGCAATCTAAGTGGCAGAAAGTGGCTGGCTGACATACGACAAACTAAAAGGACTGCAGTATATCCATTATGTGAGAATTTGAATCTCACTATTTTTTGGGGGAGACTGAACCAAAACTCAGGCCCTGTGCATAAAACAACACATTGTAAGTGGCAGAAAGTGGCTGGCTGATATACGACAAACTAACAGGACGAAAGTATATCCACTTTATGAGAATTTGAATCTCACTTTTTTGGGGGGGAGACTGAACCAAAACTCAGGCCCAGTTTATAAAAAAACACAATGTAAGTGGCAGAAAGTGGCTGGAAGATATATGAAAAAATACAAGGACTGTAGTACAATTTCAATCTCCCTACAATGATCTCAGGACAAGTATGGCTGCAATAAAAAGGACTGCTGCACACAAAAGTGTGGAAAAATAAACAAGATAACTGTGCAGAACGGAGCAACAGGATTTTTGTTTTTAAAAAAGCATTTGGTTTGCACAGCGGCGTACAAACAGCAATGCAGCTATCAGGGAACTTTATAAGGCAGCCTAATAAGCTACAGAGCTGATGCACAAAAATATAGCCTCCACTGTCCCTGCAAAAAAATGGTGGTGTTGGACAGTGCAAATCGCTACAGCACAAGCAGTTTGGGGGTTAATCTTCCCTCCCTAACTATATCCCTTCTTCTGATGAAGCTGCAGCAACCTCTCCCTATGCTAAGATCGGCAGAAGTAAGATGGCGGTCAGCGTGCACGCCCCTTTATAGCCCCTGTGACGCCGCAGAAAGCAAGCCAATCACTGTCATGCCCTTCTCTACGATGGTGGGGACCGAGACCTATGTCATCACGCTGCCCACATTCTGTGTCCTCCTTCATTGGCTGAAAAATGGCACTGAAAGCGTCATATGAAACGCGACTTTTGCGCGCAGATCGGCGACTTCATGTCCAAACGCGCACTAGGATTGGGTCGAGTTTCATGAAACCCGACTTTGCCGAAAGTCGGCGATTTTTGAATTTGTCTGATCCGTTTCGCTCAACCCTAGACCAATGTCCTATAGATGTACCCAACCACTTCTGTATAATCCTGGAGTAAAGCTGTAAGAGAAACATCAACCAATACCATACATTCTTCAAATGTTTTGTTAATCTTTTTCCTTATTTTTTCCATGAATAAAAAAACCCTTTTTTGACCAAATTAGTCGGGATTATTTCAGAAAAGGTGAAACAAGTTAAAGGCAAATTACATTTTAAGATTGATATATCCTTTCTCATTGTTGCTAACAGATCTAATGTACAAAACTTCCTTAAATCATTTCCGCGTAAATGGATAATTACTAAATCAAGAGTGGGCCAAATCCTTTAAAAATGTTTTGATTTCTTGACATAAACCTTTCCATTTCATTCCATGTATACTGTACCACCAAACTTGTAAATTCTCAGGGTTGAATGAAAGATTCTCAGTGTAGCTTCTCAAGTTGGTCCTCTTCTCAGCCCAATATGTAAAAGAGTGACCTAAAATCTGAACTACCAAAGGAACTGTAAAATGAATCTTATAAAATTTTACTTAAAGGGAGGGTGCCATGATTTTAGTTTTTGTATTAATAATTATTGATTATATAATCAATTATTTTTAATACAAAAGTAAATGTACTACTTTAATACTTTTTTATTTATTCATTTTTACTTTTGCCACTGGAGGCCGCCATTTTCATTAGTGTGGGTGTAAGTGTCTGGGCACGACACTTGCACACCTCACTTACGGCAGCCATGGGCATAGGAGCCAACAGTCGGGCTCCGACCGCTCCTCCTGCCTCTCAGCTGTGACTTGGGCACGCCCACTGGGCTGCTACGTCACAGCTGTGAGAGGAGATCGCGGCCATTTTGTTTTTTTCCTCTGTCATCGCACACACAGCTCAGTGTGTGCGATCATAGCAGGAGCTGCCAGGGAGAAGCTGCTGCTGGGAGCGAGGGTCGGGGTGAGTATCTGCAGCCAGGAGCTGAGATTGCAGCCTGTACTTAGTATTACAGCACAGGCTGCAATCACTGCTCACTGCCGTTCAGAGCAGAGCAGAGAGATCGTCACACTGCTCTGCCCTGAACAGGACTCAGCACTTCCTGGAAGAGGACTGAAGGTAAGTACAGAGTTTTTATTTTCTTATGCATCTACCACTGCTACCAGCCCCTATATACCACTGCTACTAGCCCCTATATACCACTGCTACCAGCCCCTATATACCACTGCTACCTGCCCCTATATACCACTGCTACCTGCCCCTATATACCACTGCTACCTGCCCCTATATACCACTGCTACCAGCCCCTATATACCACTGCTACCTGCTCCTATATACCACTGCTACCTGCTCCTATATACCACTGTTACCTGCTCCTATATACCACTGCTACTAGCCCCTATATACCACTGCTACCAGCCCTTATATACCACTGCTACCTGCCCCTATATACCACTGCTACCTGCTCCTATATACCACTGCTACCTGCCCCTATATACCACTGCTACCAGCCCTTATATACCACTGCTACCTGCCCCTATATACCACTGCTACCTGCTCCTATATACCACTGCTACCTGCTCCTATATACCACTGCTACCAGCCCTTATATACCACTGCTACTAGCCCCTATGTACCACTGCTACCTGCCCCTATATACCACTGCTACCTCCTCCTATATACCACTGCTACCTGCCCTTATATACCACTGCTACTAGCCCCTATATACCACTGCTACTAGCCCCTATATACCACTGCTACCTGCTCCTATATACCACTGCTACCTGCCCTTATATACCACTGCTACTAGCCCCTATATACCACTACCTGCTCCTATATACCACTGCTACTAGCCCCTATATACCACTGCTGCCTGCCTCTATATACCATCTACCACTGCTGCCTACCTCTATATACCATCTACCACTGCTGCCTGCCTCTATATACCATCTACCACTGCTGCCTGCCTCTATATACCATCTACCACTGCTACCTCTGTCCTGTGTAGCTAATCTAGTCTTGTGTAGCTAATCCTGTCCTGTGTACAGTATCACACAAGATAGGATTAGATACACGGCGCAGCACAGTATCACACAGGACAGGATTAGATACACGGCTCAGCAGTCAGTATCTAATCCTCTCCTATGCACTCCTCTCCCCCCTGCGTGTCTTTCCCCATTGTGGTTTATTATTTTTGTTGTGGGAGATGAGGGAGTCGAGGATTATGCGTTCGGTATGGTATAAAAAAGATTAATAAAGGACTTTATTCTGGCCGAGTCTTTATTTACAATACATGTGAGATCTATGTGGCGGCATTATGGGTGATCTATATGGCGGTATTATGTGAGAAGCATATGGTGGTATGTGAGAACACTGGCGGTATTATGTGAGAACACTGGCGGTATTATGTGTGATCTATATGGCGGTATGTGAGAACACTGGCGGTATTATGTGTGATCTATATGGTGGTATGTGAGAACACTGGCGGTATTATGTGAGAACACTGGCGGTATTATGTGTGATCTATATGGCGGTATGTGAGAACACTGGCGGTATTATGTGTGATCTATATGGCGGTATGTGAGAACACTGGCGGTATTATGTGTGATCTATATGGTGGTATTATGTGAGAACTGTATGACAGTATTGTGTGATCTATTTGATAGTATTGTGTGTGATCTATATGGCGGTATTATGTGAGAACACTATGGCAGTATTATCTTCAGAAAGCGGACCCATTCTATGGTGGTTCTGGCTGAGCACCTGCACGCGGGTCTGGGGTAATAGAGGGTAAAGCATGACCTCCAGTTAGGTGCAGTCAGGGCTGGTGAGGCAGCTGAAGAGAGGGGTCTCATTTTTATCGTTACTATATGGCTACATTTCCTTCCCAACGTCACCCCGGACTGCGCCTGTCGCCTCGCTTTCACACATCGCCAGGACAGGATGGGGAAGACAGGATCTGAGGAGGGGAATGGGGTCTGCATGCAAAGTCTGGATCAGACCAGGCCATCAATCCGCAGAAATGTTTCCTGGATTTCTGTGGAGCAGACGGTCCATCCATGTGTATAAAAGACAGCGCTCTATGTACAATCCCTGGCTGCTCCGCGCACTGAACAGGGGGCCCCTATAACACTGACAGCTTCCAGTAGAATAGGTAGAATAAATGTGTACACATAGAATAGGTGTATATATATATATATATATATATATATATATGTCAGTGAGACACACACATATATATATATATATATATATATATATATATATATATATATATATATATATATATATATATATATATATTAATATTTCTTCCAGCGCTAGACAGCTTTAAAGCCGGTGCTTTCTCCTTCCTAAACCCGACATGATATGAGACATGATTACATACAGTAAACCATCTCATATCACTATTTTTTTTGCATATTCCACACTACTAATGTTAGTAGTGTGTATATGCAAACTTTGGCCGTTCTAGCTAGTAAATTAAGGGGTTAAATGGCGGAAAAAATTGGCGTGGGCTCCCGCACAATTTTCTCCGCCAGAGTAGTAAAGCCAGTGACTGAGGGCAGATATTAATAGCCTGGAGAGGGTCCATGGTTATTGCCCCCCCCCGGCTAAAAACATCTCCCCCCAGCCACCCCAGAAAAGGCACATCTGGAAGGTAATATTGTTACGGAAAATCAAATAGGATTGTTCAATCAGCTGCTGGTCTCATTAGCTACAGGGGCTCAAAGGTTTTTGACAGCATTACTTGTTGCTTGAGATGAGCAGATTTTTTCAAACTTTAGTTTGCCAGCTTCGCTGAATTTTCCCAAAAGATTTGTTTTGAAGCAAATAATTTTGCTTGAATCTCAATACTGGAAAACTTGTAATTTCTTGGAAAATACACATGGAGGGGAGGAGAAAGAGAAATAACTTCACTGACTATTAGGCCGGCGTCACACTCAGCGTATGAAAATACGGTCCGTATATTACGGCCGTAAGACGCTGAAAAGTCCTGAAAATAGTGGTCCGTAGCTCCTCCGTAGGCAGGGTGTTTCAGCGTTTTTTGCGCATGGCATCCTCCGTATGTAATCCGTATGGCATCCGTACTGCGTGTTTTTATCGCAGGCTTGCAAAACCGACATACGGCTATACAAGGGATCCATGTGTAAAAAAAAAAACAAAACATATATACTGTCTATATATATATATACAGTTAGGTCCATATATATTTGGACAGAGACAACATTTTTCTAATTTTGGTTATAGACATTACCACAATGAATTTTAAACAAAACAATTTCGGTGCAGTTGAAGTTCAGACTTTCAGCTTTCATATGAGGGTATCCACATTAAAATTGGATGAAGGGTTTAGGAGTTTCAGCTCCTTAACATGTGCCACCCTGTTTTTAAAAGGACCAAAAGTAATTGGACAGATTCAATAATTTTTAAATTAAATGTTCATTTTTAGTACTTGGTTGAAAACCCTTTGTTGGCAATGACTGCCTGAAGTCTTGAACTCATGGACATCACCATACGCTGTGTTTCCTCCTTTTTGATGCTCTGCCAGGCCTTCACTGCGGTGGTTTTCAGTTGCGGTTTGTTTGTGGGCCTTTCTGTATGAAGTTTAGTCTTTAACAAGTGAAATGCATGCTCAATTGGGTTGAGATCAGGTGACTGACTTGGCCATTCCAAAATATTCCACTTCTTTGCTTTAATAATCTCCTGGGTTGCTTTGGCTTTATGTTTTGGGTCATTGTCCATCGGTAGTATGAAACGACGACCAATCAGTTTGGCTGCATTTGGCTGGATCTGAGCACACAGTATATCTCTGAATACCTCAGAATTCATTCGGCTGCTTCTGCCCTGTGTCACATCATCAATAAACACTAGTGACCCAGTGCCACTGGCAGCCATGCATGCCCAAGCCATCACACTGCCTCCGCCGTGTTTTACAGATGATGTGGTATGCTTTGGATCATGAGCTGTATCATGCTTTCGCCATACTTTTCTCTTTCCATCATTCTGGTAGAGGTTGATCTTGGTTTCATCTGTCCAAAGAATGTTCTTCCAGAACTGTGCTGGCTTTTTTAGATGCTTTTTGGCAAAGTCCAGTCTAGCCTTTCTATTCTTGATGCTTATGAGTGGCTTGCACCGTGCAGTGAACCCTCTGTATTTACGTTCATGCAGTCTTCTCTTTATGGTAGATTTGGATATTGATACGCCTACCTCCTGGAGAGTGTTGGTCACTTGGTTGGCTGTTGTGAAGGGGTTTCTTTTCACCATGGAGATAATTCTGCGATCATCCACCACTGTTGTCTTCCGTGGGCGCCCAGATCTTTTTGCATTGATGAATTCACCAGTGCTTTCTTTCTTTCTCAGGATGTACCAAACTGTAGATTTTGCCACTCCTAATATTGTAGCAATTTCTCGGAAGGGTTTTTTCTGTTTTCGCAGCATAAGGATGGCTTGTTTCACCTGCATGGAGAGCTCCTTTGACCACATGTTTACTTCACAGCAAAACCTTCCAAATGCAAGCACCACACCTCAAATCAACTCCAGGCCCTTTATCTGCTTAATTGAGAATGACATAGCGAAGGGATTGCCCACACCTGTCCATGAAATAGCCTTGGAGTCAATTGTCCAATTACTTTTGGTCCCTATAAAAACAGGGTGGCACATGTTAAGGAGCTGAAATTCCTAAACCCTTCATCCAATTTTAATATGGATACCCTCAAATGAAAGCTGAAAGTCTGATCTTCAACTGCATCTGAATTGTTTTGTTTAAAATTCATTGTGGTAATGTCTATAACCAAAATTAGAAAAATGTTGTCTCTGTCCAAATATATATGAACCTAACTGTATATATGTCAGTAGACACATATATGTATATATATTAATATTTCATCCAGCGCGATATAGCAGAAAGCCGGTAATTCAATTACCGACTTTTGCTTTCTCCTTCCTAAACCCGACATGATATGAGACCTGGTTTACATACAGTAAACCATCTCATATCCCCATTTTTTTTGCATATTCCACACTATTAATGTCAGTAGTGTGTATATGCAAAATTTGGCCGTTCTAGCTAGTAAATTAAGGGGTTAAATGGCGGAAAAAATTGGCGTGGGCTCCCGCACAATTTTCTCCACCAGAGTAGTAAAGCCAGTGACTGAGGGCAGATATTAATAGCCTGGAGAGGGTCCATGGTTATTGCCCCCCCCCGGCTAAAAACATCTGCCCCCAGCCACCCCAGAAAAGGCACATCTGGAAGATGCGCCTATTCTGGCACTTGGCCACTCTCTTCCCATTCCCGTGTAGCGGTGGGATATGGGGTAATGAAGGGTTAATGCCACCTTGCTATTGTAAGGTGACATTAAGCCAGATTAATAATGGCGAGGCGTCAATTATGACACCTATCCATTATTAATCCAATACTAGTAAAGGGTTAAAAAAATACACAAACACATTATTAAAAATTATTTTAATGAAATAAAAACAAAGGTTGTTTTAATATTTTATTGAACGCCCAATCCAATCACTGAAGACCCTCGTTCTGTAACAAAAAAAACATAATAAACCAACAATATCCTTACCTTTCGCAGATCTGTAAAGTCCAACGATGTAAATCCATCTGAAGGGGTTAAAATATTTTGCAGCCACGAGCTTTGCTAATGCAATGTTGCTCATGTCTGCAAAACCCCGGAGAATGTAGGTAAAGTAGGTCATTGACCTATATTTTTTACCAAAAAAACCAAAGAGAGAAGTCTAACCCAATTCCTTTATATCGTTCCAAGTAGAAACAGAAGCATATAACCAATACAACCTACTTGAAAATATAACAAGTAACACAAAAATGGTAAAACCAAAATATTTTATTAAATAATATAAAGACACCAACAAAACAAAACACAGAAAAACTGGAGGAGACACGCAAAATATATTAGATACTGATATCATTAGCAAAAATATATCTGATGTACAATAGTATTATGTCCTTTACTTGCTAGAAATGCTTGTGCACACATGGGCAACAGGCAGGGAGCCACCATAAAAGTGATTGAGGTATATGGTGCACCATACAAAATACTGATAGCAATACAAATCAAAATACACGATATGATGTTAATAAGGTTAATAAAAGGTAACTTCTGCTATCCAAATATAAGGTGCAGAGTGCTAAGCAATACAAAACCCCAAGGTATAATACCTATACAATTATAAAATAATCTCTGTGAGATACAATGGGATCCTAAGGTGCATTGTGCATATGGTGGACCTTACCGGTGCTCATGCTAGCGTTCCTGTGTCTCAACCCCGCACTCCAACGCGCGTTTCGCAGCACGTCGCTTCCTCAGGGAGTGATATAGGGTAGGTATACTGCCTATTTCTTATATGTTGCCCCCAGTAGTTTAGCCAATAACGACGCTTTAGGCGGCGCATCCCACGTCGCCGCAGCAAAGGCGTCCCCGGCACATGACCCGCGGCAACGTCACAGGAAGGCGCCCAAGCGCCTCCGATGACGTCACAAGCGGATCACGCGACAAGGTCCGCCCGCCCCGGACACAGAGGATGCGCACAAGCGCCGCAACCGCCATATCTATGATGGGCAAATGAAAGGGCAAGTAATCTAGACATGATGCTATTGGTGGCGCATCTCACGTCACCGGAATGTAGGCGCCCCCAGCACACGATCAGCGGCCACGTCACAGGAAGGCGCCAAAGCGCCGCCTGCAACGCCGCAAGCGGATCACGCGACTAGGGACGCCCACCCGGCCACAGAGGATGCGCGCAAGTACCATGGCCGCCATATTGAAACTGGGCAAATTGAAGGGCAATCAAAACTAAATAAAGAAGTATAATATTAAATAATGACCAGTGCGATGCCGAGTAACACCTCGCATGCCGCCGCAGCGACCGCAACCTACTGCGCATGCCCACGGCGGCACCACAAACAAACGCATAAGCGCTATCCGTGATGCCCCGAATGGGAGCCACAGCGGGGCAGGCACACAGATACATGAGAAGCGCACCGGCATCACACAGGTACCACCAAATAAAAACGAGCAAATAGTAGATTTATATTAGATTTGAAAGATACCAAGATATGAGGATATAATATATAACAATAGGGAAATCCTAGACCAATAATTAAATGAAAGTGAAAAATGTGAAAAAGATATAAAATTATATAAAATACAAAAAAGGAAAAAAGTGATCTGATGTAAAAATAAAAAATAAGGTGTATATATTAATATATATATTTTATCATAATATTGACATTCACTATTGTATAAACAGATATATTATTAATTAAGAAAAAATACAAAACTAAAAAATGTTAACACAGTACAGAATCCCATCTTGAAATAATGTGCATAAGTGTTCACTGTGAATACTGAGGTCCAGGATTTTTCTCCTCAAATAGTTGTCTGTTCTTCTTCACTTTCATAGCCCATCATGATAAATATCCGTATATTAAAGACACATCAAAGTCCTAAAGATAATGATAAAAATAATTATAATCAAAACAAAAACAAAAAATCAGAGACAACCCCAGTCCAGTATAGCGACCAACTTGCAGTAACCACCCTATATAAAAGAACTTTTAAACGAGGACAACACTTAAATTAAAAATATATAGTATATTTCTGTATATGAATGAATAAAAACAACACAAAAAATATATATATTAAAAAATAATAATTAAAAAACAGGCAGACGACAGCATAGAGATCTATACGGGAAAGGGAGAATTTATAGAAAACTAGAGAAGCCCCATTGGTCATTAAGACCATGTGGCTTCACTGTTCTCAAATTGGTGATCCAGCGGCATTCTTTCTGGGCTAACTTATTCATGATATTTCCCCCACGAATGCCCAAATGTACCACATCAATACCTCTTACTTGAAGTTCTATCGGTCCAGATGGATGAAATTTCTGGTAATGGGCTGGTATTGTCTTTAATTTTACAAGATCCTCTTTCTGCGGGTTCTCTATATTCAAGAGTCTTGCGGATCTGATGTCTCTTACATGTTCCAATATTCGCACTCGAAGTTGCCTTGACGTAAGTCCCACGTAAATAAGCCCACATGGGCAAGTCAGATAATATATGACTGATATGGTTCTGCAATTAATCGAGTGGACAATTTTGTAGTCCCGTGTTTTAGATGAGTTACTAAATGTTTCTGCCTTGACCATGTATTTGCAGGCACTACAAGTCCCACATGCACGGGATCCCCACTTGGGTCCTCTTGATTCAAAAATAAAGTTGGATTTGGGTGCTACATAGTGACTATGTGTAATGGTCTCACCAATAGTTCGACTTCTTCTTGCCACTATAAGCGGCCTATCTTCAACAAGTTTTGCAAGACCAGGATCCTGTTTCAAAATTGGCCAGAATTGATTAAATATATTATTCATATCTTTCCATCTACTATGAAAATTTGTGATAATCCGCAGTCGAGAATCTTCTTTTTTTGTAACTTTATTCTGTAGTAACAAATTTCGATCCAATTCTTTGGCTTGTTGGTAACCTTGGTTAATGTCCTCAAATTTATATCCTCGATCCAAAAATCTACTTGTCATGTCTCGGGCCTGTATCTCAAATTCTTCGTTAGTATCGCAGATTCTTTTAGCACGAATAAACTGTCCTTTGGGAATCGCTCTGATAGTATGTCTCGGATGTGCTGATTTTGCATGTAACACCGAGTTGGTGCTAGTTTCTTTTCGGAAGATTGTACTATGGATGCACCCTGTCTCATCCACCGTCAGTTGTAAATCCAGAAAGTCTATCTTATTCGTGGTGATCTTAAAAGTAAGTTTCACATTCCAGTTGTTGTCGTTCAGATATACGAGAAATTTATCCAGTTCCTTTCTTTCACCCTGCCAAATAAACAACAGGTCATCTATGAAGCGCATCCAACTCACCACAGATGGACCTTGAACATCATTAAGGTATGACAGCATATGTTCGCGTTCCCAATGACCCATAAAGAGGTTGGCATATGAGGGTGCAAAAGCCGCCCCCATAGCCACGCCTCGCTGCTGTACGTAATGCCTATCCTTAAACGTAAAATAATTGTGGGTCAATGCGTATTCCAACAATTCCATTAGCAGATGTAGTAATTCACCATCAATACCTTTATTTGACAAAAAGAACTTTGCTGCAGAGATTCCCTGTTCGTGATTAATACAAGTGTAAAGGGATTCCACATCTCCAGTAATGAGAAACATATCTAGTTCCAATGTGGCCCCTTGTAACCTCTGTAAAACATCTGCAGAGTCCCTTACATATGAGGGCAATTCCTCTACACAGGGCTTGAGATAGTAATCCAGGAATCTACATACTGGTTCATTCAATCCCCCACACCCTGATACGATGGGCCGACCGGGTGGTTTAGACAGGTCTTTATGCACCTTGGGTAGGAAATAAATTGTTGGAATAACTGGATGATTAATGCGTAAGCCTTCCCAAATATTTTTAGTAATGAGGCCTCTCTCCAGTGCATCATCCAAGATACAAAAAAGTTGCCTTTGAAAGGCGGCAGTGGGGTCTGAAGCCAATTTCTGATAACACTGAGTATCATTAAGCTGTTTAAATGCCTCATTTTCATAAAGTTGTACTGGCCAGACCACCACATTGCCGCCTTTGTCGGCCGGTTTAAAAACGACTTGTTTCATATTTTTTAATTCATTTAATGCTTGTCGTTGTGCCACTGTTAAATTGTCAAAAGGTCTATGTATTTTGAGTTGGTACAATTCATTACACACCATCCTAACAAATATCTCCACAGATGGATTTAAAGAGATTGGTGGGAAATTTGTTGACTTTTTCCTAATAAAATCCGGAAACTTACTTGGTGTTTGTTCTTGTTGCTCGAGAAGTAGCTCCTCTAGTGCGCGAAGCGCTTCCAATTCCGCTTCTGTTGAAAAGAATGCATTAGAATGATTCTTACTTTCGTGGAACTTCTTTAAAAGAAGTTTTCGAGCAAACAAGAAGACATCCTTAATTGCTATAAAAGCATCAAAGTTAGACGTAGGGCAGAAAGTCAAGCCCAAGGAGAGAACCGATATTTGAGCTGGTGATAGAACGATATCGGACAGATTAATTACCTTTAAACTATTACTTTGTGTTGGCTCTTGATATTTATTGTAATTTCGCCCGTTCGTCCTTTGGCGGGTATTGTATCGCCTTGGATTAGCTGATACACTTGACTCAGCTGATATATGTGAGGAGCTACTAGAGACTGAGGCAATGGAGTTAGTACGGGTGAGGTTTTCATTCTTCCTCCATCTGTAAACCATATTTTGCTGGTAGTCAGTTTGGTCCCTCTGAAATTTTTGGGTTTTGGTTTTCTTGAGATCTTCTTCCCATTTTATATAGTCTCTATTTAATTCCTCCTCAAATACAGTCATTTCCACTGCTGACATTTTGTCTTTAAGCCTATCCTGAATAGTCCGTATCTGTCCCTCTATTTCTTCTAATTTTTTCTGGTCAAGAGAAATTAGTAGTTCCAAAAATGTTCTGGAACAATTATGACAAGCTTCCTCCCATTTATTTTTTATTCCCATATCATCAACTATAAAAGAGGGAAATATTTGTACACGCAACCCTCTAGGGACAAGTCTCCGTTGTAAGTATTGTTCAAGAGTTTTACTGTTCCACCAGGTTTTAGTGCGTTTAAACAAAAGATCCCTTAGCTGCCGTCTGTCCGCCATTAAAACATCACTACTAGTATTAACAACCACATTCTTATCTGGATTGTCCCCAAAAATTGTAGATATCTGTGAAAGCCAGTTAGTGTCCCGACTTTTATAATCCATGGTAGAAGGGGTTACTCCTGGAAAACAAAATATACTTTACCAAAAAAACCAAAGAGAGAAGTCTAACCCAATTCCTTTATATCGTTCCAAGTAGAAACAGAAGCATATAACCAATACAACCTACTTGAAAATATAACAAGTAACACAAAAATGGTAAAACCAAAATATTTTATTAAATAATATAAAGACACCAACAAAACAAAACACAGAAAAACTGGAGGAGACACGCAAAATATATTAGATACTGATATCATTAGCAAAAATATATCTGATGTACAATAGTATTATGTCCTTTACTTGCTAGAAATGCTTGTGCACACATGGGCAACAGGCAGGGAGCCACCATAAAAGTGATTGAGGTATATGGTGCACCATACAAAATACTGATAGCAATACAAATCAAAATACACGATATGATGTTAATAAGGTTAATAAAAGGTAACTTCTGCTATCCAAATATAAGGTGCAGAGTGCTAAGCAATACAAAACCCCAAGGTATAATACCTATACAATTATAAAATAATCTCTGTGAGATACAATGGGATCCTAAGGTGCATTGTGCATATGGTGGACCTTACCGGTGCTCATGCGGGGTTGAGACACAGGAACGCTAGCATGAGCACCGGTAAGGTCCACCATATGCACAATGCACCTTAGGATCCCATTGTATCTCACAGAGATTATTTTATAATTGTATAGGTATTATACCTTGGGGTTTTGTATTGCTTAGCACTCTGCACCTTATATTTGGATAGCAGAAGTTACCTTTTATTAACCTTATTAACATCATATCGTGTATTTTGATTTGTATTGCTATCAGTATTTTGTATGGTGCACCATATACCTCAATCACTTTTATGGTGGCTCCCTGCCTGTTGCCCATGTGTGCACAAGCATTTCTAGCAAGTAAAGGACATAATACTATTGTACATCAGATATATTTTTGCTAATGATATCAGTATCTAATATATTTTGCGTGTCTCCTCCAGTTTTTCTGTGTTTTGTTTTGTTGGTGTCTTTATATTATTTAATAAAATATTTTGGTTTTACCATTTTTGTGTTACTTGTTATATTTTCAAGTAGGTTGTATTGGTTACATTGACCTATATTTACCTGCATTTGCGGTGAGGCGCCCTCTGCTGGCTGTTCCTAGATCGTGGGAACTTTCCTAGAAAGCTCCCTGGCTCGCGATCATAAGAGGGCGCCCTCTGCTGGTTGTCCTCATATTTTCCAAGAAATTACAAGTTTTCCAGTATTGAGATTCAAGCAAAATTATTTGCTTCAAAACAAATCTTTTGGGAAAATTCAGCGAAGCTGGCAAACTAAAGTTTGAAAAAATCTGCTCATCTCAAGCAGCAAGTAATGCTGTCAAAAACCTTTGAGCCCCTGTAGCTAATGAGACCTGTAGCTGATTGAACAATCCTAATTGATTTTCCGTAACAATATTACCTGTAACATTGTCAGAAACAAAACAACAAATTTGACGTCTCATTTTAATGCCCCTATGGTACCTGATTGATGGCTGTTTGCTTCAATTTTACTTTATTTAGTTAGGTATGTATACTTTGTTTTTTTTTTAATAAGCTTCCCCTAACAATTAAGCTGCTATTATTGGGCTAAAGGGCACATCCTGGGTGTGTGTGATTATCTGTGAATTAACATTACCAGCTAGTTAACGAGGCAAACAAGAAAAAGCAAAACAATTGTTTTACATGTTGAACATTGGTCGAAAAATTAAGCATGGCCAGCAAGCTAATGTAGCTGACAATTTGCAGTGACATTTACTACCGTCCTGTCTCTGTGTTTGAAATCATTGAAAAAAATCAGATTTCCAATTAACCAAAGCATCAAACGATGAAGTTCACGGTGCGACGTTGTAGAGGTAGTGCATAAGGAAAGGTCAGGCCTCACTGAGCCAGCCTTCACAATATTTTAGTATTCATAAGGACTAATGAGCGCCGGTGCCTTTTTCTGCATGGTAATGGTATCTCTTATACACTTTGTTCAAATCATCAGTTAAGATTGGAAACTAGCTCACCGGTTTCCTCTACTAACTGTACAAAATCCAAATAATATGCAAACTCTTGCATACCCATAACCTATATCTCCATATGGTTCGATTTAATTAGACATATTAAACAGTTTCTCACATAGTATTTATCCAATTACCTTCTACACAGAGTAATCTGCAGCGCTATGTGTAACCAAAAGGATTTAAGTTAATCATTTAACGATATTTGATGTTTAGGAAGTTTAAAGAAAGATCGCTCAGATCGAGCTCACCAACCATAATAATCCAGATGCATGGGAATGCAGGGAAACAAGGTCGTAGGGCAATTGCTCTAGCATTCATGGCCTCATTCAGAGGTCCATTTTTCAAATTCATGTTCCGTGTTTTACACGGATAGAAAACGTTTGTTTGCAGACCGAGTGTGCACAAAATAATCACGGAGGATAGTTTTGATCTGCAATCTAAATGACCAATATAAGTCTATGGATCTGTGACAATCACAGAAAGCACATGGATGGTATCAGATTACAATCTGCGTATTGCTCATGATTAACAATGTAATTGTAAGATGCTAGCAGGTGCATAGGATGCAGTGACACACAGGATGCAGAGCAAGGGTTAACAGGTATTTTATATAGAACAATAGTAAGTCAAGAAGGGGGGCACAAGAATAAAGGTAACAACAGTTTAACTTATCAGTCTCTGGGCCTTGGTGGAAGGTGGCTGGAAGATCCCTCGGTGGCGCCACAGGCGGCGCGAGATGTCTCCGATCCAGTACTGCAGAAAAGCGATGCACTGTCTCCTCACGGTGATGAATTCTCTGGGTCCTTCGGCACTTGGTCTCCTGGTATGGGCATGAGATGTTGCAGAGGTATAGGTCCGCGGCACAGTGGACGTGGTGAACAGTACAGTAGACAAGACCGCAGAAGAAGTATACAGTTCAGTGGTCACAGCCTCAGGAGCAGGCCAGTTCTCAGTGGGCACCGCAGGGATATGGCTGAGCGGTGCCTCCATGGTGGTAAGCGGAACGATGCTATGTACTCTGCACTGGTCATGGTATGGTGCAGAAGTCTCTCTGAGCTGTGTGTCATCAGTCGGCATGGACTTGCTAACCAGGTATAATGGCACAGATATCTGGCGTTGGTTTGTCGAGAGGGAGTCAACCATCTCTGTGCTCACACTCTGGTTTCTGACCCAAAGTCCCATCTTCCCGCGCACACTGCTATTTAAGTCGGACCCGCCCCCATCAGTCAGGGGTCCTGAAATGTTCCGGTCAGAAATCTCTTCCCCCAGAATAATGGTGACAGCGCCGAGAGTTTCAGCCCACATATGCAAGAGGGACCGTTAGCCAGGCTCTCCTCCCTACATAATGAAGAGGATTCTGTAATCAATTGTAATGGAATTACAATAAAGTCATGATTTTATCGGATTCTGCAGCATTCTTCTCAAAAATCCACATAAAAACACACCAAATACTTTTTAATGTGAACCTGTCATCAGAATATTAGAACACTAATTAATGGCATGTACAGTTAGGTCCATATATATTTGGACAGAGACAACATTTTTCTAATTTTGGTTATAGACATTATCACAATGAGTTTTAAACAAAACAATTCAGATGCAGTTGAAGTTTAGACTTTTAGCTTTCATTTGACGGTATACACATTAAAATTGGATGAAGGGTGTAGGAGTTTCAGCTCCTTAACATGTGCCACCCTGTTTTTAAAGAAACCAAAAGTAATTGGACAGATTAAATAGTTTTAAATAAAATTTTAATTTTAAGTACTTGGTTGAAAACCCTTTGTTCGCAATGACTGCCTGAAGTCTTGAACTCATGGACATCACCAGACGCTGTGTTTCCTCCTTTTTGATGCTCTGCCAGGCCTTCACTGCGGTGGTTTTCAGTTGCTGTTTGTTTGTGGGCCTTTCTGTCTGAAGTTTAGTCTTTAACAAGTGAAATGCATGCTCAATTGGGTTGAGATCAGGTGACTAACTTGGCCAATCAAGAATATTGCACTTCTTTGCTTTAATAAACTCCTGGTTTGCTTTGGTTTTATGTTTTGGGTCATTGTCCATCTGTAGTGTGAAACGACAAACAATCAGTTTGGCTGCACTTGGCTGGATCTGAGCACACAGTATGTCTCTGAATATCTCAGAATTCATTCGGCTGCTTTTGTCCTGTGCTACATCATCAATAAACACTAGTGACCCATTGCCACTGGCAGCCATGCATGCCCAAGCCATCACACTGCCTCCACCGTGTTTTAGCAGATGATGTGGTATGCTTTGGATCATGAGCTGTACCACGCCTTCGCCATACTTTTCTCTTTCTTTCTTTCTGGTAGAGGTTGATCTTGGTTTCATCTGTCCAAAGTATGTTCTTCCAGAACTGTGCTGGCTTATTTAGATGTTTTTAGCAAAGTCCAGTCTAGCGTTTTTATTCTTGATGCTTATGAGTGGCTTGCACCGTGCAGTGAACCCTCTGCATTTACCTTCATGCAGTCTTCTCTTTATGGTAGATTTGGATATTGATACACCGATTTTCTGGAGAGTGTTGTTGACTTGGTTGGCTGTTGTGAAGGGGTTTCTCTTCACCATGGAGATTATTCTGCGATCATCCACCACTGTTGCCTTCTGTGGGCGCCCAAGTCTTTTTGCATTGATGAGTTCACCAGTGCTATCTTTCTTTCTCAGGATGTACCAAACTGTAGATTTTGCCACACCTAATATTGTAGCAATTTCTCGGATGGGTTTTTTCTGTTTTCGCAGCTTAAGGATGGCTTGATTCACCTGCATGGAGAGCTCCTTTGACCTCATGTTTACTTCACAGCAAAACCTTCCAAATCCTCAAATCAACTCCAAACCTTTTATCTGCTTAATTGAGAATGAAATAATGAAGGGATTGCCCACACATGTCCATGAAATAGCCTTGGAATCAATTGTCCAATTACTTTTGGTCCCTTTAAAAACAGTATGGCACATGTTAAGGAGCTGAAACTCCTAAACCCTTCATCTAATTTTAATGTGGATACCCTCAAATGAAAGCTGAAAGTCTGAACTTCAACTGCATCTGAATTGTTTTGTTTAAAATTCATTGTGGTAATATCTATAACCAAAATTAGAAAAATGTTGTCTCTGTCCAAATATATATGGACCTAACTGTAAGTAAAAAAAGTTAATCTTGACCTTGCATGAAAAATTTCAATTTGACAACTTTGAGAAATCCATGCATTTAATTTTTCCCGACAGCCACTATTGTCTCAGTGACCTGCCTCCTCTGTCTGATAGTTTGCGCAAGCACTGACATTGCATCAGGAATGTCTTCTCTGAGGGGGTGGCACATGTGGAAATAAATAGCCCGGCTCTCACATTATCATCAGGAGCTTACTTTACATGCGCCAACCTCTCTGAGGAGACAACCCTAAAGCAATGATAGTGCCTGTGAATGGGTCGCACAAGTCGAGATGGGTCAGTACAGCCCCTAACAGTAGTGAAATGGGTCTCTGTGTGTGAACAGTAGTTGTAGCTATTAATGGATTACCTTAATTCAGGACACATGTTGGTATTTAGTAAGGGGGCCATGACAATATTCGACAATTCAAGGAGACCAAAGTCTGTTAAATAAAAATGCAAACAATTTGTTCTTGAATTTGTCAAACAGTTCACACTGCAGGTATATTCTGCAGTTTGTGCGTGAGATTCCTTAAAATCTTGTGCACTTTCCTGACACGGCTAAAGACAACAGATTTTCTGCGCGCAAACACGCAGTCCTAGAGCTGCTGTATTTTTGCACGACGAGAGGTGTTTAGCTTTACATGTGGATTTGTTACAAATTTTGATGAAAAAGGATATCAGCAAATGCATTACGAAGAGTGATATAAGAGTGAGTATAAGCACACGGCTCAATTGTGTGTGAGGTCACTGAGCAGGGGCAGGAGGGAGGAATGCGAGGGGATCCAGAGGGGGCTACTTTATTCTCCATGTAAAAAGATGTGCAGTTGTTACTAAGGGGGGAAACAACTTCCGGGGGTGCATATAATTAGGTCCCACTGTAGCGAGGGGCTTGTTTTTACCGCAGGGTGTGTGTGTCTGAATCAGATACATAGGAGCCACATAGCAGTATAATAACATACACACTTTATTGTAAAATGACAGCCCCTTAATCCTTTCACGACATATGTCGTGTCAATGCCATTGATGTGGGCTTGCACGCTGAACCCACACATGAAGGCTGATTTAAACAGCCATTGTGTGCTGCCACAGCTGTTAACCAGGTAAATCCTGCTGTCAATCAATTACAGCAGGATTTAATGCATGCACGTCATTCCACACTCCCAATGGCATGCATGTGAAGTGATTGCAGGGTGCCGATGGGTTGTCATGACAGCCTGCCACTATGATCCTCCTATGAATGTTGGCTCGTGACCGGCATTCATTTGGGATTTTCATTTCTGGCAGGGTTGTAGCACTGCTATATGTAGCACAAGTGATCAAACAATCACAGCTTCAAGTCTCCTAAGGGGACTATTATGGTAAAAAGCAAAAAAAAAGTTTTTAAGAATATGAAAAAAACCCACCCCCTTTTGCCTCATTAACCCCTTTACCCCCAAGGGTGGTTTGCACGTTAATGACCGGGCCAATTTTTACAATTCTGACCACTGTCCCTTTATGAGGTTATAACTCTGGAACGCTTCAATGGATCCTGGTGATTCTGACATTGTTTTCTCGTGACATATTGTACTTCATGACAATGGTAAAAATTATTTGATAGTACCTGCGTTTATTTGTGAAAAAAACGGAAATTTGGCGAAAATTATGAAAATTTCGCAATTTTCCAACTTTGAATTTTTATGCAATTAAATCACAGAGATATGTCACACAAAATACTTAATAAGTAACATTTCCCACATGTCTACTTTACATCAGCACAATTTTGGAACCAAAATTTTTTTTTGTTAGGGAGTTATAAGGGTTAAAAGTTGACCAGCAATTTCTCATTTCTACAACACCATTTTATTTTAGGGACCACATCTCATTTGAAGTCATTTTGAGGGGTCTATATGATAGAAAATACCCAAGTGTGACACCATTCTAAAAACTACACCCCTCAAGGTGCTCAAAACCATATTCAAGAAGTTTATTAACCCTTCTGGTGCTTCACAGGAATTTTTTGAATGTTTAAATAAAAATGAACATTTAACTTTTTTTCACAAAAAATGTAATTCAGCTCCAATTTGTTTTATTTTACCAAGGGTAACAGGAGAAAATGGACCCCAAACATTGTTGTACAATTTGTCCTGAGTATGCCAATACCCCACATGTGGGGGTAAACCACTGTTTGGGCGCATGGCAGAGCTCGGAAGCGAAGGAGTGCCATTTGACTTTTCAATGCAAAATTGACTGGAATTGAGATGGGACGCCATGTTTCGTTTGGAGAGCCCCTGATGTGGCTAAACATTGAAACCCCCCACAAGTGACACCATTTTGGAAAGTAGACCCCCTAAGGAACTTATCTAGAGGTGTGGTGAGCACTTTGACCCAACAAGTGCTTCACAGAAGTTTATAATGTAGAACCGTAAAAATAAAAAATCATATTTTTTCACAAAAATTATTTTTGCCCCCAATTTTTTATTTTCCCAAGGGTAAGAGAAGAAATTGGACCCCAAAAGTTGTTGTACAATTTGTCCTGAGTACGCAGATACCCCATATGTGGGGGTAAACCACTGTTTGGGTGGATGGGAGAGCTCGGAAGGGAAGGAGCGCCGTTTGACTTTTCAAAGCAAAATTGACAGGAATTGAGATGGGACGCCATGTTGCGTTTGAAGAGCCACTGATGTGCCTAAACATTGAAACCCCCCACAAATGACACTATTTTGGAAAGTAGACCCCCTAAGGAACTTATCTAGAGGTGTGGTGAGCACTTTGACCCACCAAGTGCTTCACAGAAGTTTATAATGCAGAGCCGTAAAAATAAAACAAAATTTTTTTCCCACAAAAATTATTTTTTTAGCCCCCAGTTTTGTATTTTCCTGAGGGTAACAGGAGAAATTGGACCCCAAAATTTGTTGCCCAATTTGTCCTGAGTGCGATGATACACCATATGTGGGGGGAACCACTGTTTGGGCACATGGGAGGGCTCAGAAGGGAAGGAGTGCCATTTGAATGCAGACTTAGATGGAATGGTCTGCAGGTGTCACATTGCGTTTGCAGAGCCCCTAATGTACCTAAACAGTAGAAACCCCCCACAAGTGACACCATTTTGGAAAGTAGACCCCCTTAGGAACTTATCTAGATGTGTGCTGAGCGCTTTGACCCACCAAGGGCTTCACAGAAGTTTATAATGGAGAGCCGTAAAAATAAAACAAAAATTTTTTCCCACAAAAATTATTTTTTAGCCCCCAGTTTTGTATTTTTCCGAGGGTAAAAGGAGAAATTCGACCCCACAATTTGTTGTCCAATTTGTCCTGAGTGCGCTGATACCCCATATGTGGGGGGGAACCACTGTTTGGGCGCATGGGAGGGCTCGGAAGGGAAGGAGCTCCATTTGGAATGAGGACTTAGATGGAATGGTCTGCAGGTGTCACATTGCATTTGCAGAGCCCCTAATGTACCTAAACAGTAGAAACCTCCCACAAGTGACACCATTTTGGAAACTAGACCCCCTAAGGAACTCATCTAGATGTGTTGTGATAGCTTTGAACCCCCAAGTGTTTCACTACAGTTTGTAACGCAGAGCCGTGAAAATTAAAAAAAAAAATCTTTCCCCCCAAAATTATTTTTTAGCCCCCAGTTTTGTATTTTCCCGAGGGTAAGAGGAGAAATTCGACCCCAAAAGTTGTTGTCCAATTTGTCCTGAGTACGCTGATACCCCGTATGTTGGGGGAAACCAACGTTTGAGCGCATGGCAGAGCTCGGAAGGGAAGGAGCGCCATTTGGAATGCAGACTTAGATGGAATGGTCTGCAGACGTCACATTGCGTTTGCAGAACCCCTAATGTACCTAAACAGTAGAAACCCCCCACAAGTGACCCCATATTGGAAACTAGACCCCCCAGGGAACTAATCTAGATGTGTTGTGAGAACTTTGAACCCCCAAGTGTTTCACTACAGTTTATAACGCAGAGCCGTGAAAATAAAAAATCTTTTTTTTTCCCACAAAAAATATGTTTTAGCCCCGAGTTTTGTATTTTCCCAAGGGTAGCAGGAGAAATTGGACCCCAAAAGTTGTTGTCCTATTTGTCCTGAGTACGCTGATACCCCATATGTTGGGGTAAACCCCTGCTTGGGCACACGGGAGAGCTCGGAAGGGAAGAAGCACTGTTTTACTTTTTCAACGCAGAATTGGCTGGAATTGAGATCCGACGCCATGTCGCGTTTGGAGAGCCCCTGATGTGCCTAAACAGTGGAAACCCCCCAATTATAACTGAAACCCTAATCCAAACACATCCCAAACCCTAATCCAAACACATCCCTAACCCTAATCCCAACAGTAACCCTAACCACACCTCTAACCCTGACACACCCCTAACCCTAATCCAAACCATATTCCCAACCGTAAATGTAATCTAAACCCTAACTGTAACTTTAGCCCCAACCCAAACTGTAGCCCTAGCCCTAACCCTAGCCCTAACCCTAGCCCTAGCCCTAACCCTAGCCCTAACCCTAGCCCTAACCCTAACCCTAGCCCTAACCCTAGCCCTAACCCTAGCCCTAACCTTAGCCCTAACCCTAGCCCTAACCCTAGCCCTAACCCTAACCCTAGCCCTAACCCTAGCCCTAACCCTAGCCCTAACCCTAGCCCTAGCCCTAGCCCTAACCCTAGCCCTAACCCTAACCCTAGCCCTAACCCTAGCCCTAACCCTAGCCCTAACCCTAGCCCTAACTCTAACCCTAGCCCTAATGGGAAAATGGAAATAAATACATTTTTTTAATTTTTCCCTAACTAAGGGGGTGATGAAGGGGGGTTTGATTTACTTTTATAGCGGGTTTTTTAGCGGATTTTTATGATTGGCAGCCGTCACACACTGAAAGACGCTTTTTATTGCAAAAAATATTTTTTGCGTTACCACATTTTGAGAGCTATAATTTTTCTATATTCTGGTCCACAGAGTCATGTGAGGTCTTGGTTTTTGCGGGACGAGTTGATGTTTTTATTGGTAACATTTTCGGGCACGTGACATTTTTTGATCGCTTTTTATTCCGATTTTTGTGAGGCAGAATGACCAAAAACCAGCTATTCATGAATTTCTTTTGGGGGAGGCGTTTATACCGTTCCGCGTTTGGTAAAATTGATGAAGCAGTTTTATTCTTCGGGTCAGTACGATTACAGCGACACCTCATTTATATCATTTTTTTATGTTTTGGCGCTTTTATACGATAAAAACTATTTTATAGAAAAAATAATTATTTTTGCATCGCTTTATTCTCAGGACTATAACTTTTTTATTTTTTTGCTGATGATGCTGTATGGCGGCTCGTTTTTTGCGGGACAAGATGACGTTTTCAGCGGTACCATGGTTAGTTATATCTGTCTTTTTGATCGCGTGTTATTCCACTTTTTGTTCGGCGGTATGATTATCAAGCGTTGTTTTTTGCCTCGTTTTTTTTTTTTTTTTCTTACGGTGTTTACTGAAGGGGTTAACTAGTGGGCCAGTTTTATAGGTCGGGCCGTTACGGACGCGGCGATACTAAATATGTGTACTTTTATTGTTTTGTTTTTTTTATTTAGATAAAGAAATGTATTTATGGGAATAATATTTTTATTTTTTTTTTCATTATTTTGGAATATTTTTTTTTATTTTTTTTTACACATTTGAAATTTTTTTTTTTACTTTTTTACTTTGTCCCAGGGGGGGACATCACAGATCAGTGATCTGACAGTTTGCACAGCACTCTGTCAGATCACTGATCTGATAGGAGTGCAGGCTGCTTCACAGTGCCTGCTCTGAGCAGGCTCTGTGAAGCCACCTCCCTCCCTGCAGGACCCGGATCCGCGGCCATCTTGGATCCGGGGCTGGAGGGAGCAGGGAGGGAGGTGAGACCCTCGCAGCAACGCGATCACATCGCGTTGCTGCGGGGGGCTCAGGGAAGCCCGCAGGGAGCCCCCTCCCTGCGCGGTGCTTCCCTGTACCGCCGGCACATCGCGATCATCTTTGATCGCGGTGTGACGGGGGTTAATGTGCCGGGGGCGGTCCGTGACCGCTCCTGGCACATAGTGCCGGATGTCAGCTGCGATAAACAGCTGACACCCGGCCGCGATCGGCGGCGCTCCCCCCGTGAGCGCTGCCGATCGCATATGACGTACTATTGCGTCCTTGGGAAGTAAAGCCCACCCCACAAGGACGCAATAGTACGTCTAATGGCAGAAAGGGGTTAAAAATTAAACAAAAAAAAAAACACATTTGGTATCCCTGCATTCAGAAATGCCCGATCTATCAAAATATAAAATATATTAATCTGAAAGGTAAAAACGACGCAACAAAGAAATTAAAACCAAAATTGCAGTTTTTTGGCCACCACAATATTGCAATAAAATGCAATAAGAGGCGATCAAAACATCATATGTACCCCAAAATGATATCAATTAAAACGTTAGCTAATGGTGCAAATAATAAAGCATCGCACATCGCTATATACTGAAAAATTAAAACGTTAGGGGTCTCAGAAATTGACGACAAAAGCAAAAACTTTTTTTCATACAAATTTCTGAATTTTTTTTTACCACTTGAATTAAAAAATAAACTATACATATTTGGTATCTATGTACTCGCACTGACCTGGAGAATCATATTGCCAGGTTAGCTTTACTATATAGTGAACATGGTAAATAAAAAACCTAGAAAACAATTGTGGAATTGTACATTTTTCTGCAATTTCACCACACTTGAATGCAAAGGTACAACTTGTCCCACAAAATATAGGGGATCTAGAATTATTTCACATGAAAAATATAGGGGTTCTAGAATTATTTCACATGCATGGTTTATAGAATGTGGGTGGTATTTGTTACAAACATTGTAAGGGTATGTTTCCACGTTCAGGAAACGCTGCGTGTTTGACGCTGCATAGATACGCAGCATCAAACAGGCAGCGTCCAGATGTTACAGCATAGTGGAGGGGATTTACGATCCCACTGACAGGTTAGAATAGATAAAATAAAGGTTTACACATAGTATAGCTATATACTGTATATATATATATATATATATATATATATATACAGTTATATGAAAAAGTTTGGGCACTCCTATTACTCTTAAGCTTAATGTTTTATAAAAATTGTTTTTTTTGCAACAGCTATTTAAGTTTCATATATCTAATATCTGTTGGACACAGTAATGTTTCTGCCTTGAAATGAGGTTTATTGTACTAACAGAAAATGTTCAATCTGCATTCAAACAAAATTTGACAGGTGCATAAGTATGGGCACCCCACCAGAAAAGTGACATTAATATTTAGTAGATCCTCCTTTTGCAAAAAATAACAGCCTCTAGTCGCTTCCTGTAGCTTTTAATGAGTTCCTGGATCCTGGATGAAGGTATTTTTGACCATTCCTCTTTACAAAACAATTCTAGTTCAGTTAAGTTTAATAATAATATATAATCTTTATTTTTATATAGCGCTAACATATTCCGCAGCGCTTTACAGCTTCCACACATTATCATCGCTGTCCACATTGGGGCTCACAATCTAAATTCCCTATCAGTATGTCTTTGGAATGTGGGAGGAAACTGGAGTACCCAGAGGAAACCCACGCAAACATACAAACTCTTTGCAGATGTTGTCCTTGGTGGGGTTTGAACCCAGGACTCCAGCGCTGCAAGGCTGCTGTGCTAACCACTGTGCCACCGTGCTGCCCTAAGTTTGATGGTCGCCGAGCATGGACAGCCCTCTTCAAATGATCCCACAGATGTTCAATGATATTCAGGTCTGGGGACTTGGATGGCCATTCCAGAACAGTGTAATTGTTCCTCTGCATGAATGCCTGAGTAGATTTAGAGCCGTGTTTTGGATCATTGTCTTGCTGAAAGATCCATCCCCTGCATAACTTCAACTTTGTCACTGATTCATGAACATTATTGTCAAGAATCTGCTGATACTGAGAGGAATCCATGCGTCCTTCAACTTTAACAAGATTCCCGGTGCTGGCATTGGCCACACAGCCCCAAAGCATGATGGAACCTCCACCAAATTTTACTGATGGTAGCAAGTGTTTTTTTTGGAATGCTGTGTTTTTTTGGCCGCCATGCATAACGCCTTTTTGTATGACCAAACAACTCAATCTTGGTTTCATTAGTCCACAAGACCTTCTTCCAAAAAGAAATTGGCTTCTCCAAATGTGCTTTTCTATACCTCAGCCGACTCTGTTTGTGGCGTGCTTGCAGAAACGGCTTCTTTCACATTACTCTCCCGTACAGCTTCTCCTTGTGCAAAGTGTGTTGTATAGTTGACCGATGCACAGTGACACCATCTGCAGCAAGTTGATGCTGCAGCTCTCTCGAGGTGGTCTGAGGATTGTCCTTGACTGATCTCACAATTCTTCTTCTCTGCCTTTCTGATGTTTTTCTTGGCCTGCCACTTCTGGCCTTATCAAGAACTGTACCTGTGTTTTTCCATTTCCTTACTATGTTTCTCACAGTGGAAATTGACAGGTTAAATCTCTGAGACAGCTTTTTGAATTTTTCCCCTGAACAACTATGTTGAATAATCTTTGTTTTCAGATCATTAGACAGTTGTTTTGAGGAGCTCATGATGCCACTCTTCAGAGGAGATTCAAACAGGAGAACAACTTGCAAGTGGCCACTTTAAGTAGCTTTTCTCATGATTTCATACACCTGGCTATGAATTTCAAACCTCAATGAGGATATAAAACCAAAAAAGTGCTTTAGTAAGTCAGTAAAAAGTAAGTAGGAGTATTTAAAACAAGAAAATGTTAAGGGTGCCCATACTTATGCACCTGTAAAATTTGGTTTGAACGCAGATTGCACTTTTTCTGTTAGTACAATAAACCTCATTTCAAGGCAGAAACGTTACTGTGTCCAACAGTTATTAGATATATGAAACTGAAATAGCTGTTGCAAAAAAAAAAACAATTTTTATAAAACATTAAGCTTAAGATTAATAGGGGTGCCCAAACTTTTTCATATAACTGTATATATACAGTATATATATGTCATTGACACATATATATCTTAATATTTCACAGAGAGTTAGATAGCAGAATAGCAGATAATTCAATTGTCGCTTTTTTTAAAATCATTGCAGAAACCAACAGGATATGAGACATGGTTTACATGCAGTAAACAATTGCAGAACAGTCAGGCGTGGGTTAGGTGGGGAGTATGCGCATGCAAAGTGAAGTCAGCGGTAGTCGGCCCCGCCTGACCTGAGGTGAACTTGACAGCATGGGAAAATGTTCAGAAACTTTCCCATGCTACAGAGTTCATGTCCGGTCAGGCGGGGAGGCTACGCAGGCAGCTTTTAATTCATTGCTCCCTTGTTTACAGCCTGGCCGGTAGCATTAGCACTGCTCCGGGTTGTAAACTATTTAACCCCTGAGATGGATTTCAGCATGGGACTTGACTGTATGGCGGACAGGTATGGGATATTGTTGCTTTTTTTATTTTGGAATTTTTTACAGGATAACGAGGGCTTTGCTTGGATTGAGAGTGCATTAAATATGTTAAACCTGTGTATTTATCTATTTCATTTAAAAAATTTATTGTTAATGTGTGTGAATTTTTAACACTTTCATACTATTGGATTAATAATGGATAGGTGTCTTATTGACACCTCTCCATTATTAACCAGGCTTAATGTCACCTTACAATAGCAAGGTGACATTAACCCCTTATCACCCCATATGCTAATGCTACAGGGCAGTGGGAAGAGAAAGGCTAAGTGCCAGAATAGGCGCATCTTACAGATGCGCCTTTTCTGGGGTGGCTGGGGGCAGATTTTTTTAGTCAGGGGGGCTAATGACCATGGTCCCTCTCTAGTCTATTAATATCTGCCTCACTCACTGGCTTTCCCTCTCTGGCGGAGAAAATTGTGCGGGAGCCCACGCCGTTTTTCCGTGAATTAAACCTTTAATTTAACACCTACAGCTCCAAAATGTTACACATAAATAGAATTTTATGCAGGTAAAATCCTGACCAAATCTGCACCTGAGGTCACTGGCAGGTCACCTGCGTTGTCCTTGCGTTGTTTCAGCATTGTAAGGACATGCTGCGTTCTTAAAAGACGCGCCGCATGTGCGTTTTCGCGGGTATACCGCATGCGTCTTTTAATGCATAGTGGAGACAGGATTTCATGAAATCCCCTCCACTATGCTGTAACATCTGGATGCTGCGTTTTTGACGCTGTGGCTCAACGCAGCGTCAAAAACGCAGCGTTTCCTGAACGTGGAAACATACCCTAATAGTGCAACAATAGGGCCTCAAATGAGCCTCTGCCAGTGAAGAGCTGGTCAGAATTTCTATTAATTTCTATGGGAATACCATCCACCTTCTCACTGACAGCAGCACGTTACAGGACATTGTTCTTCAGATAGATGGAAGCATGGTGATTCAGCGGTTATCACTGTACTATATATATGGCAGCACAGTGGCTCAGTGATTAGCATACTATTATATATAGGGCATCATGGTGGCTCAGTGGTTAGCATACTATTATATATAGGGCATCATGGTGGCTCAGTGGTTAGCATACTATTATATATAGGGCATCATGGTGGCTCAGTGGTTAGCATACTATTATATATAGGGCATCATGGTGGCTCAGTGGTTAGCATACTATTATATATAGGGCATCATGGTGGCTCAGTGGTTAGCTCCAAACTATATACAGTGCAGAGAGGAAAATAAGTATTTGATACACTACTGTGCAAGTTTCCCCACATTCAAGGAATAGAGATGTTTGTAATTTGTATTGCAAGTACACTTCAACTGTGAAAGACAAAATCTAAAAATAAAAACCAGAAAATCACATTGTATGATTTTTAAATAATGAAATTGCATTTTATTGCATGAAATAGGTATTTGATTACCTACCAACCAGCAAAATTTCTAGCTCTCACAGACCCATTAGTTTTACTTTAACCCCTTCATGACCGAAGCTTTTTTCGGTTTTGCATTTTTGCTTTTCGCTCCCCTCCTTCCCAGAGCCGTAACTTTTTTATTTTTCTGTCAATATGGCCATGTGTGGGCTTATTTTTTGCAGGATGAGTTGCACTTTTAAATGACATCATTGGTTTTAGAATGTTGTGTGCTCGAAAGTGGGAAAAAAATTCCAAGTGCGACAAAATTGCAAAAAAGTGCAATCCCACACTGGTTTTTTGTTTGTCTTTTTGCTAGGTTCACTAAATGCTAAAACTGACCTGCCATTATGATTCTTCAGGACATTATGAGTTCATAGACGCCAACATTTCTAGGTTCTTTTTTATCTAAGTGGTGAAAAAAAATTCCAAAGTTTGCACAAAAAAATTTGCGCAATTTTCTGATACCCGTAGCATCTCCATTTTTCATGATCTGGGGTTGGCTGAGGGCTTATTTTTTGTGCCTGAGCTGACATTTTTAATGATACCACTTTTGTGCAAATACGTTCTTTTGATTGCCCGTTATTGCATTTTAATGCAATGTTGTGGTAACCAAAAAAAGTAATTCTGGCGTTTCGATTTTTTTCTCGCTATGCCAATTAGTAATCAGGTTAATCCTTTTTTCATTGATAGATCGGGTGATTCTGAACACGGCGATACCAAATATGTGTAGGTCTGATTTTATTTTTATTGTTTTATTTTGAATGGAGCGAAAAGGGGGTGATTTTAACTTTTATGCTTTTTTTCATATTTTTAAACACTTTTTTTTTACTTTTGGCATGCTTCAATAGGGTGGCACTCATAGCAATCTGCAATAGCAAATAGCAGTAGCAAAATTTAGAAATTATTATCTCCACGCATAATCAAAACATTTTAGGCCATCATAAAAATCAGCAACATAGCAAACTAAGCCCTGCTACAACAAGAGACAACACTTACATGCTAAAGGAACATATTATGGCAAATATCATGGAGTGAAAATGACAAAAGGTGATGAAGCAGATGAAGCAATTTCAGATAAGATATGGGAAACATACAGACATAAAGACATTTAATATCAGTGAAATATATGATGAATACATACCGTAATGTAAGTAAAAGCCGCTCCTGTGCCGAAATACATTAGCGCATCTTGGTGTCCTTGAAGGTTTTGCCAGGGCGAACAGCCTCCATAAGAAGGTCAAATGTTGCCAGGCTCATCCTACAGTACTGATAGAACTTGTCTGGATGGCTGCGTAGAGAACCATACAGTCAGTGGAAATGGCCTTTAGTCAGCTGATGCCTCAAAAGCGGATGTACGCACATTCGTCTCCGCCTCCTTGGATCAGCAATCACTGGGTAAAGCTCCGCAAAACACTGAGACAAGACCCAATGGAAAAGAACCTGCTCTGCTGTGTTGAAGGGTAACCTGTCACATATGTTTGACATAAACCAGCAAAGCCATTACACCAATACTCTATTTGAAAGATTGGAGGAGAGAAATTGTTGTGGAGCCAATATATAGGCTCCTTGTGTTAGGACTGGCGGAACGCACAGGGTAAATAAGGAGATGATATTAGGTGCATTCTCAGTCCGGGGTCCACCGTGCAGGAGAGAATCGCTGCTGGCAAATGGCGGCACTATATGGCGGTGGAAACGAACTCTGTTACATCACAGAGCCATAGTACCGCACCAAGAGAGCAAGCAAGAGGTCACAGAACTCAATTCCAAGACTCAGGATTGGGTTTGTCTAGACCACTTGCGCTCGACACTGCAACTGGGTGTCAGAATAAACAAAAGTAATTTGAAGCACAAGAGTGCGAGCAGTGCCCGGACTTGGGTAGGAAAGCGCTTTAATAACGCACGGCACTGCACTGGCGGACACAGCAATAGACGCTGTAACATATGTTTAGTGCTGAGACGCTGTCACGTATGCTTAATGCTGATAGCTCAGCCGGGCGCTAGATAGCATACATCCACCTTTTGCAAACAGTCATACACAAGGGAGGGGATATTTAAAGAACGACTTGCACTCATCAACACACACGTTTACAAATGTACACTAGCGCATGGCTGTGTGGCCATGCAAAGCTTTTATAGCTGCAGCAAGTACAGGACCTTCCCAGAATGGGAAGCTGCCACAGAAGTTGAGCACCTTCAGGACCTTCCTAGAGGACCAATGGGATTTGCTGCAGTATCTAAGCATGTGACCCTTGATCTCCAATGAAAGATCTTGCCCTGGGCATGCTCAGAAGGGAAAAAGCAGGACTTGGTCCCAAGAACGTCTGCTCGCCATTACTGGCTACAATGGTAGAAGCTGGAAAGGCAGCAGCAACCCTTTGCACAGAGTCAGACTGGGCAAGAAGTAGGGAACGATGTCTCCGCCGAGCAGCCTCCACTGCGGCAGGAGAAGAATGGGAGACCGCAGCGGCGATGGATCGAGATTCTCCCTGTGCAGAGGCGGCAACTCGACCCCTAACATTGCCCCCCCCCTCCTTGGACTTCCCCATGCTCAAAGGCAGCAATGAGCTGCGGGGCCTGAATATTTTCAGCAGGCTCCCAAGACCTTTCCTCAGGACCATAACCCTTCCAGTCCACCAGATAAAACTTTTTGCCACGTACCACCTTGCACTCCAAAATAGCATTCACCTCGTAATCGTCCGTAGACGAACCCGATGTCCCGTCAGATGACTCGGAAAACCGGGACATGTATACGGGCTTCAGGAGGGACACATGAAAGGTGTCAGTGATACCCAGGCATGGCGAAAGGGCCAGATGGTAGACCACTGGGTTATCCTGTTTGAGAACCTTGAAGGGGCCCAAGTAACGAGGAGCAAACTTAGTGGACTCAACTCGCAGCCTGATGTTATGGGCGGAGAGCCACACTAAGTTGCAAGGAGCAAAGGTTGGAGCGGGCACCGATGTGCATCGGCGGAGAACCTCATTCTCTCCTTGGAGGCCTGAATGGCATCCTGAGTGCAGTCCCAAATTTCCCATGCTTCCACAGCCCAGTCTGCCACCCTGGAGTCGGAGGAAGACACCGACATAGGCACAGGTACCCGCGGATGCTGACCATAGTTTAGGAGGAATGGGGTCTGTCCAGTGGAGTCAGCTACGGCGTTGTTCAGCGCAAACTCCGCCCACGGTAGCAAGGATGCCCAGTCATCCTGCCTGGCTGAGACAAAATGTTGCAGATATGTGACCAGGGTCTGGTTGGCCCTCTCTACCAACCCATTCGTCTCAGGATGATATGCAGAAGAGAGATTCAACTCAATTCTGAGAAGACGACAACGCTCGCTCCAGAACCGAGATGCAAACTGGGGACCCCGGTCACTGACAATTTTGTCCGGCCTACCATGTAGACGGAAGATGTGTTTTAAAAACAACGCTGCCAAGGCCCATGCAGAAGATAGCCGTGGAAGCTGCACCAAATGCACCATTTTAGAAAAATGATTGGTGATAATCCAAATGATGGTACAGCCACGAGACTTGGGCAAGCCCACCACAAAGTCCATCCCAACCATCTTCCAGGGCCTGTCTGCCACCGGCAAGGGATAAAGTAACCCAGCTGGCCATTGTCGAGGAGACTTATTTTTCGTGTAGGAGACACACGCCCGAACATAATCTCTGATGTCACGGACCATATGCGGCCACCAGTACGTTCTCGCCAGCAGCTCAGATGTCCTCTATGTCCCAAAATGTCCACCCACCCTGGACAAATGAACCCAAGAGAGAACCTCCTGTCGCAAAGTAATAGGTACATTATAATAGATGAATGTGGATAAAATCCGCGCTTTATCCACATTCATCTATTATAACGGTTCTGAGAGGTCGCAGCGCCGACCTGTGGATCTGCAGCAGCTGACAACTACACGCCTTTACTGTGTACAACCTGGTGAGCAGTTCTCTCATAATTGATTGGAAACAATCCTGGGGATAAGACCCTATTTGCGCTTTTTTGTCTCCTATCTTTCTATAAAAGTAATAGGTACGAAAGTCTTGCCCGGAGGCACTGACTCTAGCGATACCGGAGCTATGGTTCTCAGGCTCTTAGAAGGGACAATAAGCCGAGGCTCCCCTTCCTCCCCCTCAGAAGACACAACGGAGCGAGAGAGGGTGTCAGCATGAATGTTCTTTTCCCCAGCGAGATAATGGAGGGTGAAGTGGAGCCGGGAAAAGAACAAGGACCATCTTACCTGACGAGAATTTAGCCGCTGGGCTGTTTGTAAATATACCAAGTTTTTGTGGTCCGTGAAGACTTGGAAGGGAAAAGCAAGCCCCCTCCAAAAGATGTCTCCAATCCGAAAAAGCTAACTTCATTGCTAGCAACTCCCTGTCCCCGATGGAATAATTCCTCTCTGCTGGTGTGAAGGTTTTAGAGAAGAAGAAGCAAGGATGCTTCCGACCTTTTTGGGATTTTCTCCCTTCTTGGTGAGGGCTACCAAGGGAGCTACCAAAGTTGAGAAGTGGGGAATGAACTGGCGATAGTAATTAATGAACCCCAGAAAGCGCTGCACTGCTTTAAGAGAATGGGGTTCTTGCCAGTCCATCACAGCCTGTAGTTTGGCAAGATCCACAGCTAATCCTTGGGCGGAGATGATATAGCCCAGGAAAGGTAAAGACTCCTGCTCAAACATACACTTCTCTAACTTTGCATAGAGGGAATTGGCCCGTAAGAGGTCAAAGACTCTGCCAACATCCCTCCGGTGGGAGTCAATATCTGGAGAGAAGATGAGAATATCATCCAGATAGACTACGACCGAGGTGGAGAGCATATCCTGGAAGATATCATCAACAAAGTCTTGGAAAACGGCTGGAGCATTACAAAGCCCGAAGGGCATCGCCAGATACTCACAGTGCCCAGCCCTGGTATTAAACGCCGTCTTCCATTCGTCCCCCTCACGGATGCAAATCAGATTATAAGCACCCCACAGATCTAATTTGATAAATACCCTTGCTCCCCATAGCCGATCAAAGAGCTCAGAAATCAGGGGCAACGAGTACTTATTGTTAATGGTGATGGCGTTAAGACCCCTGTAATCTATGCATGGACGGAATTCTCTGTTCTTCTTCTGCACGAAGAAGAACCCCGCCCCTGCAGGTGAGACTGACTTCCTTATGAATCCTCTTGCCAAATTCTCCTGGATGTATTAGGACATGGCCTCCGTCTCCGGGAGAGAGAGAGGATAGACTCGTCCCTGAGGAGGTTCTGCTCCAGGCATGAGGTCAATAGGACAGTCATAGGGGCAGTGAGGCGGAACAGTCTCCGCAGCCTTTTTGGAGAAGACGTCTGCATAGGACCAATATCACTTGGGAAGAGAAGAAAGATCTGTGGGTATCTCTCAGTAGAGGAAACCTGAACGCACTCCCTCACACATCTGCCCTTTCATGATTCACTCCAACCCAATATCCTTCCCAGAGGTCCACTCAATATGTGGGGAGTGAAAACGGAGCCATGGTGTTCCCAGCAGAATCTCATCCATTCCCTTGGGAAGAACAAGAAGGCAAAAAACCTCCTGGTGGGAAGGGGACATGGACAATGTGAATGGGACAGTCTGGTGTGTGATTTGTGAGGGAAGTGTCGACCCATTCACTACTCTAACAGTTACCGGTTTGGCGAACATCACCAGAGGTATTGCATGGTGCAGAACAAAAGCAGAGGACATGAAATTCCCCTCTGCTCCAGAGTCCACATAAAGCTCGACTGTTAGACCATGTGCACACGTTCAGTATTTTTCGCGTTTTTTTCGCTATAAAAACGTGATAAAAACGTGAAAAAAATGCTTACATATGCCTCCTATTAATTACAGTGTATTCCGCATTTCTAGTGCAAATGTTGCTTTTTTTTCCGCAAAAAAATCGCATTGCGGAAAAAAAAGCAACATGTTCATTAAAAATGCGGAATTGCGGGGATTCCGCACACCTAGGAATGCATTGATCTGCTTACTTTCCGCATGGGGCTGTGCACACCATGCGGGAAGTAAGCAGATTATGTGCGGTTGTTACCCAGGGTGGAGGAGAGGAGTCTCTCCTCCACGGACTGGGCACCATATAATTAGTAAAAAAAAAAAGAATTAAAATAAAAAATAGTCATATACTTACCCTCTGATGGCCCCGGTGTCTTCCCGCCTCTCAACGGTGCATGCTGCCGCTTCTGTTCCTATAGATGGTCTGTGTGAAGGACCTGCGATGACGTCGCAGTCCTGTGATTGGTCGCGCGACCGCTCACGTGACCGCGACGTCATGGAAGGTCCTGCACACACACACCATCTATAGGAATGGACGCCGCTGAGGAGATCGGCTGTCTGCAGGGTGAGTATAACCATTTTTTTTATTTTTTTAATTATTTTTAAACATTCTATCTTTTATTATAGATGCGGCATAGGCTGCATCTATAGTAAAAAGTTGGTCACACTTGTCAAACACTATGTTTGACAAGTGTGACCAACCTGTCAGTCAGTTTTCCAAGCGATGCTACAGATCGCTTGGAAAACTTTAGCATTCTGCAAGCTAATTACGCTTGCAAAATGCTAAAAAAACGCGAAAAAAACGCAAAAAAAAAATGCGGATTTCTTGCAGAAAAGTTCCGGTTTTCTTCAGGAAATTTCTGCAAGAAATCCTGACGTGTGCACATACCCTTAGAGTGGATGAGCCTAATGTAATTGTCCCTTTAAAGGACAGCTGGGAGGAAAATGCCGCTGTGTCTAGTGAACCTCCTCCAATGGTTACTAGACGCGATCGTCTTCCTGACTGCCGTGGACATTTATTGGTATAAAGTCCTAGCTGTTGGCAATTTTTACAAACCATGGGTACTCGAGCGGTCCGAGACTTTGGTCCCACTCAAGAAACCTCCATGGCCTCATGGGAGTCGGATGCCTGAACGGAAGATTCTAGAGGTCTGACGAAGGTAGGAGCCAGCCGAAACCTCTGCCTACACTGGGTCCACTCTAACCTCCGCTCATTAAAACGGAGGTCGATGCATACAGATATTGAAATGAGCTCCTCCAGTGTGGCAGGAATCTCCCTGGTGGCCAAGGCGTCCTTCACATGGTCTGCCAGTCCTTTCCAGAACACCGGAATAAGGACTTTATCCGGCCACTCCAGCTCAGAGACCAGAGTCCAGAATTGGACGGCAAACTGGCTGACCATGGACGAACCCTGTGTGATTGCCAACAATTGGAGCACGGTATTGTGGGTGACAGGAGGTCCTTAAAAGACCTGTTTCAGAGCATCCAGGAAGAGACAAGCACTCTGCACCACAAGAGACACACCACACTGCACCATGTATAAGTATATAAGGGGACAATACAAATATCTCGCTGAGGATCTGTTTATACCAAGGAAGGTGACGGGCACAAGGGGGCATTCTTTGCGTCTGGAGGAGAGAAGGTTTTTCCACCAACATAGAAGAGGATTCTTTACTGTTAGGGCAGTGAGAATCTGGAATTGCTTGCCTGAGGAGGTGGTGATGGCGAACTCAGTCGAGGGGTTCAAGAGAGGCCTGGATGTCTTCCTGGAGCAGAACAATATTGTATCATACAATTATTAGGTTCTGTAGAAGGACGTAGATCTGGGTATTTATTATGATGGAATATAGGCTGAACTGGATGGACAAATGTCTTTTTTCGGCCTTACTAACTATGTTACTATGTTACTATGATCATCACGCTCCCACAGCGGTATTGCCCACTCCAACACCCTGCCTGACAAAAGGGATAAAATAAATCCCACTTTCACCCATTCCGTTGGAAAACGTGCAGCCAGAAGCTCTAGATGTATGGAGCACTGACTCACGAATCCCCGACATAGCTTACTGTCAACAGCAAACTTGTCTGGAAGCGGGAGACGGGATAAAGTCGGAGCAGGGAAGGCAGGGGACAAACTGGCTGCTGCTACACTTGCAGCCTGAACAGCGACTGCGGTAACATCCATAGCTGAGGTTGTGCATTCAAGTGCCGCCAACCTACCCTCCAGCTGCTGGATGTACCGCTGTAGACGCTGATCGTCCGCCATTTACTAGCCAGACCCTGGCGCTAGTGTTCTGCTAGGACTGGTGGAACGCACCGAGTAACGAATGAAATGATATTAGGTGCGTTCGCAGTCCGGGGTCCACCGTGCAGGAGAGAACTCGCTGCTGGCAAATGGCGGCACTATATGGCGGTGGAAACAAACTCTATTACGTCACAGAGCCATAGTACCACACCAAGAGTGCAAGCAAGAGGTCACAGAACTCAATTCCAAGACTCGGGATTGGGTTCATCTAGACCACTTGCGCTCGACACCGCAACTGGTTGTCAGAATAAGCAAAAGTAATTTGAAGCACAAGAGTGCGAGCAGTGCTGCACTGGCGGATGCCACTAGCCACCCAGACTTGGGTTGGAAAGCGCTTTAATAATGCATGACGCCGCACTCGCGGACACTGCAATAGACGCTGTAACGTATGTTTAGTGCTGAGACGCTGTAACGTATGCTTAATGCTGATAGCTCAGCCGGATGCTAGATAGCATACATCCACCTTTTGCAAACAGTCATACACAAGGGAGGAGATGTTTAAAGAATGACTTGCACTCATCAACACACACACGTTTACAAATGTACAATAGCGCATGGCCGTGCGGCCATGCAAACCTTTTATAGCTGCAGCAAGTACAGGACCTTCCCAGAAGAACCAATGGGAGGCTGCCACAGAAGTTGAGCACCTTCTTAGAGGACCAATGGGATTTGCTGCAGTATGTAAGCATGTGACCCTTGATCTCAAATGAAAGATCTTGCCCTGGACATGCTCAGAAGGGAAAAAGCAGGACTTAGTCCCAAAAACGTCTGCTTGCCGCTGCCCAGTACTGGCTACAATAGTAGAAGCTGTAAAGGCAGCAGTAACCTTTGCACAGAGTCAGACTGAGCAAGATGCTGGGACTGACGTCTCTGCTGAGCAGCCTCCACTGCGGCAGGAGAAGAATGGGAGACCGCAGCGGAGATGGACCGAGATTCCCCCTGTGCAGAGGCAGGAACTTGACCCCTAACACCTTGATTAGGATTTTATTCATTTCAGGCCACTGAGCCATTTATTTTAATGCGGAAAGTCAGTGAGAAATGTGAAACCATACACATGTCATACGGATGTCATACGGATGCATAGGTACGAGAAAATTGCATCATCGCATTGCAAATACTTTACACATTGATGACCATACGGAAAACACTCTTGCGACTCTCGGCAGGGAGACTCGGACCAATTTTACAAACGTTAAGGGTGACCGCGGCCTAAATGGAAGCTCAGGAGCAGACGGACAGATAGAGTGGAACCCAGTAGAGATGGATGTGAGTTGAAACACAGCAGTACAGATAATGGAGCATAGCAAAAAAATGAATACTGGAGCCTCAGTACTAAGACACAGGTGTGTGTTTGTCAATGGGTCTTAAATAGAACTAGGGAGAAGATGTAATTGATCCTGACAATACAACAGAAGACAGGCAAGGAGAAGGAAGCAGAGTCCAAGATACCCGGTACTGGTGAATAATGCACGGAACTCCCTTAGACTCAGATCAGAAAAGGACATGGACCTCACTCTTGGAACGGTGATTTTATCCAATGTGTGAATACATGTATTCTACTCTATGGGTCTTAGTCCTGACTGAGAAAAAATCGGCAGCACTCGGATGTGTCACACGAATGTCTGAAGGTAGCCTTAAAATACTAAAAGCAAATTTTTGTTCCAGATGTTTTTTATCGTACCCCTCCGACGCTAGTTTTCACCAATACATATTTACATGCACTCACTTTTTTCCCCAAGATGAGCTCTAAATCAAAATAAATCTTAAACCAAATTACTGCACATGTTTTATATAAACTATATGTGGTAGACACAAGATGAAATAAAGCGGATTCCTATTTAGCTAAAAAAGAAAACATGCAAGAATTAAATTTGAGATGTTCCATCTGTGGCCTTTTAATTTTGTCATAAAAACACAGAAGCCTGGCATGAGCCTCTTTCCAACTGGCTAAATGTATCATCTTGTATGAAGGCTGTTGAAGTATGTATGGCATATAAAATGAGAGTGAAAAATCTTAATTTATGGAACCGGTTCACTAGTAATATTTGCCCACTTCTTTGACCATCTGTTTATATTGACAACCACCAACCTATGTTGTGCCAAAGTGCCCTTGGAAGCTAAAAACAATTTGAATGTGGGCAAGAGTAGAGTATGTACAGAAAGACTGTGTTATTTTCTCTTAATCACATCATCATTGAAAAATGACAAGATGTGAAAAGTTTAAAAGACGTTATCTGCCTAGAAAGGTTGTAGCACATGTTCTCCTTAGATTTATTAATATGCAAAGAAAAAGAGTATGTTTATACTATCTATATCTATCTACTTATTTATCTTCTTTGCTATCTGTTTGAATTGGGCTATGTTAAGCCAAATGTATTTTTGGTCAGTTTGCTGCCTGTAGTATGCACAACAGCCCTCAAACAGACACCACACTGACCAATGTTACTCAATGTGTATATACTTATGGTCTATGGGCTAATGTTTTCTCCTTGTGGAGAGTGAAAAGCTAGTGTAATGAGACTTATAGGCCATGCAATACTCATCTGGGAACTTAAATATGCAAATAGCCACCTAGACTTGAACTTTAGCACCACTTATTGGAAGTAACAATCCTAAACGTTAGTTTGGCTCTTTTAATGAAAATGTAGAATCCCTGTGGGTGGAGATAAGGGGAGGGGGAAAAAATAATAAATTACTGATAGGGGTTTGTTATAAATCTCCAAAAATAATGGAAGCAATGGAGAATATCCTCGTAAAGCAAATAGATGAAGCTGCGACTCAAGGAGAAGTCATTATTATGGGGGACTTCAACTACCCTGAAATAGATTGGGGAACAGAAACCTGCAGTTCCAGCAAAGGTAATCGGTTTTTGACAATTATGAGAGACAATTACCTTTCACAACTGGTTCAGGACCCAACAAGAAGGGGGGCACTGCTAGACCTAATATTAACCAACAGGCCAGACCGCATATCAAATATAAGGGTTGGGGGTTACTTGGGAAATAGCGATCACAAAATAATAAGTTTTCATGTATCCTTTAAAAAGATGTGTAGTAGAGGGGTTACAAGGACACTAAACTTCAGGAGGGCAAATTTCCAACGGATGAGAGAGGATCTTGGTGCAATTAACTGGGACGATATCCTGAGACACAAAAATACACAGAGAAAATGGGAGACGTTTATTAGCATCCTGGATAGGACCTGTGCACAGTATATACCGTATGGGAATAAACATACTAGAAATAGGAGGAAACCAATATGGCTAAATAGAGCTGTAAGGGGCGCAATAAGGGACAAAAAGAAAGCATTTAGAGAATTAAAGGAAGTAGGTAGTGAGGAGGCATTAAATAAATACAGAAAATTAAATAAATTCTGTAAAAAGCAAATCAAGGCAGCAAAGATTGAGACAGAGAGACTCATTGCCAGAGAGAGTAAAAATAATCCTAAAATATTGTTTAACTACATAAATAGTAAGAAACTAAAAAATGATAGTGTTGGCCCCCTTAAAAATAGTCTGGGTGAGATGGTGGATGAGGATGAGGAAAAAGCCAATATGCTAAATGACTTTTTTTCATCAGTATTTACACAAGAAAATCCCATGGCAGACAAAATGTCTAGTGATAAAAATTCCCAATTAAATGTCACCTGCTTAACCCAGCAGGAAGTGCGGCGGCGTCTAAAAATCACTAAAATTGACAAATCTCCGGGCCCGGATGGGATACACCCTCGAGTACTGCAGGAATTAAGTACAGTCATTGATAGACCATTATTTTTAATCTTTAAAGACTCCATAATAACAGGGTCTGTGCCACAGGACTGGCGTATAGCAAATGTGGTGCCAATATTCAAAAAGGGAACAAAAACTGAACTCGGAAACTATAGGCCAGTAAGCTTAACCTCTACTGTGGGTAAAATCCTGGAGGGCATTCTAAGGGACGCTATACTGGAGTATCTGAAGAGGAATAACCTCATGACCCAGTATCAGCACGGGTTTACTAGGGACCGTTCATGTCAGACTAATTTGATCAGTTTCTATGAAGAGGTAAGTTCCGGATTGGACCAAGGGAACCCAGTGGATGTAGTGTATATGGACTTTTCAAAAGCTTTTGATACGGTGCCACACAAAAGGTTGATACATAAAATGAGAATAATGGGGATAGGGGAAAATATGTGCAAGTGGGTTGAGAGCTGGCTCAGGGATAGGAAACAAAGGGTGGTTATTAATGGAGCACACTCGGACTGGGTAGCGGTTAGCAGTGGGGTACCACAGGGGTCAGTATTGGGCCCTCTTCTTTTTAACATATTTATTAATGACCTTGTAGGGGGCATTCAGAGTAGAATTTCAATATTTGCAGATGACACTAAACTCTGCAGGGTAATCAATACAGAGGAGGACAATTTTATATTACAGGATGATTTATGTAAACTAGAAGCTTGGGCTGATAAATGGCAAATGAGCTTTAATGGGGATAAATGTAAGGTCATGCACTTGGGTAGAAGTAATAAGATGTATAATTATGTGCTTAATTCTAAAACTCTGGGCAAAACCGTCAATGAAAAAGACCTGGGTGTATGGGTGGATGACAAACTTAAATTCAGTGGCCAGTGTCAGGCAGCTGCTACAAAGGCAAATAAAATAATGGGATGCATTAAAAGAGGCATAGATGCTCATGAGGAGAATATAATTTTACCTCTGTACAAGTCACTAGTTCGACCACACTTAGAATACTGTGCACAGTTCTGGTCTCCGGTGTATAAGAAAGACATAGCTGAACTGGAGCGGGTGCAGAGAAGAGCGACCAAGGTTATTAGAGGACTGGGGGGTCTGCAATACCAAGATAGGTTATTACACTTGGGGCTATTTAGTTTGGAAAAACGAAGACTAAGGGGTGATCTCATTTTAATGTATAAATATATGAGGGGACAGTACAAAGACCTTTCTGATGATCTTTTTAATCATAGACCTGAAACAGGGACAAGGGGGCATCCTCTGCGGTTGGAGGAAAAAAGGTTTAAGCATAATAACAGACACGGATTCTTTACTGTAAGAGCAGTGAGACTATGGAACTCTCTGCCGTGTGATGTTGTAATGAGTGATTCATTACTTAAATTTAAGAGGGGACTGGATACCTTTCTGGAAAAGTATAATGTTACAGGGTATATACACTAGATTCCTTGATAGGGCGTTGATCCAGGGAACTAGTCTGATTGCCGTATGTGGAGTCGGGAAGGAATTTTTTTCCCCAATGTGGAGCTTACTCTTTGCACATGGGGTTTTTTTGCCTTCCTCTGGATCAACATGTTAGGGCATGTTAGGTTAGGCTATGGGTTGAACTAGATGGACATATAGTCTTCCTTCAACCTTAATAACTATGTAACAAGCTTTGCCACATTTCTGGTTTGGCTTCTTTACATGTGATGTGACAAAGCTTGTTAAAGGGTCAGTATAGATTTTTAGGATTGCTACATCGAATAGATGTCCCTAGACCTCAAGTGCTCTTCATCTCTGAAAAGGATTTGCATACCTGCTTATGAGCATGATAAAAGTGCATCTTAAACTGGTCTTGACTAGTAATGGGTGAACCCATGGATGTTTGGGTCTTTTTTTTCTAAAAAAAGAGTTTGGTTCGGGTACCCAGAACACATTTAGATGAATGGGGGCCCGAACATCCATTATTTGCAACGCTGTCATCTGCATAAGTGCTTGACAAGCACAGGTTGTAATTGGTGGAAAGATTATTACAGCCAGTAAGACAGCTGCGGTTCCCATACCGTCAGATGACAATATGAGCGAGCAGATGTGAGTGGCGCTAAAAAGGTTCCTACCAGCCTATGCCTGCTGCCACTGAAAACAATAAGTGCAGGCGTCAATGATGTGGGTATTCATCAGTCAGTGCCTGTGCTATAAATAAATATTAAAAAAATGATGTGGGATCTCTTTTTTTGATTAGTCATAACCAGCGCTGGCAAAACTGACAGCTGCAGACTGCAAACCTCAGCTGTCAGCTTTTTCATTGCTGGTTGTCAAGAATATAGGGGTCCCCAAGCCATTTTTTTAAATTACTTAACCCCTTCCCGACCTATGACGCATATGCTCGTCATGAAAGTCAGTGCTAATCCGACCTGTGACGCAGCATATGTGTCATGGTTGGATCGCATTCCTGTGGGTCGGGTGACTGGGGTCACTGAAATGTCACCTGACTCGAAGGTATGTGAGGACCTTTATTTGACCCCAGGAGGGTGGGTTTGCACCCCATGGCCACGATCGCTCCCATGACCTCTGTTTCACTCCCTCCAGCTCTAATTGGAGCTAGCGTCCATGTGACACTATCCCTCCAATCAGATGTGGACGGGCGAAGTGAAACATGGCTGCCATCACTCTCCAGCTTCATCCCTTCTGTGGAAGCTGGAGAGTGAGGTTCCTGCCTGCTGCCGCCACCTGACCGCCGCCTGATCGCTGCCTGTCTGCAATATGGCACTCCCCTCTGCTGCCCCCCGCTCCCCCGTCGTCCAATCCCCCGAACTCCACTCCCTCCCCTGCCCCAGTAATCACCCCCTGCCCCAGTGATCACCCTTCCCTGCTGCTGCAGGCTCTTACATATCCTCAGCCCCCTCCTGCCCCCATTCCTGACAGCCCCCTCCTGCCCTCGGTGATCACCCCCCAGCCCCAGTGATCACCCTGATTACCCCCTGATCACTCCCTGCCCCCTGAGCAACCCCCTGCTGCCAGCTCCTGCATCTCCTCAGCCCCCATGCCTGACAGCCCCCCTGTCCCGGTGATTGCCCCACTGTGACCACACCCCTGCCTTGCTGATTGCCTCCATGCCCCGATGATTGCCCCCTGCTCCAGTGATTGCCCCCTGCCCCGCTGATCTGCCCCCTGCCCCAGTGATGTCCCCCCACCTCGCTGATCTCCTACTGCTCTGGTGATCACCTCCTGACCTGGTAGTCACCCCCTCCCGCCCCAGTTTTGCAATTAGGGTTAGAGTTGGGCTAAAGTGAGTTGGGCTAAAGTTAGGGTTAGAGTTGGGGCTAACAGTAGGGTTAGGGTTGAGGCTAAAATTAGGGTTAGGGTTGTGGCTAATGTTGAACATTTCGATACTGCAAATATCGGGTATCGGCCGATATTCGCTGCATCAGGATTCTGATACTGAGTTCCAATATTTTTGAGCAGAGACTGCGTGTGTGTGTGTGCGGGCGGAGTCTGTGCATGACCGTGGGGGCTCTGTGCGGCTTGTGGAGGCTCTGTGCGGGCTTGCCGGGGCTCTGTACGGCTTGTGGGGGCTCTGTGTGGGCTTGCCGGGGCTCTGTGCGGGCTTGCCAGGGCTCTGTGCGGCTTGCGGGGTCTCTGTGCGGGCTTGCCGGGGCTCTGTGTGGCCTTCGGGGGCTCTGTGTGGGCTTGCTGGGGCTCTGTGCGGCTTGTGGGGGCTCTGTGTGGGCTTGCCGGGGCTCTGTGCAGCTTGCCGGGGTTCTGTGCGGCTTGCGGGGGCTCTGTGCAGGCTTGCCGGGGCTCTGTGCTGGCTTCCCGGGGCTCTGTGCAGGCTTGCCGTGGCTCTGTGTGGCTTGCGGGGGCTCTGTGTGGGCTTGCAGGGGCTCTGTGCGGGCTTGCCAGAGCTCTGTGTGGCTTGCGGGGGCTCTGTGCGGGTATGTCGGGGCTCTGTGCGGGCTTGCAGGGGCTCTGTGCGGCTTGCCGGGGCTTTGTGCAGGCTTTCCAGGGCTCAGTGCGGCTTGCAGGGGCTCTGTGTGGGCTTGCCGGGGCTCTGTGAGGCTTGCTGGGGCTCTTTGTGGGCTTGCTGGGGCTCTGTGCGGCTTGCAGGGGATCTGTGCGGGCTTGCCGGGGTTCTCTGCGGGCTGCCGGGGGTCTGTGCAGGCATCGTCCGATGGGACTACAAGTCCCATCGAACAATGCCTGCAACAGTGATAGTGATTGACACATTAGCCAATGATGGGAGAGTAGTAGTCCTATCATCCGGCTAATGTGTTGAATGTAAAAAAAAAAAAAATACTACATACATACTACATACATTCTACATACATACTACATACATACTACATACAATACATTCATACATTACATGCAATACATACATACAGACATACAGTACATTAAACATAGAGTTCATACTCACTATTACTTGTCATTTTGATCCCCGAAGCCAGTGTCATCTGTAAAAAAGATTTAAATAACAAACAACCAATATACTCCCTGTGCGCAGAAATCCACGAGTGTCCCACGACGATCTCCTGTGGAGATCGGCAGTATTTTAATATTCTTCATTTAACCATACTTACCATACTTCAGCGCCTGCAAAAAACGTAAAATAATAAACTGTATACTACCTGTCCGCCGTAGTCCAACTAATAACGAGTGTCCCACGACGATCTCCCCTATAGAACAGTGACATCGGGTGATGTCACTGCTCTATAGGACCCTCAGTGACACACTGACAGGAGACAATGGCTCCTGCAGTGCATCACTGAGAGGTTACCTTAGGACAAAGTCTCACTTTATGGCAATTGCTGCTTGGGAAAATTTCTCATACAGCAATGCCAAAAGTGAGACTAGGGACTATTTTTTTACAGCGATGGAGGAATACAGTGCGGAAGGATACCTTCCTCCCATCATTGTGTTCCTGGAGCCCCTAGAGAGCGGTCGCAACAGCTGATGCTGCCGTTCTCCACAGGAGATCGCTGTGGGACACTCATGGATTTCTGCGGACAGGGAGTATATTGGTTGTTTGTTATTTTAATCTTTTTTACAGATGACACTGGCTTTGGGGATCAAAGTGACAAGTAATGGTGAGTATGAACTCTATGTTTAATGTACTGCATGTCTGTATGTATGTATTGTATGTAATGTATGAATGTATTGTATGGATTATGTATGGAATATGTATGGAGTATGTATGGAGTATGCATGTAGTATGTATGCAGTATTTATGCAGGCAAGCCCGCACAGAGCCCCGGCAAGCCTGTACAGAGCCCAGCACGCTGCACAGAGCCCCGGAACGCTGCACAGAGCCCCGGCACTCTGCACAGAGCCCCGCATGCCACACAGAGCCCCGGCAAGCTTGCACAGAGCCCCGGCAAGCCCACACAAAGCCCCGGCAAGCCCGCACAGAGCCCAGGCAGCCTGCACAGAGCCCCGAGACGCTCATACAGATCCCCGGCAGGCCCGCACAGACCCTGCCCGCACACACAGACATGTACAGTATCCGTCCATGCATCGCCCACACTCTTCCCCCCTCTGGAACAGGATGTAGAAGGACAGAAAGGGCTTATTTACATTCCGATATTTGTGTCCCATTGACTTGCATTAGTATCGGGTATCGATATCGGCAATATCCAATATCTTTTGGATATCGGCCGATCCAATCCGATACTGATACTTATTGATATCGGAAGGTATCGCTCAACACTAGTTGTGGCTAAAGTTGGGGTTAGGGCTGGGGCTAAAGTTAGGGTTGGGATTAGGGGTAGGGTTAGGGGTAGGGTTGGGATTAGGGTTAGGGGTGTGTTGGGGTTAGGGTTGGAGTTAGAATTGGAGGGTTTCCACTGTTTAGTCTTCCCAAAACCCTGTCTGATGACAAATGCACACTTAGCAGAAAGCAGCAGGCCTCCACTGATAAAGGCTAGGGGCGGCACAGATGCAAACTACTTGATAAAAACAGCCACCCCCACACCAACCAAACATTGCAGGGGTTGGCTGCCTAGTAGAAAAAATGCACATTAATGTAACTTACCATATATATTCGAGTATAAGCCGAGATTTTCAGCCCAAATTTTTGGGCTGAAAGTGCCCCTCTCGGCTTATACTCGAGTCAAGGTGGGCGGCAGGGTCGGCGGGTGAGGGGGTCAGGGCGCTGAGGCATACTTACCTAGTCCCGGCGATCCTCACGCTATCCCTGCCGTCCCATGGTCTTCTGTGCTGCAGCTTCTTCCCCTCTTCAGCGGTCTTGTAGGACCGCTCATTAGAAAAATGAATAGGCGGCTCCACCTCCCATAGGGGTGGAGCCGCGTATTCATTTCTCTAATCAGCGGTGCCGGTGACCGCTGATAGAGAAAGCTGCGGCACCGAAGACCAGCTGTGACAGGCGGGGGCAGCGTCAGGAGCGGCGGGACTAGGTAAGTATTTTATATTCACCTGTCCGCGTTCCAGCCGCCGGGCGCCGCTCCATCTTCCCGGCGCCTCCATCTTCCCGGTGTCTGCGCTCTGACTGTTCAGGTCAGAGGGCGTGATGACGCGTATAGTGTGCGCGGCGCCCTCTGCCTGATCAATCAGAGCAGAGACGCCGGGAAGATGGAGGCGCCGGGACCGGACGCTGGGAGCTGCAAGCAAGAGAGGTGAGTATGTGTTTTTTTTTTTTTATTGCAGCAGCAGCAGCGGCACAGATTTATGTGGAGCATCTATGGGGCACAATGAACGGTGCAGAGCATATATGGGGCACAATGAACGGTGCAGAGCATATATGGGGCACAATGAACGGTGCAGAGCATATATGGGGCACAATGAACGGTGCAGAGCATATATGGGGCACAATGAACGGTGCAGAGCATATATGGGGCACAATGAACGGTGCAGAGCATATATGGGGCACAATGAACGGTGCAGAGCATATATGGGGCACAATGAACGGTGCAGAGCATATATGGGGCACAATGAACGGTGCAGAGCATATATGGGGCACAATGAACGGTGCAGAGCATATATGGGGCACAATGAACGGTGCAGAGCATATATGGGGCACAATGAACGGTGCAGAGCATATATGGGGCACAGCTATGGGACAATAATGAACGGTGCCGAGCATATATGGGGCACAATGAACGGTGCAGAGCATATATGGGGCACAATGAACGGTGCAGAGCATATATGGGGCACAATGAACGGTGCAGAGCATATATGGGGCACAGCTATGGGACAATAATGAACGGTGCCGAGCATATATGGGGCACAGCTATGGGACAAAATGAACGGTGCAGAGCACTGTATGGGGCACAGCTATGGGGAAATATGAACGGTGCAGGGCACTATATGGCACAGCTATGGGGAAATAATGATCTATTTTTATTTTTGAAATTCACCGGTAAATGCTGCATTTCCACCCTAGGCTTATACTCGAGTCAATAAGTTTTCCCAGTTTTTTGTGGCAAAATTAGGGGGGTCGGCTTATACTCGGGTCGGCTTATACTCGAGTATATACGGTATATCAATGTGTGTTTTTTCTACTAGGCGGCAAATCCCTGCAATGTTTGGTTGGTGAGGGGGTGGCTGTTTTTATCAGGTAGTTGTTAGGGGTCGGGTTCCCATCTCTGCACAGAGGGAATCTCAGGCCATCTCCGCTGCGGTCTCCCATTCTTCTCCTGCCGCAGTGGAGCCTTCTTGGCGGAGACGTCAGTCCCAGCGTCTTGCTCAGTCTGACTCTGTACAAAGAGTTACTGCTGCTTTTCCTGCTTCTGCCATTGAAGCCAGTGCTGGGCAGCGGCGAACAGACGCTTCTAGGACTAAGTCCTGCTTTTCTCATTCTGAGCATGCCCAGAGTAAGATCTCTCAGTGGAGATCGAGGGTCGCATGTTCAGATACTGCAGCTAATTCCATTGGTCCTTCAGGAAGGTCCTGTAGGTGCTCAGGCTCTGTGGCAGCCTCTCATTGGTCTTTCTAGGAAGGTCATTTACTTGCTGCAACTATGTAAAGCTTGCATGGCCGCACGGCCATGCACTAGTATCTTTCTAAGTTATGTGCTTTGCGCCAGTGTGGTCATGTAAGATTGTGTTCAGGGACCTGGCTGAAATAAGCCCCTAGAATGCTGGCATCTCCAGCGAGGAGTTTTGTGTGCATGCATGACCACTGACTGCTCTCAGTTGGGTAGTTAGCCTGTGCCTCGGTGAAGTCTAACAGGGCGTAGTGCTTTGCTTTCACGGCTACTCTGTGAAATAACAGAGCTAGTTCATACCGCCATATAGTGCCGCCGTTTGCTATCAGCAGGTTCTCCTGCACGGTGGACCCCGGCTGCGAACGCATCTATAACAATAAAACATCTATATTTACTCGGTTCATTCCGCTAGCTCTAACAGAATACTAGCGCCAGGGTCTGGCTAGTAAATGGCGGACATTCAGCAAACCTTGCGGTATATCCAGCAGCTGGAGGGTAGGTTGGCGGCTCTCGAGAGCATAACCTCAGCTGTGGATGTTACAGCAGTTGCTGTACAGGCTGCTAGCGTGGCTGCAGCAACCTTGTCCACTGCCACCCCTATTCCGACATTATCCCGCCTCCCGCTGCCAGAAAAATTTTCTGGAGATAGTAAATCTTGTAGGGGATTCGTGAGTCAGTGCTCTATTTACCTCGAGCTCCTGGCTACACGTTTTCCCACAGAGCGGGCAAAGGTGGGATTTATTGTGTCTCTCTTGTCGGACAGGGCGCTGGAATGGGCTACGCCGCTGTGGGAGCGTGGCTATCATGTGGTGCAGAGTGGTCCGTTGTTCCTGAGCACTCTGAAACAGGTCTTTTTAGGACCCCGAGTCACCCATGACATGGCGCTCCAACTGCTGGCATTGACTCAGGGTTTGTCCTTGGTCAGCCATTTTGCCGTCCACTTCCGTACCCTAGCATCTGAGCTGGAGTGGTCGTATAAAGCCCTTATCCCCATATTTTGGAGGGGGTTGGCTGACCATGTGAAGGACGCTCTGGCCACTAGGGAGCGTCCTGCCACACTGGAGGAGTTAATAGCGGTCTCCACTCGTATTGACCTCCGTTTTAACGAGCGGAGGTTAGAGTGAGCCCAGTGTAGGCAAAGGTTTCGGCTGGCTCACACCTTCACCAAACCTCTGGAATCCCTGGTCCTGGTCCCTGAGTCACATGAGGCCATGGAAGCGTCACGAGCGGGATCTAAGTCCCGGACCGCTTGTACACTCAAGGTCTGTCATGTTTGCCAGCAGTCAGGGCATCTTGCCACCAGATGTCCCCAGCGGTCGAGTAAACGTCAGCGTCTAGTGGTAGTAGGTGGAGGTACACTAGACATGGCGATGTTTGCCTCCAAATTGTCCTTTAAGGGGACAATAACTATAGGCTCATTCTCCCACTCGGTAGAGCTCTGCGTGGATTCTGGGGCGGAGGGCGATTTTATGTCTTCTGCCTTCGCCCAATGTCATGCAACACCCCTGGTAATGCTAGCTCAACCAGTAACAGTACGAGTGGTGAATGGGTCGACATTGCCCTCACAGATAACACACCAGACCATGCCTTTTACTCTGTCCATGTCGCCATCCCATCAGGAGATTATATCTCTGCTCGTCATTCCTGAGGGAATTGATGAGGTCCTGTTGGCGATACCTTGGCTACGGTACCACTATCCTCATAACGTGTGGTCCTCAGGCAGAATTTTGGGATGGGGTGAATCTTGTGGAGGTAGGTGTGAGAGGGAGTGCGTTCAGGTTGCTACTACAGAGGTACCCGCAGATCTATCCTCTCTCCCCAAGCAATATTGGTCCTATGCAGACGTGTTCTCCAAAAAGGCGGCGGAGATCCTTCCGCCCCATCGCCCCTGTGACTGTCCTATTGATCTCTTGCCTGGTGCTGAGCCTCCCCGGGGTCAAGTCTATCCGAATCTCAGGCCATCTCTGCGGCGGTCTCACATTCTTCTCCTGCCGCAGTGGAGCCTGCTCAGCGGAGACGTCAGTCCCAGCGTCTTGCTCAGTCCCACTCTGTACAAAGAGCTACTGCTGCTTTCCCTGCTTCTGCCATTGAAGCCAGTGCTGGGCAGCGGCGAACAGATGCTTCTAGGACTAAGTCCTGCTTTTCTTGTTCTGAGCATGCCCAGAGTAAGATCTCTCAGTGGAGATCGAGGGTCACATGGTCAGATACTGCAGCTAAGTGCATTGGTCCTTTCAGGAAGGTCCTGTAGGTGCTCTGGCTTTGTGGCAGCCTCTCATTGGTCCTTCTAGGAAAGTCTTGTACTTGCTGCAGCTATATAAGGCTCGCATGGCCGCACGGCCATGCGCTAGTATCAATCCAAATATGTGCTTTGCGCCAGTATGGTTATGCATGAATGTGTTCAGGGACCCGGCTGAAATAAGCCCCTAGAATACCGGCACCTCCGGTGAGGAGATTGTGTGAACGTATTCAGGGACCCGGCTGAAATAAGCCCCTAGAATACCGGCACCTATGGTGAGGAGATTGCGTGTGTGCATAACCACTGACTGCTATCAGTTCGGCAGTAAGCTTGTGCTCCTGTGAGGCTAACAGGGCGCAGTGCTTTCCTCTGCTCTGTGAGGTAACAGACCTAGTCTATACCGCCAAACAGTGCCACCATTCACTAGCAGCAGGTTCCTCCTGCACGGTGGACCCCGGCCTGCGAACGCACCATCTATATATATAACTAGATTGTGGCCCGATTCTAACGCATCGGGTATTCTAGAATATGCATGTCCCCGTAGTATATGGACAATGATGATTCCAGAATTCGCGGCAGATTGTGCCCGTCGCTGATTGGCCTTTGTGACATAATCGTCGCCATGGCAACCATTATGACATCTACGTCGATACTGTGCCCGTCACTGAATCAGAAACGTGGGATTTCTACGTCCTTTATGACATCATCGTCGCTGTGCCCGTCGCTGATTGGTCGAGGCCTGGCGGCCTTGACCAATCAGAGACACTGGATGTCTACGTCCTTTATGACATCATCATCGCTGTGCTCGTCACTGATTGGCGACGATTGTCATAAAGGCCAATCAGCGACGGGCACAATCTGCCGCGAATTCTGGAATCATCATTGTCCATATACTACGGGGACATGCATATTCTAGAATACCCGATGCGTTAGAATCGGGCCACAATCTAGTGTATATGTATATGTATATATATATATATATATATATATATATATATATAAATATATATATATATATAATTTCCCAGTATTGAGGTTATTGTGTATTATTGTAAGTATTGTGGCCCGATTCTAACGCATCGGGTATTCTAGAATATGCATGTCCCCGTAGTATATGGACAATGATGATTCCAGAATTCGCGGCAGACTGTGCCCGTCGCTGATTGGTCGAGGCAACCTTTATGACATCATCGTCGCCATGGCAACCATTATGACATCTACGTCGATACTGTGCCCGTCGCTGAATCAGAAATGTGGGATTTCTACGTCCTTTATGACATCATCGTCGCTGTGCCCGTTGCTGATTGGTCGAGGCCTGGCGGCCTCGACCAATCAGAGACGCGGGATTTCCTGGACAGACAGACAGACATACAGACAGACAGACGGAAAAACCCTTAGGCAATTATATATATAGATTGTCTAAGGGTTTAATTGTCTGTCTGTCCTGAAAATCCCGCGTCGCTGATTGGTCGAGGCCACCAGGCCTCGACCAATCGGCGACGGGCACAGTCTCTGATTGGTCGAGGCCAGCCGACCTCGACCAATCGGCGACGGGCACAGTCTGCCGCAAATTCTAGAATCATCATTGTTCTCCACTGCTGTCAAGTGCCACCATTGTGTTGTCTAAGGGTCTAATTGTCTGTCTGTCTCGGAAATCCCGCCTTGCTGATTGGTCGAGGCCAGCCGATTGTTCGCGATTTAATTTGCCCCAGCCTGCATGGAGCATTATATGGGGCATCTATGGGGCCATAACTGCATGGAGCATTATAATACGTGACTGGGCAAAATACTATGTGACTGGGCAATATACTACGTGGCTGGGCAATATACTACGTGGACATGCATATTCTAGAATACCCGATGCGTTAGAATCGGCCACCATCTAGTTTATAATAAACATCTATTTTTACTCGGTGCGCTCCGCTAGCCCTAACACACACTACTGTAGAATACGGAGGAGTGCTATATGAGAAAAAATTGCATAGCAGTCGGACCATTGTTAATCTATGGGGAAGCTCACATCACCGTATTTTTTTTCTCATGCTACGATTGTATGCGTATATTGCATCATCGCATTGCAAACGGATTACACATGGATGACCATACAGAAAACACTTGTGCGACTCTCGGCAGGGAGACTCGGACCGATTTTCCAAACGGTAAGTGTGACCCCGGCCTAAAACTGACTTCCAGATCACACATACACCCCAGTAAAATTGGAGTTACAGTCAATCACGTGAGCGAGAAGAGAACTGGAGTGGCTCTGGAAACTGGGGAATGCAGCAGTCAGTAAGCATTTGCACTTAAAAGGAACCTGTCAGCAGGATTGTGCACAGTAACCTACAGACAGTGTCTGGTCGGTGCCGTTATACTGATTAAAATTATACCTTGATTGATGAAATCCATCTTGTTGCTGTGTAATCTTTATTTTCAGTTTTGAGCTAATGATATGCTCGTGCTCTGGGGCGGCCTGTGGGGGTCTTCATGTGATGCTCTGGTTAGGTATTCATAATGCAGACAGCTGGCTGGTCACTGATCCCTCACTGACCTGCCCCCTAGTTTACATAAGAACTGCCGTCATTGTCACTGAGCATTTTTTTCAGTAGACGTGTCAGGTGGGGGATGACCTAAATGACCTTTTATACATTAAATAGATAATCATCTGCCAACTTCAAAAATAGCTGAGTAATCTATCTATCTGTCTATATATTTATACATATACAAATATATACTGTATATACATGTATAGTTGGAGCGCCCCCAGATGCAGGGCCGTGGGTTACTCGGTACCGGTCCTCTCTGGCTCAGTTCTGGGGATGTCACGGTGGCTGGACCCAGTCCGTGACCCTGCTAAGGGGCGTCCAATGAAAGGGTGATACGAGTCTGTCAAGGTTTTGTGATGCCACCTGTGGTATTCGGTCAGGGTGACCGACGCTGCTTGGGGCCACTAGGGTGATGTGATGGCAGCTAGATGGTATACCTTCCCACAGGTGAAGTATGTGGCCAGGGCTTCCCAGTAAGGTGGATGGTGATGGTGTGAGGTGCAGACAATAACGAGGACACAAGGTTGCAGTCTCTTTACCTCTTTACTGAAGACTTCAGGATCCTCAATCCAGAGCACAGTTAACAGGGCTGTCTGAGACTGGCCGGTCCGAAGGCACATCCAGAGTTACCTTTGCAGGTGGAAATCGTTGCCTACCACTAGCGCCTGTGGTAGAGACGCCCCTCTCCACGCGTTGCCCCCTATGTCTGCTTAGGTGATGTAAGGTAGACAGCCAACCTATAATTAACTGTCCTGTGGTATTTGAAGTAAGGCATAAAGTCAGTTACTTCCTCGATGTTCCGGGCACCGGCTACGCGCCTCAGTAGGATGTTGCCGTTCTCTGGGCACGACTCCTACTGGCTCTCCTTTGTGCTTGATCTCGTTTCTCACTGTCCACAATAACCTTCGCTTCGTGTCCTTTCTGAGTATACCGCCGCAAGGTAGTGCAGGTGCGGTTCCTTTCGTTCTGTTCTTGTCGCTAGGTACCTGCCAGGTTCCCACGCCTGACAGGGACCCCCCTGAATCTTCCCCCCCGCAACACCCCCTGCCACGGGATGTTGCCTGGACAAAACCCAGTCAGCTTCTGCCTAACTTCCTATCCAACCCCTAGTTTTACCAGTGTGAGGAGTGGCCTAATAAATAAAACCTTTTGCTCCCCCTAGTGGCCGGAGTGTGAAGTGTAGTGTGTGCTGGTGATACCTGGTCAGATGAACTCCTTTAGTGCCATCAGACGTACCATCACTCTCCTTAGTGGCAGAGCGACGTTACTGCAACGACCAGGTCTCTGGGGCGCTGCATATACTATATACTGTACATAGCAAGTAACAAGCTATGCACTGGACAGCTATACTCATGTCACAATGTATTGTAAAATATCACAGTACAATGAGGAATATCAGACTGAGTAATGATGTAAAAGACATTTTAAACTGGGAAATCATCATTTGCTATCACACAATGGATTCTAATGATAACATGACAGTACAATCATATATATGAAGAAGGAAGGGTTTCGCTATTATTCTGGACCCAACTCCTTGCAGATATTGGAATATTGGACTAGACCATTACCTATGCTTGTAATATATGGCAGGCACAGTACAGTATAGATACGCCTGTTCTTATGTACTTTTGTTCTAGAAATCATATATATAGATGTGAAATGGTTAATTCGATCAAATGGCTCAGCATTGAAAGACTTTACACAGGAATCAGTACCGAACTCCGTTTTTTACTTGACTGATTAAGCTGAAACGTGGCTATGAGTAGCCGAGAGAGGCATTTGTATGAGCATGGCTTAACAATGTGTGTACATGAGGCATGATTTGTTGTCCTGGCACCTTGAATAGCGTTTACAGTGTAGTCTGAGAGAAAAATTAGAGGAAGGAGCGAGAGAATGAGACCCTTCCCCCCCTTCTACATATGATCACACATACAGATGAGAGCAGGAGGGCCAGAAGGTGGGGTGGTGCCTCAGGATAATGGCAGCAGAAGGCAAAGGAAGCAGACAGCTGGCGCGCTCTGCCCCAATATGCTTCCATGAAAGAGGCGAGGAAATTTCAGGAGATGTGATGCTCGAATGGCCAGTTCTCCAGCAAAGAGAGCGATTACAAATAAAATGAGTTAACATCTTGCATATCGCATGCATTTAATACTGTCCCTCCTTTTCAGCGGCAATGTGGAGGACATAGATAACAAAATGTCTGACCCTAGGCGTCTTATCGCTTCCGCTCTGTGTGAAGAATATCTCTCCTAGGTTTCCACAGGATAGATTCCCATTGTGCATGTGCAGGACAGTCAGAAGCTGGACATATTATACTTACTGTTTGTTCATGTCATTTAGATTGGCCTTTTTTGCTCTCCCACGCCTAATCATACCCACGTCGCTCCTTTCCCCCAAAAATAAGCGGGTGTTTTTTCTCTTGCCTACAAAACATATGCATATCTAAAATTGAAATTGCGTTCTGATTACCTCACGCTCGCCTTCCTACCACTAATGAGAAATTGTACATTAATGGCGAAAAGTTATTTAGTGCTGCACACAGTTAATTGCTGCAAATCACTGCTTACATCCATCTGGTTTTATGGTAGACAACAAACCTCTTCATCACATTTGCTCATTAGACATATTGTAAATCACAGAACAGCACTGGCATCTCACATATTGTGTTTCCATTAGTTAAACTACATTTCTGCACAGCTAGTAACAAAGCAGTAATACGGTAAGCAATGTTACCTAGATTATATCCTCTCCAATTTGATCAAGTACTCTCTTCTGCCAAGTACCTGGATATATATGTTCAGATTACGGTTTTGCTTCTCATAATTTATCGTAATATTTTTAACTTACAAACTTTTCATTTTACCAGGGCAATTAAAATTAATTAATGTAGTAGCAGAGACTCTGATTCCAGTGATGTGTCACTTACTGGGCTGCTTGGTGTAATTTTCATAAAATCATATGTTTATTAGTAAGATATTTGCTACAGGACAAGTAAATCTGCTGCCAGTTATTTTTCCATGATCATATACATGAGCTCTGTATAACCCTGTCCGCAACACTGATATGGCAACTTTCTGCCTATGCACAGTGTACATGGAAAGCTGCCAATCAGTGGTGTGGGTGGGGTTTTTTTACAGAGCTTAGCATTCAAGAGAACTGGTATATCTGCAGCAGATAAAACTGTGATTTTATTTTAAAAAAAGCAGCCCAATAAGTGATACATTTCCGGAATCAAGTTCTCTGCCTCTACATCATGCTACTTTCAGATGGAGAATAGAAAACCTAGCGACACATTCATTTTTAAGAAATAAATGAGTCCCATTGTATCTTTTTCTTCCAGCCAAGTGATACTTTTTGAAGAGGGCAGTAGTGGTGTACAACTGATCCCAGCTTCGGTCACCTGCAGTTGATTCAACAAAGATTTGTGATAGTAAAGGACTCATTCACACAAACACAGAATTGTTTTTGGACCCTCCCATTCCAACAAAAAAGATTTTATATAGTTTAGTGCCAGTGTTGCCTAATACAAGATTCATAACTGGATCTATCCACTGAGGATTGACTTTAATTCAAATTTCCTCAAATTCAAAGGGAAGCGGGAAGGGAGAAACTGCCTCCAGAGCAGTGGGCAGAGTTTCTGGTGCCATATCTAACGGGGAACCGCAGAAGACCTGTTATGATCTTACCTTGCAGGACGCAAAAGAATATGCCACGTTAAAAATGGAGATCTTGGCACGCTTAGAAGTAACTCTGGCTGTCAGGGCGCAACGAGTGCACAACTCATAGTGAGAAACTTGCTCGGTCCAAAATTTTGACCTTTACACCTAGTTTAAAAGTGTGTGCAACCAGAATCCTTCTCCCCTGCACAGATGGTAGAGCAGATCATTATGGACAGATTCATATGCTCCCTTCAAGGCCGGTGCGGTTCTGCGTTGCCCAGGGCGATCCCCGGAATTTTTATGACCTTGTGGGTCTGGTGGTACCAGTTTGTTAAGAGATTTTAGAGAAGCAAGAGGTTTTATCACCTCCATACTAGGGTTCCCAAAGGGAGAATAATGTGCCAAAGAAGGGAACTAGAGCCATGTTTAAGGGGTATATAAGTGCCCATAAAGTGTCTGATTTGTTGCTGAAGGCCCCATCTAATAGCGTGGCTTGTTGGAGATGTCAGACCCAGGGAACATAGCCGCCCATTGCCCCACAACCACTGAGCCAATGGACTGCAGCACAGGTTGGCGCTGCTCATATTTTGCTAACACAGCCTGCAGTGCTTACTGTCAATCTGGCAAGGGTCCACAGGCATGCCCAGTATCGGTGAATGGGGTGTCAGTGATTGGTCTATTGGACTCAGAGAATTTGGTAACCCTAGTAAGGGCAACACTTCCTCACCAACTGGTTCCTGAGAAGGTGGTGGGAGTTCAGTGTATCCATGGGGATGATAAAAATTACTCTGTGGCCCATGTGGTCATAAACACAAACTCTGGCACACAGACTCATAACTTTGGAGTCATCAAGAACCTATGGCACCCTATAGCAGGGCAGACTTAGCTTTATTTGGGGATATGTGGGGGAAAGCAGGGTTGTCAGGTTGCTCTGATGACAGCCAGATCACCCCTTAAGAAATCTCATTGCAGACCGCAGCTGATGGGTTTCCTTTTCTGTGATTATTGGCGATGAGGATGAGGCAGCATCACCGGTGGCCAAGATCCCTGGCTGGAGGTGTCTGAGGGAAACTATGTAACCACATAAATAAGTAAATAAGTGAGGAAGTACGGCACCATATGTCTGCCTTGGCATCCTGTTAATCCAAAACATCGAAAAACATAACAAACAACAGGGATCCTGGGTGATGCATGTCTGTATTGGCCAAATATATCAACATCAACGTTAGGAGGAAAAGGTGGCATTCATCGTCCCTTAAAAACTCCTTTATTGCACAAAAAATTGAAACATGGTCGCAGGAGAAATGGAACACATATTGGAGAGTCCATTATGTGTTCTCCTGTAACCATGTTAAAATGTTAAGTGCCACCTTGTCCTTTTTACGTTGAGGTTGAAACTTTGGAAGAGCTCAACTGAAGAACTTAAATTTAAAAGGATCATTTGATCCTATCCCACGTCACTAGCCAATCATAGTCCGTAAAGTTGATATTGCCTATCCTTATCCACCACCCCACTATCCCACGTCACTAGCCAATCATAGTCCGTAAAGTTGATATTGCCTATCCTTATCCACCACCCCACTATCACACGTCCGCCGGGTCTCTCCTAGGGGCGTGTGTGCGCGTGCTCGCTCCTGTGAACTCCTCCCCTTCCGCTGATGTCATTTCCAGTTCCGGTCACATGGTTGACCTCCCATAATTCCCTTTTACTTCCTCTTTGGGTCGACTCCTCCTCTTCCTGTATAACGTCACTTCCGGTTTACTTCCTGTTTTCTTTTGAATCTCCCGCCTTTCACAGCGGGCTTAGGCGACGCCTACTGGCACGCCTAGCATGGCGTCGCTAGTGACGTGGGATAGTGGGGTGGTGGATAAGGATAGGCAATATCAACTTTACGGACTATGATTGGCTAGTGACGTGGGATAGTGGGGTGGTGGATAAGGATAGGCAATATCAACTGTACGGTTAATTTTGTTTATTGACACAAGTAAGTAACTAGTTGTTAGGGGTCGAGTTCCCGCTTCTGCACAGGGGGAATCTCAAGCCACCTCCGCTGCGGTCTCCCATTCTTGTCCAGCCGCAGTGCAGTCTGCTCAGCAAGGACGTCGGTCCCAGCGTCTTGCTCATTCTCACTCTGTTCTGAGAGTTACTGCTGCTTCTCCAGTCTCTGCCATTAAAGTCAGTGCTGGTCAGCAGCGAGCGGACTTCTCTGGGACTAAGTCCTTGTCTGCACGTACTGAGCATGCCCAGGGTAAGATCTCCCGTTGGAGATCGAGGGTCATGTGCTCAGACTCTGCAGCACATTCCATTGGTCCTCTTGGCAGGTCTTGGAAGGGCAAAGGTGCTGTGGCCACTTCCTGTGCTGCTGCTATATAAACTGCGCATGACCGCACGGCCATGCGCTAGTATTGTCTTTCAATCGCTAATGTGTGTATGTTGTGAGTGCAAGTCGTCCTTGGATACCCCTACCCTATTGAATGACTGTTCGCGGAAGGTGTATGGCTGCTACCTAGCGCCCGACTTATCCTACAGCACTAGTCACACATTATAGCGTCCAGTTGCTGTGACCGCCAGTACGGCGCCGTGCACTTCCTCTGTGCTTTCCTTACCCAAGCCTGGGTGGTTAGTGGCGTTCGTCAGTGCGGCACTGCATGCACTCTTGTGCCTTAATATTGCTCTTCAGTTTCCTTACACACCCAGTTGCGGTGTTGTGCCAGCAAGGGTCTAATCGGACTTCAATCCTAGTTGGGGTTGAGTTCGCTGACTAATTGCTCGCGCTTTAGGTGCGGTACCGCGGTCCTGTGCCTTAACAGGATTGCTTCTTTCACGCTGGGTGAGGTTAACCCACGCGTGTATACTTTAGTGTACCGCCATATAGTCTGCTAATTGCTAGCAGCAGGTTTTCACCTGCACGGTGGACCCCGGACTGCGAACGCATCTATACCATCTGTCTTGGTGCGTTCCGCCAGTCCTAACAGAATACTAGCGCCAGGGTCTGGCTAGTAAAATGGTGGACGACCAGCGTTTACAGCGGTACATCCAGCAGCTGGAGGGAAGGTTGGCGGCTCTTGAGCGTTCAACCTCAGCTGTGGATGTTACTGCTGTCGCTGTTCAGACTGCAAGTGTGGCTGCAGCTACCTTGTCCACTGCCGCCCCTGTACCGACGCTATCTCGCCTCCCGCTACCAGAGAAATTTTCTGGTGACAGTAAGTCCTGTAGGGGTTTCATGAGTCAGTGCTCAATACATCTCGAGCTTCTGGCCTCTCGTTTCCCTACAGAGCGGGCTAAGGTGGGCTTTATAATTTCCTTATTGTCGGACAGGGCGTTGCAGTGGGCTACGCCGCTGTGGGAGCGTGGCGATCATGTGGTGCAGAGTGCTCCGTTATTCCTGAGCACTCTGAAACAGGTCTTTCTAGGACCTCGTGTCACCCATGACACGGCGCTCCAACTGTTCGCACTGACTCAGGGCTCGTCCTTGGTCAGCCTTTTTGCTGTCCATTTCCGCACTCTAGCATCTGAGCTGGAGTGGTCGGATAAAGCCCTTATCCCTATATTTTGGAGGGGGCTGGCTGACCACGTTAAGGATGCTCTGGCCACTAGGGAGATTCCCGCCACACTGGAAGAGTTAATAACAGTATCTACTCGCATCGACCTCCGTTTTCACGAGCGGAGGTTAGAGCAAGCCCAGTGTAGGCAGAGGTTTCAGCTGGCTCCCACCTTCGTCAAACCTTTGGAATCTCCAGTCCAGGCTCCTGAGGTCCAGGAACCTAAGGTGGTGTCACGAGCGGGATCTAAGTCCCAGACCGCTCGTGCACTCCAGGGTTGCCATGTATGAAAACAGTCAGGACATCTTGCCACCAGATGTCATCAGCGGTCGAGGAAACGTCAGCGTCTAGTGGTAGTAGGTGGAGGTGCACTAGACACTGCGACGTTTGCCTCCAAATTGTCCTTTAAGGGGACAATTACCTTTGGCTCATCCTCCCACTCGTAGACCTCTGCGTGGATTCTGGGGCGGAGGGAAATTTTATGTCTTCTGCCTTCGCCCAACGTCACGCAATACCCCTGGTTATGCTATCTCAACCAGTAACGGTACGAGTGGTGAATGGGTCGACACTCCCCGCACAGATAACACATCAGACCATCCCTGTTACTCTGTCCATGTCGCCATCCCATCAGGAGATTATTTCTCTGCTCATCATTCTTGAGGGTATTGATGAGGTCCTGTTGGGGATACCTTGGCTACGGTACCACTCTCCTCACATCGAGTGGTCCTCAGGCAGAATTCTGGGATGGGGTGAATCATGTGGGGGTAGGTGTCACCGAGAGTGCGTTCAGGTTGCTACTACTGAGGTACCCGCAGATCTATCCTCTCTTCCCAAGCAATATTGGTCTTACGCAGACGTGTTCTCCAAAAAGGCGGCGGAGACCCTTCCGCCCCATCGCCCCTATGACTGTCCTATAGATCTCTTGCCTGGTGCGGAGCCTCCCCGGGGTCGAGTTTATCCATTGTCTCTCCCGGAGACGGAGGCCATGTCTCAGTACATTCAAGAGAATCTGGCAAGAGGGTTTATCAGGAAGTCAGTGTCACCTGCTGGGGCAGGGTTCTTCTTCGTGCAGAAGAAGAATGGGGAACTACGTCCATGCATAGACTACAGGGGTCTTAACGCTATCACCGTTAAGAACAAGTATCCTTTGCCCTTGATATCCGAGCTCTTCGATAGGCTTCGGGGAGCTAGAGTGTTTACTAAATTAGATTTGCGGGGTGCTTACAACCTGATTCGCATCCGTGAGGGGGACGAATGGAAAACGGCGTTTAACACCAGAGATGGGCACTATGAGTATCTGGTGATGCCCTTCGGGCTCTGTAATGCCCCAGCCGTTTTTCAAGACTTTGTCAATGACATCTTCCGGGATATGCTTTCCACCTCAGTTGTAGTCTATCTGGATGATATTCTCATCTTTTCTCCAGATATTGACTCCCACCGGAGAGATGTTGGCAGAGTCTTCGACCTCCTACGGGCAAACTCTCTTTACACTAAGTTGGAGAAGTGTATGTTTGAGCAGGAGTCTTTGCCTTTCCTGGGCTATATCATCTCCGCCCAGGGATTGGCTATGGATCCTGCCAAACTACAGGCTGTGATGGACTGGCAAGAGCCCCATTCTCTTAAAGCGGTGCAGCGCTTTATGGGGTTCATTAACTATTACCGCCAGTTCATTCCCCACTTCTCAACTCTGGTAGCTCCCTTGGTAGCCCTCACCAAGAAGGGAGCGAATCCTAAATTGTGGTCGGAAGAGGTCTCCAAGGCCTTCACTTCTATTAAGTCCCACTTTGCTAGCGCTCCCATCTTACATTGTCCCGATGTGGATAAGCCATTCCTAATGGAGGTGGATGCCTCATCCGTTGGTGCTGGAGCAGTCCTCTATCAGAAGGATGCTCAAGGTCGGAAGCATCCATGCTTCTTCTTCTCTAAGACCTTCTCGCCAGCGGAGAGAAACTACTCCATCGGGGATAGGGAGCTGCTAGCAATGAAGTTGGCCTTTTCAGAGTGGAGACATCTTCTGGAAGGTGCGCGGTTTCCCTTCCAGGTTTACACTGACCACAAAAATTTGGTCTACTTACAAACAGCCCAGCGGCTAAATTCTCGCCAAGCCAGATGGTCCTTGTTCTTTTCCTGGTTCCACTTTTCTCTTCATTTTCTCGCCGGGGAGAAGAATATTCGTGCTGATGCTCTCTCTCACTCCCTTATGTCAACTGAAGAGGAGGAAGAGGAGCCTCGGCTTATTGTTCCTTCTGAGAGCCTGAGAACTGTAGCGCCGATTTCGCTTGAGTCTGTGCCTCCGGGCAAGGCTTTTGTGCCCATTAATTTGCGACCGGAGGTTCTCTCTTGGGCTCATTCGTCCAGAGTGGGTGGACACTTTGGGACAAAGAGGACATCTGAGCTACTGGCGAGGACGTACTGGTGGCCGCATATGGTCCGGGATGTCAGGGATTATATTCTGGCATGTGTCTCCTGCGCCAAAAATAAATCTCCGCGTCAAAGGCCAGCTGGGTTGCTCTATCCCTTGCCGGTGGCAGATAGGCCCTGGGAGATGGTCGGGATGGACTTTGTCGTGGGTTTGCCCAAGTCTCGCGGCTGTACCATCATTTGGGTCATCACCGATCATTTCTCGAAAATGGTGCATTTGGTGCCGCTACCACGGTTACCTTCTGCACGGGCCTTGGCTGCGTTGTTCATTAAGCACATCTTCCGCCTACATGGTATGCCTGACAAAATTGTCAGTGACCGGGGTCCCCAGTTTGCGTCTCGGTTCTGGAGAGAGCTATGTCGTCTTCTCAGAATTGAGTTGAATCTCTCTTCCGCTTATCATCCCGAGACGAATGGGTTGGTAGAGAGGGCCAACCAGACCTTGGTCACATACCTGCGACATTTTCTTTCAGCCAGGCAGGATGACTGGGCATCCTTGCTATCATGGGCAGAGTTTGCGCTGAACAACGCCGTAGCCGACTCCACTGGACAAACCCCATTCCTCCTCAACTATGGTCAGCATCCACGGGTACCTGTGCCTATGCCCGTGTCTTCCGCAGACTCCAGGGTGGCAGACTGGGCTGTGGAGGCACGGGATATTTGGGACCGCACTCAGGATGCCATTCGGGCCTCTAAGGAGAGAATGAGGTCCTCCGTCGATGCTCATCGGCGCCCCACTCCGACCTTTGCTCCTGGCGACTTGGTGTGGCTCTCCGCCCGTAACATCAGGCTGCGAGTTGAGTCCACTAAATTTGCTCCTCGCTACTTGGGTCCCTTCAAGGTCCTCGAACAGGTTAATCCTGTGGTCTACCGTCTGGCCCTTCCTCCACGCCTTGGTATCACCGACACCTTTCATGTGTCCCTCCTTAAGCCCGTATACATGTCCTGGTTTTCTGAGTCATCTGCCGGGACATCGGGTTCGTCTACGGACGATTTCGAGGTGAACGCTATCTTGGGGTGCAAGGTGGTACGTGGCAAAAAAATTTTTTTGGTGGACTGGAAGGGTTACGGCCCTGAGGTTAGGTCCTGGGGGCCTGCTGAGCACATTCGGGCTCCGCAGCTCATTGCTGCCTTCGAACGTAGCGAGGCCCAAGGAGGGGGGGGCCTAGGAGGGGGGGTAATGTTAGGGGTCGAGTTCCCGCTTCTGCACAGGGGGAATCTCGAGCCACCTCCGCTGCGGTCTCCCATTCTTGTCCAGCCGCAGTGGAGTCTGCTCAGCAAGGACGTCGGTCCCAGCGTCTTGCTCATTCTCACTCTGTTCTGAGAGTTACTGCTGCTTCTCCAGTCTCTGCCATTAAAGTCAGTGCTGGTCAGCAGCGAGCGGACTTCTCTGGGACTAAGTCCTTGTCTGCATGTACTGAGCATGCCCAGGGTAAGATCTCCCGTTGGAGATCGAGGGTCATGTGCTCAGGCTCTGCAGCACATTCCATTGGTCCTCTTGGCAGGTCTTGGAAGGGCAAAGGTGCTGTGGCCACTTCCTGTGCTGCTGCTATGTAAACTGCGCATGACCGCACGGCCATGCGCTAGTATTGTCTTTCAATCGCTAATGTGTGTATGTTGTGAGTGCAAATCGTCCTTGGATACCCCTACCCTATTGAATGACTGTTCGCGGAAGGTGTATGGCTGCTACCTAGCGCCCGACTTATCCTACAGCACTAGTCACACATTATAGCGTCCAGTTGCTGTGACCACCAGTACGGCGCCGTGCACTTCCTCTGTGCTTTCCTTACCCAAGCCTGGGTGGTTAGTGGCGTTCGTCAGTGCGGCACTGCATGCACTCTTGTGCCTTAATATTGCTCTTCAGTTTCCTTACACACCCAGTTGCGGTGTTGTGCCAGCAAGGGTCTAATCGGACTTCAATCCTAGTTGGGGTTGAGTTCGCTGACTACTTGCTCGCGCTTTAGGTGCGGTACCGCGGTCCTGTGCCTTAACAGGATTGCTTCTTTCACGCTGGGTGAGGTTAACCCACGCGTGTATACTTTAGTGTACCGCCATATAGTCTGCTAATTGCTAGCAGCAGGTTTTCACCTGCACGGTGGACCCCGGACTGCGAACGCATCTATACCATCTGTCTTGGTGCGTTCCGCCAGTCCTAACACTAGTGACGTGGGATAGTGGGGTGGTGGATAAGGATAGGCAATATCAACTTTATGGACTATGATTGGCTAGTGACGTGAGATAGTGGGGTGGTGGATAAGGATAGGCAATATCAACTTTACGGACTATGATTGGTTAGTGACGTGGGGTGGTGGATAAGGATAGGCAATATCAACTTTACGGACTATGATTGGCTAGTGACGTGGGATAGTGGGGTGGTGGATAAGGATAGGCAATATCAACTTTACGGACTATGATTGGCTAGTGACGTGGGATAGTGGGGTGGTGGATAAGGATAGGCAATATCAACTTTACGGACTATGATTGGCTAGTGACGTGGGATAGTGGGGTGGTGGATAAGGATAGGCAATATCAACTTTACGGACTATGATTGGCTAGTGACGTGGGATAGTGGGGTGGTGGATAAGGATAGGCAATATCAACTTTACGGACTATGATTGGCTAGTGACGTGAGATAGTGGGGTGGTGGATAAGGATAGGCAATATCAACTTTACGGACTATGATTGGCTAGTGACGTGGGATAGTGGGGTGGTGGATAAGGATAGGCAATAACAACTTTACGGACTATGATTGGCTAGTGACGTGGGATAGTGGGGTGGTGGATAAGGATAGGCAATATCAACTTTACGGACGATGATTGGCTAGTGATGTGGGATAGTGGGGTGGTGGATAAGGATAGGCAATATCAACTTTACGGACTATGATTGGCTAGTGACGTGGGATAGTGGGGTGGTGGATAAGGATAGGCAATATCAACTTTACGGACTATGACTAGTGACGTGGGATAGTGGGGTGGTGGATAAGGATAGGCAATATCAACTGTACGGACTATGATTGGCTAGTGACGTGGGATAGTGGGGTGGTGGATAAGGATAGGCAATATCAACTTTACGGACTATGACTGGCTAGTGACGTGGGATAGTGGGGTGGTGGATAAGGATAGGCCATATCAACTTTACGGACTATGATTGGCTAGTGACATGGGATAGTGGGGTAGTGGATAAGGATAGGCAATATCAACTTTACGGACTATGATTGGCTAGTGAAGTGGGGTGGTGGATAAGGATAGGCAATATCAACTTTACGGACTATGATTGGCTAGTGACGTGGGATAGTGGGGTGGTGGATAAGGATAGGCAATATAAACTTTACGGACTATGATTGGCTAGTGACGTGAGATAGTGGGGTGGTGGATAAGGATAGGCAATATCAACTTTACGGACTATGATTGGCTAGTGACGTGGGATAGTGGGGTGGTGGATAAGGATAGGCAATATCAACTTTACGGACTATGATTGGCTAGTGACGTGGGGTGGTGGATAAGGATAGGCAATATCAACTTTACGGACTATGATTGGCTAGTGACGTGAGATAGTGGGGTGGTGGATAAGGATAGGCAATATCAACTTTACGGACTATGATTGGCTAGTGACGTGGGATAGTGGGGTGGTGGATAAGGATAGGCAATATCAACTTTACGGACTATGATTGGCTAGTGACATGGGATAGTGGGGTGGTGGATAAGGATAGGCAATATCAACTTTACGGACTATGATTAGCTAGTGACGTGGGATAGTGGGGTGGTGGATAAGGATAGGCAATATCAACTTTACGGACTATGATTGACTAGTGACGTGGGATAGTGGGGTGGTGGATAAGGATAGGCAATATCAACTTTACGGACTATGATTGGTTAGTGACGTGGGGTGGTGGATAAGGATAGGCAATATCAACTTTACGGACTATGATTGGCTAGTGACGTGGGATAGTGGGGTGGTGGACAAGGATAGGCAATATCAACTTTACGGACTATGATTGGCTAGTGACGTGAGATAGTGGGGTGGTGGATAAGGATAGGCAATATCAACTTTACAGACTATGATTGGCTAGTGACATGGGATAGGGGGTTGGTGGATAAGGATAGGCAATATCAACTTTACGGACTATGATTGGCTAGTGACGTGGGATAGTGGGGTGGTGGATAAGGATAGGCAATATCAACTTTACGGACTATGATTGGCTAGTGACGTGGGATAGTGGGGTGGTGGATAAGGATAGGCAATATCAACTTTACGGACTATGATTGGCTAGTGACGTGAGATAGTGGGGTGGTGGATAAGGATAGGCAATATCAACTTTACGGACTATGATTGGCTAGTGACGTGGGATAGTGGGGTGGTGGATAAGGATAGGCAATATCAACTTTACGGACTATGATTGGCTAGTGACGTGGGATAGTGGGGTGGTGGATAAGGATAGGCAATATCAACTTTACGGACTTTGATTGGCTAGTGACGTGAGATAGTGGGGTGGTGGATAAGGATAGGCAATATCAACTTCACGGACTATGATTGGCTAGTGACGTTGGATAGTGGGGTGGTGGATAAGGATAGGCAATATCAACTTTACGAACTATGATTGGCTAGTGACATGGGATAGTGGGGTGGTGGATAAGGATAGGCAATATCAACTTTACGGACTATGATTGGCTAGTGACGTGGGATAGTGGGGTGGTGGATAAGGATAGGCAATATCAACTTTACGGACTATGATTGGCTAGTGACGTGGGATAGTGGGGTGGTGGATAAGGATAGGCAATATCAACTTTACGGACTATGATTGGCTAGTGACGTGGGATAGTAGGGTGGTGGATAAGGATAGGCAATATCAACTTTACGGACTATGATTGGCTAGTGACGTGGGATAGTGGGGTGGTGGATAAGGATTGGCAATATCAACTTTACGGACTATGATTGGCTAGTGACGTGGGATAGTGGGGTGGTGGATAAGGATAGGCAATATCAACTTTACGGACTATGATTGGCTAGTGACGTGGGATAGTGGGGTAGTGGATAAGGATAGGCAATATCAACTTTACGGACTATGATTGGTTAGTGACGTGGGGTGGTGGATAAGGATAGGCAATATCAACTTTACGGACTATGATTGGTTAGTGACGTGGGATAGTGGGGTGGTGAATAAGGATAGGCAATATCAACTTTACGGACTATGAATAAGGAAAGGGAAATATCAACTTTACGGACTATGATTGGCTAGTGACAGCTCTCCAGCGACCAAACAGCGACGCTGCAGCGATCGGCATCGTTGTCGGTATCGCTGCAGCGTCGCTTAGTGTGACGGTACCTTAAGATTGGCTGGTCAAGCCACGTAGTCTTAGTGTCAAGACCAGAAGAGTAATGGTGTGTTTTGCAAAGACAATAAGAAGCGGAAATGAGGTCTCTAATTTTGATGCGCATCTAATGCCCCATGTTGATGAAATGATTGAAAGGCTAGGGTCAGCGTGGTACGTTACCACACTTGATCTCAAGGAAGGGTGTTGGCAAATGCCCATGTCTAAAGAAAACAAGGAGAAAACAGCTTTCTCAATGCCAGATGGATGTTTCCAGTACATAAGGATGCTGTTTGGATTGCAAAGAAGCTCCGACCACCTTCCACCTGCTCCCCACCAGAAGTAAGCAGCGGCCTACCTAGATGACATCATGTTCTTCAACCTGGAATGAGGAAGCCCTCTAAGCAAAGTCCACGTGATACTTGATGCTCTCAGGAAAGCAGGGTTTTCCATAATCCCAAAGAAATGTGCCATAGGGATGGAGGAAGCTAAATACTTGAGCTATGTCATAGGCAGGTGCAAAATCTATCCCCAAATAAAATTGACATGATCCTGGGTTGGCCACAACCTCTCTCAAAAAAGCAGGTCAAAGCATTCATAGGTATCATGGTATCTACTACCACTGGTTTATCCCTAACTTTGCCAAGATAGGCGACCCTCTGATGGACCTCCTTAAGGGACGAAGTCAGTTTTGGCTATGTGGTTTCCAGAAGCTGACAGCCTTCAAGAAACTGAAGCTAGCCCTGTGTAAACTGAAATAAAATCAGCAAAGAGATGGGTGGGACTGGTTGCTCATATATCCCCACCCCGGAGCATGATACGGCAGATAATAAGGAGACCAGTAGTCTCATTCAGTGTTTGTGAGTGGAGGCGAACAGACTTCCAGTGTTGTTTGTCTTTGCTAAGAACTAAAGAGCTGGACCCTAACCCGAACAGGCAAACCTGTACTATTGTATGGACTATTTACTTTATGTTTTCACTTTGCGCTGGGAAAGGCTGTTTTGTTATCCTGAGCAGTTTATGGAGTTTTAATAAACCAGCCTGAATGTTTTACTGAAACTGTTTCTCGTGCGTACCTCAAAACGCCACCAAGTGAGTAGAAACTCTATATCTAATTGCAGTGTACTATTGCAGTGCTGAAGCACATTGAATATAGGAGTGGAGGTCTCACACAGTTAAAATAATTGAAGTATTCAAAAAATATAGGAAGCTCATGAACCTGCAGAGTCAGTATGACTGTGAATTGATTGACGTGTGATATGCTGAAGAAACAGCACGTTAATTACAGTATTTTTTTTCTTTACACACTGCAAGTAAGAAGGAAAGTTTAATACCATTTGCTCTAATAAAAAAATATCTGCAATGCAGAACTGTAAACACAACTATATACCTCACAAAATGTGCATGCTATTATTATTTATTCTTTGTACACTTCCTTGCTGTAATAGTACAATATTTGACCCATACACACCACCCAAATACAGCACGATGTTGAAGGTGCTTGTTTTTAGGACATGATCCTACCAATCTTTTTTTTACACATCTATTTTTGTAAAGGTCTAAGCATTATATTTTTACATTTAGAAATCTTTTAAAGAAAGGCTATATTTAAAGTTTTGAATGGCCAAACTTATCTGAGCATACAAATCTCCAAGGGTGTCCCAACATTTTTCTCAGGCCCATTTTCCTTTTTGCAATTTCTAAAATGAAAATATGACAAGTTATAATTTTTTTTGCCTAAAATACAAAGGAATTGTGTCATCTTCAAATTTAGGCCTTTTAGAGATGACTTCATCTTCAACTTGCTTGTTCACAATAACAGTAATTTTGACCACTCTGAGCATTTTCTGCATTTTTAGGATATGACTTTCTTCCTTCTGGCATTTTTGGTTCTATTTTGCCCTTTTGTCCGTCATGTGAACCCTGCCCAATATTTCTGGTTGATTTCATATTTTTCCAGGGTTGGCAAAGTGTGGTAACAAAAGTTTTTATATTGAGTTAAACATTATACTTGAGTTCAAAAGTTAAATTAAGCCAAAACATGGCACTGGCAATAAATATGGTATCAAAAGAGAAAAAAAAACATGCCCATTCAAAGAAGCAATGGGAGCCACAAGCTGCAGCATCAACATTGGCACTGCTGGTAAAAACTTTCCCCGTAGTAATAGTACCAAATGTAGGTCACAAGTGGCTTCCTTTGTCTCTGGCAAGCACATCTTTGGGGAGGAAGAAGAGAGCGTAATGGAATATGCCCTCTTGTGTAAGTGTTCTGCTCAGTATACCTCTTCCTTTGCGATAACACATACAGTACATCCTGTCAACGACACATGCTTCTGTTCTGCACCTTAATCCCCTAAATCACCACAACCTGGGGGCTAAGGAAGATACTACACCAGGAAAACTTTTAGTTCCTTTATTGGAACAGATGAACTTTTGTACCTGGATTACATGGGTTTTGAGGAAATAGGGGGACATGATTGTAATGCCAAGCTGTGCTGTTGGCTCTGCGAGCCATCGTAGCAGGGACACTCGCAGTAGTTTGAGCCAGGGTAAATCTCAAGGTGGTAATTTACACCCGAAAATAGTGCTTAGTCATTGTCATCAGCCACATCCCATCTTCTGCTTTCCATATTGTTCCTCCTTTACCTCCATTGTATCATCAGTTAGCCGGTTATGTGTCCAAGAAACATGCATCCAGTCGTCTGTTTGTGCGGAACTTGAACTCCCATGTCAAAGTCCACCACAATCGATGCCTGGATTGCATTGGCTGACAAGTGAGTAGCCTAAATGAAAGATAAAATATCCGATAGTTGGGCTAATTTTAACCCCTTCCCGACCCGTGACGCCACGTAGGCGTCATGAAAGTCGGTGCCAATCCGACCCATGACGCCTATGTGGCATCATGGAAAGATCGCGTCCCTGCAGATCGGGTGAAAGGGTTAACTCCGATTTCACCCGATCTGCAGGGACAGGGGGAGTGGTAGTTTAGCCCAGGGGGGGTGGCTTCACCCCCTCGTGGCTACGATCGCTCTGATTGGCTGTTGAAAGTGAAACTGCCAATCAGAGCGATTTGTAATATTTCACCTATTATAACGGGTGAAATATTACAATCCAGCCATGGCCGATGCTGAAATATCATCGGCCATGGCTGGAAATACTAATGTGCCCCCACCCCACCGATCGCCCCCCCAGCCCCCCGATCTGGCCGGTACATGGTTCCGGCTCCCCTCCGTCCAGTGCTCCGCTCCCCCCCGTGCTCTTGTCCGCTCCCCCCGTGCTCCAATCACCCCCCCGTGCTCCAATCACCCCCCCTGCACTCCGATCCACCCCCCCGGTGCTCCGTTCCACCCCCCCGTGCTCCATTCCAGCCCCCCCCCGTGCTCCATTCCACGCCCCCCGTGCTCCGTTCCACCCCTCCCGCGCTCCGATTCCCCCCCCCCCGTGCTCCGATCCCCCCCCCGTGGTCCCCCCCCACCCCATCATACTTACCGATCCAGCCGGGGTCCCGTCCGTCTTCTCCCTGGGCGCCGCCATCTTCCAAAATGGCGGGCGCATGCGCAGTGCGCCCGCCGAATCTGCCGGCCGGCAGATTCGTTCCAAAGTGCATTTTGATCACTGAGATAGATTATATCTCAGTGATCAAAATATAAAAAATAATAAATGACCCCCCCCCTTTGTCACCCCCATAGGTAGGGACAATAAAAAAATAAAGAAATTTTTTTTTTCCACTAATGTTAGAATAGGGTTAGGGGTAGGGGTAGGGGTAGGGTTAGGGGTAGGGTTAGGGTTAGGGCTAGGGGTAGGGTTAGGGGTAGGGTTAGGGGTAGGGTTAGGGGTAGGGTTAGGGGTAGGGTTAGGGGTAGGGTTAGGGTTAGGGTTAGGGGTAGGGTTAGGGTTAGGGCTAGGGGTAGGGTTAGGGGTAGGGTTAGGGTTTTGGTATGTGCACACGTATTCTGGTCCTCTGCGGATTTTTCCGCTGCGGATTTGATAAATCCGCAGTGCTAAACCGCTGCGGATTTATGGCGGATTTACCGTGTTTTTTTCTGCGCATTTCACTGCGGTTTTACAACTGCGATTTTCTATTGGAGCAGTTGTAAAACCGCTGCGGAATCCGCAGAAAGAAGTGACATGCTGCGGAATGTAAACCGCTGCGTTTCCGTGCAGTTTTTCCGCAGCATGTGTACAGCGATTTTTGTTTCCCGTAGGTTTACATTGAACTGTAAACTCATGGGAAACTGCTGCGGATCCGCAGCGTTTTCCGCAGCGTGTGCACATACCTTTAGAATTAGGCTATGTGCACACTGTGCGGATTTGGCTGCGGATTGGCCGCTGCGGATTCGCAGCAGTGTTCCATCAGGTTTACAGTACCATGTCAACATATGAAAAACCAAATCCGCTGTGCCCATGGTGCGGAAAATACCGCGCGGAAACGCTGCGTTGTATTTTCCGCAGCATGTCAATTCTTTGTGCGGATTCCGCAGCGTTTTACACCTGTTCCTCAATAGGAATCCGCAGGTGAAATCCGCACAAAAAACACTGGAAATCCGCGGAAAATACGCAGGTAAAACGCAGTGCCTTTTACCCGCGGATTTTTCAAAAATGGTGCGGAAATATCTCACACGAATCCGCAACGTGGGCACATAGCCTTAGGGTTAGGGTTGGAATTAGGGTTGTGGTTAGGGTTGTGATTAGGGTTATGGCTACAGTTGGGATTAGGGTTAGGGGTGTGTTGGGGTTAGTGTTGGAGGTAGAATTGAGGGGTTACCACTATTTAGGCACATCAGGGGTCTCCAAACGCAACATGGCCCCACCATTGATTCCAGCCAATCTCGTATTCAAAAAGTCAAATGGTGCTCCCTCACTTCCGAGCCCTGACGTGTGCCCAAACAGTGGTTTACCCCCACATATGGGGTACCAGCATACTCAGGACAAACTGCGCAACAATTACTGGGGTCCAATTTCTCCTGTTACCCTTGTGAATCTAAAAAAATGCTTGCTAAGACATAATTTTTGAGGAAAGAAAAATGATTTTTTATTTTCATGGCTCTGCGTTGTAAACGTCTGTGAAGCACTTGGGGGTTCAAAGTGCTCACCACATATCTAGATAAGTTCCTTGGGGGGTCTAGTTTCTAAAATGGGGTCACTTGTGGGGGTTTCTACTGTTTAGGCACACCAGGGGCTCTGCAAATGCAACGTGACACCCGCAGACCATTCCATCAAAGTCTGCATTTCAAAAGTCACTACTTCCCTTCTGAGCCCCGACGTGTGCCCAAACAGTGGTTTACCCCCACTCATGGGGTATCAGCGTACTCAGGAGAAACTGGACAACAACTTTTGGGGTCCAATTTCTCCTGTAACCCTTGGGAAAATAAAAAATTCTGGGCTAAATAATTATTTTTGAGGAAAGAAAACGTATTTATTATTTTCACGGCTCTGCATTATAAACTTCTATGAAGCACTTGGGGGTTCAAAGTGCTCACCACACATCTAGATAAGTTCCTTTCGGGGTCTAGTTTCCAAAATGGGGTCACTTGTGGGGGGTTTCTACTGTTTAGGCACATCAGGGGCTCTGCAAACGCAACGTGACGCCCGCAGAGCATTCCATCAAAGTCTGCATTTCAAAACGTCACTACTTCAATTCCAAGCCCCGGCATGTGCCCAAACAGTAGTTTACCCCCACATATGGGGTATCACCGTACTCAGGAGAAACTGGACAACAAATATTGGGGTCAAATTTCTCCTGTTACCCTTGGGAAAATTAAAAAATTCTGGGCTAAATAATTATTTTTGAGGAAAGAAAACGTATTTATTATTTTCACGGCTCTGCATTATAAACTTCTATGAAGCACTTGGGGGTTCAAAGTGCTCACCACACATCTAGATAAGTTCCTTTCGGGGTCTAGTTTCCAAAATGCGGTCACTTGTGGGGGGTTTCTACTGTTAAGCCACATCAGGGGCTCTGCAAACGCAACGTGACGCCCACAGAGCATTCCATCAAAGTCTGCATTTCAAAACGTCACTACTTCACTTCCGAGCCTCGGCATGTGCCCAAACAGTGGTTTACCCCCACATATGGGGTATCAGCGTACTCAGGAGAAACTGGACAACAACTTTTGGGGTCCAATTTCTTCTGTAACCCTTGGGAAAATAAAAAATTCTGGGCTAAATAATTATTTTTGAGGAAAGAAAACGTATTTATTATTTTCACGGCTCTGCATTATAAACTTCTATGAAGCGCTTGGGGGTTCAAAGTGCTCACCACACATCTAGATAAGTTCCTTTCGGGGTCTAGTTTCCAAAATGGGGTCACTTGTGGGGGGTTTCTACTGTTTAGGCACATCAGGGGCTCTGCAAACGCAACGTGACGCCCGCAGACCATTCCATCAAAGTCTGCATTTCAAAACGTCACTACTTCAATTCCAAGCCCCGGCATGTGCCCAAACAGTAGTTTACCCCCACATATGGGGTATCACCGTACTCAGGAGAAACTGGACAACAAATATTGGGGTCAAATTTCTCCTGTTACCCTTGGGAAAATTAAAAAATTCTGGGCTAAATAATTATTTTTGAGGAAAGAAAACGTATTTATTATTTTCACGGCTCTGCATTATAAACTTCTATGAAGCACTTGGGGGTTCAAAGTGCTCACCACACATCTAGATAAGTTCCTTTCGGGGTCTAGTTTCCAAAATGGGGTCACTTGTGGGGGGTTTCTACTGTTAAGCCACATCAGGGGCTCTGCAAACGCAACGTGACGCCCACAGAGCATTCCATCAAAGTCTGCATTTCAAAACGTCACTACTTCACTTCCGAGCCTCGGCATGTGCCCAAACAGTGGTTTACCCCCACATATGGGGTATCAGCGTACTCAGGAGAAACTGGACAACAACTTTTGGGGTCAAATTTCTCCTGTTACCCTTGGGAAAATAAAAAATTGCAGGCTAAAAGATCATTTTTGAGAAAATAATTTTTTTTTTTTATTTTCATGGCTCTGCGTTATAAACTTCTGTGAAGCTCTTGGGGGTTCAAAGTCCTCACCACACATCTAGATTAGTTCCTTTGGGGGTCTAGTTTCCAAAATGGTGTCATTTCTGGGGGATCTCCAATGTTTAGGCACACAGGGGCTCTCCAAACGTGACATGGTGTCCGCTAATGATTGGAGCTAATTTTCCATTTAAAAAGCCAAATGGCGTGCCATCCCTCCCGAGCCCTGCCGTGCGCCCAAACTGTGGTTTACCCCCACATATGGGGTATCAGCATACTCAGGACAAACTGGACAACAATATTTGGGGTCCAATTTCTCCTATTATCCTTGGCAAAATAGGAAATTCCAGGCTAAAAAATCATTTTTGAGGAAAGAAAAATTATTCTTTATTTTCATGGCTCTGCGTTATAAACTTCTGTGTAGCACCTGGGGGTTTAAAGTGCTCAATATGCATCTAGATAAGTTCCTTGGGGGGTCTAGTTTCCAAAATGGGGTCACTTGTGGGGGAGCTCCAATGTTTAGGCACACAGGGGCTCTCCAAACGCGACATGGTGTCCGCTAACAATTGGAGCTAATTTTCCATTCAAAAAGTCAAATGGCGCGCCTTCCCTTCCGAGCCCTGCCGAGTGCCCAAACAGTGGTTTACCCCCACATATGAGGTATCGGCGTACTCGGGAGAAATTGCCCAACAAATTTTATGATCCATTTTATCCTACTGCCCATGTGAAAATGAAAAAATTGAGGCGAAAAGAATTTTTTTGTGAAAAAAAAGTACTTTTTCATTTTTACAGATCAATTTGTGAAGCACCTGAGGGTTTAAAGTGCTCACTAGGCATCTAAATAAGTTCCTTGGGGGGTCTAGTTTCCAAAATGGGGTCACTTGTGGGGGAGCGCCAATGTTTAGGCACACAGGAGCTATCCAAACGCGACATGGTGTCCGCTAACGATGGAAATAATTTTTCATTCAAAAAGTCAAATGGCGCTCCTTCCCTTCCGAGCCTTACCATGTGCCCAAACAGTGGTTTACCCCCACATGTGAGGTATTGGTGTACTCAGGAGAAATTGCCCAACACATTTTAGGATCCATTTTATCCTGTTGCCCATGTGAAAATGAAAAAATTGAGGCTAAAAGATTTTTTTTGTGAAAAAAAAGTACTTTTTCATTTTTACGGATCAATTTGTGAAGCACCTGGGGGTTCAAAGTGCTCACTATGCATCTAGATAAGTTCCTTGGGGCGTCTAGTTTCCAAAATGGGGTCACTTGTGGGGGAGCTCCAATTTTTAGGCACACAGGAGCTATCCAAACGCGACATGGTGTCCGCTAACGATGGAAATAATTTTTCATTCAAAAAGTCAAATGGCGCTCCTTCCCTTCCGAGCCTTACCATGTGCCCAAACAGTGGTTTACCCCCACATGTGAGGTATTGGTGTACTCAGGAGAAATTGCCCAACACATTTTAGGATCCATTTTATCCTGTTGCCCATGTGAAAATGAAAAAATTGAGGCTAAAAGATTTTTTTTGTGAAAAAAAAGTACTTTTTCATTTTTACGGATCAATTTGTGAAGCACCTGGGGGTTCAAAGTGCTCACTATGCATCTAGATAAGTTCCTTGGGGCGTCTAGTTTCCAAAATGGGGTCACTTGTGGGGGAGCTCCAATTTTTAGGCACACGGGGGCTCTCCAAACGTGACATGGTGTCCGCTAAAGAGTGGAGCCAATTTTTGATTCAAAAAGTCAAATGGCGCTCCTTCCCTTCCAAGCCCTGTCGTGCGCCCAAACAGTGGTTTACCCCCACATATGAGGTATCAGCGTACTCAGGACAAATTGCACAACAACTTTCGTGGTTCAGTTTCTCCTTTTACCATTGGGAAAATAAAAAAATTGTTGCTAAAAGATAATTTTTGTGACTAAAAAGTTAAATGTTCATTTTTTCCTTCCATGTTGCTTCTGCTGCTGTGAAGCACCTGAAGGGTTAATAAACTTCTTGAATGTGGTTTTGAGTACCTTGAGGGGTGCAGTTTTTAGAATGGTGTCACTTTTGGGTATTTTCAGCCATATAGACCCCTCAAAGTGACTTCAAATGTGAGGTGGTCCCTAAAAAAAATGGTTTTGTAAACTTCGTTGTAAAAATGACAAATCGCTGGTCAAATTTTAACCCTTATAAGTTATAACTTCCTAACAAAAAAAAAATTTGTTTCCAAAATTGTGCTGATGTAAAGTAAACATGTGGGAAATGTTATTTATTAACTATTTTGTGTCACATATCTCTCTGGTTTAACAGAATAAAAATTCAAAATGTGAAAATTGCGAAATTTTCAAAATTTGCGCCAAATTTCCGTTTTTATCACAAATAAACGCAGAATTTATTGACCTAAATTTACCACTATCATGAAGCCCAATATGTCACGAAAAAACAATCTCAGAACCGCTAGGATCCGTTGAAGCGTTCCTGAGTTATTACCTCATAAAGGGACACTGGTCAGAATTGCAAAAAACGGCAAGGTCTTTAAGGTCAAAATAGGCTGGGTCATGAAGGGGTTAATTTATACAGTATCTCCTAACTCATTATTGAAGTGTCCTATAAAAAAAGCGGAGAACTCTGTTGGTGCATCAAATTTTAAATGTCTCACGACTTTCATCCTCTTTGTAATTTTCATTGAAATTAAATTATATTAGGCATCTGCGGTGGTTTTCTCCAATAGCATGATGTGCAGTTTTGACCCCTGCTTGATGAAGTGAAGCTTTTTCAGAGTGGACTGCTGCCAAAAGCATGTCTGACCAGGAGATGCCTCTCTGCCCCCTGCAAAGTCAAAACTTTCCTATGTGTGCAGGTCAGAGCACAAACGGCAAAATTATTGCAAATTTATAACCAAAATTTGGGGAATTCTGTAACTACATTTTTCTTTCACAAAATTTTCAATTTCTGTTGAAACTGTTGATGATTTTTTTTGGTCAGGGTGAATTGGCACATAACCAGGTTAAGCGACGTTTGTTTGGTGAAGCTTTCACAAAGCAGATGGCTGCCAAATCCATGTCCGATGAGGAGACCACTCTCTGCTCCTTGACAACACTCCCTTTTGTGTGTCCAGCAGTACAGCTATAACAAATCACCAAGGCAGCAGCAGCATCAATTACAGTATAATGTATATGTGATGATGGGCCAAATAAAAAAATCTAGATGTGGGGAACAGAGTGCACAATATGAAGAAACCCTATGGAGGGAGAGTGGGTAAGTGCTTTGTTAACGCTCACCTAATAGAGTTCTGACAGGCCCAATTCCTATGTAGACAAGAAGAAAAACAGCTGCTGCCCCATGGCTGGTGGATAAATCCTCCAGGAGATATTGGATCTAGTTGGACAACACAAGTTATATGGGATGTGCTGCTTGAGTAATCCAATTCTTCAGCAATGATGATAATACGTTTTTTTATGGACAAAGCTTTTCAATGCCATATCACCATCTTTATCAAGTGAAAAAAAAAAAGTTTTATCATCTTCCACATTCCATGACTGTCCACATTGAGTCATTGGTCACTGTTCCAAAACCGACATCCCTTTCGTTATCTTGATGGCCAGTATCCCCTGATAAACCCCCGTTATTCCCATGGGGGGAAACGTGTCAGACATTGCTCAGGGATGTCGGTTTTGAAAAGAGTTTGACCAGTGACCAATGACTCAATGTGGATGTTTATCTCCGCTTCTATTTTTTGACGCACTACAACTCAGATGAGTATATGGCTATTGCATTATATTCTGTGTAATCAGACACCATTGCAACTATCTATTGCATGTATTGTTATTATACATAGCTCTATTATGGGTGATACATGGTTAAAAAGAGCTGGTAATTGCGGAGCCCTGTCCCTTTCTGCCATCATGCATTAGGACAATGAGATAAATGCACAACTATTGCATCCTATTTGACCACACTTCACACTTTACTAGTTATATGGACATTGTTCTTTAAATGGATATTTGTACTGTTTAGATCTATCGTGGCTAATCGTTCATTATAGCCACAAACATAAAGAGAAAAAAAATCCCTTTTGAATTATTATTTTTGCTTTTTTCATTTTTCAATTTTTGCTTTTTACATTTTTCGGTTTTTTTTTCACATGAGCATTGGGTGTATTGGGACACAAATTTGGTAGTTTTATGGATTTGTAGGACCATCAGGGTTAGCCACCGCTGATTGGGGGCGCCTACTGCTGTAACTTAGGGTGCCAACCTCCACTGCCAGGCAGAGATCAATATAGTGGACCTGCAGGGCACAGTGGGACACACTATTGAAATATATATATATTATTCCCTACGGTAATCCCTTTATTTCTGGTGCTTTGTCTCCAATTTTGGAATGTTTTTTAAACTTTATTCATTAAAAGTTATTTTTTAGGAATCCTTGTTTCTTTTGGGTAGTTACAGTTTCACTATTCCCAATCAAAGGACAAACATCAGCACATTTGTCAAGCAAGCCAATTTTACGTATTTCAAAGTAAAATTTGGTGATGAAGATAAGTCTTGGGCCCTGCTCAAGGTGTGCAAGCAGTGTGTCAAGAGTTTACAGATATGAACGATGGAACACGTGATAAGATACCATTTGGTATACCTATGGTTTGGCAAGATTCAAGAGATCATGAAAGAAATAATATACATCATTAAGAAAAATAAATATAAAATAGAGTATCCTAGTCGACCATCATCTATATATACAGTGCCTCATTCAGCTGACATTTCATTGCCAGTTTTCCTTGAAGCAACCTCTTTTCAAGGATAGCATTATAGTGAAGAACAAAGTGACAGCAATAATGAAGATTTTTAAATTGAAGATGTCTCAGATCATAAGGGATTTGACCAGCATAAGTTGACTGATTTTTCATGAGCTTTGGGACTGTCAGAAAAGGCTTCAGAACTCATAGCATCAAGACCGCATCAGATAAACTTGCTTGAAAAAGGAGCAAAGGTATCCTATGTTCGATCCAGAGAAAGTGCATTTCTGCAATACTTTAGACGTGACAGTGGTTTTGTGTGTTGCCATAACATACATGGTTTAATTGAGCAATTTGCAATTCCAATCAATAACTCAAATGAATGGCGACTGTTCATTGAAAACCGAGCTTAAAGTGTGTCCTCATCCATAATGGCAATTTGTTTGGTGCAGTCCCAATTAGCTATTCAGTTTATCTTTGTGAAGAATACGGAGACATCAAGAGAGTCATTCAGAATTGGATATTCTGTATTGACCTTAAAATGATATGCTTACTTCTTGGCCAGCAATGCGGATGCACCAAGTATCCTTGTTTTCTGTGCATGTGGCACAGCAGAGCTAGTGAGAAGTATTAGATGGAGAGGAAATTGTGTCCAAGATCTAACCTCAAGCTTGGTGATCCAAACATTTTACATGAGCCACTTGTTAATAGAAAGAACATTATAGTTCCACCTCTGCACATGAAATTGGGTCTCATGAAGCAATTCATTAAAGCTTTGCTATCTGAAGGAAAATGTTTCAAGTACCTCATTTTGACATTTCCTAGTCTGTCATTTGAGAAAATAAAGGCCACTGTGTTTGATTTGGCAGCTCATCAAAAATGAACATTTCATCGAGACAATGTCAGAACTTTAGAAGAATGCTTAATTATCATTCAAAGATATATTCCTTTTCTGTATCATTCAAAGGACTTACTTGGAAATACACAAGCAAACAATTACACCAAAATTGCCTTTTCTGATAACCTCCCTGAAACTCTTGGTACTGTCAGTGATGAGCAAGGTGAATGATTCCACCCAGATTTGAAGGTCATAGGGGGACGATATCAGAGTAGATGGGATGTACAATTGATGGCTGACTATTGTTGAATCATCAAGCAAGATTGTCCAGAGAATGAACACTCCAGGAAAAGCTCTAAGTGTAACGGTACCGTCACATTTAGCGACTTTACAACGATAACGATAGCGATCCGTGACGTTGCAGCGTCCTGGCTAGCGATATCGTTGTGTTTGACACGCAGCAGCGATCAGGATCCTGCTGTGACATCGCTGGTCGTTGCTGAAAGTCCAGAACTTTATTTCGTAGCTGGATCACCCGCTGACATCGCTGAATCGGCGTGTGTGACGCTGATCCAGTGATGTCTTCACTGGTAACCAGGGTAAACATCGGGTTACTAAGCGCAGGGCCGCGCTTAGTAACCCGATGTTTACCCTGGTTACCATTGTAAAAGTAAAAAAAAAAACCCTACATACTTACATTCCTGTCACGTTCCCCAGCGTCAGCTTCCCTGCGTCCCCCAGTGTTAGCGCCGGCCGGCCGTAAAGCAGAGCACAGCGGTGACGTCACCGCTCTGCTTTCCGGCCGGCGCTTACACAGTGCAGAGAAGCTGAAGGCGAGGGACGTGACAGGAATGTAAGTATGTAGTGTTTTTTTTTTTACTTTTACAATGGTAACCAGGGTAAACATCAGGTTACTAAGCACGGCCCTGTGCTTAGTAACTCAATGTTTACCCTGGTTACCCGGGGACTTCGGCATCATTGGTCGCTGGAGCGCTGTCTGTCTGACAGCTCTCCAGCGACCAAACAGCGATGCTGCAGCGATCGGCATCATTGTCTATATCACTGCAGCGTCGCTAAATGTGATGGTACCTTAAGTTTTTACCTTAACTGCTACCTAACTTTACTACTTACACACAATTTGACTTACAGTAACAATATATCTTTTGTATGAGCAAAATAGCTTTAAATAAACATTTCACTTAGGTTATTCTTTGCATTATTTTGCACAGCATGTACACTGTGTATGATTTTGGAGACCTAGGGAGGGTATCCCGCAGTTTAATAAGTTGTTGTGATAGATAAAAAATGGGATCACTTCAGATTCAGAAGCCAAAATTAGTAAAAAAACAAGTGTCAGATTTAACTCAATGAAAATTGCACAGAAATGCATAATTTGTACACTTATGCCTTACTAGATGTATATTGCCCAGTCACGTAGTATATTGCCCAGTCACATAGTATATTGCCCAGCCACGTAGTATATTGCACAGCGACGGAGTATACAGCACAGAGTCATGTAGTATACAGACTTAAAATAAAAAATAAACATATACTCACCCTCCATTGAAGTCCTGGCCCTGTGTGTGGTACACGCGGCAGCTTCCTGTACCAGGTTTGGTATGGGCGCAGGACCTGTGATGACTTCGTGTCCTTGTCGCATACCATCCTTGCCACCAGAACCTGCCGCTTGCATGGAGCGGTCACCGGAGCGTCGCGAGGAGCGGGAAAGGCGCCGGAATGTGAGTATATAATGATTTTTTATTTTTTTTTATTATTTTTAACATTAGATCTTTTTACTATTGAGGCTGCATAGGCAGCCTCAATAGTAAAAAAGTTGGTCACAGAGGGTTAATAGTAGCGTTAATGGAGTGCGTTACACCGCGGCATAACGCGGTCCATTAGTGCTGCCATTAACCCTGTGTGAGCGCTGACTGGAGGGGAGTACGAAGCGGGCACTGACTGCGGGGAGGAAGGAGCGGCCATGTTGCCGCCGGACTGCACCCGTCGCTGATTGGTCGTGGCAATGGTCGTGGGCGTTTTGCCACGACCAATCAGCGACTTGGATTCCATGACAGACAGAGGCCGCGACCAATGAATATTCGTGACAGACAGACAGAAAGACAGACAGACGGAAGTGACCCTTAGACAATTATACATATAGATTGTTACAGACTGGCTGTGTGATTGTTTTTCTTGGGATGATGAATCTATAGCAAATCTAAGGAAGGACATGACAGCAGGATATGGTGACACCATATAGAGAGAACACGTGATCTGTGAGATGTATATAACACATGACCCACAGGAAAGGGGGTGTCTTGGCTCTCTTCGGACACTTCACACACACTTCACACAGACATCAGATGGACTGCTGATTCATGAATTAGCCACGTGCTTCTTGATAGACTTCTACCATACTTTTGACAGAGACAGACACCATTTACCATTCAGGATCCTGGGAAAGATAGGAAACAAACTTTGATATGGACAAATGGACAATCTCTTTGTAACTATTTCATCTATTTTATGTTTTGCTGCAATGATTCTCTTTGGTGGACAATTCAATAAAGCACTACATTTTTTATAAGAAATATCAAATATTGCATCTGGTAAAGAAGAGTCCTGAATAAATAAATATACAAAACAACTATATTTAACACCAGTATGCATAAAACATGCATTTAAATTTTAGGTAACTTTTCAGAGTATGATGTTATGTTTGTACATAATAAATAACATCATTTCTGGCCTTTAAATTATATTATGTATTTTACTCTGCAGGCTTTAACTCTAGTTTTAGTTCTCTCTGAGCTAGTGGATGGATGCTAGCCATTATGATATTGTAATGCTGGGTGATAGTGAAATGACTACTGCTAGGCAGCAAGAGCATTTGTTTGCAGGGACAGTGGAGGCTATATTTTTGTGCATCAGCTCTGTAGCTTATTAGGCTGCCTTATAAAGCTCCCTGATAGCTGCATTGCTGTTTGCACGCTGCTGTGCAAACCAACTGCTTTTTTAAAAGCAAAAATCCTGTTGGTCCTTTCTGCACAGTTATCTTCTTTATTTGTCCACACTTTTGTGTGCAGCAGTCCTTTTTATTGCTGCCATACTTTTCCTGAGATCATAGTAGGGAGATTGAAATTGTACTACAGTCCTTGTATTTTTTCATATATCTTCCAGTCACTTTCTGCCACTTAGATTGAGTTGTTTTATACACTGGGCCTTAGTTTTTGGTCAATCTCCCCCCAAAAAAGGGAGTTTCAAATTCTCACAAAGTGGATATACTGCAGTCCTGTTAGTTTGGTGTATGTCAGCCAGCCACTTTCTGCCACTTAGATTGCGTTGTTTTATACACTGGGCCTGAGTTTTGGGTCAGTCTCCCCCCAAAAAAGTGAGTTTCAAATTCTCACCAAGTGGTTCTACTGCCGTCCTGTTAATTTGGTGTATGTCAGCCAGCCACTTTCTGCCACTTAGACAGCCTTGTTTTATACACTGGGCCTGAGTTTTGGGCCAGTCTCCCCCCAAAAAATGGAGTTTCAAATTCTCACAAAGTGGATACACTGCAGTCCTGTTAGTTTGGTGTATGTCAGCCAGCCACTTTCTGGCACTTACATTGCGTTTTTTTATACACTGGGCCTGAGTTTTGGGTCAGTCCCCCCAAAAAAAAAAGGGAGATTCAAATTCTCAACAAGTTTATATACACCTTCTACCTTGTTTTACAGTACCATATAACGGTTGTTATTTTGGTTAGATTTTCCAAAAAATGAGGAAGTCTCGTGGAAGAGGCCGTGGGCAGGTGTTGCCAGCTGGTACTGATGGTGGTGGTGGTGGTGGTGCATCTGGTGGTAGTGGCAAAAGCACAATAGCACCTAAGGCTGGAGGTGTTGAGCAAGCGTCATCGTCTGGCTACACAAGGCCTCGAAGGCTCCCTTATCTGGGAGTAGGAAAACGGCTTTTAAAGCCGGAGCAGCAGGAAAAAGTTTTGGCTTTCCTTGCTGACTCAGCCTCTAGCTCTTTCGCCTCCTCTTCAGAAAGTTCCAAATATAAAAGCAGTGAGTCGTCAGTGGATGGTCCCGGGCAGGAACAAGACATTTCCTTGTGTCCTTCACCCAAACCAAAAGTGAAGGATATGTCAGGCGACACTACAGGTTACTTCATGGAGCTCTTTACACATACCGTGCCTGGGTTAGAACGGGAAATTGTTAACTGCCCATTACAAGATGAATCGGACATGGAGTACACTGATGCACAGCCACAGCTAGATTATAATGCTGTTCCATTGACTCAGATCACTACATTGCCCTCGCAGTGTACTGAGCCAGAATCTGACCCTGATGAGACTATGGTGCCTCGTCACAAATGCTATAGCACCTTACACGGTGACACAGAGGAAGGTGCACATGAAGAGGAGGTGATAGATGACCCAGTTGTTGACCCAGATTGGCAGCCATTGGGGGAAGAGGGTGCCGCTGCCAGCAGCTTTGAAGCGGAGGAGGATGATCCGCAGCAGCCATCTACATCGCAACAGTTGTCATCTGGCAGGCCCGTATCAGGCCAAAAACATTAGTCAAAAACAGAAACAGTTTTAGGACAGCGTGGCCATCCAGTGAAAGTAGCACAGCGTGCAATGCCTGAAAAGGTATTCCATAGTAGGAAGAGTGCAGTGTGGCAATTTTTTAACCAAGATCCGAATGTTCAGTCAAAAGTTATCTGTAAGAAATGCTCAAAGACCTTTATCAGAGGCAAGAATCTTCAAAATTTAAATACAACGTGCATGCTTAGACATTTAACTAGCATGCACTTGCAAGCCTGGACTAACTACCAAACGTCCCGTACCGTTGGTGCACCTGCTAGGTAGTCAGCAATGCTACATTGCTTCCCTCACTGTAAGCCCACCGGTTAGGACACCACCAGCAGCAAATGTGGAGGTATCGTCGCAAGGCCAAAGCAGTCAGGGAATCACAAGGTTATTGGTAGGAAACACTGTATGTAGGCCAACATCGAGAATACCATCACCAACCCTCTCTCAGTCCGCCATGTCCACCTCCACCACCACCACCGATAATTCCACCATATGCACCTCTCCAGTCCAGCTCACCCTACAAGAGACTCTCATTAGGAAAAGAAAGTACTCATCTTCTCATCCACGTACACAGGGTTTGAACGCCCACATTGCTAGACTAATCTCGTTAGAGATGATGCCCTACCGGTTGGTTGAAAGTGAAGCTTTCAAAGCCCTGATGGCCTACGCAGTACCACGCTATGACCTACCCAGTCGACACTTCTTTGCGAGAAACGCCATCCCAGCCCTCCACCAGCATGTCAAAGACCGCATTGTCCATGCACTGAGGCAATCAGTCAGTGGAAAGGTGCACCTCACAACAGATGCATGGACCAGTAGGCATGGCCAGGGACGTTACGTGTCCATCATGGCACACTGGGTTAATGTGGTGGATGCAGGGTCCACAGGGGACAGCCATAGTGGGACGGTTCTGCCTAGCCCACGGCCTAGGAAACAGTTGGCTGTAGGCATTCGCAATCCCTCCTCCTCCTCCAGAAGCGAAAGCTCGTCCACAGAGTGCAGTCACACGACCACTCCATCTGCAGCTGCCAGTGTTGCACACGAGGTGTCCCATTATCAAACAGCTAGTGGTAAGCGTCAGCAGGCTGTGTTAGATATGAAGTGTTTGGGCGACAACAGACACACTGCGGAAGTAATGGCCGAGTACTTGCAGCAAGAAACTCAGTCATGGCTGGGCAGTGTACATCTTGAGGCAGGCAAGGTAGTCAGTGATAACGGAAGGAATTTTATGGCTGCCATAGCCCTTTCAGAACTTAAACACATACCTAGCCTGGCTCACACCTTGAACCTGGTGGTGCAGTGCTTCCTCAAAAATTATCCGGAGTTACCACCCCTGCTCCTGAACGTGTGAAGACTTTGCTCGCACATCCGCCGGTCACCCGTACACTCCAGCCGTATGCTGAACCATCAGCGATCGCTGAATCTTCCCCAGCACCGCCTAATAATCGACATTGCAACAAGGTGGAACTCCACACTACACATGGTTCAGAGGCTGTGCAAACAGAGGCATGCTGTGATTAATTTGTGGGAGGATACACATACACGGGCAGGCAGTTGGATGGCAGACATAGAGTTGTCTGGTGTGCAGTGGTCGAAGCTACAAGACCTCTGTTAAGTCCTTCAGTGTTTTGAGGAATGCACATGGCTGGTAAGTGCAGATGACGCCATCATAATCATGAGCATCCCACTAATGTGTCTGCTGATGCAAAGTTTGACGCACATTAAGCAGCTGCTGGCATCTGCAGCCAAGGAGGAGGGAAGCCTTGATGACAGTCAGCCATTTTCTACTCAGGGAACTCTCCTGGATGAGGTGGTGGACGAAGAGGAGGAGGAGGAGGATGATGGGGATGAATATTTATGGGAGGAGGATGCTTCTCAGGGGCAATAGAAACAGGTGGCGTTGCAAGGTCAGGTACAGGGTTTTTGCGGGACACAAGTGATGTTGATTTGCAAGAAAGTGCTCCTCAACCCAGCACAAGCAGTGAATTGATACATGGAACATTGGCCCACATGGCTGGGTATGCCTTGCGTATCCTAAAAAGGGACCCCCGCATTATCAAAATGATGACCGATGACGATTACTGGTTGGCCTGCCTCCTGGATCCACGATATAAAGGAAAATTACAAAACATCATGCCACATGAGAACCTTGAGCAAATATTGGCTACCAAACAAGCAACTCTTGTAGACCATTTGGTTCAGGCATTCCCAGCACACAGCGGCGGTGATGGTTCTCACACGAGCCTTAGGGGGCAACATGGCAGAGGTGTTAGAGGTGCACAAATCTGAAGTAGCAATGGACAGAGGGGCTTTATGACCAGGTTGTGGAGTGATTTTGCAATGACCGCTGGCACGACAGGTAGTGCTGCATCGATTCAAAGTGACAGGAGACAGCATTTGTCCAGTATGGGTACGAACTACTTTTCCTCCCTTATCGATGTTCTCCCTCACAGGTAATTCCCCTTTGATTACTGGGCATCTAAAATAGACACCTGGCCTGAATTGTCAGAATATGCATTACAGGAGCTCGCTTGCCCTGCTTCTAGTGTGCTATCAGAAAGAGTCTTCAGTGCCTCTGGTTCAATACTGACCGAAAACAGGACACGTCTGGCTACCCAGAATGTTGATGATCTAACCTTCATTAAAATGAACCAATCATGGATTTCAAATTATTTTGCCCCACCTTCTCCTGCTGACACGTAGCTTGCCTGAAAAATGTCTTGCTTTTGGCCTCCTCTTAGAGACTTCTCCAATTCCTCCATTTGCAGCTGCTGAATGTCCACCATAGGCCATTTTTATACCTCCCTAAATGGGCTGACTCCCCTCACAGGGCCGTGGTCACCACCTGGCGCAAGCCCACTCTTGGACGACTGCACTGGCACAGACAGGGTCCCTCATAGTACAATAAAGTGTCTCTGACAGTGGTGGTGCACAACCAATGTCAGACACACCGTCGTAATATGAGGGGCCCTGTGCCAGTACCGCTGCCCACGAGAGAGTGTTCCCCCCACCTCGAACAGTGCTCTACCACTTGCAATACTTATCTCTCCCTGCTCCACCACTGTGTAGTCTGTGGTGTTAAATCCTTCAATGTCACTGCCAATACAAATTTGTTGAAATTATAGATGATAGTTAAAATATACAGGGGCCCTGGCCTCCATTTAGACCAGTTAATACTTTGCGCCTACTACCACTGTCTGCTACTCAGCAGAGGAGCCCACCTAGCTATGCCACCTGTTTAGTCCTGTTACCAATTTTGAACTGCATTTAGCCTACTTTTTTATTTTGGGCCTACTAACTATATCTGCGCCACTCGTTACAATTGTCCTCCACAGAACAAAGCTATGCCGCCTGTTTAGTCCTATTACCAATTTTGAACTGCTTTTCGCCTACTTTTTTATTTTGGGCCTACTAATTGTATCTGCGCCACTCATTACAATTGTCCTCCAGTGAACAAAGCAATACCGCCTATTTAGTCCTGTTACCAATTTTGAACTGCATTTTGCCTACTTTTTTATTTTGATCCTACTAACTGTGTCTGCGCCACTCATTACAATTGTCCTCCACTGAACAAAGCTATGCCGCCTGTTTAGTCCTGTTACCAATTTTGAACTGCATTTAGCCTACTTTTTTATTTTGGGCCTACTAACTGTGTCTGCACCACTCGTTACAATTGTCCTCCACTGAACAATGCAATACTGCCTGTTTAGTCCTGTTACCAATTTTGAAATGCATTTAGCCAACTTTTTTATTTTGGGCCTACTAACTGTGACTGCGCCACTCGTTACAATTGTCCTCCACTGAACAATGCAATGCCACCTGTTTAGTCCTGTTACCAATTTTGAACTGCATTTAGCCTACTTTTTTATTTTGGGCCTACTACCTCTGTCTGCACCACTCATTACAGTTGTCCTCCACTTAACAAAGCTATGCCACCTGTTTAGTCCTGTTATCAATTTTGAACTGCATTTAGTCTACTTTTTTATTTTGGGCCTACTAACTGTGTCTGCGCCACTCATTACAGTTGTCCTCCACTTAACAAAGCTATGCCGCCTGTTTAGTCCTGTTACCAATTTTGAACTGCATTTAGCCTACTTTTTTATTTTGGGCCTACTAACTGTGTCTGCGCCACTCATTACATTTGTCCTCCACTGAACAAAGCAATGCCGCCTGTTTAGTCCTGTTACCAATTTTGAACTGCATTTAGCCTACTTTTTTATTTTGTGCCTACTACCTGTGTCTGCGCCACTCATTACAGTTGTCCTCCACTTAACAAAGCTATGCTGCCTGTTTAGTCCTGTTACCAATTTTGAACTGCATTTAGCCTACTTTTTTATTTTGGGCCTACTAACTGTGTCTGCACCACTCATTACAATTGTCCTCCACTGAACAAAGCTATGCCGCCTGTTTAGTCCTGTTACCAATTTTGAACTGCATTTAGCCTACTTTTTTATTTTGGGCCTACTAACTATATCTGCGCCACTCTTTACAATTGTCCTCCACAGAACAAAGCTATGCCGCCTGTTTAGTCCTATTACCAAATTTGAACTGCTTTTTGCCTACTTTTTTATTTTGGGCCTACTAATTGTATCTGCGCCACTCGTTACAATTGTCCTCCACTGAACAAAGCAATACCGCCTATTTAGTCCTGTTACCAATTTTGAACTGCATTTAGCCTACTTTTTTTATTTTGGGCCCACTAACTGTGTCTGCGCCACTCATTACAATTGTCCTCCACTGAACAAAGCTATGCCGCCTGTTTAGTCCTGTTACCAATTTTGAACTGCATTTAGCCTATTTTTTATTTTGGGCCTACTACCTGTGTCTGCGCCACTCATTACAATTGTCCTCCACTGAACAAAGCAATGCCGCCTGTTTAGTCCTGTTACCAATTTTGAACTGCTTTTAGCCTACTTTTTTATTTTGGGCCTATAGCTGTGTTTCCTCCTCATCCTGCCCTTTGCCCAGCCACTGCTAGATGAGTCTGCTGGTACATTGACCCAGACCACTACATTCCCCTTGCACTCTACACAACCAGAATTTGACCCTGCTGAAAGTCAGGTTCCCCCCCACCTTACATGGGGACAAAGAGGAAAGTGCAGATGAAAGTGCAGGTTAATTCATCAGGTGGGGGGGTATACTCGTTTGCACTGGCACAGGGCCCCTCATAGTACGTAAAAGTGTCTCTGACAGTGGGAGGTGCCACCCGCCGTCAAACACACCGCTGTACTATGAGGGGCCCTGTGCCAGTGCCAACTAGTGGGCCCCCCTGCTTGCTCAGGATCACAGCACTTGCAAAGTTGAAATACTTACCTCTCCCTGCTCCACCGCTGTGACGTATTCTGCGTTTCCTGGGCCCAAGAAAATCTTGAGCCAGCCCTACCCCCCTACAACTTTAGCCAAATGACCCCCCTGTTTTCAATGCCTAACTATTATTATAAAGTAAATTAAGATTGACAAGCTTAAGAAATAAGAATTGGTGTTTTTGGCATTAAAATGGGCACTGTAGGTGTTTTCCTGTCCTCCTCTCACTGCCGACTTTGATTCCCCATTGACTTGCATTGGGTTTCGTGTTTTGGTCGGCCTCCGACTTTTCGAAATAATCGGCTGATTTCACCCGACTTTTGACAAAGTCGGGTTTAGCGAAACCCGACTCGATCCTAAAAAAGTAAAAGTCGCTCAACTCTAGTGGACAATAATAAGCCATGCACAGGCACCAAAGCATGAACCTCCTCAGAAGAACAATAAAACACTGACCTTAACCACCCACCAGAACTGAGAATAATCAGCATCAAAAGGAGGAAATTGCATATTTAAATCTGCCTCCCAGAAATCAACTGACCACGCTGGATCAATGCCCAATTTCCACCTCCGAACTACAGAGACACCGGAGGAGGGGAGAGAAGACAAGAGGGAACCTCCCACCATCTGACTACCCAAGCAGATGCAGCATCATGAACCTGCTGGCAGCAGCCAACACCAAGGAGCCCAGCGTCCCGGGGTCCCCGCACAGCATAATTACTGGGAGCACCGGATTCCGCCACCAAGCAATGCTATTCCATCTCTTAGAATGCAATATCTGAACTGAGGGAGTACTCCCACAAACTCGACCCCCCCAATGTGACACCCTGTCCCTCATGGCCAGTGAAGAGTGATGGGTAACCCACCGGAAAGCTGTAGTCCACCCATATAGAAACAGCAGTAGCAGCATGAAATACTTTATAAGCCATCACTGAGATGTATGGCTTAGAATTTAATTAACACTAAAGTAAAATACATTTGCTAAAAGCTGCTTTGACCAAGATGGATTTTAGCTGTTTTTCCAGAGTAAATAATGAGTTCAGACAGGGAAAGAATTGTCCGATAGTGAAAGCAGTACATTTCTCTGATAAGATATAGTTTAGCGTTTCTTATATAAACCCTTATTATTGACTTATGCAACTTTTCTTAAAACTATAATGACGATTATACTGTTGGAGAACCAGAAACACATGGGCTACTTGCACATTGAACAAATCTGTAGGAACATGTTCACACACAACCAACAAACTTGAAGCCACAAAAGAGCACAATGATCCAAAAAATAATCTCTAATAATCACAGCAATAAGCAAGTGCTAGTCAAAAGATGGAAAAAAAACAGGGTATTTAGTTGATACATTTTTTTGCAAAAAAATGTATACTAAGCTGCTCCACCAATCGTCAAGGTATACCCATATAGAGCAGTCCTAACTAATGTATATAATCCCTATCTGATGTATTTAAAAACCTGATCATCTGTATAGTACCGGTATAAGCAGGGTTCAGAGAGGGAATATCCATGTGCAGATCTGCAATTGATTTACAGTACAATGTAAATCAATGAGAAAAAAAAAATGCTGTGCACACTTTGCGGACAATCCGCTGCGGAAACGCTGCGGTTTAAAAGAAGTAGCATGTCACTTGTTTTTTGTGAATCTGCAGCAAATCTGCAAGAAAACTGCAGCAAAAACGCACAAAAAACGCTGCAGAACCGCACAAAATACGCGACAAATCCGCAGGTGCGTTTTCTGCCAGGAGAGGCAGAATCCGACCCAGGAATTCCTAAGCCTAATCCGCAACGTGTGCCCATAGCCTTAAGGCTCAAGCAGTGGTCTGAAAAAATGAAATTACTACCAAAATATGAGTGCATCAAAGCACTCACAGACCACTATAACACACAAAAAATGTAATAAAATCAATACAGTTTATTGAAAAGCCATTAAAAACAATACAAAAAAATACAAAGTGAGGATGTCAAAAAGACTCAGAAAAATTCCTGCAGCAAACAATATATACATATGTCTTATGGAAAGCATATTAATGTTATATCAATATATATTTCTCTCCCGTCCAACAAAGGAAGCTCATCCAAAGTGTCCTTTAAGGTCCTAATCTAATGTGAGAAAACCCGGACAAAAAACGAGCTAAATTTGCCTAAACCTATGTGGCACAGTGACAAGTACATACAATGTAATGCTTACCCATAATAGATGCCGCTGCAGGGATGCCCCGACGCGCCCCTTGAGAAAGCACGTGATTGGCGAAACGCGCGTCGGGGCATCCCTGCAGCGGCATCTATTATGGGTAAGCATTACATTGTATGTACTTGTCACTGTGCCACATAGGTTTAGGCAAATTTAGCTCGTTTTTTGTCCGGGTTTTCTCACATTAGATTAGGACCTTAAAGGACACTTTGGATGAGCTTCCTTTGTTGGACGGGAGAGAAATATATATTGATATAACATTAATATGCTTTCCATAAGACATATGTATATATTGTTTGCTGCAGGAATTTTTCTGAGTCTTTTTGACATCCTCACTTTGTATTTTTTTGTATTGTTTTTAATGGCTTTTCAATAAACTGTATTGATTTTATTACATTTTTTGTGTGTTATAGTGGTCTGTGAGTGCTTTGATGCACTCATATTTTGGTAGTAATATTGGCTTGTCCACTTTTCTTGAAATAAGTATAGTATTGGAGAAGCTAGTATAGCGATGCTTCTGGCTGGGACTGTTTATTCATGCTTTTTGTATCTATATTTTGATGAAAAAATGAAATTGCAGCATAATAATAATAATAATCATTTTTATTTATATAGCGCCAACATATTCCGCAGCACTTTACAAATTATAGAGGGGACAGACAATAGACATTACAGCATAACAGAAATCACAGTTCAAAACAGATACCAGGAGGAATGAGGGCCCTGCTCGCAAGCTTACAAACTATGATTTTTTTTTTTGCCGCATGCATGATTTTCACGGACAGACGTAATTGAGGCATGGAGAAACTTTTTTCTACCTTGGATAAAATCGGATCCTACTCAGATCAAAGTCCGATCAACCTTTGATCAGAGTTTGATTAGCATAATCAGACTGATTTTCTTGGATGGAGAGGAAATATTCATGTGAGCTGAGCCTAACTGTATTTGTAAATTAGCTTCCTTTTTTCTTTATTAAGTAAAAGGTTGCAGACCAGACTGTTAGACCTTCAGCTAAAATCAGTAATGTTATTATAAGAAGCAATTTATAGACAATTGAAGAAATGTAACTATGATATGGTATCAGTATAGTACAGAAAATTGCTGTAAAGATTATTTTTCAAAAATTTTTTGGATTTTAAAATAAGGGTGTAAATATTACAAAAAATATAAAATGTTTCTTCTCTATTTTCGTTCATATAGATATTTTACAGTATTTTAATTTTGGCCGTGTTTGATTGGTTATTAAATGAACCTGTCCAATTCCTTTTCAGTCTAATGTGCATATGTTATAACTTACTGACCATTGATTTAACTCTGGTATATCACACTAATCCTTAGAATAAAGTGTTCACAGTGCCACCAAACCATGATCTCAGTGTTTTCTTTTTCACCTCTGAACGCTGCCACTAATAATTAAATGGTATAACAAGTCACATGGGAGCTTGTATGTGATGCAAAATGCATATTTGGCTTGTTGATTCTCAAATGACTGATGACAGCAAGGCTTGATTCACAAGGTGCATTGATCAAAATACAATTTAGTTATAGCCTCCAATAGGACACAGGAGGTTCTTTTGAATTCTGCTGGTAAATGTAAATGTAGTTTGTGTTCTCGCAGTGTTGTAGTACAAGCTACATCATATTAATTCATCTGCTTTGCCCAAGGTCAGCTTAGAGATTCTTAAATGATATTGACATATTCAAAAAATTGTAGTCACTACATGTTAAAAATAAAGTGTAGAACTTGTGGTAGAGCGTCTCACTCGGCTGGACACAGAGGTATAAACGCAACACTGTCTCATAAAGAACGTGCTTAGTTTATTGAGGCAGCATAAACCAAGGAAGGGAAAATTAACAGTGTCCTCTGGGCAAAATAAAAAGGAAGAAAATACAGTTCTTTTTCCTAGCGGAATTCAGCCCGTTCACGGGTATAGGGTCCACGGTACAGATCCACACGGGCACAAACACTTTCCTGGAGTGTTTCTTCTCCAGGTACACTGCACACTACTGTCTTGCAAAGCCCACTATTTAAACCCTAAACCATGTGACTCCAATCCATCATGTGACTGATCACATGATTGTGACATCACACAGGCCCTTTCAGTACATATTGGTGCAGGCGGAGATAAGGTGGGCATCCTCCCACCCACTCTATGGATGCCCACATAAAGCAGCCCATGTATTAAACTTTAACTTAACCCTCACAATATGTAGTTGGAGGAAAATACTCTGGTTTCATATCACTGACGCCATTAAACGCAGTGACACGTATCTCCTCTCCATTACTTTACCAGTGACTTTGTCACAGTACATATAAAATTCAGCTACTTTTTATTTATGACAGTTGGCCCCTAACCCCTATTAGACAAGTAATGTTGTCTTAATAAAGGAACAAGTAGGAGTAAATTTATTCAGAGTGAACATTGGCAAAAATCCAGGTTTCTCTAAGAGAAAATATCAAATGTATCACAAACATATGTTCTCTAATTGTTAAGTACTTGTTCCAAGGTATCTCATAATTAATAGCAGAAACAAACAGGCATTGTCATAAGTAGATCATTTGTTCAGTCGCACGCAATGATGATTTATCCGATATTTTTAGTTCTTGACAAGTAGCAGATACAGACTAGAATATGACTTAATGGATCAATAGGGAAGTTAGCAAGTGTAGTTAAAAGATTTGCATTTGTAGGGCAGGCCAAAAAAGGAATTTGTAACAAACTACCTAAAAAAAAAATCCCTAATGATCTCTAATAATCTGTGTCTATTGTCTATAAGTGTAGGCAAAAAACATGCACCATATTGACAAAAGTATAGGGATACTTACATATCACACCTAAAGGAGATTTTGTGCCATCCTAACCTTAAATGCATTTATTTGCAGTTGGTTTTTACGTAGATAATATAATTTCTACTCAGCTGTAACGTCTTTCTATAAGATTTTGGTGATTATGTGTGGGAATTTTTGATTTTTCATCAATAAGAGCATTTATGTAGTCAGACACTTATGTTGGCTAGTGGAACTGACTGACAATTTCTGTTTTAGTATATCCAAAATACACTGCTCAAAAAAATAAAGGGAATACTAAAATCCCACATCCTAGATAACACTGAATTATATGTTCCAGTTGTAAATCTTTATTCATTGCATTGTGGAATGTGTTGAGAACAATAAAACCTAAAAATTATCAATGTAAATCACAACTAATATCCCACGGAGGTCTGGAGTTGGAATGATGCTCCAAATCAAAGTGGAAAAGGAAGTTACAGGCTGATCCAACTTCAGCGGAAATGTCTCAAGACAAGAAAATGATGCTCAGCAGTGTGTGTTGCCTCCATGTGCCCTTTATGACCTCCCTACAACGCCTGGGCATGCTACTGATGAGGCAGTGGATGGTCTCCTGAGGGATCTCCTTCCTGACCTGGACTTAAGCATCCACCAACTCCTAGACAGTCTGTGGTGCAACATGACGTTGGTGGATGGTGCAAAACATGATGTCCCAGATGTGTTCAATCTGATTCAGGTCTAGGGAATGGCCGAGCCAGTCCATAGCTTCAATGCCTTCATCTTGCAGGAACTGCTGACACACTCCAGCCACATGAGGTCTGGCATTGTCATGCATTAGGAGGAACCCAGGGCCAACATCCTACCTCCGGCAAGCACATGGAGGGCTGTGCGGCCCTCCAAAGAAATGCCACCCCACACCAATACTGACCCACTGCCAAACCGTTCATGCTGAAGGATGTTGCAGGCAGCAGATTGCTCTCAACTGCATCTCCAGACTCTGTCACGTCTGTCACATGTGCTTAGTGTGAATCTGCTTTCATCTGTGAAGAGCACAGGGTGCCAGTGGTGAATTTGCCAATCCTAGTGTTCTGTGACAAATGCCAATCATCCTGTATGGTGTTGGGCTGTGAGCACATCCTCCATCTGTGGACGTCGGGCACTCAGATCATCCTCATGGAGTCAGTTTCTAACCGTTTGTGCAGACACATGCACATTTGTGGCCTGCTGGAGGTGATTTTGCAGGGCTCTGGCAGTGCTCCTTCTGTTCCTCCTTGCACAAAGGCTGATTTAGCTGTATTGCTGCTGGGTTGATGTCCTCCTATTGCCCCCTCCACATCTCCTGGTGTACTGGCCTGTCTCCTGGTAGCGCATCCAGCCTCTGGATACTACGCTGACAGACACAGCAAACCTTCTTGCCACAGCTCACATTGATGTGCCATGCTGGATGAGCTGCACTGCCTGAGCAACTTTTGTGGGCTGTAGAGTCCATCTCATGCTACCATGAGTGTGAAAGCACAACCAACATTCAAAAGTGACCAAAGCATCAGCCAGAAAGCATTGGTACTGAGATGTGGTCTGTGGTCCCCATCTGCAGAACCACTCATTTATTGAGTGTGTCTTGATAATTGACAATAATTTCAATCTGTTGTCTATTCCATTTGCACAACAGCATGTGAAATTGATTGTCAAACAGCATTGCTTCCTAAGTGGACAGTTTGATTTCACAGAAGTTCGATTTACTTGGAGTTATATTCTGTTGTTTAAGTGTTCACTTTATTTTTTTGAGCAATGCAAATTCAATGAGGTTTAGCTCAGGACTCTCAGTGGGACAAGTCATGGTTTTCCACACCATCTTCCTAATCCATGCTTTCATGGGTCTTGAATTGCACACTGGGGCACAGCCAAGCTGTAATAGGAAAGGGTTTTCCTTAAACTGTTACCACAAAGTTGGAAGTGTAGTTTTCCAAAATGTCTTAGTATACTGAAGCATTATGATTTTCCTCCACTGGAATTAAGGGGTATAGGACAATCACCCAGAGACCACCCCATAGTGTTATCCTTCCTACACCCAACTCCATCCAACACTTGCCAATGTGCTTGTTGATGTAATTCACTTTTCAATAGTATCACTCACTGATTGAAGAATAATTAGTAGGGAAGTAATTACATGAACTGACTGATTGCAATGGTGGTACATGATTACCACACTTAAATATAGTGAAGTTTTTAGTTATAATTAGAAAAACAGGAGCAGCACAAAAAAGTATGGGTGCAGAGCCTCCCTGGCAAGAACCAGATCATCCAGGCAAAAAAACAAAAACTGCAGGCATCACTCAATAAAATTGAGTGATTTATTAGCCCACAATGGCAATGTTTCGGTTCTGAAGCGTGAACCTTTCTCAAGCAGTGATACAAAGAAAATGCCATATATTTAAAGGCAAAGTGATTGAGCGCATAATTATACAATGATATACAGCTGTGCTCAAAAGTTTACATACCCCGGCAGAATTTTTGATTTCTTGGACTTTTTTGAGTGAATATGAATGATAACACCAAAATTTTTTCTACACTCATGGTTAGTGGTTGGGTGAAGCCATTTATTGTCAAACTACTGTGTTTTCTCTTTTTAAATTATAATGACAATCCAAAACATCCAGATGACCCTGATCAAAAGTTTACATACCCCATTTCTTAATACCGTGTATTTCCCCCTCTAACATCAATGTCAGATTGAAGTCTTTTGTGGCAGTTGTGGATGAGGTTCTTTATTTTCTCAGATGGTAAAGCTGTCCACTCTTCTTGGAAAAAAGTCTCCGGTTCCTGTAAAGTCCGGGGCTGTCTAGCATGAACTGCGTACTTGAGATCTCCCCAGAGTGGCTCAATGATATTGAGGTCAGGAGACTGAAATGGCCAATCCAGAACCTTCACTTTGTACTGCTGTAGCCAATGACAGGTCGACTTGGCCTTGTGTTTTAGATCGTTGTCATGTTGGAACGTCCAAGTACCTCCCATGTGCAGCTTCCGGGCTGATGAGTGCAAATTTGCCTTCAGTATTTGCTGATAACGTGGTACATTCATCTTTCCTTCAACTTTGACTAAGTTTCCTGTGCCTTTGTAGCTCACACATCCCCAAAACATCAGCGACCCACCTACATGCTTTACAGTAGGAATGGTGTTCCTTTCATCATAGGTCTTGTTGACCTCTCTCCAAATGTATCGTTTATAGTTATAACCAAAATGTTCAATTTTGGTTTCATCACTCCAAATTTCCAGAAGTTTTGAGGCTTGTCTCTGTGCTGTTTTGCGTTTTGTAGGCAAGATACTTTGTGGCATTTGCACAGTAATGGCTTACTGACTCGACCATGCAGCCCATTTTTCTTCAAGTGCCTCCTTATTGTGCAACTTGAAGCAGCCGCACCGCTAGTTTTTAGAGAGTCCTGTATTTCAGCTGATGCTATTTATGAGTTTTTCTTTGCATCCTGAACAATTTTCCTGGCAGTTGTGGATGACATTTTTGTGGGTCTACCTGACCGTGGTTTTGTTTTTTACAGAGCACCTGATTTTCCATTTGTTGATGACAGTTTGAACGCTGCTGATTGGCATTATCAATTCCTTGGATACCTTTTTGTATCCCTTTCCTGTTTGATACAGTTCAACTACCTTTCCCATAGATCCGTTGACAATTCTTTTGCTTTTCCCATGACTCACGATCCAGAAATGTAAGTGGCTGGATGAAAGATGCAAGAGTCTGTCTGGATCCTAGAAACTGACTCAGCTTTTATGTACACACACTGATTACAAGCAAACAGGTCACAGATGAGGATATTACCTTTAGTATCCATTCAAATCTATTTGTGTCAACTTCTGTGCATGTTATCAGGCCAAAATCACCAGGGTCGGTAAACTTTTGATCATGGTCATTTGGATGTTTTGGGTTGTCATTATGATTTAAAAAGAGAAACACAGAAGTTTGACAATAATTGGCTTCACCCAACCACTAACTATGAGTGTAGAAAAAGTTTTGGTGTTATTATTATTATTATTCATTTATATAGGACCATTAATTCCATGGTGCTGTACATGAGAAAGGGGTTACATACAGAGTTATAGATATCATTTACAGTAAACAAGTTTACAGTGACAGACTGGTACAGAGGGGAGAGGACCCTGTCCTTGCGGACTTACATTCTATGGGATAGTGGGGAAGAGGCAGAAGGTAGGGGGTGAGGCGGCGGCTCTGGCGATGGCGAGGTGGAGGCTCTGGCGATGGCAGCGGCTCTGGCGATGCTGAGGCGGCAGAATGGTTATTGCAGGCTGTAGGCTTTCTTGAAGAGATGGGTTTTCAGGTTCCGTCTGAAGGATCCGAGGGTGGTGGATAATCGGACGTGTTGAGGCGTGGAATTCCAGAGGGTGGGGGATATTCGGGAGAAATCTTGGAGGCGGTTGTGTGAAGAACGAATAAGGGTAGAGGAGAGTAGGAGGTCTTGGGAGGATCGGAAATTACGTGAGGGAAGATATTGGGAGATTAGTTCAGAGATATAGGGATGGGACAGGTTGTGGATGGCTTTGTAGATCAGTGTTAATAGTTTGAACTGGATTCGTTGGGGATTCGTTATCATTTATATTCTCTGAAAAAAGGGCCAAGAAAGCAAAAATTCTGCCGGGGTATGTAAACTTTTGAGCATAACTGGAAAAATACATGCAAAATTGTTATACAATGCATCAGAGGATCACCATGTACAAATATAAAAAATTTCTTATTTGTATAGACAATAAAATAACACAGAAAAAAAAAGAGCTTGGTTTGAGTTGGTATACATGCAGCACATAAATGCATGTTCACATTGGCCATAAAACATACAAAACCTACAAGAAACAAAATTAGCAAAAACCCTGCTGTAACTAAATAAGTAAAAAGCAAAAGTGCACTTAAATAACACATAGTTCGTAATACTGTTTTTGATCCAAAATAGCATAAAAGCCATCCCACCAACTACAAGGTGACTCTGATCGGGATAGTTCTGTGCTGTCTAATATTATAAACCTTATCAGGTGTCAAAGTTGATATCAGTGTGTTAATAAGGGCAGACAAAAGGACCAAGTCCCAACCAGTGGACACCAGTCTGGGGAAGCCTGTAAATGTAATTTCCAGCTCAGAAGAGGGACGCCACACCCTGGCTTGCACAGCACGCAAAAATACAAAGAAAAAAACACAAAAATTGAGTTTGGTTTGAGTTGGTATACATGCAGGACATAAACGCATGGTCACATTGGCTATAAAACATACAAAACGTACAAGAAACAAAATTAGCATCTAAACTAAATGTAAATGCTGTAACTAAATAAGTAAAAAGCAAAAAGCCAAAGTGCATTTAAATAACACAGAGTTCTTAGTAATACTGTTTTTGATCAAAATTAGCCTAAAATCCATCCCACTGTCGACAAGGTGACCCTGATCGGGACGGTCCTGCGCTGTCTAATATTAAAAACCTTGCCATGTGTCAAAGTTAACCTCAGTGTGTGAAAAAGGGTCCCAAAAGTGTACATAAAAAGCACAAAAGTGCTTAATTGTTCAAGTAAACTTATGGTGTAAATAATAGTAAAATAATATAGAACAGATGACTCACCCTAAAGCACATACTAACAAACATAGTTCAAAACTGCTGTATTCCACTTCCTAATTAACCCACTGCATATGTCAGAGCATAAGATCAAGTGTATAATGTATTCTCGCTTATGCGCGGTGACATGTGAAGCCATCCACGCCATCTCATTAAAGGAACAGAGTGCAACGTACATGTCCATTCCTGCTCATTGTTATTCATGCTTGCACATGTGCAGTGACTACTGACGTTCGAGCACTAAAATGCTCCCGTGCTTGGTACTGGAATCAAGCAGGTTTGACGCTCAGACGGGCTTGACTTGATTAACAAGTATAATGTAAGTCAATGGACACTCAAGCAGTTTTCCAGAAGACCCAAACAGGAGGGCTGAGGGGGCAGGAAAATTGCTCAAACAGCGCTCAAATGGAAAGGGAAAAGCATGGGAAAAATGTCTGGATGCATCTTTGACTGCAAGGTCAGTGCTGGAGACAATGTTGTTAGAGTATAACTTCACTTTTATGGACTGACAATAAAACATACAAAACCGAAGTTAACGTGATAATCTCACGCATCACCCCTACTCTGGAACTCTCTACAACAACATATCAGACTTTCACCTACCATTGAAACCTTCAAAAAGAACCTGAAGACCTACCTGTTCCGGCAAGCCTACAACTTGCAGTAACCACCGATCGACCAAACCACTGCACAACCAGCTCTATCCTCACCTACTGTATCCTCACCCATCCCTTGTAGATTGTGAGCCCTCGCGGGCAGGGTCCTCTCTCCTCCTGTACCAGCTGTGACTTGTATTGTTCAAGATTATTGCACTTGTTTTTATTATGTATACCGCTCCTTACATGTAAAGCGCCATGGAATAAATGACGCTATAATAAAAAATAATAATAATAATAATAACACAAATTTTACAGAGAATGTTAGGAAACATTCTTTCCTGTATAGTTACTTGCATGTAAGGCAAAATGAAAAAGAGAAATAAAAAACAACCCCAAAACCTGCCTCCTCCACCACTTAATAGCCCATCTACTACTCTGGTGGTCTCTGGGTTATTTATATAGGTATGAGATTCCCTTAATTACTAGTATCTTCATGGCTCATAGCCTTTCTATTTGATATAGTGCCATATACTTTTTTGGTTCTATGCATGGTCCTTTGAGACCTTAGGGGTTACCGATATAATACTGTGAATTTACATATGTTATTTAGGAGTGTGCCACTATTATTATAATATATGGGTGATGATTATGATATTTGTCTTTAACTATATACTTACTGTATCCCTAGCCGTTAGCCTATCTATGTCCTGCGTTTCTTCTTAGATTGCACATTTGTCCTGTGGGAGTACCCACTGTTATTTCCTGCTACTTGTATTTATAATAAAGTTTTTTCTATTTTTTACAATATTGGCCTCGTTTGATCGCTTTCTGCTCTTTTGTTTGTTGTTTATAGTTTGTTGCAATTTGGCCCACTATATGTCCAGCTTTTTTGCGGCTACTATAATGAAAATATTAAGGATCTTTTTTGACCTATGATTATTCTTTTGAAATGCTGCTTAATTGCTCATAGAGATACTTCTTTACCCTTAATAGCCTGGCCATGTTTCACCTTATTTTATCGTTGCCTATGACTACAGAAGATGACATAGAAGAGGGAGAAATAAAACTAGACCCACTGGTAATCATATGGTGTATTTGACATGGTCTGGCACATCCTGTTTAATTTACAATGGTGTGAAACCAGAACACATGGGCTGCGCGCACAGTGAACAAGCCCGTAGAGACATGTTCACACCACCAAGAGACTTGAAAACACAAAAAAGCACAGTAAAACCAAAAACACTCTGTTGCAAACAAAATCATAGTGGACAGCAAGTGCTAGTAAAAAGATAGAGATTGCATACTTCAGTTAGGACTGCTCTGATAAGGGTATACCTTGATGATTTTTTTTGCAACAGAGTGTTTTTGGTTTTACTGTGCTTTTTTGTGTTTTCAAGTCTCTTGGTGGTGTAAACATGTCTCTATGGGCTTGTTCACTGTGTGCGCAGCTCATGTGTTCTGGTTTCACATAATTGTTTTCTTGTGTCCACAAGACTGGGGAGGCCTCCACCCCTCTTTTTTTGAGCTGTGCGCACAGGAGCCGTTCTGTCCAGCGTGTCCACATGGACATTCCTTTTCTGAATCCTGCTCATACAGGTATTGTACATATGACCAGGTTTTAAATACATCAGATAGGGATTGCATACATTAGTTAGGACTGCTCTGATATGGGTATACCTTGACGTTTGGTAGAGCGGCTTAATATACATTTTTTGCAAAAAAACGTATCAACCAAATACCATGTTTTTTCCATCTTTTTACTAGCACTTGCTGTCCACTGTGATTTTTTTTGCAACAGAGTGTTTTTGGTTTTACTGTGCTTTTTGTGTTTTTAATTTACAATGGGTACAGAAAGTATTCAGACCCCTTTAAATTTTTCACTCTTTGTTTCTTTGCAACCATTTGGTAAATTCCAAAAAGTTCATTTTTTTTTTCTCATTAATGTGCACCCTGCACCCCATCTTGACTGAATAAAACAGAAATGAAGTAATGTTTGCAAATTTATTACAAAAGAAAAACTGAAATATCACATATAATAATATAATATAATAATAAAATTTATCTATATAGCGCCGACATATTCTGCTGCCCAGCTAATCCACCTCTCTGCTCAATAATCCCCTGCTTCTCCACTCTGCAAATCTCTCCACTGGCTCCCAATTCTCCAACAAATCCAGTTCAAACTGCTAACACTGATCTACAAAGCCATACACAACCTGTCCTCTCCCTGTATCTCTGAACTAATCTCCAAATATCTTCCCTCACATAATCCTCGATCCTCCCGAGACCTCCTACTCTCCTACACACTCATTCGTTCCTCACACAACCGCCTCCAAGATTTCTCCCGAATATCCCCCATCCTCTGGAATTCCACGCCTCAACATGACCGATTATCCACCACCCTCGGATCCTTCAGACGGAACCTGAAAACCCGTCTCTTGAGGAAAGCCTACAGCCTGCAATAACCATTCTGCCGCCTCACCACCACCCGAGCTGCCGCCTCACCATCACCTGATCTGCCGCCTGACCACCACCCGAGCTGCAGTCTCACCACCACCAGAGCTGCTGCACCCCGACCTTCTGTCTATTCCCTATTATCCCATAGAATGTAAGTCCCCAAGGACAGGGTCCTCTCCCCTCTGTACCAGCCTGTCATTGTAAATTTGTTTACTGTAAACGATATTTATAACTCTGTATGTAACCCCTTTCTCATGTACAGCACCATGGAATTAATGGTGCTATATAAATAAATAATAATATTCTGCAGCGCTAAACAGTTTAACAGTTTCAAACACAACAATCATAAGTAAGAACGTTAACAATAATACAAAAATATTTAGAATTGAGAGTCCTCAGTGGTTGAAACCTTTTAATGGTTAACTGAAAAGATGGTAACAAATTGCAAGCTTTCGAGACCACACAGGTCTCTTCATCAGGCATAGACTAAAGCAAATTCTGAAGAATCACATATTTATACACAGCACAGCACAGAACTGTAATTATGGGAGAGTGATAAGTGATAAATAGTTGTGTCCATAAATATTGCAAAGTTCCTAGATTAGGAGTGAATGTTTTGTTGTCCTCTGATTGGGGTCTGGTTCTGTTATGATGACCCCACATGGTCTGATGTGCAAATTCCTTAATTGATGTAAAAAAACATAAATCCATGCGACACATTCATTCCTGCACTAAGTGTGTCAAAGGTCGTCATAAGTTTATACTTCCACATTCTCCTGTCTCTCTGAGATTTGAAGCTACCTTTCAATACAAGTAATTTCAGGTCAATGGTGCTATGATCAGGCATACAAAAATGTTTGGTCACAGGTAGATCCACTCTTTTTTCTTTTATTGTATGGCGCTGAGAATTTATCCTTGTTCTCAGTTTTTGCCCTGTCTCCCCAACATACAGACCTCCAGTTGGACATTTATTACAAATAATTAAGTACACCACATTAGATGTGATGCAGCTGAAGGTACCTGGGATCTTGTAGTCCTGATGTTCCATGAACAGTTTAATTAGTTTCATCCCACCATCAACTTGGGTGGGTGAGAACAAGTATTTTGAATTGGATCCTATAATGAATGGGAAGCCAATGTAATGACGGGCGAAGATCGGATGCGTCCGAGTACCGATTAGCCAGATGGACGACCCTGGCTGCTGCATTAAGGATGGATTGGAAAGAGGAAAGTTGAGTGAAGGGGAGGCCAATTAATAGAGCATTACAGTAGTCCAGGCAGGAGTGGATCAGGGTGATAGTGAGGGTTTTTATTGTCTCCATGGTGAGAAAAGCGTGGATTCTATAGATGTTCTTTCAGTGTAAGCGGCAAGAGCAGGAAAGACATTGTATATGGGAGGTGAAGGAGAGATTGGTGTCAAATGTAACACCCAGCCAGTGCGCCTGCTGCCGGGGTGTAATTATGGTGCCACCCACAGAGAGGGAAATATCAGATTTAGAGAGGTCAGTAGACAGCGGGAGCAGAACAAGTTTAGTTTTGGAAAGGTTGAGTTTCAGATAGAAAGCGGACTTACAGTCACTGCCATTCTGTAATACAGCGGGGGTAAGGTCAGGGGATGATGTGTATGGTTGTGTGTCATCAGCATAAAAATGGTACTGAAAGCCAAATCTGCTGATGGTCTGTCCAACTGGAGCCATGTAGATAGAGAAGAGGAGAGGGCCAAGGACTAAGCCCTGAGGTACCTCAACCGTGAGAGGAAGAGGGGATGAAGTGGGGCCAGTGATCAAAACACTGAAGGAGCGGTCAGAAAGGTAGGAAGAGAACCAGGAGAGAGCAGTGTTCTTAATGCCTAGTGACTGTAGCCTGGAAAGTAGGAGATGGTGGTCAACAGTGTCAAAAGCTACAGAAAGGTGAAGAAGAATGAGCATAGAGTGGTCACCGTTACATTTTGCTGTCAGAAGGTCATTGGTCTCTTTGATGAGTGCAGTTTCTTTCGAATGTAGGGGGCAGAAGCCAGATTGTGAAGGGTCTAGGAGGAAGCAAGTGGAGAGGTAATGGGTAAGGCGGGAGTAAGGCTACTTTCACACTGGCGTTTTTTGCCAGACGTTGCAATGCGTCGTTTATGGCAAAAAAACGCATCCTGCAAAGTTGTTTGCAGGATGCGTTTTTGCCCCATAGATTAACATTGGCGACGCATTGCGACGCTTTGCCACACGTCGCAACCGTCGTGCGACGGTTGCGCCGTGTTGTGGCGGACCACCGGGAGCAAAAAACGTTAAATGTAACGTTTTTTGCTCCTGACGGATGGCTTTTTTTGACCGGGCATGCGCGGCTGGAACTCCGCCCCCACCTCCCCACACCTCACAATGGGGCAGCGGATGCACCGGAGAAATGCATCCGCTGCACCCGTTGTGCAGTGCGTCAAACGCTAGCGTCGGAATCTCTGCCCGACACATTGCGACGGGGAGATTCCGACGCTAGTGTGAAAGTAGCCTAAACCATTCACTCCAAGAGTTTAGAGATGAAGGGAAGATTGGAGACAGGTTAGTAGTTGTTTGAGCAGGATGGGTCGAGAGCGGGTTTCTTTATTAATGGAGTAATGATAGAGTGTTTGAAAGAGGAGGGAAAAATGCCAGAGGAGAGGGAGAGATTAAAGATTGTACTGTAGTTAGGTGAGTTGTGACGACTGGAGAGAGAGACTGGAGGAGATGTAAGGGAATGGGGTCAGTAGTGCATGTAGTCAGATGAGAAGAAGAGAGGAGCCTGGAGACTTCTTCTTCTGTGATGGGATCAAATGTGGCGAGTGAGCCAGGGGAAATGAAGGGAGAGATGGGAGTCACGGCACCTGGTGGCTGGGAAAAGATTAACTGATGGATATTATCTATTTTCTCTATAAATTGGGAGGCCAGGCCATCATCACAAATATCTGTGATAGGAGCTTGTGCTTTCAGCCTGAGGAGGGAGTGAAAGGTGTCAAAAAGTTTCTTGAGGTTATAGGATAGTGAGGAGATCAGGGTGGTGAAGTAGGTCTGTTTTGTGAGGTGAAGGGCATTATATAGCTATAGGTTTTTAACATAAATTTGAAGTGGATGAAGTATTCTGTGTGCAAGTTTTCCTCCATAAGGCTATGGATTTTTTGCGTTTTTTTTATTGGTTTTCCGTGGCAAAAATGCTTAAAAAACGCATTCATTAAGCCTCCCATAATTTTTAATGCATACCGCAATTTTTGTGCACATGTTGCGTTTTTTTCACGATAAAAATGCATCGCAGAAAAAATGCAGCATGTTCATTAATTTTGCGGATTTTTTGCGGATTTCCCACTATTTATTGCATTGGTAAGCTCCGGAAAAAAACGTGAAAAATCCGCGCAAAAAGCGCACAAATAATGAGTAAAAAACGTGAAGAAAAAGCAAAAAAATATGCATGCGGATTTCCTGCGAAAGCAGTCAGGATTTTCTCAGGAAAATTCTGCACACTTTCCTGAACGTGGGCACATAGCCTTAGTGTTCAGTACTCCTAGAGCATCGATGGAGAGGGCTGGTTTACTCTGTGCTTGGCGGTTCTGAAGGTAAGGGGAGCTACTTGGTTAAGGGTGCTTCTAAGAGTGTTGTTGTAGTGATGTACAGCCAGGTCAGGACAGGAAAAAGAGGTGATTGGGGACAGTGATGAGTGTAGGGAGTCTGAAAGTGTATGAAAGTTAATGGTTTGTAGATTTCTGAATATGTGGTATGTAGGAGTGTGCTGGGGTGGGTGAGGATTTGTGAGTGTGAAGGAGAGAATGTTGTGGCCAGAGAGGGGAAGTGGTGAGTTATGTAGGTAGGAGATTGAACAGAGCCAGACAAAGACCAGGCCAAGGTTGTTACCATCTTTGCGTGTCTTAGAAGATGAGAGCTGTAAGAGGCCAAGAGAAGAGGTTAGAGATAGAAACTGGCATGAAGATGTTGATGTGGGGCTGTTAATAGAGATGTTGAAGTCTCCCAGGAAAAGGGCTGGGAGTTCTCAGGACATGAAGTGCAGTAGCCAGGAAGAGAAGTGGTCCAGGAAGTGGGTGGTTGAACCTGGAGGCTGGTATATGACCGCTACTCTGAGGGAGAGGGGACGGAAGAGCCTGATGGTGTGGACAACAAAAGAAGGGAATGAGAGTGATGGAAGTTGGAGGATGACATGGAAAGTGCATTGTGGGGACAGGAGTATGCCGACTCCACCATCAAGTCTGTTTATGGCTCATGGGGAATGGGAGAATTGTAAGCCACCATGGGAAATTGCAGCAGGGGAAACAGTGTCAGAAACTTAAATCCAGGTTTCAGTGAGGGCCAACAGATTGAGAGAGTTGTTCAGAAAGTAATTGTGCAGGAAAGGAAGCTTATTGCATACAGACCATGGATTCCAGAGTGCACAATTAAAAGAAGGAGATGAAGGAATGCAACTAATATTAATAAGGTTTGTAAGGTTTTGATGTGAGGTAGGGTTGGGGTTGAGGGATGGTGGACTAGGGTTAGGGGAGATGTCCACTGAAATCACTAGGAGTAGGAAGATAAAGAGCAAGTAGTTATTGGAATTGTAAGACTTTTTTTGTGCGATGTGTTTGGGCAAAATTGGCTGGGGTTTTTCAGGAAGGCGAGAAGTGCATGGGAGCTGTACATGGAAGAGGGAAGTATAGAGGGTCTGATGTGTACGAGTCATGATGGAGGGGAATGGGGTGGTGATTTTGGATGGCAAGGGAACACAGGAGGAAAGAAATAAAGCACATGGCTAAAAGAGAGACCAAAGTGTGGGTTACCTGTCTTCTGTACTGACTAACTGCCATGAATTAACTGGTTTTTCGAGATGCTTAGCTTCTGGGATGCTTTGCTGAGGGGATGCGTGCACTCCGCACTACATGGACCCCTTAGAATGCTTCTACATTTATAGGCCACACTACAGCGTGAGGAGAGAGGGATTGTGGGAGCTGGTTTGGGATAATTTGGCAGCTGCTCCAACACACCAGGGTTGGATAGATGAGCAAAGACACTAGTCCTGGCTCCATGTCTATGCTATAACACCTTTCCCAAGATAATGTCTACAATGACCCCTGCCATGGATATCCAGCAGTGAGTATTGAGAGCAATGCAACAAAAGAATGATAGCAAGGATTCAGAAAGCAGAGTTCTATGTTCTATACCATTAAAATACACTGCTCAAAAAATAAAGGGAACCCTTAAACAGCAGAATATAACTCCAAGTAAATCAAACTTCTGTGAAATCAAACTGTCCACTTAGGAAGCAACGCTGTTTGACTATCAATTTCACATGCTGTTGTGCAAATGGAATAGAGAACAGATGGAAATTATTGGCAAATATCAAGACACACTCAATAAAGGAGTGGTTCTGTAGGTGGGGACCACAGACCACATCTCAGTACTAATGCTTTCTGGCTGATGTTTTGGTCACTTTTGAATTTTGGTTGTGCTTTCAAACTCGTGGTAGCATGAGACGGACTCTACAATCCACACAAGTGGCTCAGGTAGTGCAGCTCAACTAGGATGGCACATCAATGTGAGCTGTGGCAAGAAGGTTTCCTGTGTCTGTCAGCATAGTGTCCAGAGGCTGGAGGCACTACCAGGAGACAGGCCAGTACACCAGGAGATGTGGAGGGGGCTGTAGGAGGGCCACAGCCCAGCAGCAGGACGGCTACCTCAGCCTTTGTGCAAGGAGGAACAGGAGGAGCACTGCCAGAGCCCTGCAAAATCACCTCCAGCAGAGCACAAATGTGCATATGTCTGCACAAATGGTTAGAAACTGACTCCATGAGGATGGTCTGAGTGCCCAACGTCCACAGATGGGGTTGTGCTCACAGCCCAACACTGTGCAAGATGATTGGCTTTTGCCACAGAACACCAGGATGGGCAAATTCGCCACTGGCGCCCTGTGCTCTTCACAGATGAAAGCAGGTTCACACTGAGCACATGTGATAGATGTGACAGAGTCTGGAGACGCTGAGGAGAGCGATCTGCTGCCTGCATGCCTTCAGCATGACCAGTTTGGCAGTGGGTACCCCTTGTGAAACCATATGCTGATGCGGTTGGCCCTGGGTTCCTCCTAATGCAGGACAATGCCAGACCTCATGTGGCTGGAGTGTGTCAGCAGTTCCTGCAAGATGAAAGCATTGAAGCTGTGGACTGGCCCGCCCATTCCCCAGACCTGAATCAGATTGGACACATATGGGACATCATGTCTTGCACCATTCACCAATGTCACTTTGCACCACAGACTGTCCAGGAGTTGGCGGGTGCTTAAGTCCAGGTCAGGGAGGAGATCCCTCAGGAGACCATCCGCTGCCTCATCAGGATCATGCCCAGGCATTGTAAGGAGGTCATATAGGCACATAGAGGCAACACACACACAACTGAACATCATTTCATTTTCTTGAGGCATTTCCACTGAAGTTGGATCAGCCCGTAATTTGATTTTCCCCTTTGATTTTGAGTATCATTCCAAATTCAGACCTCCATGGAATATTCATTTTGATTTACGTTGAAGATTTTTATGTTTTATTGTTCTCAACACATTTCACTAAGTAATGAATAAAGATTTGCAACTGAAATATTTCATTCAGTGATATCTACAGTAGAATGTGGTATTTTAGTCTTCCCTTTATTTTTTTGAGCATTGTATATTGCAGGATGATAGGCAGCGCATGAGACAGCAAGCAGAAGTGTAGAGTTATACCATTAAAATATATTGCAGGGTGATAGGCAGCACATGAGACAGCAAGCAGAGGTGTAGAGTTGTACCATTAAAATATATTTCATGGTGATAGGCAGCACATGAGACAGCAAGCAGAGGTGTAGAGTTGTACCTGTGTGAAGAGAGAAGATGGATGTTAATTCCTTGCCATGAATTAACTGCTTTTTCTAGATACTTAGCTTTTGAGATGCTTTGCTGAGGGGATGCTTGCACCCCACACTGCGGGTCATAAGTATTCAGACTCTTTGCCCAGTATTGAGCAGAAGCACCGTTTTGAGCTAGTACAGCCATGAGTCGTCTTGGGAATGATGCAACAAGTTTTTCACACCTGGATTTGGGGTTCCTCTGCCATTCTTCCTTGTAGATCCTCTCCAGTTCCGTCAGGTTGGATGGTGAACGTTGGTGGACAGCCATTTTCAGGTCTCTCCAGAGATGCTCAATTGGGTTTAGGTCATGATATCTCTATACTTGGCCACATTCATGTTTCCTTCAATGACAACAAGTCATCCTGTCCCTGCAGCTGAAAAACACCCCCATAGCATGATGCTACCACCACCACCACCATGTTTCACTATTGGGGTTGTATTGGGCAGGTGATGAGCAGTACCTGCTTTCTCCACACATACCACTTAGAATTATCACCAAAAAGGTCTATCTTCGCCTCATCAGACCAGAGAATCTTATTTCTTATAGTCTGGGAGTCCTTCATTTGTTTTTTAACAAACTCTATGCAGACTTTCATATGTCTTACACTGAGGCCATAAAGGCCTGACTGGTGGAGGGCTGAAGTGATTTGTGCAACTTTCTCTCATCTCCCTACTGCATCTCTGGAGCTCAGCCTCCGTGATCCTGGGGTTCTTCTTTACCTCTCTCACCAAGGTTCTTCTCCTACGATTGCTCAGTTTGACTGGAAGGCCAGGTCTAGGAAGACTTGCGGTGGTCCCAAACATCTTCCATTTAAGGATTATGGAGGCCACTGTGCTCTTAGGAACCTTGAGTACTGCAGAAATGTTGTTGTAACCTTGGCCAGATCTGTGCCCTGCCACAATTCTGTCTCTGAGGTCCTTGGCCAGTTCCTTTGACCTCTTGACTCTCAATTACTCTTAGTTATGCACAGTTTGACTCCAATGAACGAGTAGAACCTAAAGGAGGTTCACAAGGAAATAGACAGCATGTGACTTAAATATGAGTGTCTGAGCAAAGGGTCTGAACACTTATGGACAGATGATATTTAAGTTTTTCTTTTTTATTAAATTTGCCAACATTTCTACATTTCTGTTTTTCTCTGTCAAGATGGGGTGCAGAGTGAACATTAATGTGAAAAAAAGAACTTTTTTGAATTTACCAAATGGCTGCAATAAAACCAAGATAAATTTTTTTTACAGGGGTCTGAATATTTTTCGTAACCACTGTATAACCAAAAAAGAAAAGGATAACCGAGCAATAATAAAAAAATATAAACCTCATTATGACTTTAAACATACAAACTATATTTTATTAAAACATAAACATATGCTTATAAAATTAAAATTCAAAGGGCAGCCCCAGAAGAAGCCACCCAGAGAGACTTGGGAAGGAAAGAGCACTGTTTGACTCTTGGAAAACAAACTATTGTATAATAGTTTGCAGAGTCCATACATAAAGTGCCAGAAGAGCAGAATCCCATATCAAGTGACTCCATTTAGGAAATTATACCCCTCTGGAAATTTATCTACTGGTGTAGTGACGATTTTGACTCCATAAGTGTTTTTAAGAAACAAGCAGCAGTGGATTTCTTTTGGGGGATGAGGAGTTGTAGCACTTTTACAGAGTCTTTGCAATACCAGTAACATGGAAGCCCCCTATATTTCCATTAACAGATGATGGACCTGAGTGGGGACTTGCTTTTTTTGTGGATTTATTTGAACTTTATTTGGAACATTTTACATAACATTTAGGGTGACATTTATTTGGTGCTGAAATCCCCAGATGAAACCCCCGAGGGATCCGTTCACCATAATGAGGCAACAGAGTTACTCTGGACTCCATCTGGCCTCTGTTCAGCAGTGTCCTTCTTATTATTATTATTTATAGAGAGGTGCACAAAACCGTGGTAGACCACACTTTTATGCATGCCTAAAAAGACATACAGCTGGATCACAGGTCAGACGGCATCCACAGTGCCTCCATCTGCCTCATTTTTGAGAATCTCCCTCCCGGGGTTCCGTCTGAATCATGTATTTCAGAGATTTACGCGGAAACCCCAGTGTAAGCACTCAACACAGAGCGCAGGATAAATGATAGCAGACCCTTTACTGCAATCTTTGTGATGCAGAATGAAAAAAATCAACAGCAGGTGAAGAATTGGTTTTATTTATTTTTTACACCGTTCCTCCTGTGGTATAAGTGATTAGGTGATTTTATTCTTCGGGTCAGTGCGATTACAGTGGTAGGAAAAAATAAACACTTTTCTTTCACAAAAATTTTCCATTAAACCTACATTTTTTTTACTTTTGCAAGGGTAACAGGAGAAAATGGACCATACATTTTGTTTTGCAATTACTCCTGAGCATTCAGATGCCCCATTTGTGGGAGAAATCTACTGTTTGGGCGCATGGCAGGGCTCGGAAGGGAAGGAGCGCCATTTGACTTTTTGAATGTAAAATATGCTGGATTAATTAGCGGCCTCCCTGTCGCATTTGGAGAGCCCCGATGTGCCTAAACAGTAGAAACCCCCAACAAGTGACATCATTTTGGAATCTAGACCCATTAGGGAACTTATCTAGATGTGTATTAAGCACCTTGAATCAACATGTGCTTCACAGAAGTTTATAACGTAGAGCCGTGGAAATAAAAAAATATATTTTTTTCCGAAATAAATCATTTTAGCTCCATATTTTGCATTTTCATAAAGGTAACAGGAGAAATTGCACCATACGGTTTGTTGTGCAATTTCTCCTGAGCACAACGATACCGCATATGTGGGGGAATTCTACTGTATGGGCGCATAGCTGGGCTCAGAAGGGAAGGAGCGCCATTTGACTGTTGGAATGCAAAATTGTCTGGAGTCGATAGCGGACGCCATGTTGCGTTTAGAGAGCCCCTGACGTGCCTAAACAGTGGAAACCCCCAACAAGTGACCCCATTTTGAAAACTAGACCCCTCAAGGAATTTATATAGATAGCTGGAGAGCACCTTGAACCTCCAGGGGCTTCACAGAATTTTATAATATTGAGCCATCAAAATATAAAAAAAAACATTTTTACCACAAAAATGCTATTTTAGCCTCCACTTTTTTATTTTCACAAAGGTAGCAAGAAAAAATGGATCCCAAAGTTTGTTGTGCAATTTCTCCTGAGTATGCCAATACCCAGTGTGTGGTGGAAAACTACTGTCTGAGCGCGGCAGGGCATGAAAGGGAAGGAGCACCACATTACAGTGCAGGTTTTGCTGCATTGTTTTGAGGGGGCCATGTCACATTGGCAGAGCCTCTGAGGTGCCAGAACAGCAGAAACCCCCGTGACATCATTTTACAAACTACACCTCTGAATGAACTCATCTAGGGGTGCAGTGATCATATTGACACCACAAGTGTGTCACAGAATTTGATACCATTGGACAGTGAAGATAAAATAATTACATTTTTTACCGCAAAAAAATTGTTTTAGCCCCATATTTTACATTTTTATACTAGAAAATGGGTAAAAATGGTGCCAAAATGTGTTACACAATTTCTTCTGAACTTGGCAATACCCCATATGTGGCTGTTCAATACTGCTTAGCCACACAGCAAGACTCTGGGACGGAGTGCTATTTTACTCTTGGAGAACAAATTATTATGGAATAGTTTAAAGACTCTCTATAAAGAGCCCCTAAATGCCAGAAAAGCAGAATACCCCCTCAAATGACCAAGTTAGCAAGCTGTTTCACAACCCTAGGCTTAGACATGTCAGTCACCTGTCACTAAATTAACAATCTATATTTATTTGCTGAGATAGTGTGGCTGGACCACAGATTTAGCACAAATTATTTAGATGCTGAAATGTCGACTGGTGGCTAGTAGAGTTGAGCGACTTTTACTTTTTTAGGATCGAGTCGGGTTTCGCGAAACCCGACTTTCTCAAAAGTCGGGTCGGGTGAAATCGGCCGATTATTGCAAAAAGTCGGGGGCCGACCGAAACACGAAACCCAATGCAAGTCAATGAGGAATCAAAGTCGGCAGTGAGTGGAGGACAGGAAAACACCTACAGTGCCCATTTTAATGCCAAAAACATAAATTCTTATTTCTTAAGCTTGTCAATCTTAATTTACTTTATAATAGTTAGGCATTGAAAACAGGGGCTCATTTGGCTAAAGTTGTGGGGGGTAGGGCTGGCTCAAGATTTTTGTGGGCTCAGGAAACGCGAAATACATCACGGCGGTGGAGTGGGTAGAGGTAAGTATTTCAACTTTGCAAGTGCTGTGATCTGAGCAAGCCGGGGGGGGCCACTAGTTGGCACTGGCACAGGGCCCCTCATAGTACGGCGGTGTGTTTGATGGCGGGCGGTGCCTCCCACTACCAGAGACACTTTTGCGTACTATGAGGGGCCCTGTGCCAGTGCCAACGAGTATGCCCCCCACCTTATGAAGGAACCTGCACTTTCAACTGCACCTTCCTCTTTGTCCCCGTGTAAGGTGGTATAGTATGTGGGAAGGGGAATCTGACTTTCATCAGGGTCAGATTCTGGCTGTGTAGAGTGCAAGGGGAATGTAGTGGTCTGAGTCAATGTACCAGCAGACTCATCTAGCAGTGGCTGGGCAATGGGCAGGATGAAGAGGAAACACAGATATAGGCCCAAAATGAAAAAGTAGGCAAATAGCAGTTCAAAATTGGTAACAGGACTAAATAGGCGGCATTGCTTTGTTCAGCGGAGGACAACTGTAATGAGAGGCTCACACAGACTTACTAGGCCCAAAATAAAAAAGTAGGCTAAATGCAGTTCAAAATTAGAAAGAGGAGTACACAGGCGGCATAGCTTTGTTCAGCGGAGGAGGACAACTATAATGTGAGGCTCACACAGTTACTAGGCCCAAATAAGTAAGTAGGCTAAATGCAGTTCAAAATTGGTAAGAAGAGTACACAGGTGGCATTGCTTTGTTCAGTGGAGGACAACTGTAATATGTAGCTCAGACAGATTGAGTAGGCCTAAAATAAAAAAGTAGGCTAAAAGCAGTTCAAAATTGGTAAGAGGAGTACACATTCGGCACAGCTTTGTTCAGAGGAGGAGGACAACTGTAATGAGAGGCTCAGACAGACTTAGTAGGCCTAAAATATAAAAGTAGGCTAAATGCAGATCAAAATTGGTAAGAGGAGTACACAGGCGGCACAGCTTTGTTCAGCGGAGGAGGACAACTGTAATGAGAGGCTCACACAGACTTAGTAGGCCTAAAATAAAAAAGTAGGCTAAATGCAGTTCAAAATTGGTAAGAGGAGTACACAGGCAGCATAGCTTTGTTCAGAGGAGGAGGACAACTGTAATGAGAGGCTGACACAGTTAATAAGCCAAAATAAGTAAGTAGGTTAAATGCAGTTCAAAATTGGTAAGAGGAGTACAAAGGCGGCATAGCTTTGTTCAGCGAAGGAGGACAACTGTAATGAGAGGCTCACACAGACTTAGTAGGCCTAAAATAAAAAAGTAGGTTAAATGCAGTTCAAAATTGATAAGAGGAGTACACAGGCGGCATAGCTTTGTTCAGCGGAGGAGGACAACTGTAATGAGAGGCTGACACAGTTAATAAGCCAAAATAAGTAAGTAGGTTAAATGCAGTTCAAAATTGGTAAGAGGAGTACAAAGGCGGCATAGCTTTGTTCAGCGAAGGAGGACAACTGTAATGAGAGGCTCACACAGACTTAGTAGGCCTAAAATAAAAAAGTAGGTTAACTGCAGTTCAAAATTGATAAGAGGAGTACACAGGCGGCATAGCTTTGTTCAGCGGAGGAGGACAACTATAATGAGAGGCTGACACTGTTACAAGGCCCAAATAAGTAAGTAGGCTAATTGCAGTTCAAAATTGGTAAGAAAAGTACACAGGCGGTATAGCTTTGTTCAGCGGAGGAGGACAACTGTAATGAGAGGCTCACACAGACTTAGTTGGCCTAAAATAAAAAAGTAGGCTAATTGCAGTTAAAAATTGGTAAGAGGAGTACACAGGCGGCATAGCTTTGTTCAGCGGAGGAGGACAACTGTAATGAGAGGCTCAGACAGACTTTGTAGGCCTAAAATTAAAAAGTAGGCTAAATGCAGTTCAAAATTGGTGAGAGGAGTACACAGGCGGCATAGCTTTGTTCAGCGTAGGAGGACAACTGTAATGAGAGGCTGACACAGTTACTAGGCCCAAATAAGTAAGTAGGCTAAATGCATTTCAAAATTGGTAAGAGGAGTACAAAGGCGGCATAGCTTTGTTCAGCGGAGGAGGACAACTGTAATGAGAGGCTCACACAGACTTAGTTGGCCTAAAATAAAAAAGTAGGTTAAATGCAGTTCAAAATTGATAAGAGGAGTACACAGGCGGCATAGCTTTGTTCAGCGGAGGAGGACAACTGTAATGAGAGGCTGACACAGTTACAAGGCCCAAATAAGTAAGTAGGCTAATTGCAGTTCAAAATTGGTAAGAAAAGTACACAGGCGGTATAGCTTTGTTCAGCGGAGGAGGACAACTGTAATGAGAGGCTCACGCAGACTTAGTTGGCCTAAAATAAAAAAGTAGGCTAATTGCAGTTAAAAATTGGTAAGAGGAGTACACAGGCGGCATAGCTTTGTTCAGCGGAGGAGGACAACTGTAATGAGAGGCTCAGACAGACTTTGTAGGCCTAAAATAAAAAAGTAGGCTAAATGCAGTTCAAAATTGGTGAGAGGAGTACACAGGCGGCATAGCTTTGTTCAGCGTAGGAGGACAACTGTAATGAGAGGCTGACACAGTTACTAGGCCCAAATAAGTAAGTAGGCTAAATGCATTTCAAAATTGGTAAGAGGAGTACAAAGGCGGCATAGCTTTGTTCAGCGGAGGAGGACAACTGTAATGAGAGGCTCACACAGACTTAGTTGGCCTAAAATAAAAAAGTAGGCTAAATGCAGTTCAAAATTGGTAAGAGGAGCACACAGGCGGCATAGCTTTGTTCAGCGGAGGATGATAACTGTAATGAGAGGCTGACGGAGTTACTAGGCCCAAATAAGTAAGTAGGCTAAATGCAGTTCATAATTGGTAAGAGGAGTACACAGGTGGCACAGCTTTGTTCAGCGGAGGAGGACAACTGTAATGAGAGGCTCTCACAGACTTAGTAGGCCTAAAATAAAAAAGTAGGCTAAATGCAGTTCAAAATTGGTAAGAGGAGTACACAGGCGGCATCGCTTTGTTCAGCGTAGGAGGACAACTGTAATGAGAGGCTGACACAGTTACTAGGCCCAAATAAGTAAGTAGGCTAAATGCAGTTCAAAATTGGTAACAGGAGTACACAGATGGCATTGCTTTGTTCAGTGGAGGACAACTGTAATAAGTGGCTGACACAGTTAGTAGGCCAAAATAATAAAGTAGGCTAAATGTCTGCCAAAAAAATTGTTCATAAATAAACTGGTGGCATAGCTAGATACCGGGGTGGGCTCCTTTGATGAGTAGCAGACAGTGGAAGTTGGCACAAATTATTAACTGGTCTAAATGGAGGCCAAGGCCCCTGTATATTTTAACTATCATCTATCATTTCAACAAATTTATATTGGCAGTGCCATTGAAGGATTTAACAGCACAGACTACACAGTGGTGGAGCAGGGAGAGGAAAGTTTTGCAAGTGGTAGAGCACTGTTTGAGCTGGGGGGAACACTCTCTCGTGGGCGGCAGTACTGGCACAGGGCCCCTCATATTACGATGGTGTGTCTGACGTTGGTTGTGCACCACCACCATCAGAGACACTTCATTGTACTATGAGGGACCCTGTCTGTGCCCGTGCCGTCGCCCAAGAGTGGGCACACCCACCTGTCCAGGTAAATGGGTGCTTGCAAAAAGTGGTGACCACGGCCCTGTGGGGGGAGTCAGCCCATTTAGGGAGGTATAAAAATGGCCTATGGTGGACATTCAGCAGCTGCAAATGGAGGAATTGGAGCAGTCAGTAAGAGGAGGCCAAAAGCAAGACATTTTTCAGGCAAGCTACGTGTCAGCAGGGGAAGGTGGGGCAAAATAATTTGAAATCCATGATTGGTTCATTTTAATGAAGGTTAGATCATCAACATTCTGGGTAGCCAGACGTCTCCTTTTTTTCGGTCAGTATTGAACCAGCAGCACTGAAGAATCTTTCTGATAGCACACCAGCAGCTGGGCAAGCGAGCTCCTGTAATGCATATTCTGCCAATTCAGGCCAGGTGTCTACTTTAGATGCCCAGTAATTAAAGGGGAGTGACCTGTGAGGGAGAACATCGATAAGGGAGGAAAAATAGTTCGTAACCATACTGGACAAATGCTCTCTCCTGTCCCTTTGAATCGATGCAGCAGTACCTGTTGTGTCTGCGGTCATTGCGAAATCACTCCACAACCTGGTCATAAAAGCCCTCTGTCCAACGCCACTTCGGATTTGTGCACCTCTAACACCTCTGCCATGTTGCCCCCTACAGCTCGTGTGACAACAATCACCGCCGCTGTGTGCTGGGAATGCCTGAACCAAACGGTCTACAAGAGTTGCTTGTTTGGTAGCCAATATTTGCTCAAGGTTCTCATGTGGCATGTAATTTACCTTTGTATCGTGGATCCAGGAGGCAGGCCAACCAGTAATCGTCATCGGTCATCATTTTGATAATGCGGGGGTCCCTTTTTAGGATACGCAAGGCATACTCAGTATTGTGGGCCAATGTTCCAGGTGTCAATTCACTGCTTGTGCTGGGTTGAGGAGCACTTTCTTGCAAATCAACATCAGTTGCGGCCCGCAAAAACCCTGTACCTGACCTTGCATTGCCACCAGTTTCTATTGCCCCCTCAGAAGCATCCTCCTCCCATAAATATTCATCCCCATCCTCCTCCTCCTCTTCGTCCGCCACCTCGTCCAGGAAAGTTCCCTGAGCAGACAATGGCTGACTATCAGCAAGGCTTCCCTCCTACTCGGCTGCAGACGTCTGCTCCTTGATGTGCGTCAAACTTTGCATCAGAAGATGCATTAGTGGGATGCTCATGCTTATGATGGCGTCGTCTGCACTTACCAGCCGTGTGCATTCCTCAAAACACTGAATGACTTGGCAGAGGTCTTGTAGCTTCGACCACTGCACACCAGACAACTCCATCTCTGCCATCCAACTGCCTGCCCGTGTATGTGTATCCTCCCTCAAATAAATGACAGCACGCCTCTGTTCGCACAGCCTGTGAAGCATGTGCAGTGTGGAGTTCCACCTTGTTGCAACGTCGATTATTAGGCGGTGATGGGGAAGATTCAGCGATCGCTGATGGTTCAGCATACGGCTGGAGTGTACGGGCGACTGGCGGATGTACGAGCAAAGTCTTCGCACCTTCAGGAGCAGGGCTGGTAACTCCAGATAATTTTTCAGGAAGCACTGCACCACCAGGTTCAAGGTGTGAGCCAGGCAAGGTATGTGTTTCAGTTCTGAAAGGGCTATGGCAGCCATAAAATTCCTTCTGTTATCACTGACTACCTTGCCTGCCTCAAGATGTACACTGCCCAGCCATGACTGAGTTTCTTGCTGCAAGTACTCGGCCAGTACGTCCGCGGTGTGTCTGTTGTCGCCCAAACACTTCATTTGTAGCACAGCCTGCAGACGCTTACCACTAGCTGTTCGATAATGGGACACCTCGTGTGCAACACTGGCAGCTGTGGATGGAGTGGTCGTTCGACTGTGCTCTGTGGACGAGCTTTCACTTCTGGAGGAGGAGGAGGGGTGGTGAACGCCTACAGCAAACTGTTTCCTAGACCGTGGGCTAGGCAGAACTGTTCCACTATGGCTGTCCCCTGTGGACCCTGCATCCAGCACATTAACCCAGTGCGCCGTGATGGACATGTAACGTCCCTGGCCATGCCTACTGGTCCATGCATCTGTTGTGAGGTGCACCTTTCTACTGACTGATTGCCTCAGTGCATGGTCAATGCGCTCTTTAACATGCTGGTGGAGGGCTGGGATGGCTTTTCTCACAAAGAAGTGTCAACTGGGTAGGTCATAGCGTGGTACTGCGTAGGCCATCAGGGCTTTGAAAGCTTCACTTTCAACCAACCGGTAGGGCATCATCTCTAGCGAGATTAGTCTAGCAATGTGGGTGTTCAAACCCTGTGTACGTGGATGACAGGCTGAGTACTTTCTTTTCCTAACGAGAGTTTCTTGTAGTGTGAGCTGGACTGGAGAGCTGCATATGGTGGAACTAGCGGGGTTGGTGGTGGACATGGCAGATTGAGAGAGGGTTGGTGATGGTATTCTTGATGTTGGCCTACCTACAGTGTTTCCTACCAAGAACATTGTGATTCCCTGACTGCTTTGGCCTTGCGACGATACCTCCACATTTGCTGTTGGTGGTGTCCTAACCGGTGGGCTTACAGTGAGGGAAGCAATGTAGCATTGCTGACTACCTTCATTCTGAGCAGGTGCACCAACGGTACGGGATGTTTGGTAGTTAATCCAGGCTTGCAAGTGCATGCTGGTTAAATGTCTAAGCATGCACGTTGTATTTTAATTTAGGAGATTCTTCCCTCTGCTAAAGGTCTTTGAGCACTTCTTACAGATAACTTTGCACTGATCATTCAGATCTTGGTTAAAAAATTTCCACACTGCACTCTTCCTACTATGGATGACCTTTTCAGGCATTGCACGCTGTGCTACTTTCACCGGATGGCCACGCTGTCCTAAAAATGTTTTTTGTTTTGACAACAACCTGCCAGATGAAAGCTGTTGCAATGTAGATGGCTGCTGCAGATCATCCTCCTCCGCTTCTGAGCTACTGGCAGAGGCACCCTCTTCCCCCAATGGCTGCCAATCTGGGTCAACAACTGAGTCATCTATCACCTCCTCTTCAATGTCATGTGTACCTTCCTCTGTGTCACTGTGTAAGGTGCTATAGCGTTCGTGACGGGGCACCATAGTCTCATCAGGGTCAGATTCTGGCTCAGTACACTGCGAGGGCAATATAGTGATCTGAGTCAATGGAACAGCATAATAATCGAGCTGTGGCTGTGCATCTGTACACTCCATGTCCGATTCATCTTGTAATGGGTTTTTAACAATTTCCCTCTCTAACCCAGGCACGGTATGTGTAAAGAGCTCCATGGAGTAAACTGTAGTGTCGCCTGCCGCATCCTTCACTTTTGGTTTGGGTGAAGGACACAAGGATGCGACTTGTTCCTGACCAGGAGTATCCACTGATGACTCGCTGCTTTTATATTTCGAACCTTCTGAAGAGGAGGCGAAAGAGCTAGAGGCTGAGTCAGCAAGGAAAGCCAAAACTTTTTCCTGCTGCTCCGGCTTTAAAAGCTGTTTTCCTACTCCCAGATAAGGGAGCCTTCCAGGCCTTTTGTAGCCAGACGATGACGCTGGCTCAACACCTCGAGCCTTTGGTGCTATTTTGCTTTTCCCACTACCACCAGATGCTCCACCACCACCACCATCAGTACCAGCTGGCAATAACCGCCCACGGCATCTTCCACCAGACTTCCTCATTTTTGGAAAAATCTAACCAAAATAACATCTGTTATATGGCACTGTAAAACAAGGTAGAAGGTATATATAAAATTGTTGAGAATTTAAATCTCCCTTTTTTTTTTTGGAGGGGGGGGGAGACTGCAACAAAACTCAGGCCCAGTGTATTACACTACACAATGTAAGTGGCAGAACGTGGCTGGAAGATATACGACAAACAGAACTGATGTAGATCCACTTAGTGTCAATTTAAATCTCCCTTTTTTGGGGGGAGACTGCAACAAAACTCAGGCCCAGTGTTTTACACTACACAATGTAAGTGGCAGAACGTGGCTGGAAGATATACGACAAACAGAACTGATGTAGATCCACTTAGTGTCAATTTAAATCTCCCTTTTTTGGGGGGAGACTGCAACAAAACTCAGGCCCAGTGTATTACACTACACAATGTAAGTGTCAGAACGTGGCTGGAAGATATACGGCAAACTAACAGAACTGACGTAGATCCACTTAGTGACAATTTAAATCTCCCTTTTTTGGGGGGAGACTGCACCAAAACTCAGGCCCAGTGTATTACACTACACAATGTAAGTGTCAGAACGTGGCTGGAAGATATACGGCAAACTAACAGAACTGACGTAGATCCACTTAGTGACAATTTAAATCTCCCTTTTTTGGGGAGGAGACTGCAACAAAACTCAGGCCCAGTGTATTACACTACACAATTTAAGAGGCAGAACGTGGCTGAAATATATACGACAAACAGAACTGACATAGATCCACTTAGTGCCAATTTAAATCTCCCTTTTTTGGGGGGCAGACTGCACCAAAACTCAGGCCCAGTATATTACGCTACACAATGTAAGTGGCAGAATGTGGCTGGAAGATATACGAGAAACTAACAGAACTGACGTAGATCCACTTAGTGCCAATTTAAATCTCCCTTTTTTGCGGGGGAGAATGCACCAAAACTCAGGCACAGTGTATAACTAGTGTTGAGCATTCCGATACCGCAAGTATCAGGTATCGGCCGATATTTGCGGTATCGGAATTCCGATACCGAATTCCGATACTTCCCGCGTATCGGATACCGGAATCGGAAGTTCCCAGAATTCAAACTGAACGCAGCAGCCAATGAGGAATGATTGGAAGTGTGGGCACATCCTGTTTAGCATGGTGGGCATGTAAGTACTGGCAAGGCTTGGATTGGCTGCTGAAATGATGTCACTCTGCACTATAAAAAACGCTGCCGCCATTTTGCGCTCACTCTGCTGTGATTTCAGTTAGGGACAGGACGCTGTGTTCTAACTGAGGGCCAGTCGAGCTAGCTAATTGCTTTATTTTCCTTTCCAAAGGCTAATTTAGCAAAACGCTGTGTGTTCTTCACTGTTCACCTTGCTCTTGCCTTGCAGCGCTGTTTTAACAGCGTTCTGCAAGGTCTCTGTGTGTGTGTGTGTGTGCAGCTCACTCTGTAGTCTGTGTGCAGCCATATACCCGGTTGTATTCAGCTCAGGGGGTGTTCACACTGCCTCACACAGTTGTCCTTTTTTGCTCTTAGTGCAGCCTGCTGCACATTTTTTCTCAAATTTCCTATTAGTGTTTTTCCACCAGTCTCCAGCTCTATTGTGGAAAAACACTACATAGGATAACCTAGAGGGGGGTTTTTGGGCCTTGCAGCGCCGTTTACGGCTGTCTGCACGGTCTCCGTGTGAGCCCAGCTCGCCCTGTAGTCTGTGTGCAGCCATAGCCGGTTGGATTCAGCTCAGGGTTCGTTACTGGCTCATACCTTGAGAAAAATTTTACTTTTTTTCAAATAGTGCAGCCTGTTTAAAATTTGAAAAAAAAAATTCCTATTAGTGTCTTTCCACTCGTATCCAGCTAAATAGTGGAAAAACACTATATAGGATAACCTAGAGGAGGGTTTTTTGGCCTTGCAGCGCCGTTTACGGCTGTCTGCACGGTCTCCGTGTGAGCCCAGCTCGCCCTGTAGTCTGTGTGCAGCCATAGCCGGTTGGATTCAGCTCAGGGTTCGTTACTGGCTCATACCTAGAGAAAAATTTTACTTTTTTTCAAAAACAAAAATTCCTATTAGTGTCTTTCCACTCGTATCCAGCTAAATAGTGGAAAAACACTATATAGGATAACCTAGAGGAGGGTTTTTTGGCCTTGCAGCGCCGTTTACGGCTGTCTGCACGGTCTCTGTGTGAGCGCAGCTCGCCCTGTAGTCTGTGTGCAGCCATAGCCGGTTGGATTCAGCTCAGGGTGCGTTACTGCCTCATACCTTGAAAAACAATTTCCTTTTTTTCAAATAGTGCAGCCAGTTTAAAATTTGAAAAAAAAAATTCCTATTAGTGTCTTTCCACTCGTATCCAGCTAAATAGTGGAAAAACACTATATAGGATAACCTAGAGGAGTTTTTTTTGGCCTTGCAGCGCCGTTTACGGCTGTCTGCACGGTCTCCGTGTGAGCCCAGCTCGCCCTGTAGTCTGTGTGCAGCCATAGCCGGTTGGATTCAGCTCAGGGTTCGTTACTGCCTCATACCTTGAGAAAAATTTTACTTTTTTTCAAATAGTGCAGCCTGTTTAAAATTTGAAAAAAAAAATTCCTATTAGTGTCTTTCCACTCGTATCCAGCTAAATAGTGGAAAAACACTATATAGGATAACCTAGAGGAGGGTTTTTTGGCCTTGCAGCGCCGTTTACGGCTGTCTGCACGGTCTCTGTGTGAGCGCAGCTCGCCCTGTAGTCTGTGTGCAGCCATAGCCGGTTGGATTCAGCTCAGGGTGCGTTACTGCCTCATACCTTGAAAAACAATTTCCTTTTTTTCAAATAGTGCAGCCAGTTTAAAATTTGAAAAAAAAAATTCCTATTAGTGTCTTTCCACTCGTATCCAGCTAAATAGTGGAAAAACACTATATAGGATAACCTAGAGGAGTTTTTTTTGGCCTTGCAGCGCCGTTTACGGCTGTCTGCACGGTCTCTGTGTGAGCGCAGCTCGCCCTGTAGTCTGTGTGCAGCCATAGCCGGTTGGATTCAGCTCAGGGTTCGTTACTGCCTCATACCTTGAGAAAAATTTTACTTTTTTTCAAATAGTGCAGCCTGTTTAAAATTTGAAAAAAAAAATTCCTATTAGTGTCTTTCCACTCGTATCCAGCTAAATAGTGGAAAAACACTATATAGGATAACCTAGAGGAGGGTTTGTTGGCCTTGCAGCGCCGTTTACGGCTGTCTGCACGGTCTCTGTGTGAGCGCAGCTCGCCCTGTAGTCTGTGTGCAGCCATAGCCGGTTGGATTCAGCTCAGGGTGCGTTACTGCCTCATACCTTGAAAAACAATTTCCTTTTTTTCAAATAGTGCAGCCAGTTTAAAATTTGAAAAAAAAAATTCCTATTAGTGTCTTTCCACTCGTATCCAGCTAAATAGTGGAAAAACAGTATATATGATAACCGAGAGGAGGGTTTTTTGGCCTTGCAGCGCCGTTTACGGCTGTCTGCACGGTCTCCGTGTGATTTAAACTAGCTCTGTAGCCCGATCTGCACCAAAAAAAAAGTTAAGTTCACCAAACACAACTTAACACTTGTGTAGGCCACATTTGAAAAATAATAAAGTTTAGTCCACAATTTACAACATTAGTGTTTCTTACACCTGTTAGGAGGAGCATTTCAGGAATAAGCACACTAAGGCCTTAGTACTTTTCTGCTTATCTTTATCTGTCAACCAAGATGAAGAGGGCAGGGAGTAAGGCACGTGGGCGTGGGCGCGGAGCAGGGAGAGGAGCAGGGAGAGGACGTGGTGATTCTGTGCCTGCTGCGGGCGCCGGTGACTCGTCGTCACTCAGTTTCAGCAGGGAACAGTCCTTCATGCGCAGCTTTGTCGGAGAGCGCCGTGCACCGCTGTTACGTGAAGACCAAATTGAAGCCGTTGTCGGGTGCATGGCAGCTAACGCCTCGGCATCGACTTCAGTTAGTGCCACATCCTCTCAGGCACAGAGCACTGGAGAGCAGCCATCTGTCTCTTCACCACCTGCCAAATTGGCCAGGCAGTCAGAGAGCCCAGGACAGGAGCCGTCTCTACTTCTGTTCTCTGAATCTCTTGGCTTGGAAACAGGGGGCCAGCCAAGCAGCATTGGAGAAATGGAAGAAGAGGCAGTGTGCAGTGATGCCCAAAAGCTTTATCTCTCTGACTCTGAAGAGGCAGGTGGGCCAGTGCCTCCGGTGACCACAGCGCAGTACGCATCTGATGATGAAACTCAGGTGCCGCTTTCTGATGCGTACTGTGCTGCCGAGACTACCCAGGAGGAGCAGTTGGTGGCAGAGGGTAGTGGAGATGATGAGGTCCTTGACCCATCGTGGCGTGAGGAACAGGAAGGTGGTGGGAGCAGCTCTGAGGAAGAGCTTCCCCTTACGGGCCAAAGAGGGAGAGGGAGGGGGAAGACTGCGGAGCCTGTAGCCTCCACTTTGGCACCCGTTAGGAGCCTGTCTCTTTCCAAAGCCAAAAAGGGCGCTCCCAAGACTTGCAGTGCCTGGTCCTTTTTTGACACAGTTGCAGAAGACATTTGTTTTGTCAAATGCAAGCTGTGTCATCAGAAAGTAAAAAGAGGTAAAAGTGTCAGCAACCTCAATACCACAAATATGTGGAAACATGTGCGGAACAGGCACGCGGTGGAGTTACAGAAACACAGTGAAGACGTAGGCCAACCAACAGCGGCAGCTACCACCTCTTCATCTCGTGTTGCCTCTTCCTCCACTGTTGTCCAGAGACCTAGTGTAATTCCACCCACAGCACCACCTTCCCAGTCATCCTCACACTCCCAGTCTACTCTACAGCCATCGGTAGTCCAGGCATGGGAGAAAAGGCGGGCATTCTCGGCCAACCACCCCCGAGCACAGGCTCTGAATGCAGGCATTGCCAAACTGTTGTCCCTGGAAATGCTCTCGTTCAGGCTGGTGGAGACTGACAGCTTCCGTGACTTGATGGCATTGGCAGTCCCACAGTACAAGGTGCCCAGCCGCTTTTACTTCAGCAGGCAGGCTGTCCCGGCCCTGCACAGGCATGTTGAGGCAAACATAAAACATGCGCTACTGAACGCCGTCAGTAGCAAGGTCCACCTCACCACCGATGCGTGGACCAGTCAGCATGGACAGGGGCGATATGTTTCCCTCACTGCCCATTGGGTTAATGTTGTTGAGCCAGGTACAGATCGTGCGAGTGGCGCAGGACGTGTCCTGCCCACTCCAAGGATTGCAGGAATCCAGTCTGTACGCATCGACTCCTCCTCTTACACCAGTTCCTCTGATTCCTCTCTGCAGGATCCGTCACAGTCCACCTCCACATGGACCCGTGAACGTTTACCTATGACCGACATGAGCACAGCCGTGGCCAAACGTCAGCAGGCCGTCTTGAAACTAGTTTCATTGGGGCATCGAAGCCACACAGCGCAGGAGCTCTGGAATGCCATCAAGCAGGAGAGCGATGTGTGGTTACTGCCAGCGAATCTCCAGCCAGGCATGGTAGTGTGTGACAATGGCCGAAATCTGGTGGCAGCTTTGGCCCTTGGCAACCTCACTCACATCCCATGTCTGGCACATGTGCTCAATTTGGTTGTGCAGAGTTTTCTGAGGGACTATCCGGATCTTGATGCCCTGCTGCACAAGGTCCGCCTAGAGTGTGCTCACTTGCGGTGTTCCAGCTTGGCCAGATCCCGCATTGCTGCTCTGCAGCGCCGATTCCGCCTTCCGGAACACCGCATCATATGTGACCTACCTACCCGGTGGAATTCCACGTTACATATGTTGGAGCGGTTATGTGAGCAGCAGCAAGCAGTTATGGAGTACCAGCTGCATCAGGCGCAAAGAAGTCGCAGTCAGCGCCAATCAGACTTCACAACCACAGAGTGGGCCACTATGAAGGACGTCTGCCAGGTTTTGCGTCCTTTTGATTATTCCACGCGGATGGCAAGTGCAGATGATGCACTAGTCAGCATGACTGTCCCCCTTATCTGCCTGCTTCAGCAAACTTTGCAAGGGTTAAGGGATGATGTGGTGGAAGAGGTGGAGGATGAGGAGTCACCTTTTCCATCAGCTTCTGGAGAGTCAGCGCCACGTGGTTCCTCACAAAGGGGTACACAGGGGCCAATTTGTGAGGAGGATGAGGAGGAGTCAATGGAGGAGGAAGAGCTCGGTCCAGAGGAGGGAGCGACACAATTGTCCAGTGGTCAGTGTGTACAGCGAGGGTGGGGTGATGACGAGCGGGCAGAGATCATGTCTCAAGCAGGGGACAGCGTTTCTGGGCCAGTTGGCACTCTGCAGCACATGGTGGATTTCATGCTGCAGTGCCTGAGAAACGACCGCCGCATCGACCACATTCTCAACATGCCTGATTATTGGGTGTTCACCCTCCTCGATCCTCGCTACCGGGACAACGTCCAAAACCTCATCCCTGCGTTGACCCGGGAGCGTAAATTGCGGGAGTACCACGACACACTGGTGAATTCCATCATCTTCTCCTGTCCAACTGAGAGGAGTGCTGCTAGTGCTTTACAAAGCAGCTCAGTGCGTCGAGGCAGTGGGGGAGGCTCTGCCCAAAGAGGGAGCAGAAGCAGTGCCTCTGCCCAAGGCAAGCCCAGTATGGCACAACTCTGGCACACTTTTGTGTGCCCGCCCCAAATGTCTACACCATCACCGGCGGCTCCAGTCAGCAGGAGGCAACGGTTCCGTCAGATGGTGACAGACTACATGGCTTGCCCTCTTACTGTACTCCCAGACGGCTCTTCCCCGTTCAAGTTTTGGGTCTCTAAGCTGGATACATGGCCAGAGCTAAGCCAGTATGCATTGGAGGTGCTGGCTTGCCCTGCGGCTAGTGTCTTATCGGAACGTGTCTTTAGTGCCGCAGGTGGTGTACTAACAGACCGTCGCATGCGACTATCCTCCGATAACGTTGACCGGCTTACTTTCCTGAAAATGAACCAGGCCTGGATCTCGCAGGAATTTGCCACTCCTCTGCCTGATTAAGTAATTGGGTGTCATCCAGGTCTCCTGCTGTGTTCATCTTTCTACCACCTGAACTGCTATTCCTGGGCTCCAACACCGCCAGTTGCGGCTCAGAAGTGCAGGCTGCACAGTAAAAACATACGACCCAGTGTTATTGGGTTTCAGTAACGTCAGCTGATCCCCAGCTGTGTAGCCGGCAATGTGTCCTGCTACCGCCACGCTGGCACAACAACCTAAATGTAAGGGAACCTGTCCCCCCCCCACCGTCGTTTGTTACTGAAAGAGCCATCTTGTGCAGCAGTAATGCTGCACAAGGAAAAGGTAGCTCTTTTTTTTTAGCTCTTTGCACACGCAGAACTTAACACTTATAAAATGAGTTCACTGATACCGTTATACCGTCCCGGAGCTGAGACTTTCCTTCGTAATGTGATGCAGCACAGCCGTCATTCCTACCCCCTTGGTGCCATGCGCTGCCTCCTCAGCGTTGTTTTAAGCTGTCACGGAGCCTGCGCTGTTCTGTTATCCCTTGGGCATGCCCTATTTGCGCTGCCTGTCTTCTGACATAATTTGGTGTCAGGCTGGCTGCGCCTGTGCGGCCGCGCTGCCCAAGATCTTCTGATTGAGTCACACTGCGGGCCTGGGATCCATGGGCATGCGCAGTGCATATCTTCCCCTCGGGCTCTCGCTCATTTCCCTCCGCCTTCTTTAGACTGTGCGCCGTCAGCTGATCCCTAGCATGCCACGGCCGTGACACCGCACAGTCTGAAGAAGAGGGAAGGAGGGGAGTGAGAGTCGAGGTTATGCACTGTGCATGCCCATGGTTCCAAGGCCCGCAGTGGGATTACGTTAGACGAGACTGCGAGGTGGGATCTGGAGCAGCGTGGACGCACAGGCACTGACAGCCTGACACCAAATTATGTCAGAAGACAGGCAGCGCTAATTGGGCATGGCCAAGGGCTAACAGAACAGCGCAGGCTCCGTGACAGCTTAAAACAAGGCTGAGGAGGCAGCGCACGGCATCAAGGGGATAGGAATGACAGCTGTGCTGTGTCCCATTACGAAGGAAATTCGCACCTCCGGAACGGTTTAACGGTATAAAGGGACACATTTTTAGTGTTTACTTCGGTGTTTGCAAGGAGCATAATTAAAAGAGCAACCTTTTCCTTTTGCATCCTTAGTGCTGCACAAGATGGCTCTTTCAGCTACAAACGTCTTGGGGGGGGGGATTAAAGGTTTCCTTTCAACTTGCTCCAATCAGGCTTCGGCCTACACTCTGTTCCTCTGCTCCTCCTGCTGTCCCTGGGCTCTAACACCGCCAGTTGGTGCCTGGAAGTGCTGTGTGCACAGTCAACAGTCGCTCCTCTGTTATTGGGGTTCAGTAACGTCAGCTGATCCCCAGCTGTGTGTGCGGCAATACCTCCAATCTGCTCCTCCTGCTGTCCCTGGGCTCTAACACCGCCAGTTGGTGCCTGGAAGTGCTGTGTGCACAGTCAACAGTCGCTCCTCTGTTATTGGGGTTCAGTAACGTCAGCTGATCCCCAGCTGTGTGTGCGGCAATACCTCCAATCTGCTCCTCCTGCTGTCCCTGGGCTCTAACACCGCCAGTTGGTGCCTGGAAGTGCTGTGTGCACAGTCAACAGTCGCTCCTCTGTTATTGGGGTTCAGTAACGTCAGCTGATCCCCAGCTGTGTGTGCGGCAATACCTCCAATCTGCTCCTCCTGCTGTCCCTGGGCTCTAACACCGCCAGTTGGTGCCTGGAAGTGCTGTGTGCACAGTCAACAGTCGCTCCTCTGTTATTGGGGTTCAGTAACGTCAGCTGATCCCCAGCTGTGTGTGCGGCAATACCTCCAATCTGCTCCTCCTGCTGTCCCTGGGCTCTAACACCGCCAGTTGGTGCCTGGAAGTGCTGTGTGCACAGTCAACAGTCGCTCCTCTGTTATTGGGGTTCAGTAACGTCAGCTGATCCCCAGCTGTGTATCCGGCAACGTGTCATGCGACCGCCACGCTGGCACAACTAAAATGTAAGGGGACCTGTCCCCCCCCCCTAGGCGTTTGTTACTGAAAGAGCCACCATGTGCAGCACTAATACTGCACAAGGGAAAGGTCGCTCTTGAAATTATGCTCCTTGCAAACGCTGAACTACACACTCATGTAATGTGTCCCCTTACACCGTCCAACCGTCCCGGAGGTGGGACTTTCCTTTGTAATGTGACGCAGCACAGCCGTCATTGCTACCCCCTTGGCACCGTGCGTTGCCTCCTTAGCGTTGTTTGATTCCGTCATGGACCCTGCGCTGTTATGTTATCCCTTGGCCATGCACAGTTTGCGCTGCCCGTCCTCTGACATCATTTGTTGTCATCCTGGCTGCGCCTGTGCGTCCACGCTGCCTGAAATCACACCTCGCAGTGTCGTCTAATGTGATCCCACAGTGGGCCTGGTATCCATGGCCATGCGCAGTGCATATACTAGCCTCTCACTCCCCTTCTTCACGCTTCTTCAGACTAGGCGGCGTCAGCTGATCCCTAATAGCATGCCACGGCCGTGACGCCGCACAGTCTGAAGAAGCAGGAAGGAGGTGAGTGAGAGGCGATGATATGCACTGCGCATGCCCATGGATCCCTGGCCCGCAGTGGGACTACATTAGATGACACTGCAAGGTTGGATCTCGGGCAGCTTGGACGCACAGGCACTGCCAGCCTGACACCTACATGATGTCAGAAGACGGGCACCGCTAACTGTGCCAAGGGATAACATTACAGCGCGGGCTCCGTGACAGAACCAAACAACGTTGAGGAGGTGGCGCCCGGCACCAAGGGGGTTGGAATGACGGCTGTGCTGTGTCACATTACAAAGGAAAGTCCCACTTCCGGGATGGTTTGACGGTGTGAGGGGACACATTATATGAGTGTGTACTTCAGCGTTTGCAAGGAGCATAATTTTCGGAGCCACCATTTTCCATGTGCAGTATTACTGCTGTACAAGATGGCTCTTTCAGCAACAAATGCCTGGGGGGGGGGTTAAAGGTTCCCTTTCAACTTGCTCCACTGCAGGCTTCGGCCTACACTCTGCTCCTCTTTGATTCCCTGGGTTTCAACAACGCCAGTTTCTGCCCGGACATGCTAGCTGCACAGAGAAAAACACCAGCCAATGTGTTAGTGGGGTTCAGCACCGCCAGCTGTTCCCCTGCTGTGTAGTCGGCATCGTGTCCAGCACAAGCCACGCTGGCACAACTGACCAAAAGCTGCCACCAGTGCAGGCTTCGGCCTACACTTTGCTCCTCTCCTCTTCCTGCTGACCCTGGGCTCAAACAACGCCAGTTTCTGCCCGGACATGCTAGCTGCACAGAGAAAAACACCAGCCAATGTGTTAGTGGGGTTCAGCACCGCCAGCTGTTCCCCTGCTGTGTAGTCGGCATCGTGTCCAGCACAAGCCACGCTGGCACAACTGACCAAAAGCTGCCACCAGTGCAGGCTTCGGCCTACACTTTGCTCCTCTCCTCCTCCTGCTGACCCTGGGCTCAAACAACGCCAGTTTCTGCCAGGACATGCTAGCTGCACAGAGAAAAACACCAGCCAATGTGTTAGTGGGGTTCAGCACCGCCAGCTGTTCCCCTGCTGTGTAGCTGGCAACGTGTCCTGCAAACGCCACGCAGGCACATGAACTGAAATTGAAGGGAGCCTGCCCCCCACCCCCAGGTGTTTCTATGTATAACAGCCACCTTGTACAGCAGTACTGCTGCATTTGTACAAGGTGGCTGACTTTTTGTCCTTGCCCACGTGGAACTCAAAACGTACAAAATGTGTCTCATTGAGACCATTCCACTGTCCCTAAGGTGTGACTTTCCTTTCTAATGATACGCAGCACCCCCCTTGGTAGCGCTTCCCGTCTTCTGACATCATTGGTTGGCTTGTTGCGCCTGTGCGTCCGCCCTGCCTGAAACAATGCTCCTCGTTGTCTTATTTTGACTGCGAGGGTGTGATTGATGGGCACGAGCAGTGCATATCTTCACCTGTCTTAACTCATCTCCTTCCGCCTTCTTCAGACTGTGCAGCCTCATGGCCGCGGCATGCGAGAAGGGATCAGCAGAGGCCGCCCAGTCTGAAGCAGGTGTAAGGACGTGTGTGAGCGGCCAAAATATTTACTGCTCAAGGCCACGAATCACAGCACCGCAGTGTGACTTTATGAAAAGGCACTGTGGGTCTGGGATTTATGGCCATCGTTAACCGCATCGGCCAACATGAAATGAGGTCATAAGACGGGCAGCTCTAACAGGGCATTGCCAAGGGATAACACAAGAGCGCAGACTCCTGTACAGCAAATAACAACGCTCAGGAAGCTGCGCCAAGCACCAAGGCGTTATTTGGGACACCTGTGCTGCGTCTCCTTAAAAAGCCAAGTCACGCATCCACTACAGTTTGACTGTAGAATGGGCTAAATTGTGTACGTCTGTCATTCAGCGTGTGCAAGTAGACAAATTAATAGAGCAACCTTTCACTTGTGCAGCATTAATACTGCACAAGGTGTGTCTCTTGTACTTTGTAACACCTGAGGGGGGGTTAAAGGTTTCCTTTGAAATTGGTTCAAATAGGCTTCGGCCTACACTCTGCTCCTCTCCTCCTCCTCCTGCTTCAACACGGGCTCTAACATCGCTAGTTTTTGACCGCAAGTGCTAGCTGCACAGAGAAAAACACACGCCATTGTGTTAGTGGGGTTCAGCAACGCCAGCTGTTCCCCCACTGTGTAGCCGGCAAAGTGTCCTGCAAACGCAACGCAGACACAATGCTGCCTCCAGTGCAGGCTTCAGCCTACACTCTGCTCCCCCTGCTTACCCTTAGCTCCAACACCACTAGTTGGGGCTCTAGGAAGACAATCTTTAATAGGCAACGCATCTGGGTTCCAGCACCGCCAGCTGGTTCTCGGCAGTGTTCTTGTCACAGGTACTCCCCCGTGCCAAGCCTGGTTTCAGCACCGTCAGCTGTTTCCGGGTTGTGTCAAGCTCACTGAGACGCCTATGCTTGCCCCGTCGTGGTGCGGTCGGGTTAGCCAACTCCAGGGTGCCTCCAGTTTAGGAGCTTCCTATGTGGGCTGCGTGAACTGGTAGTCAAGGCTGGTTCTGTAGTGCCAGTAGGCCCAGCTCCCCCTGTAGGACTGTTGGGGTTCGGTAACTGCGGCTGCCTCGCGGCCTAGCTGTTCTCTCCTCTCCTGTGGGCCTTGGGGTCCACCACCTGGTTCCAGCACCGTCAGCTGGTTCCGGGCCGAGCCTTTGGCTTAGGTGCCTCCTCCTGGGTATCCGAGTTCCGCCAACGTCAGGCGGTCCTTGGTAGTGCTTTTAAGCGCGGGCACCTACAGCTTAGTAACCGGGTTCCAGCACCGCCAGCTGGTCCTCGGTCGTGCCATTGGCTCTTGCACACTGGGGCAACGCATCTGGGTTCCAGCACCGCCAGCTGGTTCTCAGCAGTGTTCTTGTCACAGGTACTCCCTCGTGCCAAGCCTGGTTTCAGCACCGTCAGCTGTTTCCGGGTTGTGTCAAGCTCACTGAGACGCCTATGCTTGCCCCGTCGTGGTGCGGTCGGGTTAGCCAACTCCAGGGTGCCTCCAGTTTAGGAGCTTCCTATGTGGGCTGCGTGAACTGGTAGTCAAGGCTGGTTCTGTAGTGCCAGTAGGCCCAGCTCCCCCTGTAGGACTGTTGGGGTTCGGTAACTGCGGCTGCCTCGCGGCCTAGCTGTTCTCTCCTCTCCTGTGGGCCTTGGGTTCCACCACCTGGTTCCAGCACCGTCAGCTGGTTGCAGGCCGAGCCTTTGGCTTAGGTGCCTCCTCCTGGGTATCCGAGTTCCGCCAACGTCAGGCGGTCCTTGGTAGTGCTTTTAAGCACGGGCACCTACAGCTTAGTAACCGGGTTCCAGCACCGCCAGCTGGTCCTCGGTCGTGCCATTGGCTCTTGCACACTGGGGCAACGCATCTGGGTTCCAGCACCGCCAGCTGGTTCTCGGCAGTGTTCTTGTCACAGGTACTCCCTCGTGCCAAGCCTGGTTTCAGCACCGTCAGCTGTTTCCGGGTTGTGTCAAGCTCACTGAGACGCCTATGCTTGCCCCGTCGTGGTGCGGTCGGGTTAGCCAACTCCAGGGTGCCTCCAGTTTAGGAGCTTCTTATGTGGGCTGCGTGAACTGGTAGTCAAGGCTGGTTCTGTAGTGCCAGTAGGCCCAGCTCCCCCTGTAGGACTGTTGGGGTTCGGTAACTGCGGCTGCCTCGCGGCCTAGCTGTTCTCTCCTCTCCTGTGGGCCTTGGGGTCCACCACCTGGTTCCAGCACCGTCAGCTGGTTCCGGGCCGAGCCTTTGGCTTAGGTGCCTCCTCCTGGGTATCCGAGTTCCGCCAACGTCAGGCGGTCCTTGGTAGTGCATTTAAGCGCGGGCACCTACAGCTTAGTAACCGGGTTCCAGCACCGCCAGCTGGTCCTCGGTCGTGCCATTGGCTCTTGCACACTGGGGCAACGCATCTGGGTTCCAGCACCGCCAGCTGGTTCTCGGCAGTGTTCTTGTCACAGGTACTCCCTCGTGCCAAGCCTGGTTTCAGCACCGTCAGCTGTTTCCGGGTTGTGTCAAGCTCACTGAGACGCCTATGCTTGCCCCGTCGTGGTGCGGTCGGGTTAGCCAACTCCAGGGTGCCTCCAGTTTAGGAGCTTCCTATGTGGGCTGCGTGAACTGGTAGTCAAGGCTGGTTCTGTAGTGCCAGTAGGCCCAGCTCCCCCTGTAGGACTGTTGGGGTTCGGTAACTGCGGCTGCCTCGCGGCCTAGCTGTTCTCTCCTCTCCTGTGGGCCTTGGGGTCCACCACCTGGTTCCAGCACCGTCAGCTGGTTCCGGGCCGAGCCTTTGGCTTAGGTGCCTCCTCCTGGGTATCCGAGTTCCGCCAACGTCAGGCGGTCCTTGGTAGTGCTTTTAAGCGCGGGCACCTACAGCTTAGTAACCGTGTTCCAGCACCGTCAGCTGGTCCTCGGTCGTGCCATTGGCTCTTGCACACTGGGGCAACGCATCTGGGTTCCAGCACCGCCAGCTGGTTCTCGGCAGTGTTTTTGTCACAGGTACTCCCTCGTGCCAAACCTGGTTTCAGCACCGTCAGCTGTTTCCGGGGTGTGTCAAACTCGCTGAGACGCCTATATTTGCCCCGTCGTGTTGCAGTCGGGTTAGCCAACTTCAGGGTGCCTCCAGTTTAGGAGCTTCCTATGTGGGCTGCGTGAACTGGTAGTCAAGGCTGGTTCTGTAGTGCCAGTAGGCCCAGCTCCCCCTGTAGGACTGTTGGGGTTCGGTAACTGCGGCTGCCTCGCGGCCTAGCTGTTCTCTCCTCTCCTGTGGGCCTTCGGGTCCACCACCTGGTTCCAGCACCGTCAGCTGGTTCTCGGCAGTGTCTTTTGCTCTTGTACCTTCTGCTCCCCATCCTGGTTCCAGTACCGTCAGCTGGTTCCGGGCAGAGCCTTTGGCTTAGGTGCCTCCTTCTGGGTATCCAAGTTCCACCAACGTCAGGTGGTCCTTGGTAGTGCTTTCAGGCACGGGTACCTCCTACTTAGTAACCGGGTTCCAGTAACGTCTGCTGGTCCTCGGTAGTTCCATTGGCTCTTGGACCTTCGGCTACCCATCCGGGTTCCAGTACCGTCAGCTGGTTCTCGGCAGTGTCTTTTGCTCTTGTACCTTCTGCTCCCCATCCTGGTTCCAGTAACGTCAGCTGGTTCCGGGCAGAGCCTTTGGCTTAGGTGCCTCCTTCTGGGTATCCGAGTTTCGCCAACGCCAGGCGGTCCTTGGTAGTGCTTTTTAGCACGGGTACCTCCTGCTTAGTAACCGGGTTCCAGTAACGTCAGCTGGTCCTCGGTAGTTCCATAGGCTCTTGAACCTTCGGGTAGCCATCCGAGTTCCAGTTCCATCAGCTGGTTCTTGGCATTTTCTCAGCCTTCTTGTACCTTCTGCTACATTTCCAAGTTTAAGACCCTAAAGTCGACGACCCGGAAGACCACCCCGATGACGACGACCCGGAAGACCACCCCGATGACGACGACGACGACCCGGAAGACCACCCCGATGACGACGGCGGAGACGACGACGGCGGAGACGACGACGGCTGAGACGACGACGGCGGAGATGACGACACTGGAGAAGACGACCCTGGAGACGACGACATGGAAGACCGAGAAGCAGAAGAACAAGAGGCTGCAGAACAAAGAGCAGAAGAACATTAAGCATAAGACTTAATATCAGAGCAAAAGATATTATCTAAATTATATGCAGAAGAAGACTAAGCAGTGTATGGGGGTGAGTCCGTTCCTCCTCGTGGTGCCCCTGGATAAAGCCTGATGCTGCAGGCCAAACTGAACGCGGACAAATGTAACTTTTGTGACTGGCAGAACGGAAGGTGTAATCTTCCAACTTTTATAGATAACAACTACGGGAATGCCTGTCACAAATGAGAATATGATGAAGAAGTAGAATAGGAAGAATAATAACAGTGGAATAAAAAGAATATGTAGAATAGGAAGAATAATAATAGTTGAATAAAATGAATATGAAGAATGTAATAAAAAAAAAAAATAGGTAGAAGATGAAGAAGAAGATGAATAAGGTGAAGAAGAAGTTGATGTCAAAGATGCTGATGATGATGAAGATGAAAGTGTGGGAAAAGTAAAAAAAAAAAAGAAAAAAAAGAAGGGGAAGGGCGTGGAATAGTGAAACATCAATATCTGACAAAATAAAAAAAAATTTACATACTCAATATCTTTTTCACTCCGAACGTCTTTAAAAAAAAAAAAAACATGCTATTCTATTTGATTGGGCTAAACCTCATTGCCTTTAATGTCTCCGCCACCTCCCACAATACATCCTACATTATTCTTAGTTGTTTTCCTTGATGTAGAATGAACCTACAAGGAAAGAAAGGGTTTATTTTAATTCCGATATTTTGGTCCCATTGACTTGCATTGGGATCGGGAATCGGTATCGGCGATATCCAATATTTTTTGAATATCGGCCGATCCCAACCGATACCGATACTTTCCGATATCGGAAGGTATCGCTCAACACTATGTATAACACTACACAATGTAAATGCCAGAACGTGGCTGGAAGATATATAAAAAAATACAAGGACTGTAGTACAATTTCAATCTCCCTACAATGATCTCAGGAAAAGTATGCAGCAATAAAAAGGACTGCTGCACACAAAACTGTGGACAAATAAACAAGATAACTGTGCAGAAAGGAGCAACAGGATTTTTGCTTTTAAAAAAGCAGTTGGTTTGCACAGCAGCGTGCGAACAGCAATGCAGCGATCAGGGAGCCTTATAAGGCAGCCTAATAAGCTACAGAGCTGATGCACAAAAATATAAACTCCACTGTCCCTGCAAAAAAAAGGTGGTGTTGGACAGTGGAAATCGCTACAGCACAAGCAGTTTTGGGGCTTAAAGGGCCACTGTCACCCCCCTCCAGCCGTTATAAACTAAAAGAGCCACCTTGTGCAGCAGTAATGCTGCATTCTAACAAGGTGGCTCTTTTAGTTTTTTGTTCATGTATTCCCAAAATAAAGCGCTTTGAAACTTATCCAAAATACCTATCTTTGTCCATGGAGGCGGGTCCTCACTCCCCAGCTTGAACTGGTACTCTGCCGTCACTCACATCTTCAGGGGCTTTCGGCGCCGCCCCTCCGTGCTTTTTTCGGTTCAAAACCGGCGCCTTCGCTGTGTACAACTGTGTGGGACAGGCTCAGTAAGCTCTGGCCGTCTGACGTCCCAGCCAAGCTTGCAGATTTTTGAATTTGTCCGATCCGTTTCGCTCAACCCTAGTGGCTAGACCACACAATTAGTACAAAGGATTTATTTGCTGAAATGTCACCTGGTGGCTGGACCACACCATTGGCACAAAGGATTTAGATGCTGATATATAAACTGGTGGCTGGACCACACAATTAGCATAAAGGATTTATATTCTGAAGTGGCGACTGTTCGCTGTAGTAGAGAATCAGCAGCACTGTGGATTTATATGCTGAAGTGGCAACTTGTGGCTGCACCACAGAATTAGCACTCCAGATTTATATGCAGGAAGGTCTATTTGACACAGGATCATACAGTGGGGCAAAAAAGTATTTAGTCAGTCAGCAATAGTGCAAGTTCCACCACTTAAAAAGATGAGAGGCGTCTGTAATTTACATCATAGGTAGACCTCAACTATGGGAGACAAACTGAGAAAAAAAAAATCCAGAAAATCACATTGTCTGTTTTTTTATCATTTTTTTTGCATATTATGGTGGAAAATAAGTATTTGGTCAGAAACAAACAATCAAGATTTCTGGCTCTCTCAGACCTGTAACTTCTTCTTTAAGAGTCTCCTCTTTCCTCCACTCATTACCTGTAGTAATGGCACCTGTTTAAACTTGTTATCAGTATAAAAAGACACCTGTGCACACCCTCAAACAGGCTGACTCCAAACTCCACTATGGTGAAGACCAAAGAGCTGTCAAAGGACACCAGAAACAAAATTGTAGCCCTGCAACAGGCTGGGAAGACTGAATCTGCAATAGCCAACCAGCTTGGAGTGAAGAAATCAACAGTGGGAGCAATATTTAGAAAATGGAAGACATACAAACCACTGATAATCTCCCTCGATCTGGGGCTGCACGCAAAATCCCACCCCGTGGGGTCAGAATGATCACAAGAACGGTGAGCAAAAATCCCAGAACCACGTGGGGGGACCTAGTGAATGAATTGCAGAGAGCTGGGACCAATGTAACAAGGCCTACCATAAGTAACACACTACGCCACCATGGACTCAGATCCTGCAGTGCCAGACGTGTCCCACTGCTTAAGCCAGTACATGTCCGGGCCCGTCTGAAGTTTGCTAGAGAGCATTTGGATGATCCAGAGGAGTTTTGGGAGAATGTCCTATGGTCTGATGAAACCAAACTGGAACTGTTTGGTAGAAACACAACTTGTCATGTTTGGAGGAAAAAGAATACTGAGTTGCATCCATCAAACACCATACCTACTGTAAAGCATGGTGGTGGAAACATCATGCTTTGGGGCTGTTTCTCTGCAAAGGGGCCAGGACGACTGATCCGGGTACATGAAAGAATGAATGGGGCCATGTATCGTGAGATTTTGAGTGCAAACCTCTTTCCATCAGCAAGGGCATTGAAGATGAAACGTGGCTGGGTCTTTCAACATGACAATTGTCCAAAGCACACCGCCAGGGCAACGAAGGAGCGGCTTCGTAAGAAGCATTTCAAGGTCCTGGAGTGGCCTAGCCAGTCTCCAGATCTCAACCCTATAGAAAACCTTTGGAGGGAGTTGAAAGTCCGTGTTGCCAAGCGAAAAGCCAAAAACATCACTGCTCTAGAGGAGATCTGCATGGAGGAATGGGCCAACATACCAACAACAGTGTGTGGCAACCTTGTGAAGACTTACAGAAAACGTTTGACCTCTGTCATTGCCAACAAAGGATATATTACAAAGTATTGAGATGAAATTTTGTTTCTGACCAAATACTTATTTTCCACCATAATATGCAAATAAAATGTTAAAAAAACAGACAATGTGATTTTCTGGATTTTTTTTTCTCAGTTTGTCTCCCATAGTTGAGGTCTACCTATGATGTAAATTACAGACGCCTCTCATCATTTTAAGTGGTGGAACTTGCACTATTGCTGACTGACTAAATACTTTTTTGCCCCACTGTATCTATCTGTCCTAGCTGAGAATATACCAACTAATTAATTATCTGACTACTTGCAGTAAGAGCAGTCTCACTATGCTGTTTACAGTCACAAAATGTCAGCGAAGCCACATGTTCACTTTTATATGGAGAGGGACATATGACTTCAGCAGCCTATGACACAAACCCTTGTGTCTGGATGTTGTGGATGGTTTCTGCACCCTGATTAGCTGCCAGAGTCTCCACACATTAAGTTAAGTAAAAAAATGCAAGGGCAATGCAAGCCTTTCTTTTAAAATGCATGGTCAACTAAGTTTGGAATGGACTACAGGCCTGGGCCATTGGATGAAAGTCTGTTTGAGATATGCATTATTAAACAGGCAATTGGTTACCACCAGCCATGTTGATGTTACTTTATAATAATAATAATAATTTTATTTCTCTAGCGTCGACATATTTCGCAACACTTTACATTTTAGAGGGGACTTGTACAGACAATGTGGAACTTCCAATATTCAGCTTGTCATTAGTGTTGAGCGATACCTTCCGATATTCGGATATATCGGTATCGGATTGGATCGGCCGATATCCAAAAAATATCGGATATCGCCGTTACCGATAGCCGATACCAATGCAAGTCAATGGGACACAAATATCAGAATTAAAATAAACCCTTTCTTTCCTTGTAGGTTAATTCTACATGAATGAAAACAACTAAGAATAATATAAAATGTACTGTGCGAGGTGGAGGAGACATTAAAGGCATAGAGGTTTAGCCCAATCAAATGGAATAGCAGGAATTAATTTTTTTTTTAAACGTTCGGAGTTACAAAGATATTGACTATGTTAAGCTTTTTTATATTTTGTCAGATATTTATGTTTCACTACTTCCATGCTCTTCACCTTCTTTTTTACTTCTCCCACACTTTCTTCTTCATTATCCTCAGCAGCAGCATCTTTTTCATCAACTTCTTCTTCACCTTATTCATCTTCTTCTTCTTCACCTTCTTCCTATTATTCTTTTTTTTTTACATTCTTCATATTCTTCTTATTCAACTATTATTATTCTTCATATTCTGCTTCTTCATATTCTTCTTCTTCATCATATTCTTATTTGTGACAGGCATTCCTGTAGTTTTTATCTATAAAAGTTTTACAACAGGATTTGTCCATGTTCAGTTTGGCCTGCAGCAGCAGGTTTTTTCCAGGGGCACCACGAGGAGGAACGGACTCACCCCCATACACTGCTTACTCTTCTTCTGCTTATAATTTAGATATCTTTTGCTCTGATTTTTAGTCTTATGCTTAATGTTCTTCTGCTTTTTGTTCTGCAGCTTCTTGTTCTTCTGCTTTTTGGTCTTCTTCGGGGTGGTCTTCAGGGTTGTCGTCTCCAAGGTCATCTTCTCCATGGTTGTCGTCTCCAGGGTCATCGTCTCCGGGGTCGTCCTCTTCTTCGGGGTGGTCTTCAGGGTTGTCGTCTCCAGGGTCGTCATCTCCGGGGTCGTCTTCTTCTTCGGGGTGGTCTTCAGGGTCGTCGTCTTTAGGGTCCTCATCAGGGAGATCCAGTGTGATTAGCAAAAAACCATTTCTAAAAGCTTGAACTTGGAAATGTAGCAGAAGGTACAAGAAGGCTGAGGAACTGTCAAGGACCAGCTGACGGTACTGGAACCCGGATGGGTAGCCGAAGGTACAAGAGCCAATAGAATTATTGAGGAGCAGCTGATGGTACTGGAACCCGGTTACTAAGCAGGAGATACCCGTGCCAGAAAGCACTACCAAGGACCACCAGACCGAAATGAGGCACCTAAGCCAAAGGCTCTGCCTGGAACCAGCTGACGGTACTGGAACCAGGGTGACCTATTCAAGATTGACTTCCAAAGAACCAGCTAAAGGTGCTGGAACTCAGACAGGCAGCAGAAGGTCCACATGAAAAAAAATTGCTAGGCCGCGAGCCGGCTGGAGTTACCCAAAACCCACAGTCCTACAGGGGGAACTTGTATTATTGGCACTACGGAAGCCTTGATTGTCAGTTCCCGCCGCCCACATAGGAAGCACCTAAACTGCAGGCACCATAGAGTCAGCTAACCTGACCTCAACCCGACAGGACAACGTATTGGAGGCAAAGTGACCTTGACACTACCAGGAAACAGCTGGCGTGCTGGAAACAGGATGGGCAGGAGGGAGGATCTGTGCCAAAGACACTTCTGAGCAGGAACTGGCGGTGTTGGAGCCCAGGGATTACAGGAGAAACAGAATGTAGGCTGAGGCCTAATTGGAGCAAGTTTAAAATCTGTAGTGGTGTCAATGTTAAGGGAGCAGGAGAAATTGCCGCACACACAGCTGGGGATCACCTGACGTTACTGAACCCCAAAACACTGAAGCATGTGTTAACTGTGCAGACGGCACTTCCGAGCAGCAACTGGCATTGTTGGAGCCCAGGGATTACAGGAGAAACAGAGTGTAGCCTGAGGCCTAATTGGAGCAAGTTGAAAGGGAACCCCCCAGGTGTTTGTAACTAAAAGAGCCACCTTGTGCAGCACTAATGCTCCTTGCACACGCTGAAGTAAACACATATAAAATGTGCCCCCTCATACCGTGAAACCATCCCGATGGCGGGACTTTCCTTGTTAATTAGACGCAGCACAGCCATCATTCATACCCCCTTGGCGCCGTGCGCCACCTCCTGAGCATTGTTTGAATTTGTCCCGGAGTCTGCGCTGTTATGTTATCCCTTGGGCATCCGCAGTTAGGCTACGTTCACATTAGCGTTTCCCGACGCAGCATCGGGAAACGCTGCGGCGATGCATGCGTCATGCGCCCCTATATTTACACACTGTTGTAGTGTGAGCGTGGATGGAGCAGGAGAAATTGCCAGATGCACAGCAGGGGAGCAGCTGATGTTACTGAACCCCAATAACACGGCAGCAAGTATTGACTGTGCAGACGGCACTTCTGAGCAGCAACTGGTGGTGTTGGAGCCAACGGATTACAGTTCAGGTGGTAGAAACATGAACACAACAGGAGACCTGGATAATGTTGCCAACCAAGTATTTAATCTGGAAGAGGAGTGGCAAATTCCTGCGAGATCCAGGCCTTGTTCATTTTCAGAAAAGTAAGCCGGTCAACGTTATCGGAGGATAGTCGCATGCGACGGTCTGTTAGTACATCACTTGCGGCACTAAAGACGCGTTCCGATAATACACTAGCAGCAGGGCAAGCCAAGCACCTCCAATGCATACTGGCTAAGCTTTGGCCATGTATCCAGCTTAGAGACCCCAAACTTGAAGGGAAAGAGCCGTCTGGGAATACACTGAGAGGGCAAGACATGTAGTCTGTCACCATCTGACAGAAACGTTGCCTCCTGCTGACTGGAGCCATCTCTTGATGGTGTAGACATTTGTGGCGGGCACACAAAACTTTGCCACATTTGGGCCAAACTGGTCTTGCCTTGTTCTGAGGCACTGCTTCTGCTCCCTCTTTGTGCAGAGCTTCCTCCACTGCCTCGACGTACTGAGCTGCTTTGTAAAGCACTAGCAGCACTGCTCTCGGTTGGAAGGGAGAACATGATGGAATGCACCAGTGTGTCTTGGTATTCCCGTATTTTACGCTCCCGGTTCAACCGCGTTATGTGGCTTTGTGAGTTGTCCCGGTAGCGAGGATCTAGGAAGGTGTACACCCAATAATCAGCAGTGTTGAGAATGTGGGCGATGCGGTGGTCGTTTCTCAGGCACTGCAGCATGAAATCAACCATGTGCTGCAGACTGCCAACTGGCCAAGAAATACTGTCCCCTGCTTGAGGCGTGATCTCTGCCTGCTCTGCATCACCCCACCCTCGCTCTACATATTGACTACTAGAGCATTGTGTAACTCCCTCCTCTGGACAGATGTCTTCCTCCTCCATTGACTCCTCCTCATCCTCCTCACAAAGTGTCCCCTGCCCAGGCCTTTGTGAAGAACCACATTGCGCAGACTGTCCAGAAGCAGATGGCATTTGTGACTTCTCATCCTCCACCTCTTCCACAACCTCCTCCCTTAGCGTTTGCAGTGTTTTTCCAAGCAGGCAGATAAGGGAGATAGTCATGATGACTAGTGCATCATCTGCACTCACCATCCGCATGGAATCATCGAAGGCACACAAAACCTAGCAGATGTCCTTCATAGTGGCCCACTCAGTGGTTGTGAAGTCTGAACGGCATGAAGTGCGACTTTTTTGCGCCTGATGCAGCTGGTACTCCATTACTGCTGCCTGCTGCTCACACAACCGCTCCAACATATGTAACGTTGAATTCCACCTGGTGGGTAGGACACATATGATGTGATATTCCGGAAGGCAGAATCGGTGCTGCAGAGCTGCAAGGTGTTCCATGCTGGAACGCCGCAAGTAAGCACACTCTAGGAGGACCTTGTGCAACAGTGCATCAAGATCCAGATAGTCCCTCAAAAACTCTGCACAACCAAGTTGAGCACATGTGCCAGACATGGGATGTGAGTGAGGTTGCCTAGGCCTAGAGCTGCCACCAGATTTCAGCCATTGTCACACTACCATGCCTGGCTGTAGATTCGCTGGCACAAACCACACGTCGCTCTCCTGCTTGATGGCATTCCAGAGCTCCTGCGCTGTGTGGCTTCGATTCCCCAAAGAAATTAATTTCAATACGGCCTGTTGACATTTGGCCATGGCTGTGCTCATATCGGTCATAACAGGTAAGTGTTCACGGGTCCATGTGTAGATAGACTGTGACGGCTCCTGCAGCGCTGATTCAGAGGAGCTGGAGTATGAGGAGGAGTCAATATGTACAGACTGGATTCCTGCAATCCTTGGAGTTGATATCCAAATGGTGGTCCTAAATTGCAACATACCGTGAGTGAGATAATTACAAACACTCACTGCTGCTCACTTGTCGGACATAAATTACACTAGTCAAAGCTGCATAATACAGGGAGGATGTGGAAACCACAAGAAAAACGACCAAAATGAGTGACTATAATTGAATAAAAAACTCTTTATTAGATACAAATATAATACAAATATTATCACACAAATGAGACCAGTAGTAGGGAAATGGACCATATAAATACAAAGACGTGTAGGCCAGACACTGGCTCCCTATATATTATATATAAATGATGTAAGTATAGGGATAAAACACTTATATAACAGAATTGGCTAATAAGTATGTGATGTGATGTCACTACACCATACTAATCATTATACCCTGGAACCTATAACTGAATAATGGACACTACCAACAGAGCTGTACCACTACACAGGGCATATACCATGTCCAAAAGACTAAGTAGCTTCAAACATCCAGGGTAAACTCTACAACAGGCTAATATAGCACTAAGTGAACTCGATTAATACATAAATACTGGCCAAAACTGAGACAAACAAGAAAAAAATGCCTATCCAACCCACAGACATAACAACCAGGAAGGTATAAATATACCCATATAACCTCCAACAAGCCGCATACTAGCGATCTTAATTACCTGGTCCTGGGTGGATGGCGGGTGTAAACCGAATGTGCGACCAACACGTCTACCCGACGCGCGTTTCGGAGCCGGAGCTCCTTCGTCAGGGGACTCCAAATCCTTGGAGTTGGCAGAACATGTACAGCACCACTCTCAAAATCTGTACCCAGCTCCACAACATTTACCCAATGGGTAGTGAGGGAAAGGTATTGTCCCTGTCCATGGTGACTGGTGCACGCATCGGTGGTGAGGTGGACCTTGCTACTGACGGCGTTTAGTAGGGCATGATTAATGTTTCCCTCCACATGCTTTTGCAGGGCACGTTGTATTGTGAGACTGCCAATGCCATGAAGTTACGGAAGGTGTCAGTCTCCACCAGCCTGAATGAGAGCATTTCAAGGGACAGTAGTTTTGCAATGCCAGCATTCAGAGCCTGTTCTCGGGGGTGATTTGACGAGAATGGCCACCTTTTCTCCCATGCCTGTGCTCCTGATGGCTGTAGACTGGGCTGCGAGTGTGAGGATGACAGGGAACATGGTGCTGTGGGTGGAATTACACTGGGCCTCTGTACAACAGTGCCAGAGGTTCTTCCGTGGCAATCCTGTGAGGAAGCGGAACCAGCTGTGTGTGAGCTGGAGAAAGAGGCTACAACATGAGCTGAAGAGGTGGTAGGTGCCGCTGTAGGTTGGCCTAGGTTTTCAGTGTGTTTTTGTAACTCCACCATGTGCTTGGTCCACACATGTTTCCACATATTGGTGGTATTGAGGTTGCTGACACTTTTCCCTCTTTTGACTTTCTGATTACACAGCTTGCATTTGACAAAGCAAATGTTGCCTGCAACTGTGTCAAAAAAGGACTAAGCACTGCAAGTCTTGGGAGCGCCAATTTGGGTTTTGGAAGAGGCATGCTCCTAATGGGTGCCTAAGTGGAGGTTACAGGCAACGCAGTCTTCCCCCTCCCTCTCCCTCCTTTTTGGGCCGTTCGGGGAATCTCTTCCTCAGAGCTGCTCCCACCACCTTCCTGTATATCACGCCATGATAGGTCAAGGACCTTATCATCTACACTACCTTCTTCCAACAATTGCTTTTCCTGGGTACTATCGGCAGCACAGTATGCACCAGAACGTGGCACCTGAGTCTCATCATCAGATGCATACTGAGGTGTGTTGACTGTAAATACTGGCCCACCTGCTTCTTCAGATTGAGAGAGACAAAGCAGTTGCGCATCACTGCATACTACCTCTTCTTCAAATTATCGAATGCTGCTTGGCTGGCACGCTCTTTCCAAGCCAAGAGATTCAGAGAACAGAAGTAGAGCTAGCTCCTGTCCTGGGCTCTCTGACTGCCTGGGTAATTTGACAGGTGGTGAAGAGACAGATGGGTGCTCTTCAGTGCTCTGTGCCTGAGATGATGTGGCACTAATTGAAGTCGATCCGTTAGCTGCCATCCATCCGAAAAAGGTTTCAATTTGTTCGTCACGCAACAGTGGGGTACGGCGAGCTCCTACAAAGCTGCGCATCAAGGACTGTTCCCTGCTAAAACTAGGGGATGATGAGTCCCCGGTGCCCGCAGCAGGCACAGAATCCCCACATCCTCTCCCTGCAGAAACTCCACGCCCATGACCACGTGCCTTACTCCCTGCCTTCTTCATCTTGGTAGACTGATAAATATAGACAGAAAAGTACTAAGGGCTTAGTGTGCTTATCCCTGAACAGCTGCTAACAGGTATAAGAAACACTAATTTTATAAAGTGTGGACTAGACTTTAATATGAGCTAATGTGGCTGTCACAACTGTAAAGTGGAGTGTTTAGTGAACTTTATAAACTTTTTGTTTTTTTCACAAAAAGACACTGGATGTGCCCAAAGATGTAAAACCAATAGTATCACAAACTTTTTGTAGCGATTACAATGCAGGAAGGTAACCTACAATGCAATAGATGAGGCTACAAAAAATAGGCTAATACTAACTGGCTGGGGCTGCAGGGCACAAGGCTGCAGAAAGGCTCCTCTATGTACTCCTATATAGTGTTTTTCCAAAATCTAGCTGGATACGGATGGAAACCCACTAATAGGATAAATATGGAAAAATGTGCAGCAGTCAGCACTAATTGAAAAAATGACAATGGAACAGTATGAGGCAGTGACGCACGCTGAGCTGACTACAACCAGTTGTGGCTGCAGAACAGACTACAGCGTGAGCTGAACTCACTCTGAGACCTTGCAGACAGCCGTGAACAGCGCTGCAAGGCCAAAAAAAGCTCCTCTATGTACTCCTATATAGTGTTTTTCCACAATCTAGCAGGATACAGATGGAAACCCACTAATTGGATAAATCTGGAAAAATTTGCAGCAGGCAGCACTAATTGAAAAAAGGACAATGGAACAGTATGAGGCAGTGACTACAACCAGCGGTGGCTGTAGAACAGACAACAATGTGAGATGCACTCACACAGAGACCTTGCAGACAGCCGTGAACAGCACTGCAAGGCCAAAACAAGGTTCTCACACAGCGGTTGCTAAATTAGCCTGGGTAAAGCACAATGAAGTAAATCGCTATCTCAAATTATCCCTCAGTCAGAACAACAGCGTCCGGTCCCTAACTGAATTCACAGCAGAGTGAACCTAAAATGGCGGCGGCGGCTTTTATAGTGCATCATGACATCATTTCAGCAGCCAATCACAGCCATGCCAGTAGTTAAATGCCTAAGATGCAGAATAGGAGGTGCCCACACTTCTTAGGATTCCTCATTGGCTGAATTAAATAAAACTGGCTCATTGCATTATGGGAACTTCTGATTCCGGTATCTGATATTGCAAAAGTATAGGAACTCGGTATCGGAATTCCGATACCGCGAATATCGGCCGATACCCGATATTTGCAGTATCGGAATGCTCAACACTACTTGTCATCAATAGAAAGGTATAGCAAAAATAATTTGTCCAAAATTGACAACCCATTTAAAATGGCAGTACTGCAAAGTATATCTTTAAATATTTAATATTATTTTAACATCTTCTTAAAACTAAAACAAAAGTCTATGGTACAATACATCTAATGCAACAAGATAGATTGATTTCATTTTAACCATCAAAGATTTATTATGAGCAACCAAATGCTTTAGAAAAATATATATATATCAGTTCTTTATGGGCACTGTTTTTCATATTTTTCCAGTACTGTGTGCTACCTAAGCATAAAGATTTACTTGAAAACCGTGAAAAACCCACATGTGTCTTTGATATGTAAGGCCACCAAGCTAGAGCTTGTGGGGTAACATAAGGATATCTGAAGGTGACACATGCTGTCATTTGATGAACAGAAATGCAGAAGGGTATTCTGGCACTCAGCGTCTTGGCCTGAGCAACTTGTGATGGTGACCAGGTGGGGTGTGTTATCTTAACAGTCTGGAGCTCTTGTGAATTATTTGCTGATAGATGTAAACAGCTGTTATTCTTGGTAATGGAAAGCAATTAGAAACATCTGTACTCTTGGCTATGAGTAATGCCTCCTATCCTCACAGCTCCCAAGTGCCAATTGGATATAACTAGATCTTCAGGACAGGGCTGGCATTAGTACACTGCATTATAGACGGATGATTAGTACTGAGCTGTGAAGAGCAAGAGGTGAACTGTAGTGAAGTATTCCATTCAGTGTATATATATATATATATATATATATATATATACATATACAAAAATGTATACAAAGTTTAGTCAGGTATGAAAAATGCTGCGATTTAAGAATGCTTTCTAAAATATCAGTGATAGTTTATTTTTATTACCGTATATACTCGAGTATAAGCCGACCCGAGTATAAGCCGACCCCCCTAATTTTGCCACAAAAAACTGGGAAAACTTATTGACTCGAGTATAAGCCTAGGGTGGGAAATGCAGCAGCTACCGGTTAATGTCAAAATAAAAATAGATACCAATAAAAGTAAAATTAATTGAGACATCATTAGGTTAAGTGTTTTTGAATATCCATATTGAATCAGGAGCCCCATATAATGCTCCATACAGTTCATGATGGGCCCCATAAGATGCTCCACATTAAAATATACCCCATATAATGCTGCATATAGGTTGATGGCCCCATAAGATGCTCCACACATTAGGGGCCCCATGAGATGTTCCATACATTATGGCCCCATGAGATGCTCCACACATTATGGCCCCATGAGATGCTCCATACATTATGGCCCCCACACATTATGGCCCCATAAGATGCTCCACACATTATGGCCCCATGAGATGCTCCATACATAATGGCCTCATGAGATGCTCCACACATTATGGCCCTATAAGATGCTCCACACATTATGGCCCCATACATTGTGGCCCCATGAGATGCTCCACACATTAGGGGCCCCATGAGATGCTCCACACATTATGCCCCATACATTGTGGCCCCATAAGATGCTCCACACATTTGGGGCCCCATGAGATGCTCCACACATTATGCCCCATACGATGCTCCATACATTGTGGCCCCATGATGTGCTCCACACATTAGGGGCCCCTGAGATGCACCACACATTATGCCCTATAAAATGCTCCTCATATATGCCCCATAAGATGCTCCTCATATATGCCCCATAAGATGCTCCTGATATATGCCCCATAAGTTGCTCCATACATTTGCCCCATTTGCTGTTGCTGCGATTAAAATAAAAAAATCACATACTTACCTCTCTTTGCTCAGGCACTTGCGATAGTCACCTTCCACATTCCATCACTGCGCACTGCTCTGTCTTCCATCCTCGGCACTGACTGTTCAGGCAGAGGGCGGCGCGCACACTAATCGCGTCATCGCGCCCTCTGACCTGAACAGTCAGAGCCAGAGGATGGAAGACAGAGCAGCGCACAGCGATGGAACGTGGAAGGTGACTATCGCGCAATGCTCCCCCTCCTCTGATATACTCACCTGCTCCCAGCGCGGTCCCTGGCAGCGTCTCACTGTCAGATGGTCTCCGGGAGCTGGCGGCATCTTCCTGTGTTCAGCAGTCACGTACCGCTCATTAGAGTAATGAATATGCATTTGAAAACCATTGGAGGGAGTTGAATGTCCGTCTTGCCAGCGACGGGCCCAAAACATCACTGCTCTAGAAGAGATTTGCATGGAGGAATTGGCCAACATACCACCAACAGTGTGTGCCAAACTTGTGAAGACTTACAGAAAACATTTCACCTCTGTCATTGCCAACAAAGGATACATAACAAAATATTGATATAAACTTTTGTTAATGACCAAATACTTATTTTCCACCATAATTTGCATAATAAAGCTTGCCAAATCAGACAAGGTGATTTTCTGGATTTGTTTTCTCATTTTGACTCTCATAGTTGTTGTCTTCCTATTATGTCAATTTCAGTCCTCTCTCATCTTTTTAAGTAGGAGAGCTTGCACAATTGGTGGCTGACTAAATACTTTTTTTTCCCCACTGTATGTAATAATGAGAAATGAGACACGAAAAAGTATTGAACACATTTACTGAAATTTAGTTAATACAAAAGCCTTTGTTGGTGATAACAGCTTCAAGATGCCTTGTGCATGCAGAAACCAGTTGTGTTCATTGCTCAGTTGTTATATTGACCCATTCTTCCATATAAACACTCTTCAAATCCAAGAGGCTCAGTGGGCTCCTACTATAAACTCTGACCTTTAGTTCCTTCCATAAATGTTCTCTTGGAATCAGGTCAGGTGATTGGCTTGTTCATTCTAACAGCTTTATTTACTTTTTCTGATACCAATTGAGAGTTTTCTTGGGTGTGTGTGCATGAGTTGACTCTCTTGCTATAATGTCCACCTTTGTTTCATTCTCATCATCCTGGTAGATGGCAACAGATTTTTATCAAGAATGTCTCAGTACATTTTTCCATTCATCCTTCCTTCAATTATATGAAGTTTGCTAGTGCCACATGCTGAAAAACAGACCCCCACCATGATGTCCCCCCACCTCCAAACTTCACTGTTGATATGGTGTTCTTGGGGTGATATGTATGGCCTTTTGGTCCCTAAACATGGTGTGTATTATGGTATCCAAAGAGTTTAATTTTGGCCTCATCTGACCAGACTATATTCTCCCAGTATTTCACAGGCCTGTCTAAATGTTGTTAATTTAAGCAAATTTTAAACATGCTTGAACATGCTTTTTGTTCAACAAAGGAGTTTTGCAAGGTGAGTGTGCAAACATGCCATGGAACTTGAAGTGTATTACTTATAGTTTTCTTTGAAACAATTGTATCTGCTGATTCCAAGTCTTTCTGGGGCTCTCGACAGGTGGTCCTTGGCTCTTGGACAACTCTTCTGATAATTCTTTTCACTCCTCTGTCTGAAAATCTTTTGGTGAGTATCTGGTCATGGCCAGTTTAGTGACAAGATTGCTTTCTAATTACTCATGCAGACTGAGGGCGGATTCAGGAGCAAAGGCAAAGTACGTGGCCCCGGTGTCTTCACCCCTATCATTAGGGACAGGGAAAGAGCCCCTGGTCCCAGGACACCCGACAACAGAGTCGTGACATTAGCTCGGACCAAAACCATTTTTTGATCCATTATGGATCCATCACTGCTCTGAAAAGGCAACTGCAGCAGCTCAGCCTGGAGGTTTCAGATCTACGCACTGTCGTTTTACAGCACCTAAACACATCAGGTTTGGGGACCGTGACTCCCAGGCAACCCTTAGAGGAGCCCAATATCACTTTGTCTCACTGCTTCTTTGAGGTACGTGACAAGTTTGTTGCTTTCAGGGAGGCCTGAAAACTATACTTCAGGTTACATTCTTGTTCCTCATGTTGGAGATAATAATCTCTCTCCTTCCCCAATCATTGACATTCTATCTCTTGTCTTACTCCCAGCCGCTCCAGATGGTGGAGGATTTTTTCTGGAATTGGGTCACATACATGATGACCCCAAAAGCGTCTCCCTGGCTGAGTCCACACTACGTCATCTTCGATAAGGAGACTTGCCAGCGGAGTAGTATAGGTCCAAGTTTCGGAGGAGGTCCACTGACACTAAATGGAATGACTCTGTGCTCTGTAGCCAGTTCTGTGAAGGACTATCAGTAAGGGTTAAGGATGCCTAAAGGTACCTTCACACTCAGCGATGCTGCAGCGATACCGACAACGATGTCCATCGCTGCAGCGTCGCTGTTTGGTCGCTGGAGAGCTGTCACACAGACAGCTCTCCAGCGACCAACGATCCCGAGGTCCCCGGGTAACTAGGGTAAACATCGGGTTACTAAGCGCAGGGCCGCGCTTAGTAACCCGATGTTTACCCTGGTTACCAGCGTAAAAGTAAAAAAAACAAACGCTTCATACTTACCTACCGCTGTCTGTCGCCGACGCTCAGCTTCTCTGCACTCTTCCTGCTCTGGCTGTGAGCACAGCGGCCGGAAAGCAGAGCGGTGACGTCACCGCTCTGCTTTCCGGCTGACCGATGCTCACAGCCAGTGCAGGAGGAGTGCAGAGAAGCACAGCGCCGAGGATAGACAGCGGTAGGTAAGTATGAAGCGTTTGTTTTTTTAACTTTTACGCTGGTAACCAGGGTAAACATCGGGTTACTAAGCGTGGCCCTGCGCTTAGTAACCCGATGTTTACCCTGGTTACCAGTGAAGACATCGCTGGATCGGTGTCACACACACCGATCCAGCGATGTCTGCAGGGAGTCCAGTGACGAAATAAAGTTCTGGACTTTCCTCAGCGACCAACGATCTCCCAGCAGGGGCCTGATCGTTGGTCGCTGTCACACAGAACGATTTCCTTAACGATATCGTTGCTACGTCACAAAAAGCAACGATATCGTTAACGATATCGTTATGTGTGAAGGTACCTTTAGTCGTGCCTGCTAAAATCCATCTGGGCAAAAATAAGGAGGTTATTTCTTCCTTTCATCTGTTACCATACACCATATCCTGCTCATATATGCAGCACCCCAGTAGGTGGAAGGAATGCCTGGGTACAAAATCTGTGTCTGAGAGCGAAACCCTTTACCCAAAATCTGTAGCAATGTCACCTGAGTAATACACTCCACAGACTTTGTCACTCTCTAAGGCATATTCTGTAATTAGTGATAGAGAAAGTGAAAGCAGAGAGTATAGCTTTTTTAGGAATCTGAGTGAGGTGCATGTTCTCTCAGGGAAGAGATTGGAGAAGACAACAGGTCAGGTGACATCTGTGGTGCAGTTAATGATTATAAAAGGCAGTGAGATCTCAATCTGTGCATAAGCTACCTCCGGCGGCCATTTTCCCAAAGCCCACTGCAGGGAAATCAAAGGGAAAGGGAACTCCACTCACCGGAGCTGACATCTTATGAGAGCCTAGGGTCCTCAACATCGCCCCACTCTTCCCGCCTTTACTGGCCTCTTGGAGTAGCACCCCTGCCTCTTGTGATCCTGCTCCACCATAGCCTCCCCTCATTAAGCTACCTTTGGATTATTAGACGTATCCCCATATTCCTAAAGAAATTTGGTGAAAAAAGCACTTCTTATAAACTGAAAAATACAGTATACAGATATTTGTCTTAGCTAATTAAATAGTTGATTGTTAAGTACCATTGCCTCCTCATTGTCTGCACTGTTGCATCAGCATACCTGTTAAAAGGCACAACATTAATTGGTAAATATACTACTTCACAGGTCAGCCATTGAAGAGAAGCCTAACTAATTTATACATGTCACTAAAATGGAGCTCATGCAAATTCTTTAATATCTCACCAGTATGCTCATTATGCTGAGAAGGGTCCTTGCTGTTCCTGTTGGCAAATCCTCTCCAGGGAAGTCTATGTTTCTCACTTTCTTTCTTTGCCCCATTATTTCACTTACAATTTTAGAAGAATATGTTTTGCGGGCAATTTCCAGGGCAGAGACCCTATTTCTAAAGCTCAAATGCCCCAGTTTGGGGGCTTACCAGTGTGCTAATCTTCCAGCAGCTTAGCAGGTATTTCAAACATCCAGACTTTGGCCTATATAATGTCTTATTTTAGTGGATCTCTAGTGGTTTCTCCCTTGGATTTAAAGTTTCTGGACTGAACTTTAAAGACAAGAAACACAATTTGGCAAATTTATAAAGCTAAATGTGTCAGAATACTAGTGTAATTCCAACAGACACTATCTTTAAAGAAGCACTTCCATCAAAATTTGTATACTCTTAACATATTGCAGTCATCATATTATATAGCATTGTGGAGTTACAATTGCTCATTTTGCCTTTCTTCCAAGGTATTTCTTCTCTTTTCAATTAGATCTATGACATCACGTGATTGAAAATTGACTATTTGAATCCATCTAAGCTCTATGTAGAAACAGGTCAATTTTCCCTTCATGAGTCATAAGTCACCACAAAAATCCCTGGCAGGGGGGAGGAGGGAGCAGCTGGGTCACTAGTTGAAGAGGAGAATGATTCATTCAGAGAACAGAGACTTTCTGTTTCTACTTAGAGCAGAGAAAGGAGAATAATTAGATGGGTAGAAAGGCAAAATGAGCAATTGTAAGATCACAGTGCTATATGATATGATGACTGCAACATATTAAGAGGATAAAAACATTGATGGGAGTGCTTCTTTATTAACTAAATAGGTGTTACTGAAATAGGACATGACTTTTTAGAAAAGGGGCATGGCTTAAATGGAATCCGTCAGTAGAATCAACCCTACTAAGTTGCCTATATGGCTATCTAGGTCACAGAAAATATAATAAAACGATACCATGTTATCTATGATCCGATGCTTTGTTCCCAAGAAATCTACAATTTTCTTAATATGTAAATGAGCTGTCAAGATCTATGGGTTAGATACAGAGCTATCTGAGAATCTGCCTCCAGAGCTTATTTTAAATTACCAGTGTGAGACACGTACATCAGGAGATCAGACTATCAGTCATTACATTGTCTCACACTGGCAATGCCCTCTTTCATTTAAAATAAGCTCCGGAGACAGATTCTCAGATCTTTTATGGCCTATAGATCTTAATATCTAATTTACATTTTAAGAAAAATGGGGATACTCTAGAATAAAACATTGAATCACAAATATCAAGGTATCATTTTTTCCAACTTTCAATGACTTACATGCCTATATAGATAGCTTAGGAGGATTAATCCTACTGACGTATTCCCTTTAAGGTGCATCACAATGCATCAAAAAAGCACCAAAATTGTGGCGAACATTCCGGGCATACAGTAAATTGATGGCGATTAAGGTAGAGATTTTTTTGGCACATTTTGAGATAGTTCAACCTAATTTTTCACTGTCTACGAATTAGATAGTTTTAATAAATATCCCTCATTGTCTTCTCAGTCACATAATCATCTTCCTGTTTCTCAGCTCTTTTTTAAAGTATGTGGTATTACAGTCACATTAGTGATTCAATTTCTGACAATAATAATTGTTAGGAAAAAGGAAGAAATCTGAAGCACAAACAACTTACCGTATACACTCGAGTATAAGCCGACCCCCCTAATTTTGCCACAAAAAACTGGGAAAACTTATTGACTCGAGTATAAGCCTAGGGTGGAAATGCAGCATTTACCGGTGAATTTCAAAAATAAAAATAGATCATTCTTGCCCCATTGCTGTGCCCCATATAGTGCTTTGCACCGTTCATATTTCCCCATAGCTCTGCCATATAGTGCTCTGCACCGTTCATATTTCCCCATAGCTGTGCCATATATTGCTCTGCACCGTTCATATTTCCCCATAGCTCTGCCATATAGTGCTCTGCACCGTTCATATTGCCCCATAACTCTGCCATATAGTGCCCTGCACCGTTCATATTTCCCCATAGCTCTGCCATATAGTGCTCTGCACCGTTCATTATTGCCCCATAGCTGCCATATAGTGCTCTGCGTCGTTCATTATTGCCCCATAGCTGCCATATAGTGCTCTGCACCGTTCATTATTGCCCCATAGCTGTGCCATATAGTGCTCGGCACCGTTCATTATTGCCCCATAGCTCTGCCATATAGTGCTCTGCACCGTTCATATTGCCCCATAGCTGTGCCATATAGTGCTCTGCACCGTTCATCATTGCCCCATAGCTCTGCCATATAGTGCTCTGCACCGTTCATATTGCCCCATAGCTCTGCCATATAGTGCTCTGCACCGTTCATATTTCCCCATAGCTGTGCCCCATATAGTGCTCTGCACCGTTCATTATTTCCCCATAGATGCTCCACATATATCTGTGCCATTGCTGCTGCTGCTGCTGCAATAAAAAAAAAAAGCCATACTCACCTCTCTTGCTTGCAGCTCCCGGCGTCCGGTCCCGGCGTCTCTCCGCTCTGACTGTTCAGGCAGAGGGCGCCATGCACACTATATGCGTCATCGCGCCCTCTGACCTGCACAGTCAGAGCGGATAGACGCCGGGAAGATGGAGCGGCACCCGGCGGCTGGAACGTGGACAGGTAAATATGACATACTTACCTGATCCCGGCGCCGGCTCCTTCCCCCATACAGCTGGTCTTCGGTGCCGCAGCTTCTTCCTTTATCAGCGGTCACTGGCACCGCTGATTAGAGAAATGAATAGGCGGCTCCACCCCTATGGGAGGTGGAGCCGCTTATTCATTTCTCTAATGAGCGGTCCCACGTGACCGCTGAACAGTGGAAGAGCTGCAGCACAGAAGACCGTGGGACAGGCAGGGAGCGTCAGGATCGCTGGAAGCAGGTAAGTATGCCTCAGCGCCCTCTCCCCCCTCACCCGCCGACCCTGCCACCCACCTTGACTCGAGTATAAGCCGAGAGGGGCACTTTCAGCCCAAAAATTTGGGCTGAAAATCTCGGCTTATACTCGAGTATATACGGTATTAGGTATTCAAGAGATAGAAAGAACAAAGTTATTGCACATAAGGATTCAGAAAAACTGTCAAGCTTTCTGCTTTCCTTTTTGTTAGGTAATATACTTTACTTCCTAATCTCATTATATGGAAAGGTAGTAATAATCTTCACTGTAAGGATGTATTTCTGGGGTTGTGTTATCATCATTTTAACTCAGCATAATAAAAATTGTGCAGGGAAAATAAAGGAAACTATTTCTGCTATTATAAAATGAGGTTTACAATATGGGAAGTGTCATTACCCATACATATTCAGTTACAAAATCTCCATTACAGACAAGTGTTATTGCTTTAAATGATCTAATATTGACCCACATATTTCTGACTGAAAGCAGTTTTTTGCAAATGAACCAAAATGACCATCATTAGGAGCTAAATACATCCACATCTTTATAGCTTGGAATGATGCCGATCTTGTAGTAAACAACCATTTAAGCTCAAATTCAAATGATTTTATATAAGTAATCATTTCAGATAAAATCAAGCTCTAAAATTGAATGTCATTATATGCAGATGACCTTCTCATGTTTATATCACAGCCTTGCATTTCCTTCCCCTCCATAGTCAAAGAATTTGAGACATTTGGCCATCTTTGCAATTTTAAAGTGAATTATTCTAAATCAGAGGCCCTTAATATAACTTTATCTAGAGATGAAGTTCAACATCTTAAAGATAATTTTCCCTTTAAATGGCAGGAAACAGCATTAAGATACTTTATTCTTTAAACTTCCAACCCCTTTTGGATAAGAGTTTGAAAGACTTAGGTAGCTATGATAAGTGGAAGCTCTCATGGTTCGGCCGTATAAATGCGATAAAAATGGATGTACTTCCTCGTTTCCTGTATATTTTCCAGACAGTTCCTCTAATTCCTCCTCCTTCTTTCTTTTCCTGAATCCAATCAGCCATCTCGAGATTTGTGTGTGTGTGTGTGTGTGTGTGGGGGGGGGCGGTGGTAGACCCCGGATCGGCATGGGTACTTTATATAGGCACAAAGGCTCAGGGGGCGTGGGTCTTCCAAATTTCAAATTGTATCACAGAGCAGCGCTATTGACACGCATGCTAGACTAGCAGTTCCACAGTTCAGACAAACAATGGGTGGGAATAGAACAAATTAGCTCTACAATTCCACTCCATAACCTTCCCTGGATCAGCCCTAAAAGTAGAGGTCAATTGAGTTCTGAAGCTGACCTCCTTAAAGATACACTTAGAGGATGGGATCTGGAGACCCGCAGAGGTTCTCTGTCCTTAGGCAGTGGACCGCTTACGCCTCTCTTACACCCCAGGGATGGAGAGGGATCGTTTTCTTGGGTGAGAGAGAGGGGACAATACCAGATGCTTTCATGTCCTCAAGGGTTCGGCCATGCCCACTTTCGAATCAGTGCAGCCGTTAGAGGGAGGGGGCCCTTCTGATTGGTTGGAATACCTCGAACTAAAATCCTTCCTCTTGTCTCCAGAGGGCGCAGGCTCATACTCCTCCCTTCCTACGCCGTTTGAAAAGTTTTCCTTTTGGGGTCACCTCCTGAACATGCTATCTCATTAATATATGCTCTTTTGAACCAAAATACCAAAGACAAGTTCCTCAAGTATGTGGAGAGGTGGAGGGGTGAGTTGGGAGTTACTACATCAAGGGTGGAGTGTATAATCACATAAATTCTCTATTGCCTGTGCCGCACAGGAAAAGAATTACAAAATTCTCACCAGGTGGTATCGCTGTCCTGATGTCTTACACGCCACTTTTCCCTCCGTCTCCGATAGGTGCTGGCGTTGTGGAGTAGAGAGAGGTACCATGCTACACATTTGGTGGAGATGTAAGCATATTAAGCCATTTTGGGATTCTGTCTTTTCCACATATCAAGCCATTAGCAGTCATTTGGTGACCAACTCCCCCAAGGTGGCTTTATTATCTATCCTCCCGGGCTCGTTTCACTGTGCTCCCGAGACATTGGAAATCCTCCCAATCTCCTAATGTGTCTGAATGGGTCAAGGAGATGACCAGCCTTCAAATGATGGAGGAATTGTCCACTGAGGTTAACAGTTCAATGGAGAAATATCTGCAGGTCTGGAGTCCTTGGAATTTGTATATGGACTCTCAGGACTTTCAATCCCTCTTTTCTAAGCTCTGAGGAAGATAGATTGAACAATACGGGTTAAACGGACGTCATTATAGGGGTGCAAGTTGCCCCCTTCTACATCAGACTCCATGGTTCCTCCCCCTCCCCCCTTTTCTTTCATCCTCTCTCCTCCCCATATTCCTTTTCTTAGTCTCATTCTTTCCATTCGTGTTTATACCATAATTACTTGGAGTGACCTAGCTCCTCCTGTTTGGGTCGCTCTCTTTCAGAGGATACCTCATACCTATCACCAAAGGTCATACAGTTTCCCTGGATAGATTGAAAATGATTTTGACCTGAAAGTTATACTATTTCGGGACTTGTTGGTTACAGGTCTTGATATACAGTTGTATATGAGATTTCTTTTTGTACTCAATATTTTTTATGTTGTTGAATCCTTTGTTCCTTGTTTGTTTTGAAGTTCTTTTCAATAAAAACCAGATTAAACATAAAATTGAATGTCATTTTAAGAAAGCCTATAAACCTGTTGCTCATAAATACAGTATATTAGAACTAAGGTATGTAATGTCTACTTACCTAAATACATTAGGTCAATATTCTAAGATATGTAACAGAGTGGCATTTTTGTGTGACAATATCATCATGTACTTGTGGAATGTTTATGATGCACAAAAGATACAGTGAAATTACAAAATGAGCTTTCCTACATTTTCACTGTTCTCTATCACCGATAACCAGTTCCATTTTAATTTTTATTATTTTACAAATAAATATCAATTCATAATACATAATTTATATATTCAAGGATGTGAAAGATGCATTTAACATCTGTATACATTATATATACTAATGCATCATTTAGAGCTGTTGCGAATCGATTGGCATTAGGGTTGATCAAATAGCTTTGGATAAGAGCTTATCCGAATAGCTGCCTTGGTAACCCGGATATCTAGAGCATCCATAATCAGCTGTTCGGCGCTGTAGCTGCATGTGTCGCGGCTGTGTGACAGTCGCAAGAAATAGGCTCTCCATGCATGTGTTGTGACACATGCAGCTGCAGCACCGAACAGTTGGTTATAAGGAGGGAGTGCTCCAGGTATTTGGGTTCCAGCCGCAGCTATTTGGGAAGCGCTGTAGCTATTGGGATAAGCTCTTTTCCGAAGCTATTCGATCAACCCTAATTGGCATGCTTCATTCTATTGGCTCAACAGTGGTCAGTAACCATAGGATGTGAGTGGGAGACCGCTTCCTAACCTCTGGCGTCAGATGTTCTATTGATTAGACTGGCACAACGCCATTGTTGTAGTGTGACACACATGTGATGTAACGCCAGGCCAGCTAATCAAAAGAAAAGCCGCTGGTCCTGTCAGATGAGGGTATGTTCCCACAGTCAGTATTGTGTGCACATACTCTACGGTGACTTTTCCTAATTTGCTCTGTGTATATGAGAAACACTATTCCTGGTGTTAAATCACTTGTATGCTGCTTATTATCACCAGTTGTTTTCAATTGTCTGTGATCTAGGGGGTCGAAAGCAGCTGCTCTGTTGTATCCCATAAAAATTATACAAACCCCGTTTACCTATCTCTCTGTGCACACCCTCAAATGCAGCAGCAGCATCAAGGACATTATGCAGCAGTATTGAACAGTGTAGCTGTGAATTCTGCATCATGGCTCACATACACGAGTGTACATATCGGATGTGTGCTATTTGATTATTAATCGGACAGCACACTGACCCATACTATTCAATAGGACTGTTCCGATGATTGATTCATTTTTGGTCCAACCGTACATGAGAAAAAAAAGCATGCACTAATTTGGTCTAATGCACGGACCAGAAAAGTGCATGTAAATGACTGGTAGCTACTGCACTTGGCTGATAATCGGAAGAGCATGTAACACACATTGCCAGTGACAACGCAAGGTTCCCCTTCTCCCTCCATGCAAGGATAATGACATACTCACCGCCCCGGCCACAGCAGCATCCTCTTGCTCCTCTTCCTCCTCATCATGCGCAAGTTGCACAGCCTTCCAACTGCCTGCACTCCGCTGCTCTTAGAGGGGCAGCCTGCGCACTTGCAAAGATGCCCCTGCCAATAGCTGGGAGACATCTTGTAGAAAAGGCACCATCCCCAATAGTAAGGTGCCTGAGCAACCAATATAGTTTTCTTAATAGTAGAGTGTGTGCAACTGTATATTGCCAGGTCCCCCTCCCTCAGTCTATCATAGTTATTCCTTATCCAGTCCCTTGTGTAGTGTATGCGTGACCCTGAAGCTGCTCTGATGGTACCAGAACTGTTTCCCGAGACTTGTGCATTTGAAGGAGAACCTATCTCTGAATTCCACGTTGTCCGGAATGTCTTAAAATCCTGTCTGTCAGTGACTCCAGTCCCTTGTCCCTGATCTGCAAACTTGGCCCTTGGGGTAGGTAGCTGCTAGGAGTGGTATCTGGTGGGTACCTGCTGCTCAAGCCTTTCTCCACCATCAGGAGCTCCAGTGAACACCAGGTAGCTGCTTAGCTTCAACTCTCCTAGGCAAACCCGGCCTCGTGGAACAGTAGGTCCATGAACCATGTGCACCAGCTGCGTGCGTGACAGAGCACTCAACTGCACTTGGAACCAGTAATTTCTGCGATTTGCAGAGGTGACTGGCCAAGTTTTCCTATGCTCATCTGCAGCTGACCTATGAGGTTTTTTATCCAAGTATAGATCAAAGTTTGCATAGCAGATTCAACTTTTTGCATAGCAATATCTGCCTATGTACAGCTGTAAAAAGAACACAAAAAAGTATGTGTGAAAGAGAAAAGCTTCTGAATTTTTTGGTTTTCTTTTCTTGGATAGGAACACACATACACCTGTAATGACAGACTGCAGCAGGTATGAATGAAGGTGTGACCTGTGTGATTGCCTTCACAGACATTGTAATCCAATTATCCTGTTAAACAATCTGTTAAGAATCAATTTAATCATTTACAAGCCAATACCACTAGGAGATGTATGCAGCATACATGCTGTAATTGAATAAAGCTTGTTCTTTATTTTATCCACATACATCCATCTATCACATATATACATAAATAATTTCATTAACATGCAATTTCGGAAGCATTTATGCAGTAATTTTCTGAAATCTGTAGAACTTTTTTTTGCTATCTACTACCTTGTTTGCAATTGTTTTTGCTTTGCCAACCTTAATTAATTCAAGCTGTTTTTCTTAATTTTCTGGATAGCGTTACTTATCCAGAAGGAAATTGTCTGAAAGACTTACGCCAGATAAAAAGTTCCTCTGGCTGCCAACTCATTACATGCTGGGAAGGGGCTGGAGAATTGATTGACAAGTCTGTCATTTTCCAGGCTGCCTACAATGAGTCTCTGGTGTTAGTTTATGGTTTTCACCTATTAAATAGCAGTAACATCCACCTGGGGAGATGATTAACAGGCCTGGATTAGAATGCTTTGGTTGATGTCCTATTTCCTGTCAGATGGACTAGATCCATCTGCCACTGGACAGGTGGGTTTTCTGAAAATCTCATCACTTCTGTTTGCAAAGCATTTTTTTTCCTGCTGCATATATTCAGAAATATTTATTTTTTCATATCTGTAACTACCATCAGAGTCGAAGAAAACAATATTTGTTAGATTACCAAAAATTATGGATATGTGAAAAAAAAATCTGGTTTGACATTCAAACTATCATTATTTTTTATTATGCTTTGCTGGTATAACACCATCATATTCAACAGCGCTTAGCATACATTATCATCATTGCCTCCAATGGGGCTCACAATTTAAATTCCCTATGAGCATGTCTTTGGAGTGTAGGAGGAAACCTTGCAGATGTTGTCCTTGGTGGGATTTGATCCCAGTGCCAAAGCGCTGCAAAGCTTCAGTGCTAACCACTGAGCCACCGTGCTGCACATTCTGAATGTATGTGAATTGGTTTATGACTTTTTTTCCTTAAATTTGGGAAAATATAAAAAAAATTACCACCTTACCTTTATTAAAATTTTTAGTGAACTGTACATCATTTGTTGGGATCAAGATGTCATCAATGAGATCACACCCTAAGGCAGATGTGGGGAACCTCAGGCCTGCGGGCTGTCTACAGTCCACGATGACCTTTTCTCCAACCCCCTGGCAGATTTCCGGGGACCCCAGTGTTTGGGCCATCAGCTGTGTTTTGATTACAGCCGACCCTTTAATTTCTTCTTGCTCTGTGAGCATGCACATGCAGCATTCACTACTGAATGCTGAGGCAAGTGAAATCAAAGATTACATCCTGACACCAGCATTAGCGTCAGGATGTATTTTGTGGGCGGCGTTAAGATGCAATTTGTACGGCCCCTTGAAGAATGGTATAAATATCTAAATGACCCTTGGCATAAAAAAGGTTTCCCACCCCTGCCCTAAGGGGTACGTGCAACAAGCTCAGGGGTAAGTGGGATTTCAGAAGTCTTATGGGGGAGAAGAACATTTTAGAGGGACATGATGTGTGTTCTCCCAGCAATCGTCTGTGAGCATATCACTGCTATTAATGATCTTATAGCATCACTATTATTATCTCTGTTCTGCAAAACAAGGATTAGCAAATTATATCCTAACTTCCTATCAACACTAAAAAATAGGTAAAGTAAAATGATAATAAACAAAATGAAAAACAATTGAAAATAGTAAAAATCAAACCTTTGCCTCTTGATCTCCAAATCTAATCCAAGCTCCAAACTCTGTTCAGATTTACATAGGAGCCTCTCTCGCAGACCTTACAAAATTAAAGGGACTCTGTCACCTGAATTTGGCGGGACTGGTTTTGGGTCATATGGGCGGAGTTTTCGGGTGTTTGATTCACCCTTTCCTTACTCGCTGGCTGCATGCTGGCTGCAATATTGGATTGAAGTTCACTCTCTGTCCTCCATAGTACACGCCTGCACAAGGCAAGATTGCTTTGCGCAGGCGTGTACTATGGAGGACATAGAATGAACGCCAATCCAATATTGCAGCCAGCATGCAGCCAGCGGGTAAGGAAAGGGTGAATCAAACACCCGAAAACTCCGCCCATATGACCCAAAACCAGTCCCGCCAAATTCAGGTGACAGAGTCCCTTTAAGGGTAAAATATATTTGTCTAGTAAATGAAAAAAAAAAACCTTGATGGGATCCCGGCCTATCCCTGAGTTCCACTGGTGTTTAAACATGTCGGCATGCCGCCGACTCTCCTCCGGAACAGTTCCTTAAATAAAGAAGATGGCTGACAGCACTCACTGTATTGGGGCGCCCGTTCAAGGTCAAGGAACCCTCCTGGATATTCCAAACAGTCAAATAGCAAATTAACAGCACTCCATCCAGGTGTAGAGATTAAAAAGATTATTTTATTCTGTCATAGTGAAGCAACGTTTCGACCACCAATAGGTCTTTGTCAAGCATGTCGAAATGTTGCTTCACTATGGCAGAATAAAAGAATCTTTTTAATCGAACACCCACTGTGGCGCACATCCGAACAACCCCTCATCCCAGCCTGCGGTCTGCATCACCCCACTCCTGCCTCCTCCAGCAGCGGCCCTTGGACCCCGCTTCACCGCAGCCACCACCCCTGTTAAGCAATAAGACGCATGGATTGTAAGAAGCACCACCATTTTATTAAAAAAAGTTTTTTTTTACTATTTTTCTCCTCAAAATTTGTGGTGCGTCTTATAATCTGGTGCGTATTATAAACCGCAAAATATGGTATATTATGTAAAAGCACAAACTTAGCAAGTTAAGTAGATAATTTTTATGTATAATCTAAACTTTGCTTAAACATGACTACTGTATTCACCTCTCATCTTCATACGTAGATAAAGTCTTTAAATGGCAAAATTTATTGGCTATGTAATAAATACATATAAAACAATTTATTTATTTATTTTTTTCATATGCCTAAATGATATTTTGCCTTTTCTTAAATTGATCATTCATTGGCTATTTCATGGATGAAAATTTTTTACATGTGTACAAAGTGCATTATATTATTCCATCATTTCTATCTAACTTCTATACTAACTGACAAGGGTTAAAAAAACAATGTGATCGCTATGTGAGCTTTAATTCTTGATTTGGATAAAAGCAGGAACAGCTTTTTGGTACACAAGGGACACATGCGGAGGATGAGATCTCTGTGGGCAGAAATTCCATCTGATGGCTTGGATGGACAACCATATAGTGTAGGAAGAATGCTTTGATGAATACAAATCTGGAGCTACCACCATCCAAAATCAATAATAAAAATCGTTAACTGCTTGTGGAATCCTTCAGAGTATGTTGTTTTAAGGTTACAAATGAGTGACTGAATGAATGATTGACAGATTGAATAAACCAATGAATGCTTGTGATAACTGTGATTACTCTAAAAATAATTTTAATTCTAAAATCCTGTAATATATATTTATTCATAAGTACTTTCTTTGTTAATGTAAATGTTGGAACAGTTGTAACTGAAACTTAAGAGTTTCTGGGATTCATATTTTAGCACCACAGAGAATCAAAGAAATACAAAGACGTGTGATTTTAAAAGTTCTCCAAAGAAAACCTGAGGCTTCTGTTTATTATTACCTCTCATGAATATAGATGCAAGTAGCACACTGTATAGCTGAAAAATATATGAAGACACTCCCTATATCCTCCCTGCTTTGTCAACCCCCTCAGTCTTTGTTTCAGTGTGTTCTCATGAGAATTGGCAGGCATGAAGGTGTTAACGCCTTTCTTATTCTAAAATTTCTCCTCTATTTCTTCGTGCCTGTCTAATAACTCTTGTCCCTTCCTAACAGAGGTAGAATAACAAAGAAATAGGTCCTTCTCGTAAATGCTCGGGTGCTCCTTGCTCGAGTCGAGCACATTGTAGTGCTCGGGTGGCCATCCGGAGTAACAAGTATAATGGAAGTCGCTCATTTTTCTGGCTGCTCCCTCCCAGAAGTCTGGAGGGTTCAAAAATTGCTGAAATGGATGGGAACAGTGCTGAAATGGCATGGTAAGAGCATGGGGAAGAATCCTGGAAGCATCTCTGAATCCCAGGTCACTGTTGGAAACAATGTTGTCAGAGTATTACGCCACTTTTATAGACTGAGAATAAAACATAAAAAAACCAAGATAAAATGGATTTCACTGGAAAAAATGTCAGGAAACATTCTTTCCAGGATAATGACTTGTATATAAAGCAACTTAGGCTATGTTCACACGTGGTGTCTTTGCTGCGTTTTTGCACATATTGCTTTCAATGGTGAAAAAAAAAACATTTACCAGGAAATTTAATTATTACATTTTAGTACCTTATCTGGCCATGTGGTGTGTGAGATGCGATAAGACACATCCTGATTAATTTATGAAGGAGGCACTCTGAAAGTAACACATTCTTTTTCAGGGCCATCAGGCGGCCCTCACTATTTGTAGAGGGCCATCAGGCAGTCTTTACTATTGTAAGAAGGCCAGCAATCGGCCCTCACTATTATTAGTGGGTCAGGATGTGAGGAGGTGATTGAGAATTCCCACGCCCCTCTGTTACTGTTTATACAATATGTTATTTATTGTACGGCCATTAGATGGCAGTAATGTGTTATTGTCACGCCGTTCTGTCTGTATCTGGTGTTCAGCCTGATAATGCATGTCTTTGCTTTAATCCTTTGCTCCTTTCCCCTTATTGAGCTGGGATACTGCTGGCTGTTACCTGTATGGAGCCTGCTTAGTTCCCTGCTCTGCTGCGTAGCCGTACATGGGTGGTTAAGTCTTTGTTCTGCTGCATGACCAGCCGCTTAATTCCCTTGTAACCGGTGTTTCTGCTAAGCATCTACTACTCTGTGCTCTGGCTACCATGTGGTGCTAGCTCCTGGTAGGCCCAGTAATCCTGCAGTTCTAGCACCATACTGCTTGAGTTCCTTCCTGGGTCCGATGCCCGAAACCTGACCGCCGTCTGGAACCTGATGACCGCTGCCTGGAGCTTGGAGCCTAATGACTGTGGTGGTGCCTGTAGGTCGTGTCGGATGTCTGGAACTGAACGACTCCTGCCTAATGTCTGCTGGTGACCCAGATGTCCTGATGTCCTGTCTGTACCCTGATGTCTTGCCTGCATCCTGATGACCTTGTGTACCCTGATGTCCTGCCTGTGTCCTGATATCCCGCCTATGTGTGCCTCGGTGATCCGTTGATGCCTTGGGGTCCACTGGGTGGTACCCCTCTGGGAGGTGTGGAATCGGGAGCCTGGCATAGTCATGTTTGGTTTATGTACTGTGTGACTTTACTTTAGTAAACTTTACTTTTTCTATACCTGAAGTTGTGTAATCAAGTGTTACGTGTTTCTTTCCTTGTCCACATGCTCAGCTGCCACAGAGCCCCAGTCTCTGCCCTCCCCTAGTTCGGGTAGGCCCGAGTCCCTCTCTGCGGTATAAAGGGTCCATATTGCGTCCCCGGGTGGACCGTGGTCAGTCGACGTGGGGGCGTCTATGGGCTGGGCAGCATCAGCGACTGCAGCTCACCGTGACAGTTATACTTGTAGTAATATGACTTTGCCTGTCATGTCCTTTTAGTACAGGAAAATGTTACCCCAAATAGACTGGCCCTTAGATGGGAGTTAGATTGAGGGATGACTGGGAAATTTGGCATCCATCACAATTAGCTAGAGAGTTTCAGAGAGGACAGTAGTAAAAGGGAAAGATGAAATAAACAAGAACAAGAGAAGTGTAGTTAGCAACAGGGACAAACAGCGCAGACTTACCTAAAGAAGACAATTTGGGGACTCAACAAATGTGCCAAGACTGGGACATCTGCAAGATGGATCCATGGCAGTCATGTAGTGTGAACAGTAGGGTGGTAGAAGGAGTTTCCTTGCATACAGGTTTCAGAAACAATAGAGTTTCCCTTGGGGCTGAAGCATTCTGCATTATTCTTCATTTTAAGTACTGTGTCTGGGTCCATCATCACTGGTAAAGTCCAGTTGTATGTGAATGAAGAGAAAGGAAACTCTGTCACATGCCATTCTCTGTATTTGACTGTTACTGTCAGTAAAATAGTATATATATGACGCTGCGATTGCACTGGTTTACGCTGACCAGCACGACGATCAGATTCAGGTGTCAACTCTATATGAGAGCTGTCTCCTTGTAGCAACACCCAAGGTCAGTGGTAGCACCGATCGTGGATGTTTAACCCCTCTAATGCCGCTGTCAATACTGATAGCAACATGGAGGAGTATCACACAGGTAATGAGAAGTGTTGAGCGATACCTTCCGATATCGGAAAGTATCGGTATCGGATTGGATCGGCCAATATTCGAAAAATATCGGATATCGCCGATAGCGATACCCGATACCAATGCAAGTCAATGGGACCAAAATATAGGAATTAAAATAAACCCTTTCTTTCCTTGTAGGTTCATTCTCAATGAAGGAAAACAACTAAGAATAATGTAGGATGTATTGGGGGAGGTGGCGGAGACATTAAAGACATAGAGGTTTAGCCCAATCAAATAGAATAGCAGGAATTTTATTTTTTTTAAGACGTTCGGAGTTACAAAGATATTGACTATGTTAAGAAATTTTTTATTTTGGCAGATATTGATGTTTCACTACTTCCACGCCCTTCACCTTTTTTTTTTTACTTTTCCCACACTTTCTTCTTCATCATCAGCAGCATCTTTGACATCAACTTCTTCTTCACCTTATTCATCTTCTTCTTAATTTTCTACCTATTTTTTTTTGTTGCATTCTTCATATTCTTTTTATTCAACTATTATTATTCTTCATATTCTACTTCTTCATCATATTCTTATTTGTGACAGGCATTCCTGTAGTTGTTATCTATAAAAGTTTGAAGATTACACCTTCCGTTCTGCCTGCCACAAAAGAGTTACATTTGTCCGCGTTCAGTTTGGCCTGCAGCATCAGGCTTTATCCAGGGGCACCACGAGGAGGAACGGACTCACCCCCATACACTGCTTAGTCTTCTTCTGCATATAATTTAGATAATATCTTTTGCTCTGATATTAAGTGTTATGCTTAATGTTCTTCTGCTCTTTGTTCTGCAGCCTCTTGTTCTTCTGCTTCTCGGCCTTCCATGTCGTCGTCTCCAGGGTCGTCGTCTCCGGAGTCGTCGTCCTCGTTGTTGTCATCGGGGTGGTCGTCAGGGTCGTCGTCTCCAGGGTCGTCGTCATCTCAGTGGTTGTCATCTCTGGTGTCGTCGTCATCTTAGGGGTGGTCTTCCGGGTCGTCGTCTTTAGGGTCTTGAACTTGGAAATGTAGCAGAAGGTACAAGAAGGCTGAGAAAATGCCGAGAACCAGCTGATGGAACTGGAACTCGGATGGCTACCCGAAGGTCCAAGAGCCAATGGAACTACCAAGGACCAGCTGACGTTACTGGAACCCGGTTACTAAGCAGGAGGTACCTGTTCCAGAAAGCACTACCAAGGACCACCTGACGTTGGTGGAACTCGGATACCCAGAAGGAGGCACCTAAGCCAAAGGCTCTGCCCGGAACCAGCTGACGGTACTGGAACCAGGATGGGGAGCAGAAGGTACAAGAGCAAAAGACACTGCCAAGAACCAGCTGATGGTACTGGAACCCGGATGGGTAGCCGAAGGTCCAAGAGCCAATGGAACTACCGAGGACCAGCTGACGTTACTGGAAACCGGTTACTAAGCAGGAGGTATCCGTGCCTGAAAGCACTACCAAGGACCACCTGACATTGGTGGAACTCGGATACCCAGAAGGAGGCACCTAAGCCAAAGGCTCTGCCCGGAACCAGCTGACGGTACTGGAACCAGGATGGGGAGCAGAAGGTACAAGAGCAAAAGACACTGCCGAGAACCAGCTGATGGTACTGGAACCCGGATGGGTAGCCGAAGGTCCAAGAGCCAATGGAACTACCGAGGACCAGCTGACGTTACTGGAAACCGGTTACTAAGCAGGAGGTATCCGTGCCTGAAAGCACTACCAAGGACCACCTGACATTGGTGGAACGCGGATACCCAGAAGGAGGCACCTAAGCCAAAGGCTCTGCCCGGAACCAGCTGACGGTACTGGAACCAGGATGGGGAGCAGAAGGTACAAGAGCAAAAGACACTGCCGAGAACCAGCTGATGGTACTGGAACCCGGATGGGTAGCCGAAGGTCCAAGAGCCAATGGAACTACCGAGGACCAGCTGACGTTACTGGAACCCGGTTACTAAGCAGGAGGTACCCGTGCCTGAAAGCACTACCAAGGACCACCTGACATTGGTGGAACTCGGATACCCAGAAGGAGGCACCTAAGCCAAAGGCTCTGCCCGGAACCAGCTGACGGTACTGGAACCAGGATGGGGAGCAGAAGGAACAAGAGCAAAAGACACTGCCGAGAACCAGCTGACGGTACTGGAACCTGGATGCGTTGGCCAAGTGTGCAAGAGCCAATGGCACGACCGAGGACCAGCTGACGGTGCTGGAACCTGGTTGCTAAGCAGGAGGTACCCGTGCTAAAAAGCACTACCAAGGACCGCCTGACGTTGGCGGAACTCGGATACCCAGAAGGAGGCACCTAAGCCAAAGGCTCTGCCCGGAACCAGCTGACGGTGCTGGAACCAGGATGTAGACCAGAAGGTCCACAGGAGAAGAGAGAACAGCTAGGCCGCGAGGCTGCCACAGTTACCGAACACCAACAGTTCTACAGGGGGAGCTTGGCCTCCTGGCACTACAGAACCAGCCTTGATTACCAATTCCCACAGTCCACATAGGAAGCTCCTAAACTGGAGGCACCATGGAGTTGGCTAACCCGACCGCAACACGACGGGACAATGTATTGGAGTCTAAGTGACCTTGACACTACCCGGAACCAGCTGATGGTGCTGGAACCAGGCTGGGCAAGAGGGAGTACCTGTGACAAAGGCACTGCCGAGAACCAGCTGACGGTACTGGAACCCGGATGCGTTGGCCAAGTATGCAAGAGCCAATGGCACGACCGAGGACCAGCTGACGGTGCTGGAACCCGGTTGCTAAGCAGGAGGTACCCGTGCTAAAAAGCACTACTAAGGACCGCCTGACGTTGGGGGAACTTGGATACCCAGAAGGAGGCACCTAAGCCAAAGGCTTTGCCCGGAACCAGCTGACGGTGCTGGAACCAGGATGTGGACCAGAAGGTCCACAGGAGAAGAGAGAACAGCTAGGCTGCAAGGCTGCCACAGTTACCGAACAACAACAGATCTACAGGTGGAGCTTGGCCTACTGGCACTACAGAACCAGCCTTGATTGCCGATTCCCGCAGCCCAAATAGGAAGCTCCTAAACTGGAGGCACCATGGAGTTGACTAACCCGACCGCATCACGACGGGACAACGTATTGGAGTCTAAGTGACCTTGACACTACCCGGAACCAGCTGACGGTGCTGGAACCAGGCTGGGCAAGAGGGAGTACCCGTGACAAAGACACTGCCGAGGACCAGCTGACGGTACTGGAACCCGGATGCGTTGACCAAGTATGCAAGAGCCAATGGCACGACCGAGGACCAGCTGACGGTGCTGGAACCCAGTTGCTAAGCAGGAGGTACCCGTGCTAAAAAGCACTACCAAGGACCGCCTGATGTTGGCGGAACTCGGATACCCAGAAGGAGGCACCTAAGCCAAAGGCTCTGCCCGGAACCAGCTGACGGTGCTGGAACCAGGATGTGGACCAGAAGGTCCACAGGAGAAGAGAGAACAGCTAGGCCGCGAGGCTGCCGCAGTTACCGAACACCAACAGTCCTACAGGGGGAGCTTGGCCTACTGGAACTACAGAACCAGCCTTGATTGCCAATTCCCGCAGCCCACATAGGAAGCTCCTAAACTGGAGGCACCATGGAGTTGGCTAACCCGACCGCAACACGACGGGACAATGTATAGGCGTGTAAGTGACCTTGACACTACCCGGAACCAGCTGACGATGCTGGAACCAGGATGTGGACCTATTGAAGATTGTCTTCCTAGAGCCCCAACTAGCGGTGTTGGAGCAAAGGGTCAGCAGGGGGAGCAGAGTGTAGGCCGAAGCATGCACTGGAGGCAGCTTTGGGTCTGCATGGCGTTTGCAGGACTCGTTGCCGGCTACACAGCAGGGGAACAGCTGGCGTTGCTGAACCCCACTGACACATTGGCTGGTGTTTTTCTCTGTGCAGCTAGCACTTCCGGGCAAAAACTGCCGGTGTTAGAGCCCAGGGTCAGCAGGAGGGGGAGAGGAGCATAGTGTAGGCCGAAGCCTGCACAGGAGGCAGCTTTGTGTCTGCGTGGCGTTTGCAGGACACGTTGTCGGCTACACAGCAGGGGAACAGCTGGCGTTGCTGAACCCCACTGACACATTGGCTGGTGTTTTTCTCTGTGCAGCTAGCACTTCCGGGCAAAAACTGGCGGTGTTAGAGCCCAGGGTCAGCAGGAGGAGGAGAGGAGCATAGTTTAGGCCAAAGCCTGCACTGGAGGCAGCTTTCTGTCTGCGTGGTGTTTGCAGGACACGATGCCGGCTACACAGCAGGGGAACAGCTGGCGTTGCTGAACCCCACTGACACATTGGCTGGTGTTTTTCTCTGTGCAGCTAGCACTTCCGGGCAAAAACTGGCGGTGTTAGAGTCCAGGGTCAGCAGGAGGAGGAGAGGAGCAGAGTGTAGGCCGAAGCCTGCACTGGAGGCAGCTTTGTGTCTGTGTGGTGTTTGCAGGACACGATGCCGGCTACACAGCAGGGGAACAGCTGGCGTTGCTGAACCCCACTGACACATTGGCGGGTGTTTTTCTCTGTGTAGCTAGCACTTCCGGGCAAAAACTGGCAGTGTTAGAGCCCAGGGACAGCAGGAGGCGGAGAGGAGCAGAGTGTAGGCCGAAGCCTGCAATGGTGGCGGCTTTAGGTTTGCTGTGCCAGCGTGGCTTGTGCTGGACACGTTGCCGGCTACACAGCAGGGGAACAGCTGGCGTTGCTGAACCCCACTGACACATTAGCAGGTGTTTTGCTCTGTGCAGCTAGCACTTCCGGGCACCAACTGGCGGTGTTAGAGCCCAGGGTCAGCAGGAGTAGCAGAGTGTAGGTCGAAGCCTAATTGAACCAATTTCAAAGGTAACCTTTAACATCCCCTCAGGTGTTACAAAGTAGAAGAGCCACACCTTGTGCAGCAGAATTGCTGCACAAGTAAAAGGTTGCTCTTTAAATTTTGCTCCTTGCACACGCTGAATGAAACACGTATACAATTTAGCCCATTATACAGTCTAACTGTATTGGAGGCATGACTTGCCTTTTTAATGAGACGCAGCACAGGTCTCAAAAATTACACCTTGGTGCTGGGCGCAGCCTCCTGAACGTCGTTATTTGCTGTACAGGAGTCTGCGCTCTTGTGTTCTCCCTTGGCCATGTGCTGTTAGCGCTGCCCATCTTCTGACCTCATTTCATGTCGGCCGGTGCTTTTAGCGATGCCCATGAATCAGCCCCGCAGTGTATTTTGAATAATTCACACTGCGGGGCTGGGATTCATGGCCTTGCGCAGTAAATATGTTTGCCTCTCACACATGTCCTTACACCTGCTTCAGACTGGGCGGCCTCAACTGATCCCTTATCGCATGCCACGGCCATGAGGCCGCACAGTCTGAAGAAGGCGGAAGGAGATGAGTGAAGAGTCAGACAGGCGAAGATATGCACTGCTCATGCCCATCAATCACACCCTCGCAGTCGAAATAAATAAGACACCGAGGGGCGTTGTGTCGTGCAGGGCGGACGCACAGGCGCAGCAAGCCAACCAATGATGTCAGAAGATGGCTAGCGCTACAAAGGGAGTTGATGCGTGTCATTACAAAGGAAAGTCACACCTCAGGGACGGTGTAATGGTCTCAGGGGACACTTTTTACGTGTTGAGTTCGACTTGTTCAAGGAGAAAAAGTGAGCCACCTAGTACAAATGCAGCATTACTGCTGTACAAGGTGTCTGTTACACACAGAAACGCCTGGGGGGAGCAGTTCCCTTTAATTTCAGTTCAGGTGTCTGCGTGGCGTTTGCAGGAATGTTGCCGGCTACACAGCAGGGGAACAGCTGGCGTTGCTGAACCCCACTGACACATTGGCTGGTGTTTTTCTCTGTGCAGCTAGCACTTCCGGGCAAAAACTGGCGGTCTTAGAGCCCAGGGTCAGCAGGAGGAGGAGAGGAGCAGAGTGTAGGCCGAAGCCTGCACTGGAGGCAGCTTTGTGTCTGCGTGGCGTTTGCAGGACACGATGCCGGCTACACAGCAGGGGAACAGCTGGCGTTGCTGAGCCCCACTGACACATTGGCGGGTGTTTTTCTCTGTGCAGCCAGCACTTCCGGGCACCAACTAGCAGTGTTAGAGCCCAGGGTATGCAGGAGGAGCAGAGTTTAGGCTGAAGCCTAATTGAACCAATTTCAAAGGTAACCTTTAACCCACCCTCAGGTGTTACAAACTAGAAGAGCCACACCTTGTGCAGCAGTAATGCTGCACAAGTAAGAGGTTGCTCTTTAAATTTAGCTCATTGCACAAGCAGAATGAAACACTTATAAAATTTTGTCCCTTATACAGTCAAACTGTCTATGAAGGCGTGACTTGCCTTTGTAATGAGACGCAGCACAGCTGTCACAAATCCCACCTTGGTGCTGGGCGCAGCCTCCTGAGCATCATTATTTGCTGTACAGGAGTCTGCGCTGCTGTGTTATCCCTTGGCCACTCGCTGTTAGCGCTGCCCGTCTTCTGACCTCATTTCATGTTGGCCGGTGCGGCTAGCAATGCCCATGAATCCCAGCCCCGCAGTGTCTTTTCATAAATTCACACTGCGGGGCTGAGATTCATGGCCTTGCGCAGTAAATAGGTTTGCCTGTCACTTATGTCCTTACACCTGCTTCAGACTGGGCGGCCTCCGCTGATCCCTTATCGCATGCCACGGCCATGAGGCCGCACAGTCTGAAGAAGGCGGAAGGAGATGAGTGAAGACAGGCGAAGATATGCACTGCTCATGCCCATCAATCACACCCTCGCAGTCAAAATAAATAAGACACCAAGGGGCGTTGTGTCGGGCATGGCGGACGCACAGGCGCAGCCAGCCAAACAATGATGTCAGAAGACGGGCAGCGCTACCAAGGTGGTTGCTGCGTGTCATTATAAAGGAAAGTCACACCTCAGGGACGGTGGACACATTACTGCTGTACAAGGTGGCTGTTATATATTCTAATGCCTGGTGGGGGGGGACAGGTTCCCTTTAATTTCAGTTCAGGTGTCTGCGTGGCATTAGCAGGACACGATGCCGGCTACACAGCAGGGGAACAGCTGGCGTTGCTGAACCCCACTGACACATTGGCTGGTGTTTTTCTCTGTGCAGCTAGCACTTCCGGGTAAAAACTGGCGGTGTTAGAGCCCAGGGTCAGCAGGAGGAGGAGAGTGTAGGCCGAAGCCTGCACTGGAGCAACTTCAAAAAGGGAACCATTAACCCCCCCCCAGGCGTTTGTTGCTGAAAGAGCCATCTTGTACAGCACTAATGCTGCAAAAGGAAAAGGTGGCTCTTTTAACTATGCTCCTTGCAAATGCTGAACTAGACACTCATGTAATGTGTCCCCTCACACCGTTAAACCGTCCCGGAGGTGGGACTTTCCTTTGTAATGTGACGCAGCACAGCTGTCATTTCTACCCCCTTGGTGCCATCCGACGCCTCCTCAGCGTTGTTTTAATCTGTCCCGGAGCCTGCGCTGTAATTTTATCCCTTGGCCATGCACACTTAGCGCTGCCCGTCTTCTGACATCATTTGGTGTCAGGCTGGCTGCGCCTGTGCGTCCACACTGCCCAAGATCCCACCTCGCAGTGTCGTCTAATGTAATCCCACTGCGGCTCTGGGATCCATGGGCATGTGCAGTGCATATCCTCGCCTCTCACTCCCCTCCTTCCGGCTTCTTCAGACTGTGCTGCGTCACGGCCGTGGCATGCTATTAGGGATCAGCTGACGCCGCACAGTCTGAAGAGGCCGGAAGGAGGGGAGTGAGAGGCGAGGATATGCACTGCGCATGCCCATGGATCCCAGGCCCGCAGTGGGATTACATTAGATGACACTGCGAGGTGGGATCTTGGGCAGCGTGGACGCACAGGCGCAGCCAGACCAACATCAAATGATGTCAGAAGACGGGCAGCGCAAACTGTGCATGGCCAAGGGATAACATAACAGCGCAGGGTCCGTGACAGAATCAAACAACGCTGAGGAGGCGGCACACGTAGCCAAGGGGGTAGGAATGACGGCTGTGCTGCGTCACATAACAAAGGAAAGTCACACCTCCCGGAAGGTTTAACTGTGTGAGGAGACACATTTCATAAGTGTTAGGTTCAGCGTGTGCAAGGAGCACAACGAAAATAGGCACCTTTTCCTTGTGCAGCATTACTGCTGCACAAGGTGGCTCTTTCAGTAACAAACGCATGCCTGGGGGGGGGGGGACAGGTTCCCTTACATTTTAGTTGTGCCAGCGTGGCGGTCGCATGACACGTTGCCGGATACACAGCAGGGGAGCAGCAGGCGTGACTGAACCCCACTAACACATTGGCGAGGTGTTTGGTTCTGTGCAAACAGCACTTCAGGGCAGCAACCAGCAGTGTTGTAGCCCAGGGACAGCAGGAGGAGCAGAGTGTAGGCCGAAGCCTGCACTGTAGTCATGTCAATGTCTGTTAGTGTGCCAGCATGGCGGTCGCATGACACGTTGCTGGATACACAGCTGAGAATCAGCTGACGTTACTGAAACCCAATAACACGGCAGCAAGTGTTAACTGTGCAGCCAGCACTTCCAGGCACCAACTGTCGGTGTTAGAGCCCAGGGACAGCAGGAGGAGCAGATTTGAGGTATTGCCGCACACACAGCTGGGGAACAGCTGACGTTACTGAACCCCAATAACAGAGGAGCGACTGTTGACTGTGCGGACAGCACTTCCAGGCACCAACTGGCGGTGTTAGAGCCCAGGGACAGGAGGAGGAGCAGATTGGAGGCTTTGCCAGATACACAGCTGGGAATCAGCAGATGTTACTGAAACCCAAGAACACGGCAGCAAGTGTTAACTGTGCAGCCAGCACTTCCAGGCACCAACTGGCGGTGTTAGAGCCCAGGGACAGCAGGAGGAGCAGATTAGAGGTATTGCCGCACACACAGCTGGGGAACAGCTGATGTTACTGAACCCCAATAACAGAGGAGCGACTGCTGACTGTGCAGACAGCACTTCCAGGCACCAACTGGCGGTGTTAGAGCCCAGGGACAGCAGGAGGAGCAGATTGGAGGTTTTGCCAGATACACAGCTGGGAATCAGTAGACGTTACTGAAACCCAAGAAAATGGCAGCAAGGGTTAACTGTGCATCCAGCACTTCCAGGCACCAACTGGCGTTGTTAGAGCCCAGGGACAGCAGGAGGAGCAGATTGGAGGTATTGCCACACACACAGCTGGGGAACAGCTGACGTTACTGAAGCCCAATAACAGAGGAGCGACTGTTGACTGTGCGGACAGCACTTCCAGGCACCAACTGGTGGTGCCGTGCGCCGCCTCCTCAGCGTAGTTTGAAGCTGTCACGGAGCCTGCGCTGTAATGTTATCCCTTGGCCATGCACACTTAGCGCTGCCCTTCTTCTGACATTATTTAGGTGTCAGGCTGGCAGTGCCTGTGCGTCCACGCTGCCCGAGATCCCACCTCGAAGTCGTCTAATGTAATCCCACTGCGGGCCTGGGATCCATGGGCATGCGCAGTGCATATCCTCGCCTCTCACTCCCCTCCTTCCGGCTTCTTCAGACTGTGCGACGTCACGGCCGTGGCATGCAATTAGGGATCAGCTGACGGCGCACAGTCTAAAGAAGGCGGAGGGAGATGAGCGAGAGCCTGAGGTGAAGATATGCACTGCGCATGCCCATGGATCCCAGGCCCGCAGTGTGATTAAATCAGAAGACACTGCGAGGCGGGATCTCGGGCAGCGCGGCCGCACAGGCGCAGCCAGCCTGACACCAAATTATGTCAGAAGACAGGCAGCGCTAAGTGTGCATGGCCAAGGGATAACAGAACAGCACAGGCTCCGTGACAGCTTAAAACAACGCTGAGGAGGCGGCGCACGGCACCAAGGGTGTAGGAATGACGGCTGTGCTGCATCACATTACGAAGGAAAGTCCCACCTCGGGACAGTTTAACGGTATCAGTGGACACATTATATAAGTGTTAAGTTCTGCATGTGCAAGGAGCTAAATTAAAAGAGATACCTTTTCCTTGTGCAGCTTTACTGCACAAGGTGACTCTTTCAGTAACAAACGCCGGGGTGGGGGGGGGGTGGGGACAAGTTCCCTTACATTTCAGTTGTTGTGTCAGCGTGGCGGTCGGAGGACACATTGCCGGCTACACAGCTGGGGATCAGCTGACGTTACTGAAACCCAATAACACTGGGTCGTATGTTTTGACTGTGCAGCCTGCACTTCTGAGCCTCAACTGGCGGTGTTGGAGCCCAGGATTTACAGTTCAGGTGGTAGAAAGATGAACACATCAGGAGACCTGGATGACACCCAATTATTTAATCAGGCAGAGGAGTGGCAAATTCCTGCGAGATCCAGGCCTGGTTCATTTTCAGAAAAGTAAGCCAGTCAACGTTATCGGAGGATAGTCGCATGCAACGGTCTGTTAGTACACCACCTGCGGCACTAAAGACGCGTTCCGATAAGACACTAGCCGCAGGGCAAGCCAGCACCTCCAATGCATACTGGATTAGCTCTGGCCATGTATCCAGCTTAGAGACCCAAAAATTTAAAGGAGAAGAGCCATCTGGGAGTACAGTAAGAGGGCAAGACATGTAGTCTGTCACCATCTGACGGAACCGTTGCCTCCTGCTGACTGGAGCCGCCGGTGATGGTGTAGACATTTGGGGCGGGCACACAAAACTGTGCCACAGTTGGGCAATACTGGTCTTGCCTTGGGCAGAGGCACTGCTTCTGCTCCCTCTTTGTGCAGAGCCTCCCCCACTGCCTCGACGCACTGAGCTGCTTTGTAAAGCACTAGCAGCACTTCTCTCAGTTGGACTGGAGAAGATGGTGGAATTCACCAGTGTGTCTTGGTGCTCCCGCATTTTACGCTCCAGGGTCAACGGTGTGATGAGGTTTTGGATGTTGTCCCGGTAGCGAGGATCGAGGAGGGTGTACACCCAATAATCAGGCATGTTGAGAATGTGGTCGATGCGGCGGTCGTTTCTCAGGCACTGCAGCATGAAATCAACCATATGCTGCAGACTGCCAACTGGCCAAGAAACGCTGTCCCCTGCTTCAGGCGTGATCTCTGCCCCCTCTTCATCACCCCACCCTCGCTGTACACACTGACTACTGGACAATTGTGTAACTCCCTCCTCTGGAGGGACGTCTTCCTCGTCCATTGACTCCACATCCTCCTCACAAAGTGTTCCCTGCCTATGACTTTGTGAGGAACCACGTGGCGCTGACTGTCCAGAAGCTGATGGAAGTAGTGACTCCTCATCCTCCACCTCTTCCACAACATCATCCCTTAACGCTTGCAGTGTTTGTTGAAGTAGGCAGATAAGGGGGACAGTCATGCTGACTAGTGCATCATCTGCACTCGCCATCCGCGTGGAATAATCGAAGGGACGCAAAACCTGGCAGACATCCTTCATAGTGGCCCACTCTGTGGTTGTGAAGTCTGAACGGCGCGGAGTGCGACTTCTTTGCGCCTGATGCAGCTGGTACTCCATTACTGCTTGGTGCTGCTCACACAACCGCTCCAACATATGTAACGTGGAATTCCACCTGGTAGGTCACATATGATGCGATGTTCCGGAAGGTGGAATCGGCGCTGCAGACCTGCAATGCGCGATCTTGCCGTGCTGGAACGCCGCAAGTGAGCACACTCTAGGCGGACCTTGTGCAGCAGTGCATCAAGATCCGGATAGTCCCTTAGAAAACTCTGCACAACCAAATTGAACACATGTGCCAGACATGGGATGTGAGTGAGGTTGCCAAGGGCCAAAGCTGCCACCAGATTTCGGCCATTGTCACACACTACCATGCCTGGCTGGAGATTCGCTGGCACAAACCACACATCGCTCTCCTGCTTGATGGCATTCCAGAGCTCCTGCGCTGTGTGGCTTTGATTCCCCAAAGAAACTAATTTCAAGACGGCCTGTTGACATTTGGCCACGGCTGTGCTCATGTCGGTCGTAACAGGTAAACATTCACGGGTCCATGTGGAGGTGGACTGTGACGGCTCCTGGAGCGATGATTCTGAGGAACTTGTGTATGAGGAGGAGTCAATGTGTACAGACTGGATTCCTGCAATCCTTGGAGTGGGCAGGACACGTCCTGCGCCACTCGCACGATCTGTACCCGGCTCAACAACATTAACCCAATGGGCAGTGAGGGAAAGGTATCGCCCCTGTCCATGTTGACTGGTCCACGCATCGGTGGTGAGGTGGACCTTGCTACTGACGGCGTTCAGTAGCGAGTGTTTTATGTGTCCCTCCACATGCTTGTGCAGGGCAGGGACTGCTTGCCTGCTGAAATAAAAGCGGCTGGGCACATTGTACTGTGGGACTGCCAATGCCATCAAGTCACAGAAGCTGTCAGTCTCCACCAGCCTGAATGAGAGCATTTCCAGTGACAGAAGTTTGGCAATGCCTGCATTCAGAGCCTGTGCTCGGGGGTGGTTGGCCGAGAATGCCCGCCTTTTCTCCCATGCCTGTACTACCGATGGCTGTAGAGTAGACTGGGAGTGTGAGGATGACTGGGAACGTGGTGCTATGGGTGGAATTACAGTGGGTCTCTGGACAACAGTGCCAGAGGTTCTTCCATGGTGATCCTGGGAGGAAGCCGAACCAGCTGTGTGTGAGCTGGAGGAAGAGGCAACATAAGCTGAAGAGGTGGTAGCTGCCGCTGTTGGTTGGCCTAGGTCTTAAGTGTGTTTTTGTAACTCCACCGCGTGCCTGTTCCGCACATGTTTCCACATATTTGTGGTATTGAGGTTGCTGACACTTTTCCCTCTTTTGACTTTCTGATTACACAGTTTGCATTTGACAAAGCAAATGTCATCTGAAACTGTGTCAAAAAAGGACCAGGCACTGCAAGTCTTGGGAGCGCCCTTTTTGGCTTTTGGAAGAGACAAGCTCCTAACGGGTGCCAAAGTGGAGGATACAGGCTCCGCAGTCTTCCCCCTCCCTCTCCCTCTTTGGCCCGTTCGGGGAATCTCTTCCTCAAAGCTGCTCCCACCACCTTCCTGTACCTCACGCCACGATGGGTTAAGGACCTCATCATCTACACTACCCTCTGCCACCAACTGCTCCTCCTGGGTAGTCTCGGCAGCACAGTACGCATCATAAAGCGGCACCTGAGTTTCATCATCAGATGCGTACTGCGCTGTGGTGACCAGAGGCACTGGCCCACCCGCCTCTTCAGAGTCAGAGAGACAAATCTGTTGGGCATCACTGCACACTGCCTCTTCTTCCATTTCTCCAATGCTGATTGGCTGGCCCCCTGTTTCCAAGCCAAGAGATTCAGAGAACAGAAGTAGAGACGGCTCCTGTCCTGGGCTCTCTGATTGCCTGGCCAATTTGGCAGGTGGTGAAGAGACAGATGGCTGCTCTCCAGTGCTCGGTACCTGAGAGGATGTGGCACTAATTGAAGTCGATGCGTTAGCTGCCATCCATCCGACAATGGCTTCAATTTGATCTTCACGCAGGAGCGGTGTACGGCGCTCTCCGACAAAGCTGCGCATGAAGGACTGTTCCCTGCTGAAACTGGGTGATGATGAGTCACCGGTGCCCGCAGCAGGCACAGAATCACCACGTCCTCTCCCTGCTCCACGCCCACGTGCCTTACTCCCTGCCCTCTTCATCTTGGTTGACAGATAAAGTTAAGCAGAAAAGAACTAAAGGCTTAGTGTGCTTATTCCTGAACAGCTCCTCCTAACAGGTATAAGAAACACTAATTTTCTAAAGTGTGGACTAGACAACTGTAAAGTGGTGTGTTTGTTGAACTTTACTTTTTTTTGGGGGGGGCAGATCTGACTACAGAGCGAGTTTCACTCACACGGAAACCGTGCACACAAAGCAAAAAAGGTCAATGTATTTTACGGTATGAAGCAGTAATGCACTCTGAGCTGAATACAACCGGCTGTGGCTGCACACAGACTACAGGGCAAGCTGCGCTCACACGGAGACCGTACAGACAGCCGTAAACGGCGCTGCAAGGCCCAAAAAAACTCCTCTCTGTTATCCTATGTAGTGTTTTTCCACTATTTAGCTGGATACGGGTGGAAAGCCACTAATAGGAAATTCTTGAAAAAAATGTGCAGCAGGCTGCACTAATAGCAAAAAAGGACAATGTATTTTACGGTATGAGGCAGTGACGCACCCTCAGCTGAATACAATCGGCTGTGGCTGCACCCAGACTACAGGGTGAGCTGCACTCACACCGAGACCGTGCAGACAGCCATAAACGGCGCTGCAAGGCCCTAAAACCCTCCTCTATGTTATCCTATGTAGTGTTTTTCCACAAGTTAGCTGGATACGGGTGGAAAGCCACTAAGAGGAAATTTTTGAAAAAATGTGCAGCAGGCTGCACTATTAGCAAAAAAGGACAATGGATAGAACAGTATGAGGCAGTGTGAACCCCCCTGAGCTGAATACAACCAGCTATGGCTGCACACAGACTACAAAGTGAGCTGCACACACACACACACACAGAGACCTTGCAGAGCGCTGTTAAAACAGCGCTGCAAGGCAAGAGCAAGGTGAACATGCAGCGGTTGCTAAATTAGCCTGGGAAAAGCGCAATGAAGCAATTCGCTATCTCAACTGGCCCTCAGTTAGAACACAGCGTCCTGTCCCTAACTGAAATCACAGCAGATTGAGCACAAAATGGCGGCAGCGTTTTTTATAGTGCATCATGACATCATTTCGGCAGCCAATCACAGCCTTGTCAGTAGTTACATGCCCACCATGGTGAATAGGATGTGCCCACACTTGCAATCAATCCTCATTGGCTGAATTCATGCAGTTTGAATTCTGGGGCCTGGGCACTTCCGATTCCAGTATCCGATATGCGGTAAATATTGGAACTCGGTTTCGGAATTCCGATACCGCAAATATCGGCCGATACCCAATACTTGCGGTATCAGAATGCTCAACACTAGTAATGAGCTACCTGTCTACTCACATCAGCACAACACACTGAGATCGCGTTGTGGTGATAGTCTCCATGGTGACCCCTTGCCGCAAGATGGTCGTGGTGTCCTTCAGGGTACTTGAGATTCCTTCAGGGAAGTTGGCTTCTGAGCAACTGCTAAGCCTCCTCCCTGCCTGTCAGATGCTGCTCTGATGCCCTGCAGAGCAGAAGCATTGCAGAGTATCAGATCAGCAACCTGTCAGTGTAAAGATCATGTCCCGCAGTGGGACAATGTAAAAAAAGGTTATTAAATATTGTAAAAGTATTTTTTTTTAAAAAAAAAAAAAACCTAAATAAAGAGCAAAAAATGAAAAATATTATTCCAATATTATTCCAATAAATACATTTATTTATGCAAAAAAAAAAAATAAACAAAAAAGTACACATATTTCGCATTGCTGGGTCCAGAACGACCCACAAAAAACTAGCCACCATACAGCTCCATCAGTGGGAAAATAAAGAAGTTATAGTTCTCAGAATAAAGCAATGCAAAAATAATTATTTTTTCGATAAAATAGTTTTTATTAAGTAAAAGCACCAAAACTTTAAAAAAATTATATAATTGTGGTATTGTTGTAATCATACTGACCCGAAGAACAAAGCTGCCTTACGAATTTTGCCATACGTGGAAAGGTATATAAAAAAAAAAAATAACAATTCCTCAATTTCTGGTTTTTGTCCATTCTGCCTCCCTAAAATTGGAATAGAAAGCAATCAAAAAATGTCATGTGCCCGAAAATTGTACCAATAAAATTGTCAACTCGTCCTACAAAAAAGAAGCCCTCACATAAGGGCAGAAATATGGATATTGGATAATATAATATATTATTGCTGTCTAAATGTGATCCTAAATGCAATGTAAACTGTTCCCAATAAAAGCTTTAACTCAATCCACAAAAAAGCAAGTCCCCACTCAGTTCTGTCATATGTCAATGTCATCTGTCAATTGAAATATAGGGGGCTTTCTTGTCACTGGTAGTACAAAATTGCTCCTCGCTCCCAAAAAGAAATTCAGCAAATTCAAATCAAAATGCCCCTCTCCCTTCTGAGCCTCAGTGTGTTTAAATCACATTTAGTGCCCACATGTTTGGCATTTCTGCAGTTATGAGAGCCTGCATATTTTGCGATTGCATGTCTCCAGAAGCATGAGCTTGGCATCACAACGTACTGGTCACAACAATGTACTGGTCACTAGAGCATACTGGTCACTATACTGTATTTGCAGTTTGCAATTTTCACTCAGCAACATCCACTACTGCTTATTTCTGGAAGACACCCATAGAGTCAAAATCATAACTACACCTGCAATTAAATTCCAAAAGGGGGTATAATTAGGGGTATCATTTCCAAAATGGGGTAATTTGAGGGGGGATTCTGCTTTTCTAGCACTTAGGTGCTCTGTATATTGAGTCTGCAAACTATCCTAGGAAAATCTGCGCTCCAAGAGGCAAATAGCGGTCCATCCCTCCTGAGTCTCACCATGTGGCTTAGCAGTACTTTACAGCCATATACAGTATATATGAGGTACAGTATTTCTACATTCAGCAGAAATTGTGGGACAAAATTTGCTGCCATTTTTACCCAGTTCCCAGTACGAAAATGTAAACTTTGGGGCTAACACGCGATCTTGGTGGTAAAAATTCAATTATTATTTTTTTCTTCACTGCCTAATAACTAGTGTTGAGCATTCCGATACCGCAAGTATCGGGTATCGGCCGATATTTGCGGTATCGGAAGTCCGATACCGAGTTCCGATATTTTTGTGATATCAGGAATCGGTATCGGGATTAAGATTCATGTGTAAAATAAAGAATAAAAAATATTGATATACTTACCCTCGGACGCGCCCTGGTTGTCACCGCTGCAACCGCATGCTTCCATTCCTAAGAATGAGCGCGTTAAGGACTTTCGATGACGTCGCGGCTTGTGATTGGTTGCTGAGCGGTCATGTGACCGCTCACGCTACCAATCACAAGCCGCGACGTCATCGAAGGTCCTTAACGCGCTCATTCTTAGGAAGGGAAGCATGGCGGTTGCAGCGGTGACAACCAGGGCACGTCCGAGGGTAAGTATATCAATATTTTTTATTTTTATTCTTTATTTTACACATGAATATGGATCCCAGGGCCTGAAGGAGAGTTTCCTCTCCTTCAGACCCTGGGATCCATAGAGGATACCTTCCGATATTTGTGTCCCATTGACTTGTATTGGTATCGGATATCGGTATCGGCGATATCCGATATTTTTTGGATATCGGCCGATACCATCCGATACCGATACTTTCAAATATCGGACGGTATCGCTCAACACTACTAATAACATAAAATTCTGTGACCAACCTGTGGTGTCAATATGATCACTGCACCTCTAGTTGATTTCATTGAGAGGTGGGGTTTGTAAAATGGTGTCACTTATGGGGGTTCTGCTATTCTGGCACCTCAGATTCTCTACTTTATGGGGGTTTCCACTGTTTAGACACATCAGGAGCTCTCCAAACACAACATGACATCCTCTAATTATGCCAGCAAATTTGCTGTGCACTTAATCTGTGGCTTTCCCCCACATACTGGACATCGGTGTGCTCAGGAGAAATTGCACAACAAATTGTATGGTCCATTTTCTCCTGTTACCTTTGTGAAAAATTGGGTCTAAAGGAAAAGTTTGGTGAAAAAAAAGTTAAATGTTTATTTTTTCCTTCCACATTCCATTAATTCATTTGAAACACCTGAAAGGTTAATAAACTTCTTGAATGCAATTTTGAGCACCGTAAGGGGTGCAGTTTTCATAATGGTGTGACTTTTAGGTATTTTCTGTTATATATGTAACACCTGCACTGGGAACTGTCAGGGAAGCTACTGGTATACTGGGACTTACAGACACTAAGAAGAGCTTTGCAGCTGCTGTTAGACAGGGACCTCCAGACTTTAGCAGATTTTCCCCTGAGCTGCAGTGGACTACAATTCCCAGGGACCAGGGGCTGACTGGCAAATTTTAGCCTGGGGGGCAAGCACACAGCAGTGGCCCATGAGTAGCGGCTCATCCTTAAAGGGGTTGTCGGATCTTATGCTACATGTCTACAGACACTATGTGTGAATCCTCATATCATGCGCTATGAAGATTCTCTGGTGCCGGCAACAGGTGGTCTTGTGACTGCAAGCATGCGATATATATATTCCCAGCCACATTTCGACTAGACTGTTTTGGGCCTTGTTCAATACAGTTGCATTAGGCCATGCAAGTCTGGTCGGCATGTGACCGCATGTATGCAAATCACAAACTTACAGCCAGACACCCGCCAAATGACCACAGCACTGCCAGCAATGTGAGAAGCACAAGTTTGCAGTCCAAAGAATGACAGAGTGAATGCACCAATGGCACACACACACACGCGCAGCCCCACTGTATAATGACACACACACACAGCTACACTGTATAATGACACACAGCCCCACTGTATAATGACACACACAGCCCCACTGTATAATGACACACACACACAGCCACACTGTATAATGACACACACATAGCCCCACTGTATGACACACACAGCCCCACTGTATGACACACACACACGCACAGCCCCACTGTATAATGACACCCACAGCCCCACTGTATAATGACACCCACACAGCCCCACTGTATGACACACACAGCCCCACTGTATAATGTCACACACACAGCCCCACTGTATGACACACACAGCCCCACTGTATAATGACAGGCACATGCACAGCCCCACTGTATAATGACAGGCACACGCACAGCCCCACTGTATAATGACAGGCACACGCACAGCCCCACTGTATAATGACACACACAGCCCCACTGTATAATGACACACACACAGCCCCACTGTATGACACACACACGCACAGCCCCACTGTATAATGACACACACACGCACAGCCCCACTGTATAATGACACACACACACGCACAGCTACACTGTATAATGGCATACACACACAGCCCCACTGTATAATGGCATACACACACGCACAGCCCCACTGTATAATGACACACACGCACAACCCCACTGTATAATGACACACACACGCACAGCCCCACTGTATAATGACACATGCACAGCCCCACTGTATGACAGGCACACGCACAGCCCCACTGTATAATGACAAACACACACAGCCCCACTGTATAATGACATACACACACCCACAGCCCCACTGTATAATGACACACACGCACAACCCCACTATATAATGACAGGCACACGCACAGCCCCACTGTATGACACACACAGCCCCACTGTATGACACACACACACGCACAGCCCCACTGTATAATGACACCCACAGCCCCACTGTATAATGACACCCACACAGCCCCACTGTATGACACACACAGCCCCACTGTATAATGACACACACACACGCACAGCCCCACTGTATAATGACACACACACAGCCCCACTGTATGACAGGCACACGCACAGCCCCACTGTATAATGACACACACACAGCCCCACTGTATAATGACACACACACAGCCCCACTGTATGACACACACACGCACAGCCCCACTGTATAATGACACACACGCACAGCCCCACTGTATAATGACACACACACACGCACAGCCACACTGTATAATGGCATACACACACAGCCCCACTGTATAATGGCATACACACACGCACAGCCCCACTGTATAATGACACACACGCACAACCCCACTGTATAATGACACACACGCACAACCCCACTGTATAATGACACACACACGCACAGCCCCACTGTATAATGACACACACACAGCCCCACTGTATGACAGGCACACGCACAGCCCCACTGTATAATGACACACACACAGCCCCACTGTATAATGACACACACACAGCCCCACTGTATGACACACACACGCACAGCCCCACTGTATAATGACACACACGCACAGCCCCACTGTATAATGACACACACACACGCACAGCCACACTGTATAATGGCATACACACACAGCCCCACTGTATAATGGCATACACACACGCACAGCCCCACTGTATAATGACACACACGCACAACCCCACTGTATAATGACACACACGCACAACCCCACTGTATAATGACACACACACGCACAGCCCCACTGTATAATGACACATGCACAGCCCCACTGTATGACAGGCACACGCACAGCCCCACTGTATAATGACAAACACACACCCACAGCCCCACTGTATAATGACACACACGCACAACCCCACTATATAATGACAGGCACACGCACAGCCCTACTGTATGACACGCACAGCCCCACTCTATAATGACACACACACGCACAGCCCCACTGTATAATGACACACACAGCCCCACTATATAATGACATACACACACACACATGTACAGCCCCACTGTATAATGACACACACACGCACAGCCCGACTGTATAATGACACACACACACGCACACACGCAACAGCACCACTCTATAATGACAGGCACACGCACGGCCCCACTGTATGACAGGCACACGCACGGCCCCACTGTATAATGACAGGCAAACGCACGGCCCCACTGTATAATGACAGGCACACGCACGGCCCCACTGTATAATGACACACATGCACAGCCCCACTGTATAATGACAAACACACACAGCTCCACTGTATAATGACAGGCACACGCACGGCCCCAATGTATAATGACAGGCACACGCACGGCCCCACTGTATAATGACACACACACACACAGCCCCACTGTATAATGACAGGCACAAGCACAGCCCCACTATATAATGACAGGCACACGCACGGCCCCACTGTATAATGACACACACACGCACGGCCCCACTGTATAATGACACACACACTCACACACAGCCCCCTCTGTATAATGACAGGCACACGCACAGCCCCACTATATAATGACAGGCACACGCACGGCCCCACTGTATAATGACACGCACACGCATGGCCCCACTGAATAATGACAGGCACATGCACGGCCCCACTGTATAATGACACACACACACACACACACCCATTGTATAATGACAGGCACACGCACGGCCCCACTATATAATGACAGGCACATGCACGGCCCCACTGTATAATGACACGCACACGCACGGCCCCACTGTATAATGACACACATGCAGCTCACAGATGCACGCAGCACACACACGCACGCAGCTCACACACACGCACGCAGCTCACACACATGCACGCAGCTCACACACACGCACGCACGCAGCTCACACACACGCACGCAGCTCACACACACACGCACGCAGCTCACACACACGCACGCAGCTCACACACACACATGCACGCAGCTCACACGCACACATGCATGCAGCTCACACACACACGCACGCAGCTCACACACACACGCACGCACGCAGCTCACACACACACGCACGCAGCTCACACACACACGCACGCACGCAGCTCACACACACACACACACACTCTCCTCATACACACACACACTCTCTCCTCATACACACACACACTCTCTCCTCATACACACACAGACACTCTCCTCTGTGGTGCAGGGGCGGCTGATGTCCATGTGCAGCTCTTCAGTTTCTCCTGCTCACAGCTCTGCACTGTCCCGGCACCTCCCCCATCTCTCCTTCTCTGCCGGGATAGCAGATAAGAGCAGGAGAAGCCGGAGCTCCGTGCACACACAGGCGGGTATGCCGGTATGCTGACCTTTCATCTTGGCTGCTGGCTCTCTCCCTCAGAGTGGCAGTGGCGCATAGGAGCTTGCTCATCACATACCCCTGCAGCTTGCATGTTAGGGCTGCTGGCGGGATGACACCATCGCGCACTACAGGTGCGCTATGTATTAGTCACTGCCAGTCCTCCAGCGGCCCTGTGCAGCTGCTTAGACACCGGCCCGGGGGGCATATGCATTTCTGCCACCTGGGCCAGCCCGCGCCTGCCAGGGACCCTTGTTTCAGTCAGATGACACAGCCTGGATTGGATGAGGAGGGACTTGGAGCTGGAGGAGCTGGGCAGAAAGTGAAAGCAAAAGTTCAGAGAAATAAGGGCATGTGGCAACTTGCTGTGAGACTGAGCATGGCGGATTTGCATCCCTCTACGCTGCAGTGTTGCTGTCCCCTCGGATATACCCGCGCTGCTGGAGAGAGCTGGGTTTTTTTTACCCTCTGAAGCAAGTTACATCAAGAACTTGGAGAGTTCTGCCGGCACTCCCACCGTATAAAGGACTGAATCCGGCTGCCCCCCAGCTAGTGTCCAGAGACCCATCCGACCGTTGGAGATGCACAGTGAGTGCCCTTCTGAGACTTGTGGTTCTACCAATGCTATTTACAGTGAGTACACTACAGCCCAGACTATTGCCATTAGTATTCATCTAAGTGCACCAACTGTTCTAATTTGTGCACCAACATCCGCGGCAACTGGACCCCAACGTTTGGACTGAGTTAAACCAGAAGAGACAAAAAAACCCTGTTACGTTATACTTGCAGGGTTGAAGTAGCATTAGAGTGTGATGTATATATGACTTTGACAGAGCACAATTACTTGTATTGCATGTTATTCTTTTAAATCCATCTCATTTATGCTGTATAGCAATAAACCTGTTAAACTGCTTTACTCCTGATCACTGTGAGTGTGTACTGAGTGTGGCAGAGGCTTCCCGAGTTAGCCCCTGAAAGAAGATAATAGTCCTTCTGCAGTCCCAGAGAGAGAGAGCTCCAATCAAGATTCGGGTGGAGGCACTGCGCCCTGGAGACGTGAGACCCCCATAACGCCCTGTGTACCGTGGTAACCCTAAAGGGGTGTTACATATAGGCCCCTCAAAGTCGCTTCAAAGTTGATGTGGTCCCTTAAAAAAATAGTTGTGCAAATTCTGTTGTAAAAATGAGAAATTGCTGGTAAACTTTTAACCCTTCTAACTTCCTAACAGAAAAATTGTGCTGACATAAAGTAGATGTGTGGAAAATGTTATTTGTTAATATAGGACTCTCTGATTTAAGGACATAAAAATTAAGTTTTAAAATTGCAATTTTCCAAAACTTTGACAAATTTCTGATTTTTAACCCCTCTCTGCCATACGACATACTATTCCGTCTATGTGACCTGTGCCTTACTTCCCATGGACGAAATAGTATATCATGCCCTTTAATGCGACACTGCAACTGAAGTCACGGTGATCACATTAAAATTCCAGGGCCATCTTACCTCAGGGAAGATGGTGTCGGCATCCCAGGGGGTGTCCCTGCCCACCCGCACTCACGATCGCTGTGATTGGCTCTTCAATTCTGAACAGCCAATCGCAGCCTCTCTCATTGTTTCAGCCAATCAGATTGGCTGCAACAGTGATGTCCCAGCCTTAGACCCAGCAGTGATGTACTCGATCCTAGGCCGGTGCCTGGCAATGGCAAAGAAAACCTCTCAGATTTACGCAATCGATGATCACATCGATCGCGCCAATCGCTGGGCACAGCCGCAGTGTTACCGCTCTATGCCCTTCAGGTGACCTGCCTGGATCGGTGCTGTAAGAGCACCAATCCTTGGCCAGTGCCTAGCAAAGGCCTAGCATGGCCTGCAGCTGCTGATTACATCGATTGCGCCAATCACAGGGCACAGCCGCTGTGTGACCGCGCTGTGCCCTGCCGGAGACCTGCCGGTGACCTACCTAGGATCAGAGCTGTGAGCTCTGATCCTAGGCTGGTGCCTAGTAACACTGGCGTCACCAGGGCCAGCTCTGATTGGTGGGATCAATGTGATCATCGATCCCACCAATGACAGGTCACTGCAGCGGTATGACCGTTTTGTGACTTGTTTCTCACCTGTCTCTGACCTGTCTGTGACTGCCCTGCAGGTCCTCACACTAGCTGTGGATTCCTGCAGAGCAGTCACACTGCTAAATCTCCTGCTGTGTTGGACCTTGTGGTGCCACAGAAGCCGGTGACACCACAATTCCTGCTGAAGGCAGAAGGAAGATAGAAGAAAGAAGACAGAAGAAAGATGAGAGACTACAACCATAAGTGTTGATCCCTGATGCCTGCCCGATCACTCTTCATCCACCCCAAACCCAATCAGGGTACACCCAGAGGTTTAGAGTACACAATGGAAAGGACACCAGTATTGAAACCCCTGAATGTCCTCTTGTCCTGAGAGTGAGTGGGAAAATTGTGTGGGATTTGGTGCACTCACTGCTGGATAAAGGCTATCACCTCTACACCGATAACTTTTATACCTTCATCCCACTCTTCAAATACGTCTCAGCATGAGGTACTGCAGCCTGCGGTACTGTCCGCAAAAATCAGGGAAGCCTCCGGAAAATGCTACTTGGGCAAATGCTCAGAAGGTGTAGAGCCCAATGTAGCGACCACTTGCTGGTAGTCAAGTACAAGGACTGCATGTCCTTCTCTTGACCACCATACTCAGTGATGGCAGCGCCCTCAGCACTGTAAGAGGTACCTCTACACAGGTCAGCAAACCAGACTGTGTACTGGGGTGCAACAAAAACATGGGGGGGTGTTGATCTCTCCGATCAACTCCTCCAACTGTACAGTGCTTTGAGAAAGGCCAGGGTATAAAAAGTTGGCCGTGCACATCATACAAATGGCAATGCTCAACTCTTTCCTGCTGTCACGATGTGCTGGCCACGCCAATACGTTGTACTTTCAGTTCCAGGAGGTAGTGGTTAAGACACTGATATTTGGCACTCAGGAAGGAGCGGGCCCCAGTACTTCCGGAACTGAAGGCGCTTGCATTGTTTCAGTTCAGCATTTCCTGTGGGAGGTCACGCAAACTGGAAAAAAAGGTAAGGCGCAAAAAAGGTGCAGAGTGTGTTACAAAAAGGGGAATATGCAAGAACACCATTTACCAATGAGACACCTGCCCCGAAAAACCTGGCCTGTGTATGAAAACATTGCTTCAAATTGTATTACACTTCCATGCACTACCAATTTACTTAGATTTACAGGAAACAGTAGATTAGTTCCAAAACGGGGGCACACCTAGATAAGTTCCTTGGGGGGGTCTTGTTTCCAAAATGATGTCACTTGTGTTTTTTTTTACTGTTTAGGCACATCAGGGGCTCGGCAATTGGAACATGACACCCGCAGACCATTCCATCAAAGTCTGCATTCCAAAACGCCACTACTTCCCTTCTGAGCCCCGACGTGTGCCCAAACAATAGTTTTTCCCACATATTGCATACCAGCGTACTCAGGACAAATTGGACAACAATTTTTGGGGTCCAATTTCTCCTATTACCCTTGGAAAAATTAAAAATGGGGACTAAAAGATCATTTTTGTGGGAGGGAAAAAAACAGGATTTTTTTATTTTCATGCTCGGGCATTATAAACTTTAGTGAAACACTTGGGGGTTCATAATTCTCACCACACACCTAGATAAGTTCCTTAGGGGGTCTAGTTTCCAAAATGGGGTTACATGTGGGGGGTTTCTACTGTTTACGCATATCAGGGGTTCTGCAAACGGAACATGATGCCCGCAGACCATTCCATCAAAGTCTGTATTTCAAAACATCACTATTTCCCTTCCGAGCCCTGACGTGTGCCCAAACAGCACATATGGGGTGCCATAAAAAATCATGACAAATTGGAAAACAGCTTTTGGGGTCCAATTTCTCCTGTTACCTTTGGGAAAATAAAAAATTGGGGACTAAAAAATCATTTTTGTAAAAAAAAAATTTTTTGTGCCCGGGCACTATAAAGTAAAGTGTTCACCACACATCTATATAAGTTCCTTAGGGGGTCTAGTTTCCAAAATGGGGTCACTTATGGGGGGGTTTCCACTATATAGGCACATCAGGGGCTCTCCAAACACGACATGGCATCCAATCTCAACTACAGCCAATTTTGGTTTGAAAAAGTCAATCGGCGCTCCTTCCCTTCTGAGCCCTGCGTGCGCCCAAACAGTGGTTCCCTCCAACATATGGGGTATTGACGTACTCAGGAGAAACTGAACAATAACTTTATCTGTTCATTTTGTGGTTTTGATCAGCTTGAGGGGTGCTGTTTTTGGAATGGTGTCACTTTTGGGTATTTTCTGCCATATTGACCCCTCAAAGTGACTTCAAATGTGAGGTGGTTCTTAAAAAAATGGTTTTGTAAATTAAGTTGTAAAAATGAGAAATCACTGGTCAACTGTTAACCTTTATAACTTCCTAACAAAAAGAATGTTGATTCTAAAATTGTGCTGATGTAAAGTAGACATGTGGGAAATGTTATTAATTAACTCTTTTGTGTGACATATTTTCCTGTTTTAAGGGCATAAAAATTTAAAGTTTTAAAATGGAAAAATTTTACAAATTTTTGGCAAATTTCCATTTTTTAGACAAATAAGCACAAGTTATATCGAAGAAATGTTACTACTAACATGAAATACAGTATGTCACAAAAAAACACTCAGAATCCCCAAGATCCGCTGAAGCGTTACAAAGTTATTACCTCATAAAGGGACAGTGGTCAGAATTGTAAAAATTGGCCGGATCAGTAACGTGCAAAACACTCTCGGGGGTAAAGGGGTTAAAAATCAGGGTATCGGTAGGTTAGTAGAGGGAAAAGTTAAGTTTTGGAGAGATTCAGTTTCAGATAGAGGGAGAACATATTGTTAGAGACAGTGAACAGACAGTCCGTAGGATTTTGTATTAAGGTTGGGGTGATATCAGGAGAAGAGGTGTTAAATTAGATGTCATCAGCTTATAGATGGTACTGGACTAAACCTGTTGGTTTGTCCAATAGGGGCAGTGTAAAATGAGAATAGAAGGGGCCTAGAACTGAACCTAGTCAGCAGTGACTGCCACAATTACATTTAGTTGTGATCAGACCATTAAGGACTTTAATTAGGGCAGTTTCAGTAGAATGTAAAGAGTGGAATTCGGACTGTAAAGGGTCAAAAAGAGAGCATTCTGAGAGATAGTAGATCAGAAGAGAATTTATCAAGCGTTCCAGGAAGGGAAAGAAAAGTTAAATATCAAAAAAGTTAAATACCCAGTCCAGGCCCCCCTCTTGTGCTTCTGCTCAATGGGCCCCATGGTGTAATAAAGCATTGTATGCCAGCACAGGAACCCTTCCTGGAGCTCTACGGAATAGCCGTAGTCCCTTTACCTCTTCTGTGACTTGCTGGTGATAGTGTGTAAGCAAATGATGAATTGAGGATGGGGACAGGGGAAAAGAAATGATGAATTGAGGGTGAGTGAAGGGGACAGCAAAAGATGAATTGAGAGTGGGAAATGGGGGACAACAAATGACTTGAGGGTGGGGAGACAGCAAATGATATTGAATTGAGGGTTGGAAGAGTAAATGATGATGAATTGAGACTGTGAGCTGGGGACACCAGTGATCACTGTATTACCTGTACACTGGCACTATACACAGAGCTCCTGTGTATAATGTTACCGGTTATCACTGTAATATCTGTACACTATACACTATCTACAAAACACCTTTATTTCTTTTTCTTTATTTTTTTTTTTATATAGCGCTAACATATTCCGCAGCGCTTTACAGTTTTGCACACATTATCATCACTGTCCCCGGGGGGGCTCACAATCTAGAATCCCTATCAGTATGTCTTTGGAATGTGGGAAGAAACCGGAGTACCCGGAGGAAACCCACGCAAACACGGAGAGAACATACAAACTCTTTGCAGATGTTGTCCTGGGTGGGATTAGAACCCAGGACCCCAGCGCTGCAAGTCTGCAGTGCTAACCACTGTGCCACCATGCTGCCCTGTTTATAATGGCACTCATGGTAATATTAGTATTGTGTTTTTTTTAATGAATAATCAATATTGTAGTATTCATTCATTATGTGGTGGTAATTAGGCTTGAGCGAAACGGATCGGACAAATTCAAAAGTCGCCGACTTTTGGCAAAGTCGGGTTTCATGAAACCCGACCAGATCCTAGAGTGGGATCGGCCATGCGGTCGGCGATCTTCGCGCCAAAGTCGCGTTTCGTATGACGCGCTTGGCGCCATTTTTTCAGCCAATGAAGGAGCGTGGGCAGAGTGATGACATAGGTCTTAGGGGCGTGGACGCCTATCGCCATCTTGTCGCTTGTGCGCTGTAGCGATTTGCAATGTGTAACACCAGCTTTTCTGTTAAGGGGCGGAGGAGAGAGAGAGAGAGAGAAAATTACCCATTGACTTTGCACTGGGTTTCGTGTTTCAGTCGATCCCCGACTTTTCGCCATAATCGGCCGATTTCACTCGACTCAACTTTTGAGATAGTCGGGTTTCGCGAAACCCAACTCGACCCTAAAAAAGTAAAGGTCGCTCAACCCTAGTGGTAATATGTGGTCTGGTCATGAATGATGTGGTGATATTTGTTCCTTGTATGTGGTATTATTCGGTTACAATTTGTTGCGGTAATATGTGGTCTGGACATGATGTGATGGCATTTGTTACTTGTATGTAGTATTATTGGTCATTTAAAAAATGTATGTGACACATTCCCTTAAAGAAAAAGAAATAAAAATATACCTAAAAAGAGTATTGAATATTTTAATAAATGTTTAATAGTTTAGAGTAGACTAGGGCCCTGCCAAAAGAGTCTACTGTGTCGTGGTGGCAGGCTTAACAAATCTTTTGGTCAAAGCAAAAGCTGATGGCTATGTATGCAATATGGTGTTTTTCCAAAGATGGGTGGTGAGACTGTGGAAGGTTTGAGGGGTGGAGACGGAGCTGAGATGGAGTCTGGATGGAGTCTCAAGTGGGTCCCAAAATTTTGCCAGTAAGGGGCCCTGAAATTCCTGGTGACAGCCCTGATCAAAAGGTTTAACTTATCTCAGTAATTCTCTCAATTGCACACCTATAGACAACTAAAACATGTATCTAAGCATGAATAGAATCTTAGCAAGTTTTTTTAAATCCCCATATTAACCTCTCAAAACTGACTTGGGAAAGTTTAAGAGTAGGAAGAGATAGCATTTAAAACAAAGGCATACTTACTACATTTTTTGTCTCTTCATCTCTTCCAGTCCAATTTAAAAGTTTCTTGGATTCATTTTAAGCACAAGTGAGAATAAAAGAAACAGACAGGCCAAGCTTTGATAGTGTTGTATGTAGTCAGTATGTAGTGGGTAAGATATTTTTACAGTGGGCAAGCCTGGAGAGGAAAATCTGAATCATGAAAAACTAATTTCAATTTATTTCTATTTCTTTAAGCTGGACACCTTCTACCCTAATCTTCATAAATTATAATTGCTTATAGCTCGGAATAGTTGTATTTGAATATTGGTACTGTTTCAAGTACTGGAAACTGAATAATGAATCCAAAGAAATCATGGATTAGGGAAATATTTTACTCCCCATGTGCATCAATAATCCTTGGGTGCCTATGACCCTTTCACTGGTCAACTGGTTGTCCTTTCTTAGTGTACAGTGGTTAGAACCTACCCAAAGTAGTCTATGAACACAAGACAAAACATTCTAATTCCATTACAATCTCTGTCTCTCGTAAACATTGAGAAAATCCACTAATTTTCCTAGTACAATAATTATTGCAGCAATTCTTCTTCTTATTATTATTATTGTGCAATTTCGGTGGTTTTAAAGTTACGCTGGTGTGTATTCTGAACTACTTCCCACAGTAATTAGGCATAGGGAATTAATGGGCAAACTTAAATCCAGGAATTAGTGACAGACAGTATAAACTTGGGAATTTCAAGCCAGAAGCTCAACCTACTGAATAATAGTAAAATGACTAAAATTCTGACTAATTACCAAAGATTAATGCCAAACCAAAAATAAATGTTTGTATTTAGTTCAATCGTTGCCACCGTGTGTACAATAAAAGTATTGATGTCGCGGCACACACTATATTAGGAATATTCTAGCTACAAACATGAAAAGGTAAATAATTTGGTAAATCTGCTAATAATTTATACATATAGATGCACAGCATCTATATATGAAATATGCAAAAAAAACAGTACTCACCATTACTTAGAACAGTTAGTGTCCTTTATTCCATGTTGTGTGGACAATCCTTAGGAGAGCAGGGAGAGTGGGGAAGTGAAGGAAAACAACAGCTGTTTTGCTCCTATCCCAGCGCTTCTGCGGGTCCAAGCATACAAAGACCAACAGTCAATTCCCTTTATCAATGTGTGCCTTTTGTGTACGTCATCATGAAACAATTAATTGACATAAAAACATATAAAAATTTATAAAAACATATCCAAGCATTAAGGAAAATAAATAACATGGATGATTCCTTTTTAAGACAAGCAGAATTTGTGACCAGCAACTTTACAGAAAGGGGTTACCCTTAAAAAAAATCTTTAAAAATGCTTTCAATAGAGCTAAAACTTCGACACAACAGGATTTATTGTGGAAAAAAATCTGTTAAAATATGGGTATTACTCAGAGATTTGTTTTTAATTTTAAACATACTGTCAATTGGACTAAGAGAGCAGCACTTTGTACTTATAACATGGCTCCAAAGTCTTGTTATGCTACATACAGTGGGGGGGGGGGGGGGGAGTATTTAGTCAGCCACCAATTTTGCAAGTTTTCCCACTTAAAAAGATGAGAGAGGCCTGTAATTGATATCATAGGTAGACCACAACTATGAGAGTCAAAATGAGAAAACAAATCCAAAAAATCACCTTGTCTGATTTGCTAAGTAAATCTTGCCAAATCAGAAAAGGTGATTTTCTGGATTTGTTTTCTCATTTTGACTCTCGTTGTTGTGGTCTACCTATGATGTCAATTACAGGCCTTTCTCATCTTTTTAAGTAGGAGAACCTGCACAATTGGTGGCTGACTAAATACTTTCTTTTCCACTGTATTACTCCTCACATGGCATTTTAATGCATTGTATCTTTTTGACTCTTACTTAATGCCACTTTTTGAGCGTATCTGCAAACTGAAATATACTTTGTAACCGTTCATATTCTGTGCTGTCTCTTTCTGATATGAGTTCAGTTAGATGGCATGTGGTGCCTGGTATTTTCCAATTACACTTCATTTTGCCTTTTGTTGTATTGGGTTATTTACATTCCCACTTTTTAATGAGTGAACAATTAATAAAAATCTCTATATGGTATCAATATTATGGTGTCTCATCTCAATTTATGCTTTAGGGCATTTTTCTGGATTTATCTTCCAGATGTGCCTTTTCTGGGGTGGCTGGGGGGCAGATGTTTTTAGCCAGGTGGGGCAAAAAACCGTGGACCCTCTCTAGGCTATTAATATCTGCCCTCAGTCACTGGCTTTACTACTCTGGCGGAGAAAATTGCACGGGAGCCCACGCCAATTTTTTCAGCGATTTAACCCTTAAATTGCTTTTAACCCTTAAATTTAATAGCTTTCAGCAATTTAAGGGTTAAATCGCTGAAAAAATAATAATAGCCTAGAGAGGGTCCACTGTTTTTGGCCCCCCCTGGCTGCCCCCAGCCACCCCAGAAAAGGCACATCTGGAAGATGCGCCTATTCTGGCACTTGCCCACTCTCTTCCCATTCCCGTGTAGCGGTGGGATATGGGGTAATGAAGGGTTAATGTCACCTTGCTATTGTAAGGTGACATTAAGCCAGATTAATAATGGAGAGGCGTCAATTCTGACACCTATCCATTATTAATCCATTTGCATTAAATGGTTAAAAAACACACACATTATTAAAAAGTATTTTAATGAAATAAAAACACAGGTTGTTTTAATATTTTATTGTACGCTCAATCCACTCACTGAAGACCCTCGCTCTGTAACAAATAAAAAATAATAAACCAACAATATCAATACCTTCCGTAGATCTGTAACGTCCCACGTTGTAAATCCATCTGAAGGGGTTATAATATTTTACAGCCACAAGCTCTCTGGTAATGTAGGTCAATGACCTGTAGTTACCTTCATTCGCGGTGATGCGCCCCCTGCTGGATGTCCTCATATGACCTCGAGCCTGGGAACTTTTCCCACGCTCCAGGGACATCCAGCAGGGGGCGCATCACCGCGAATGAAGGTAACTACAGGTCATTGACCTACATTACCTTCATTCGCTGGGGTTTACAGCCACGAGCAGCGCTGCATTAGCAGAGCTCCTGGCTGTAAAATATTTTAACCCCTTCAGATGGATTTACAACGTGGGACGTTACATGTTGTGAATTCTGTGGTCAAGCTCCCTCCTGTGGTCATGAGTGGTACTTCGGCTGGTTCTGTCTATGAGCTTCCTCTGGTGGATGTGAGTGGGGCTGCGGCTTCTGAGTTTCCTTCCTCAGGTGACGAGGTTAAGTCGTTAGGTGCTGCTCTATTTAACTCCACCTAGTTCTTTGTTCCTTGCCTCCAGTCAATGTTCCAGTATTGGTCTTGCTCTCTCTCCTGGATCGTTCTTGTGGCCTGTCTGCCCTGCATAAGCTAAGTTTTGCTTGTGTTACTTTTGTTTGCTATATTTCTGTCCAGCTTGCTATATTGGTTTTTCTTGCTTGCTGGAAGCTCTGAGACGCAGAGGGAGCACCTCCGTACCGTTAGTCGGTGCGGAGGGTCTTTTTGCGCCCTCTGCGTGGTTGTTTGTAGGTTTTTGTGCTGACCACAAAGCTATCTTTCCTATCCTCGGTCTATTCAGTAAGTCGGGCCTCACTTTGCTAAAATCTATTTCATCTCTGTGTTTGTACTTTCATCTTTACTCACAGTCATTATATGTGGGGGGCTGCCTTTTCCTTTGGGGAATTACTCTGAGGCAAGGTAGGCTTATTTTTCTATCTTCAGGGCTAGCTAGTTTCACAGGCTGTACCCGAGGCGCCTAGGTCTGGTCTGGAGCGCTCCACGGCTACCTCTAGTGTGGTATGATAGGATTAGGGATTGCGGTCAGCAGAGTTCCCATGTCTCAGAGCTCGTCCTATGTTATTAGTAACTATCAGGTCACTTTGTGTGCTCTTAATCACTAGGTCCATTGTGGTTCTGAATCACCAGATCATAACAGTACTGGAGGCCCAAAGTACTAATGCTTCTCAATAGAGGGAAAAGAGAAGTTCTGAGACCATTTTTTTTCTCTGCACTGTGTTTTGTCTTTCTTTTCCCCTAGACATTAGGGTGGTTCAGGACACAGGTGTAGTGATGGACATTAAAGGTCTGTCTTCTTGTGTGGATCATCTCACTGCAAGAGTACAAAATATTCAAGACTTTGTGGTTCAGAATTCTATGCTAGCACCAAGAATTCCTATTCCTGATTTGTTTTCTGTCAGTGAAAAGAGGGAGACACAAAAGCGCAAATAGGGTCTTATCAAACGTTACACAAAGTTGCCCACCAAGAGAACTACTCACCTGGTGAGATTGAAGGAAGGACATATATTAATGGCGGCTGCTGCAGATCCACAGGTCAGTGCAGGACCTGATTGAAGCACACACTTAGATAGGAGAAACAAGGATCATCCCCGCGCTGCCGCATGAAGAATTTCAAAAATTGTAAAGGTTTCAACGTGGTTTATTCTACGCGTTTCAGGGTTCAGGTGACCCCTTCATCAGGACATACCACAAATATTGTCAATATGATGATCCTTGTTTCTCCTATCTAAGTGTGTGATTTGTTTTCTGGAGATAGAGCTAAGTTTCTGAGTTTTAAAAATAATTGTAAACTGTTTCTGGCTTTGAAACCCCGCTCCTCTGGTGACCCAGTTCAACAAGTTAAGATCATTATTTCTTTATTACGTGGCGACCCTCAAGACTGGGCATTTTCCCTTGCACCAGGAGATCCTGCATTATGTAATATTGATGCGTTTTTTCTGGCGCTCGGATTGCTTTATGATGAACCTAATTCAGCGGATCAGGCAGAGAAAAATTTGCTGGCTCTGTGTCAGGGTCAGGATGAGGTAGAGATATATTGTCAGAAGTTTAGGAAGTGGTCTGTGCTCACTCAATGGAATGAATGTGCGCTGGCAGCAATTTTCAGAAAGGGTCTCTCTGAAGCCCTTAAGGATGTCATGGTGGGATTTCCTATGCCTGCTGGTCTAAATGAGTCTATGTCTTTGGCCATTCAGATCGGTCAACGCTTGCGTGAGCGTAAAACTGTGCACCATTTGGCGGTATTATCTGAGCATAAACCTGAGCCTATGCAGTGCGATAGGACTTTGACCAGAGCTGAACGGCGAGAACACAGACGTCAGAATGGGCTGTGTTTTTACTGTGGTGATTCCACTCATGCTATTTCCGATTGTCCTAAGCGCACTAAGCGGTTCGCTAGGTCTGCCACCATTGGTACGGTACAGTCGAAATTTCTTTTGTCCGTTACTTTGATCTGCTCTTTGTCATCCTATTCTGTCATGGCATTTGTGGATTCAGGCGCTGCCCTGAATTTGATGGACTTGGAGTTTGCTAGGCGCTGTGGGTTTTTCTTGGAGCCCTTGCAGTATCCTATTCCATTGAGAGGAATTGATGCTACGCCTTTGGCCAAGAATAAGCCTCAGTACTGGACCCAGCTGACCATGTGCATGGCTCCTGCGCATCAGGAGGATATTCGCTTTTTGGTGTTGCATAATCTGCATGATGTGGTAGTGTTGGGGTTGCCATGGCTACAAGTCCATAACCCAGTATTGGATTGGAAATCAATGTCTGTGTCCAGCTGGGGTTGTCAGGGGGTACATGGTGATGTTCCATTTCTGTCTATTTCATCATCCACCCCTTCTGAGGTCCCAGAGTTCTTGTCGGATTACCGGGATGTATTTGATGAGCCCAAGTCCAGTGCCCTACCTCCGCATAAGGATTGCGATTGTGCTATCGATTTGATTCCTGGTAGTAAGTTTCCTAAAGGTCGACTGTTTAATTTGTCTGTGCCTGAGCACGCCGCTATGAGGAGTTACGTAAAGGAATCCTTGGAGAAGGGTCATATTCTCCCGTCGTCGTCACCATTGGGAGCAGGGTTCTTTTTTGTGGCCAAGAAGGATGGTTCGCTGTGACCTTGTATTGATTACTGCCTTCTAAATAAAATCACGGTCAAATTTCAGTACCCCTTGCCGCTGCTGTCTGATTTGTTTGCTCGGATTAAGGGGGCTAGTTGGTTCACCAAGATAGATCTTCGTGGTGCGTATAATCTTGTGCGTATTAAACAGGGCGATGAATGGAAAACAGCATTTAATACGCCCGAGGGCCATTTTGAGTACCTGGTTATGCCATTCGGGCTTTCTAATGCTCCATCAGTGTTTCAGTCCTTTATGCATGACATCTTCCGAGAGTACCTGGATAAATTCCTGATTGTATACTTGGATGATATTTTGGTCTTCTCGGATGATTGGGAGTCTAACGTGAAGCAGGTCAGAATGGTGTTGCAGGTCCTGCGTGCGAATTCTTTGTTTGTGAAGGGGTCAAAGTGTCTCTTTGGTGTTCAGAAGGTTTCATTTTTGGGTTTCATTTCTTCCCCTTCTACTATCGAGATGGACCCTGTTAAAGTTCAGGCCATTTATGATTGGACTCAGCCGACATCTCTGAAGAGTCTGCAAAAGTTCCTGGGCTTTGCTAATTTTTATCGTCGCTTCATCAATAATTTTTCTAGTATTGCTAAACCGTTGACTGATTTAACCAAGAAGGGTGCTGATGTGGTCAATTGGTCTTCTGCTGCTGTGGAAGCTTTTCAAGAGTTGAAGCGTCGTTTTTCTTCTGCCCCTGTGTTGTGCCAACCAGATGTTTCGCTCCCGTTCCAGGTCGAGGTTGATGCTTCTGAGATTGGAGCAGGGGCTGTTTTGTCATAAAGAAGTTCTGATGGCTCGGTGATGAAACCATGCGCCTTCTTTTCCAGGAAGTTTTCGCCTGCTGAGCGTAATTATGATGTTGGCAATCGAGAGTTGCTGGCCATGAAGTGGGCATTCGAGGAGTGGCGTCATTGGCTTGAAGGAGCTAAGCATCGCGTGGTGCTCTTGGCTGATCACAAGAACTTGACTTATCTCGAGTCTGCCAAACGGTTGAATCCTAGACAGGCTCGTTGGTCGCTGTTTTTCTCCCGTTTTGACTTTGTGGTTTCGTACCTTCCGGGCTCTAAAAATGTGAAGGCGGATGCCCTGTCTAGGAGTTTTGTGCTCGACTCTCCGGGTTTGCCTGAGCCGGCGGGTATTCTCAAAGAGGGGGTAATTTTGTCTGCCATCTCCCCTGATTTGCGGCGGGTGCTGCAAAAATTTCAGACCTGACCGTTGCCCAGGGGAGAAACTGTTTGTCCCTGATAAATGGACGAGTAGAGTTATCTCTGAGGTTCATTGTTCGGTGTTGGCTGGTCATCCTGGAATCTTTGGTACCAGAGATTTGGTGGCTAGATCCTTTTGTTGGCCATCTCTGTCGCGGGATGTGCGTTCGTTTGTGCAGTCCTGTGGGATTTGTGCTCGGGCTAAGCCCTGCTGTTCTCGTGCCAGTGGGTTGCTTTTGCCCTTGCCAGTCCCGAAGAGGCCCCGGACACATATCTCTATGGATTTTATTTCGGATCTCCCCGTCTCTCAAAAAATGTCGGTCATTTGGGTGGTTTGTGATCGCTTCTCTAAGATGGTCCATTTGGTACCCTTGTCTAAATTGCCTTCCTCCTCTGATTTGGTGCCATTGTTCTTCCAGCATGTGGTTCGTTTACATGGCATTCCGGAGAACATCGTTTCTGACAGGGGTTCCCAGTTTGTTTCGAGGTTTTGGCGAGCCTTTTGTGCTAGGATGGGCATTGATTTGTCTTTTTCCTCGGCTTTCCATCCTCAGACAAATGGCCAGACTGAACGAACCAATCAGACCTTGGAAACATATCTGAGATGTTTTGTTTCTGCTGATCAGGATGATTGGGTGTCCTTTTTGCCTTTGGCTGAGTTTGTCCTTAATAATCGGGCCAGCTCGGCTACTTTGGTTTCGCCGTTTTTCTGCAATTCTGGTTTCCATCCTCGTTTCTCTTCAGGGCAGGTTGAGTCTTCTGACTGTCCTGGTGTGGATACTGTGGTGGATAGGTTGCAGCAGATTTGGACTCATGTAGTGGACAATTTGACATTGTCTCAGGAGAAGGCTCAACGTTTCGCTAACCGCAGGCGCTGTGTGGGTCCCCGACTTCGTGTTGGGGATTTGGTTTGGTTGTCATCTCGTTATATTCCTATGAAAGTTTCCTCTCCTAAGTTTAAGCCTCGTTTCATTGGTCCGTATAGGATTTCTGAGGTTCTTAATCCTGTGTCTTTTTGTTTGACCCTTCCAGCTTCTTTTTCCATCCATAACGTATTCCATAGGTCATTGTTGCGGAGATACGTGGCACCTGTGATTCCATCCGTTGATCCTCCTGCCCCGGTTTTGGTTGAGGGGGAGTTGGAGTATATAGTGGAGAAGATTTTGGATTCTCGTATTTCGAGACGGAAACTCCAGTACCTGGTTAAGTGGAAGGGTTATGGTCAGGAAGATAATTCCTGGGTCTTTGCCTCTGATGTTCATGCTGCCGATCTGGTTCGTGCCTTTCATTTGGCTCATCCTGGTCGGCCTGGGGGCTCTGGTGAGGGTTCAGTGACCCCTCCTCAAGGGGGGGGTACTGTTGTGAATTCTGTGGTCAAGCTCCCTCCTGTGGTCATGAGTGGTACTTCGGCTGGTTCTGTCTATGAGCTTCCTCTGGTGGATGTGAGTGGGGCTGCGGCTTCTGAGTTTCCTTCCTCAGGTGACGAGATTAACGTAGATCTGTAACGTCCCACGTTGTAAATCCATCTGAAGGGGTTATAATATTTTACAGCCACAAGCTCTGCTAATGCAGCTGTGCTTGTGGCTGTAAACCCCAGCGAATGAAGGTAATGTAGGTCAATGACCTATAGTTACCTTCATTCGCAGTGATGCGCCCCCTGCTGGATGTCCTCATATGACCTCGAGCCTGGGAACTTTTCCCACGCTCCAGGGACATCCAGCAGGGGGCGCTTCACCGCGAATGAAGGTAACTACAGGTCATTGACCTACATTACCTTCATTTGCTGGGGTTTACAGCCACGAGCAGCGCTGCATTAGCAGAGCTCCTGGCTGTAAAATATTTTAACCCCTTCAGATGGATTTACAACGTGGGACGTTACATGTTGTGAATTCTGTGGTCAAGCTCCCTCCTGTGGTCATGAGTGGTACTTCGGCTGGTTCTGTCTATGAGCTTCCTCTGGTGGATGTGAGTGGGGCTGCGGCTTCTGAGTTTCCTTCCTCAGGTGACGAGGTTAAGTCGTTAGGTGCTGCTCTATTTAACTCCACCTAGTTCTTTGTTCCTTGCCTCCAGTCAATGTTCCAGTATTGGTCTTGCTCTCTCTCCTGGATCGTTCTTGTGGCCTGTCTGCCCTGCATAAGCTAAGTTTTGCTTGTGTTACTTTTGTTTGCTATATTTCTGTCCAGCTTGCTATATTGGTTTTTCTTGCTTGCTGGAAGCTCTGAGACGCAGAGGGAGCACCTCCGTACCGTTAGTCGGTGCGGAGGGTCTTTTTGCGCCCTCTGCGTGGTTGTTTGTAGGTTTTTGTGCTGACCGCAAAGCTATCTTTCCTATCCTCGGTCTATTCAGTAAGTCGGGCCTCACTTTGCTAAAATCTATTTCATCTCTGTGTTTGTACTTTCATCTTTACTCACAGTCATTATATGTGGGGGGCTGCCTTTTCCTTTGGGGAATTTCTCTGAGGCAAGGTAGGCTTATTTTTCTTTCTTCAGGGCTAGCTAGTTTCTCAGGCTGTGCCCGAGGCGCCTAGGTCTGGTCAGGAGCGCTCCACGGCTACCTCTAGTGTGGTATGATAGGATTAGGGATTGCGGTCAGCAGAGTTCCCACGTCTCAGAGCTCGTCCTATGTTATTAGTAACTATCAGGTCACTTTGTGTGCTCTTAATCACTAGGTCCATTGTGGTTCTGAATCACCAGATCATAACAGTTACAGCTGTACGGAAGGTATGTATGTTGTTGGTTTATTATTTTTTATTGGTTACAGAGCGAGGGTCTTCAGCGAGTGGATTGAGCGTACAATAAATTATTACAACAAACGGTGTGTTTATTTCATTAAAATACTTTTTAATATTGTGTGTGTGTTTTTTTTTAACTCTTTCATACAATTGGATTAATAATGGATAGGTGTCAGAATTGACGCCTCTCCATTTTTAATCTGGCTTAATGTCACCTTACAATAGCAAGGTGGCATTAACCCTTCATTACCCCATATCCCACCGCTACACGGGAATGGGAAGAGAGTGGCCAAGTGCCAGAATAGGCGCATCTTACAGATGTGCCTTTTCCTGGGTGGCTGGGGGCAGATGTTTTTAGCCAGGGGGGCCAAAAACCGTGGACCCTCTCCAGGCTATTAATATTTGCCCTCAGTCACTGCCTTTACTACTCTGGCGGATAAAATTGCGCGGGAGCCCACGCCAATTTTTTCCGCGATTTAACCCTTAAATTTAAGAGCTAGAGCGCTGAAATTTTGCACATACACACTACTAACATTAGTAGTGTGGAATATGCAAAAAAAAAGGGGGATATGACATGGTTTACTGTATGTAAACCATGTCTCAAATCATGTCGGGTTTTGGCAGGAGAAATGAAAAGCCGGTAATTGAATTACCGGCTTTTCTGCTATATCGCGGTGAAGTTAACATAAATATATATATATATATATATGTGTCTGAATGACATATATATATATATAAAACGAAACCCGACTTTTAATTAGAGATCGCCGACCGCCGACCCGATCCCAGAGTGGGATCGGGTCGGGTTTCACGAAACCCGACTTTGCTAAAAGTCGGCGACTTTTGAAAAGTGCCGATCTGTTTCGCTCAACCCTACTCACAGGATTTACTCCATCCCAGAATTCTCTCTGAAGACCACTCTATATGAGGGGAGTGGAAGCGTAGCCATGATATCCCTAAGAGGGCGTTATCAATTCTCTCAGGAATGACTAGCAGGTAGATGATCTCCTGATGAGATGGAGACATGGATAGAGTAAATGGGATGGTCTGATGAGTTATCTGTGAGGGCAGTGTTGACCCATTTACCACTCATGCGGTCACTGGTTTGGTGAGCATCACCAGAGGAATTGCGTGCCGTTGGGCGAAGGCAGAAGACAAAGTTGGACTTAGTCCCAGGAACGTCTGCTCGCCACTGACCACTGTTGGTTATAATAGCAGAACCAGGAATGACAGTGGTAACTAGACGCACAGCGTCAGCTTGAGCAAGACGCTGGGACTGGTGTCTTTTCTGAGCAGGCTCCTCTGCAGCTGGAGAAAAATCGGAGACCGCAGAGGACATCGTTTGAGATTCCCTCTGTGCAGCGGTGGGAACTCAACACCTAAAATATATATATATATGTATATATATATATATATATTTTTTTTTTTTTTACATGAAAAGCAAAGGAAATGTGTGAACTTTAGGCCTTTTAGAGATCATTTCATCTTCAACTTGCCTAACTGCTCACAAGAACAATATTTTTTCACCAGGGGTGCCCAAACCTTTACATGCCACTGTATAAAAATATTCTTTCAATAGAGAGAATAATTTTATATAAAAGGTAAACTGATTTAATCCCAATTCATCGTGTTTTCACAATGTGCTGCAATGCAGTAGTTCCTCCACACTGCCTAAAGGCTAAAACATACAAAAAAAGGCATATAATACATCCAGTCTGTTCCAATAATTTCCTTTGTATTATGTTTCAGAGCTTACATTCACATTAGAATCAGTACAAAGAATCAAACATCATTATAATCACCATAGTGAACAAAGGCTGCAAACTTTGGTGCAAACAGTCTATATGCTCCTAACAGAGGCAGGAATATTGAAGAGATGTCTGATGATCCGACGTCTGCACCTGTGCCGATGTTCTTTCTAAATCTTCTTCCTTCCATAAAAGGATACATACAATGTGATACCCTACACCAGTAATTCTGCCAGGTACTAAAATATGTAAAAGTATCAAACATTATTTTTTTCAAAAGACAGTATTATTACTTAAAAGATTAATTAAATACAATTTTAATGAAGATTTTTCTCCTCTACGTTTTGCATTATTTCTACACGAATACATAATAACATGCATATTAATTTATAGAAAACATGGTATTACAGTTTTTAATCATCCCCTTGGGGCAAACTGTATCCAATGAATACGTCCAGTATACGTCTCTCTCTAAAAATTGTCTTGCATCATCCATAAATGCTTCCTCTAAAACCATCCATTTTAATTCGAAGACCATATGTTTGCTTTCCCAAAAGTAAGTAGAAACTGTAATTTTCCCATATTTCTTATCCATTTACTTTATTTCTCCTCATTTCAAATAGATTTTTTTAAAATTTTCTCTAAACAGTCTGATTGCTGATCGATGTTCAGTCAGGCATATTTTTTAGACCTCGATGTTTGCCCCATCCCACACAGGCATTTAAGAAAATAGATAGTGTTACAAGTAAAACAACCCTTTAATAGGTAATTTTGTGCTAAGTGTGGAGTGGGATTCCCTCTAATTCCCTACTCAGAGCTGCGTCCTCACTCGTTAGCTGCCACACTGTTGACGTGACATCAGCACTGCAGCCAATAGCAACTTATTTAAAGGGGATGTTGGGGACTTTAACAATGACAGCCCGAGAAGTTCCGGCCACTGTTGGCACCAGGAACAGCTGATTGACCGAGTTCTAGATGTCTCACTCCTACCGATCAGACACTAATGACCTATCCTAAGGCTTAGGCCATCAGTTTTAAAGTCCAGGATAACCCCTTTTGCCTATCGATAATTTGAAACATCAAATTCAGCTTGTGTAATGTAGTATAATGTAATGCAGTATATTAGTTTGTTTAAATCACTTTTTAAACAATGGAACTTCTCAGAAATACCTTGTCCTAGATATTTTATATTTCATAGATTATTTCATGTTCTGGATGGTGCTAAGGTTCATTTATTTTGTCAGCCACTTCCTGTGATACCTTGTACTGTATGTCTGAGGTCAGTGTGTAGCTGAGCTTAACGAGGGATTGCAGAAGCTAAATACAACACAAGCTTATTCAACTTTTACATCCTTACTATGTGGTTTTCATCTGCAAAATTATGATTGCGCCTAAACCACCTGCTGTTCTAAGAGGGATTAGGTGCCCTCCAATTGTTTCCTTTTACTTTACAGATGTTCTAAAAAAGACATTCCTTTGAACCTGTTCTTCCAGTAGTAATCATTGTTCCAGATGGGAATTACATTGACAAGGTTTCTGGTAAAATCTGCTGTTATTTTAACCAAATCAAAGATTACAGAAATGCAATTTTTTACATATCCAATCATTTCAAGATTGCTTCACCTGTCATATTTTAATCAGACCTCTCTGATTATATTCCTTCTAAGCCCCTAAATCAATTGCATACATGTAAAGAAGCTCTGTCATTACACTTTCGACACAGCGATAACCTTTTATTGAAGCAAAGAACACTGCAATGAGGTTTTTTCTATTTGTTCTAAATCAAAATTACTTGACTGCCGCTTACAACAGATTTTAATATCCAAAAGATGTAACACAAGAGTCACTCTAGATCAAATTTAGCATAGAGGAGCAGGGTAAATTCTTTTTTTTCCCCAAGGAACAAGCTATCAGATAAGGTTTTTCAATTACATTTTTGTAGTTTTTTAGATTATGTCCCAAAGAAACTCACAAACCAAGAACATACTTTGCAAACATTAATGCAAATCTTTAAGTACTGTAGGTTTTCTCCAAAAACACTTGCACACAACTACAGTGGAGGTACATCGATCTCAAAACACAACCCATAGCAATCTATTGAAAACTCCAACCATGTAGAGGAAACACAAAAATTCCCATCACAAAAGAACAAAATGGGAAAAACCCAATAGTTTCTGTGTCATCTACAGGTCCTTCTCAAAAAATTAGCATATAGTGTTAAATTTCATTATTTACTATAATGTAATGATTACAATTAAACTTTCATATATTATAGATTCATTATCCACCAACTGAAATTTGTCAGGTCTTTTATTGTTTTAATACTGATGATTTTGGCATACAACTCCTGATAACCCAAAAAACCTGTCTCAATAAATTAGCATATTTCACCCATCCAATCAAATAAAAGTGTTTTTTAATAACAAACAAAAAAACCATCAAATAATAATGTTCAGTTATGCACTCAATACTTGGTCGGGAATCCTTTGGCAGAAATGACTGCTTCAATGCGGCGTGGCATGGAGGCAATCAGCCTGTGACACTGCTGAGATGTTATGGAGGCCCAGGATGCTTCAATAGCGGCCTTAAGCTCATCCAGAGTGTTGGGTCTTGCGTCTCTCAACTTTCTCTTCACAATATCCCACAGATTCTCTATGGGGTTCAGGTCAGGAGAGTTGGCAGGCCAATTGAGCACAGTAATACCATGGTCAGTAAACCATTTACCAGTGGTTTTGGCACTGTGAGCAGGTGCCAGGTCGTGCTGAAAAATGAAATCTTCATCTCCATAAAGCATTTCAGCCGATGGAAGCATGAAGTGCTCCAAAATCTCCTGATAGCTAGCTGCATTGACCCTGCCCTTGATGAAACACAGTGGACCAACACCAGCAGCTGACATGGCACCCCACACCATCACTGACTGTGGGTACTTGACACTGGACTTCAGGCATTTTGGCATTTCCTTCTCCCCAGTCTTCCTCCAGACTCTGGCACCTTGATTTCCGAATGACATGCAAAATTTGCTTTCATCAGAAAAAAGTACTTGGGACCACTTAGCAACAGTCCAGTGCTGCTTCTCTGTAGCCCAGGTCAGGCGCCTCTGCCGCTGTTTATGGTTCAAAAGTGGCTTTACCTGGGGAATGCGGCACCTGTAGCCCATTTCCTGCACACGCCTGTGCACGGTGGCTCTGGATGTTTCCACACCAGACTCAGTCCACTGCTTCCTCAGGTTCCCCAAGGTCTGTAATCGGTCCTTCTCCACAATCTTCCTCAGGGTCCGGTCTCCTCTTCTCGTTGTACAGCGTTTTCTGCCACATTGTTTCCTTCCAACAGACTTACCATTGAGGTGCCTTGATACAGCACTCTGGGAACAGCCTATTTGTTGAGAAATTTCTTTCTGGGTCTTAGGGTACCGTCACACTATACGATTTACCTACGATCACGACCAGCGATATGACCTGGCCGTGATCGTAGGTAAATCGTAGTGTGGTCGCTGGGGAGCTGTCACACAGACAGCTCTCCAGCGACCAATGATGCCGAGGTCCCTGGGTAACCAGGGTAAACATCGGGTAACTAAGCGCAGGACCGCGCTTAGTTACCCGATGTTTACCCTGGTTACAAGCGTTAAACTAAAAAAAAAAAACAGCACATACTTACATTCTGGTGTCCGTCAGGTCCCTTGCAGTCTGCTTCCCGCACTCAGTGACTGCCGGCCGTAAAGTGAAAGTGAAAGCACAGCCGCTGTGCTCTGCTTTCACTTTACGGCCGGCAGTCACAGTGCGGGAAGCAGACGGCAAGGGACCTGACGGACACCAGAATGTAAGTATGTGCTGTTTTTTTTTTTTTAGTTTAACGCTTGTAACCAGGGTAAACATCGGGTAACTAAGCGCGGTCCTGCGCTTAGTTACCCGATGTTTACCCTGGTTACAAGCGAACGCATCGCTGGATCGCATCACTAGATCGCTAGATCGGTGTCACACACACCGATCTAGCGATGACAGCGGGAGATCCAGCGATGAAAGAAAGTTCCATACGATCTGCTACGACGTACGATTCTCAGCAGGATCCCTGATCGCTGCTGCGTGTCAGACACAGCGATATCGTAACGATATCGCTGGAACGTCACGAATCGTACCGTCGTAGCGATCGAAATGTTATAGTGTGACGGTACCCTTACCCTCTTGCTTGAGGGTGTCAATGATGGCCTTCTTGACATCTGTCAGGTCGCTAGTCTTACCCATGATGGGGGTTTTGAGTAATGAACCAGGCAGGGAGTTTATAAAAGCCTCAGGTATCTTTTGCATGTGTTTAGAGTTAATTAGTTGATTCAGAAGATTAGGGTAATAGGTCGTTTAGAGAACCTTTTCTTGATATGCTAATTTATTGAGACAGGTTTTTTGGGTTATCAGGAGTTGTATGCCAAAATCATCAGTATTAAAACAATAAAAGACCTGACAAATTTCAGTTGGTGGATAATGAATCTATAATATATGAAAGTTTAATTGTAATCATTACATTATGGTAAATAATGAAATTTAACACTATATGCTAATTTTTTGAGAAGGACCTGTATTAATTTAAGTAACATGCAGTTGACAAAAACACAAGATAATCTTCTAAAGAAAGGGTTAAAATTTGCTCCCAGTTGATCACTTAAGATTAATACCTATATTGGTATGGGGAAATACATGAGAAAGTTATGTCTTAAAAAATATAATTTAAAAAATCCTACTAAAACACACAAAAAATGCACTTTATGCGCATACAGATCTCAATTCTAAGCTCAGATGATTCCAAAAAAAAGAATTAGGACAATAGATAATTGCATTTAGACAAGCAGTAAACACAGATGTGCGAAGACTTTCTAATAACAAACTAAGATTAAATCATCTAACTAAAAAAGATAGATACTATAATACAACTACAGAATAACAATGATGTGACTATATTGCCAGCCAACAAAGAAGGCAGTATAATCATAATAAATATGGTTATTTATGTAAAAAACAATTGATTTATTCCAAACTTATGATATATTCAATACAGGAAAGAAATATATCTTGGTACCGTGTTAGCCAGTCGATAGAAAAATATTTAGAATTGAGAGTCCTCAGTGGTTGATACCTTTTAATGGCTAACTGAAAAGATGGTAACAAATTGCAAGCTTTCGAGACTACACAGGTCTCTTCATCAGGCATGGACTAAAACAAATTCTGAAGAATCACATATTTATGCAGTGGTTTTAGTTCCATAAAGATGCGGTACATTCTGGTATCCTCCAAAAGGATATATTCAATAGTAATCTTATATCTAAATTCTCTAAACAACTTGCTGAATTATGTGATCGAGCACTAAATAGAAGCATTGTAACTAACAGGGACACTAATTTATTAACAGCACACAAAAAAGAATTCCAATGTTTTATTATATTCCAAAAGTACATAAGGACCTTAATAATCCCCCTGGGAGACCATATCGCAGGAATAGGGTCCTTAGCATCCAATTTATCACATTACAGTATTTTTCAGACTATTAGACTCACCTTACTATAAGACGCACTCCAGGTTTAGACAGTAGAAAATAGGATGAGTGGCCTGAGCTCGCCTCTCACGCCTTGGAGATTTTATCATGCCTGGGAGCCAGATTCTCTCGGGACATGTCTTCAGCGCAGCTGGTAATGTCCTAATGGATAAGTGCAGCCGACTGTCCCATGAAAGTGTAGATCGCATAACTTTCATCAAGATAAACAAGTCATGGATCTCCCAAGACTTTTGCACCCCAATCACAGACTGTACAGACTAGGCGATGTTGTAGTTTTCAGTGTGCTACATTGATCTTCTGTAATTGTATTCTGTGATATCTTTAGTGGGGCTTTTGTGCCTCCTGCTGTTTCTGCAGCTGCAGATGTTAACACTAATTTGTGCAAATGTGAACAGTCCTGCTTGGGTCTCTATCTACTTGGTTAGCTGTAGTGGAAGAGGTGTCGCTCCCCATTATACCAATTCTACTCTGGTGAAATTGATGCCACTTTGTTGGTGTCTACCACTAATTGTTGGAAATGTGAACACTTCTGGTTGGGTCTACATCTGCTGGGTTTTCTGTAGTGAAAAAGATCTCGCTCTCCATTACACTATTTCTATTCTGGTGAAATTGATGCCACTTTAGTGGTGTATGCCTTTAAATATTTGAAATTTGAAGACTTCTGATTGGGTCTCCATCTGCTGGATTGGCTGCAGTGGAAGACGTGTTGGTCCCTATTATTCTATTTCTACTCTCGTGAAATTGATGACACTTCAGTGTTGTGAGGCCCTAATTTTTTAAAATTTGAAGACTCCTGATTGGGTCTCCATCTGCTGGGTTGGCAATTGTGGAAGAGATGTAGCTCCCCATTATGCTACATATAATCTGGTGAAATTGATGCCACTTTGGTTGTGTCTGCCACTAATTTTTGGGAATGTGGAGAGTCCTGATTGGGTCTCTCCATCTGCTGCTTTGGCTGTAGTGGAACACGTGTCGGTCCCTATTATACTATTTCTACTCTTGTGAAATTGATGTCACTTCTGTGGTGTCAGGCACTAATTTTTTTAAATTTGAAGACTCCTGATTGGGCATACATCTGCTGGATTAGCTCTAGTGGAAGAAATGTCGCTCTCCAGTATACTATTTCTACTCTGGTGAAATTGATGCTACTTTGTTGGTGTTTGCCACTATGTAAAAAATCTTGGTTGGGTCTCCATCTGCTGGGTGAGCTGTAGTGAAAGAGGTGTATAACCCTATAATACCATTTCTACTCTTGTGAAATTGATGCAATTTCGGTGGTGTCAGGCCCTAACTATTTGAAATTTGAACACTCCTGATTGTGTCTCCATCTGCTGGGTTGGCTGTAGCAGAAGAGATGTTGCTCGCCATTATAATATTTCTGCTCTGGTAAAATTTATGCCACTTTGTTGGTGTCTGCCACTAATTTTTGGAAAAGTGAACAATCCTGGTTGGGTCTCCATCTGCTGAGTTGGCTGTAGTAGAAGAGTTGTCAGTCCCTATTATACTATTTCTTCTCTGGTGAAATTGATGCCACTTTGTTGGTGTCTGCCACTAATATTTGGAAATGTGAACATTCCAGGTTGGCTCACCATCTGCTGAGTTGGCTGTAGCGGAAGAGGTGTTGGTCACTAATATACTATTTCTACATTCATTAAATTAATGCCACTTCAGTGGTGTCAGGCGCTAAGTTTTTTAAATTTGAAGACTCCCGATTGTCTCCATCTGTTGATTTGGCTATAGTGGAAGAGATGTCTCTCCCTATGAAATTGATGCCACTTTGATAGTGTCTGCCACTAATTTTAGGAAATGTGTAGAGTCCTGATTGGATCTCTCCATCTGCTATGTGCTGGGTTGGCTGAAGTGGAAGAGATATTGCTCCCCATTGTACTATTTCTACTCTCGTGAAAATGATGCCACTTTATTGGTGTCTGCCACTACTTTTTGGAAACGTGTAGAGTCCTGATTTAGTCTCTCCATCAGCTGGGTTGGCTGTAGTGGAAGAGATGTCACTCGGGATTATACTATTTCGACTCTGGTGAAATTGCTGACACTTTGTTGCTGTCTGCCAGTAATTGTTGGAAATGTGAACACTACTGATTGGGTCTCCATCTGATGAGTTGGCTGTAGTGGAAGAGGTATCGGTCCCTGTTATACTATTTCTATGATGGTGAAATTCATACCACTTTGTTGGTGTCTGCCACTAATTTTTTTGAAATTTGAAGTTTCCTGATTGTGTATACATCTGCTGTGTTGCCTGTAGTGGAAGACATATCTCTCCCGATTATATTATTTCTTCTCTGGTGAAATTGATCCCACTTTGTTGGTTCTTCCAATAATTTTTCTAAATCTGAACACTCCTGATTAGATCTCCATCTGCTGGGTTGGCAGTAGTGGAAGAAGTGTCTGTCCCTGTTATGCAATTTATACTGCCATGAAATTTATGCCACTTCAGTGGTGTCAGGCCCTAATTTTTTGAAATTTGAAGACTCCTTAATGATGTCTCCATTGCTGGGTTGGCAGTAGTAAAAGAGGTGTCAGTCCCTATTATACTATTTCTACAATGATGAAATTCAAACCACTTTGTTCATGTCTGCCACTAATTTTTTGAAATTTGAAGGTTCTTGATTGTGTCTACATCTGCTCTGTTACCTGTAGTGGAAGAGATGTCTCTTCCAATTATGCCACTCCTGAAGACTCCTTAATGATGTCTCCATTGCTGGGTTGGCAGTAGTAAAAGAGGTGTCAGTCCCTATTATACTATTTCTACAATGATGAAATTCAAACCACTTTGTTCATGTCTGCCACTAATTTTTTTAAATTTGAAGGTTCCTGATTGTGTCTACTAGGGTTGAGCGACCTTTACTTTTATAGGATCGGGTCGAGTTTCACGAAACCCGACTTTCTCAAAAGTCGGGTCGAGTGAAATCGGCCGATCCTATAAAAAAGTCGGTGTCAGGGTCGGCCGAAACCCGAAACCCAATGCACTGCAATGGGTTACTATGGTTCCCAGGGTCTGAAGGAGAGGAAACTCTCCTTCAGGCCCTGGGATCCATATTTAAGTGTAAAAGAAAGAATTAAAATAAAAAATATTGCTATACTCACCCTCTGGCGCGCCCTGGTACTAACCGGCAGTCTTCCTTCCTTAGAATCAGCGCTTGAAAGACCTTCGTGACGTCGCGGCTTGTGATTGGTCGCGCGACGACCCATGTGACCGCTCACGCGACCAATCAAAAGCCGCGATGTCACCGAAGGTCCTTCAAGCGCTGATTCTTAGGAAGGACGGCTGCCGGAAAGAAGCAGGGTGCGTCCGAGGGTGAGTATATTCTTATTAGGTATATACTCACCCTCGGACGCGCCCTGCTTCTTTCCAGCAGCCTTCCTTCCTAAGAATCAGCGCTTGAAGGACCTTCGGTGACGTCGCGGCTTGTGATTGGTCGCGTGACCGGTCACATGGGCCGTTGCGGGAACAATCACAAGCCGCGACGTCACCGAAGGTCTTTCAAGCGCTGATTCTAAGGAACTAAGACTGCCAGTTAGTACAAGGGCGCGTCAGAGGGTGAGTATAGCAATATTTTTTATTTTAATTCTTTCTTTTACACTTAAATATGGATTCCGATACCGATTTCCGATATTGCAAACATATCGGAACTCGGTATCGGAATTCCGATACCAGATTCAGAAGATCGCCGACCTCATGGCCGACCCCACACAAGGGTCGGGTCGGGTTTCATGAAACCCGACCTTGCCAAAAGTCGGCGACTTCTGAAAATTACCGACCCGTTTCGCTCAACCCTAGTTTTTACATCTGCTCTGTTACCTGTAGTGGAAGAGATGTCTCTTCCAATTATGCTATTTCTTCTCTGGTGAAATTGATCCCACTTTGTTGGTGTCTGCAACTAATTTGGAATTGTGAACTATCCTGGTTGGGTCTCCATCTGCTGGGTTGGCTGTTGTGGAAGAGTTGTCAGTCCCTATTATACTATTTCTACTCTGGTGAAATTGATGCCACTTGTTGGTACTGCCGCTAATTATTTGGATATGTAACAGTCCTGTTTGGGTCTCCATTTGCTGAGTTGGGTTTAATGGAAGAGGTGTTGGTTCCTATTCTACTTTGGTGAAATTAATGCCACTTGTTGGTTTCTGCCACTAATTTTTGGAAATGTGAACACTACTGGTTGAGTCTATATCTGCTGGGTTGGCCGTAGTGGAAGAGGTGTTGGTCCCTATTACAATATTTCTACTCTGGTGAAATTGATGCCACATTGTTGGTGTCTGGCACAAATCTTTGGAAATGTGAAGAATCCTGACTGTGTCTCCATCTGCTTGGTTGGCTATAGTTGAAGAAGAGTCAGCCCCTATTATACTCTTTCTTCTCTCGTGAATTGGATGACACTTTGATGGTGTCTGCCGCAAATTTTTGGAAATATGAACTCTCCTGGTTGGGTCTTCATCTGCTGGGTAGGCTGTAGTGCAATAGATGTCGGTCCCAATGATACTATTTCTACTCTGATGAAATTGATGCCAATTTGGTGGTGTCAGGCCCCATTTTTTTTACAAATTTGAAGACTCCTGATTGGGTCTCCAATCAATCTGCTGGGTTGGTTGTAGTGAAAGAGGTGTCGATCCCTATTATCCTTGTTCTACTCTATTGCAATTGATGCCACTTTTTTGATCTCTGCCACTAATTTTTGGAAATGTGAAGACTCCTGGTTGGGTATACTTCATGTCTGTTGCCTGCCACCGTAGGCCTCTGAGACTGGCAGGCCTCCACTATCTTTGAGTCTACCTTTTTTACATCCTTATATTTTTCGAACAATAGTAGTCAGCAAATCTGATATTTGTGCAACCTGAGTGTGGCTGAGCATCAAAACAGGTTGAGCTATTTGTTTCTTAATTTTTTTATGAGTCACTCGAGTTGGTGTTTTCAAGGGTGTATTGATGACGCTGCTTGTAATTATAGTCAGGCTTTGCATTGTGTGCACAGCTTTTATTAGTGTAGGAGTAATATAACTACACATTGTTAACAATATTTGAATGAGGCACTACAGTTGGTGCCTTCAAGGGTGTATGGATTGTCCTGCTTGTAATTTTTGGCAGGTTTTGCACTTACATTTCAACTTGAACAAAATATGTTTTAAGCCCTACTATATGTATAATTCCAACTTAGTCCCTAATTTTTACTTAAATTGAAATTATTTAAATTCATTTTTCCTTCAAATCTTTTTAAGTTTTGCCTTATATACAAGTCATTACACAGGAAAAATGTTTCTTAACATTTGTTTTCCTGTAAACTCAATTTTCTCATCAATTTTGAATGTTTTATTGTTAGTCCTTAAAGTGGAGTAAAAGTGTGACATCATAGTTCTCAGCAGCGATCTGGGAGTCAGAGATGCTTCCAGGAATCTTCTCCATGCTGTTTTCCTTCCACTCAGCACTTTTTCCATCCATTTAAACATTTTCACTGACCCCCAGACCTCCTTGGGGGGGAGGGGTCTGCCGGAAAAATGTTCAGATTTCCCATTGACTCTCTTTATACTCGTTACTAGGGTTGAGCGAAACGGGTCGAAATTTTTCAAAAGTCGCCAACTTTTGGCAAGGTCGGGTTTCATGAAACCCGACCCGACCCCAGTGTGGGGTCGGCCATGAAGTCGGCGATCTTTTGAATCTAGAATCGGAATTCCGATACCGATTTCCGATATGTTTAAGATATCGGGAATTGGTATCGGAATTCAGATTTAAGTGTAAAATAAAGAATTAAAATAAAAAATATCGCAATACTTACCCTCTGACGCGCCCTGGTACTAACCCGGGAACCTTCCTTCCTTAGAAACAGCCTTCCAGGACCCTGCGGTGACGTCGCGGTGACGTCGCGGCTTGTGATTGGCCGCGCGGCCGCCCATGTGACCGCTCGCGCGGCCAATCACAAGCCGCGATGTCACCCGCGACGTCACCGAAGGTCCTGGAAGGGCTGATTCTTAGGAAGGAAGGCTGCCGGAAAGAAGCAGGGCGCGTCCGAGGGTGAGTATATTCCTATTAGGTATATACTCACCCTCGGACGCGCCCTGCTTCTTTCCGGCAGCCTTCCTTCCTAAGAATCAGCCCTTTCAGGACCTTCGGTGACGTCGCGGGTGACGTCGCGGCTTGTGATTGGCCGCGCGAGCGGTCACATGAGCGGCCGCGTGGCCAATCACAAGCCGCGATGTCACCGCGACGTCACCGCGACGTCACCGCAAGGTCCTGGAAGGCTGATTCTAAGGAAGGAAGGTTCCCGGTTAGTACCAGGGCGCGTCAGAGGGTAAGTATTGCGATATTTTTCATTTTAATTCTTTATTTTACACTAAAATATGGATCGCAGGGCCTGAAGGAGAGTTTCCGCTCCTTCAGACCCTGGGAACCATGGAAACCCAATGCACTGCTTTGGGTTTCGGGTTTCGTCCGACCCCGACCCCAACTTTTTTATAGGATCGGCCAATTTCACTCAACCCGACTTTTTCAAAAGTCGGGTTTCGTGAAACCCGACCCGATCCTATAAAAGTAAAGGTCGCTCAACCCTACTCGTTACTCTAAATGAGTATCTGAGCATTAGAAATTGCTCAGTTTGAGTAACAAGTATCCAAGCATTTTTAATGCTCGCTCATCTCTAGTTATCACTGATCACACAGATGACAGCGTGGGAAACACCAGATGTTCAGGTCACCCATTCATTTGAATGAAGTCCAGGTTTGCGTTCACGTAACGTTCTGGTACAAGAATCAAACTTTTAAAAAATGTTCGGACAAACCCGCTGGACTCGAACATCCACTGGTTCGCCCATCAATATTCGTTACTAAAAATGACAGTAAACAATGTGAAGATAAGTATTCTCTTGTTGATGTTCACTTGTGCAATACAGTTAGGAATTTACTACATTCCTTTAATATATAACCCAATTTTTTAGAACTGGTATGGGAATATCAGGATAGATGAAAATGTTTATAGTTGTTGATTGGTAATTTTTTTTTAATGTCACATATCTGTTGTGATAAAGATGTGTTGTCACTCTGGGAAAGACAGCATGAAAAATGTGTGCAAGTTTTACAGAGAAAAAAAACTGGCCAAACGATAACTGACACAACATCAGTTAGATTTTTTTTAGGTTGTCCATCTGAAATCTGTTGAGCATTTATGAACATATGTTTTACTTATTTTAGAACATCTCACTCTAGCTTGCCTTAATTATTTGCAAAACAGCTATGTTCCTGCGAGCTACAACCATCATTTATTCTAAAAACATGCACATGAAAAATATTCCATTAAGTCGATTACTCACCAGCTCTATTCACCACATCTTCATATATTTCTCAAAGCTCATTTATGATAATGATCTTTTTTTCTTAATTTGATTTTCTTTATTAATTTTTAAATTATTGCAGTGACTATGCGTTGTTAAAGAATGAACTTAAAAATATTAGTAAATTTGCATCACATCCTATATTAAATGCAAGTATAGCAACATATTTATTTCTATTGTGACTAGAGATGAACGAACTTGGTTGGAAAATGTTCGCCAATCTCAAATTCGGTATGAATGTAGCACATTCGGATTCGTGACCACTTTCACTGGCATTTTTACTTAAAGTCATCACAATTCGGTCAAAGTTTGGTAAATCATTGCAATTCCACAAATGCTTTTTTTATTACTTTGCCTAGGATAGTGATGCTGTATGATGAGCGGAGGGGGTTGGTGGAACTTGTATGATGAGGGGAGGGGGTGTGGAGAAGTTAGAGGAAAGTGTGGAGAGATTACAGGAGCGACACAAGCTTTTTTTCCCTTTAACTTTATGTGTGTTGATTCTGGCAACTAATCAGGGCGCAGAAACCATCCACAATGTTATGACACATGGTCTTCTGTGATTGGCTGCTGAAGTCACAAGTCACTGACCACATAAGCGGAAATCTTGTTTTGCTGGCACCATTTGCTCAGTGTCACAGTGCAGAGAGGTCGCTGCTGTGCTAGTGCTGGTGCTGAAAGCGAACTTTTGTCAGTTAAATAGATAGGATCCTGTCCTGTGTAAAATTGCTCTTCCAGCATCAAAGTACCGTATATACTCGAGTATAAGCTGACCCGAGTATAAGTCGACCCCCCTAATTTTGCCACAAAAAACTGGGAAAACTTATTGACTCGAGTATAAGCCTAGGGTGGAAAATGCAGCAGCTACTCGTAAATTTCAAAAATAAAAATAGATGCTCCATACCGTTCATTATTGCCCCATAGATGCTCCATATACAACTGTGCTATATAGAATGCTCTATACCGTTCATTATGGCCCCATAGATGCTCCATATAAAGCTGTGCCACATATAATGCTCTGCACCATTCATTATGGCTCCATAGATGCTCCTTATAAAGCTGTGCCCCATATATATTGCTCTGCACCGTTGATTATGGCCTCATAGATGCTGCTTATAAAGCTGTGCCCCATATACGGTATATTGCTCTGCACCATTGATTATGGCCCCATAGATGCTCCTTATAAAGCTGTGCCCCATATACGGTATATTGCTCTGCACCGTTCATTATTTCCCCATAGATGCTCCTTATAAAGCTGTGCCATATATAATGCTCTGCACCGTTCATTATGGCCCCATAGATGCTCCTTATATAATGCTGTGCCATATATATAGTGCTAAGCACTGTTCTTTATGGCCCCATAGATGTGCCATATAAAGCTGTGCCATATATAATGCTCTGCACCGTACTTTTTGGCCCCATAGATGCTCCTTATATAATGCTGTGCCATATATAATGCTCTGCACCGTTCTTTATGGCCCCATAGATGCTCCTTATATAATGCTGCTGGTGCTGCCATAAAAAAAAAACACATACTCACCTCTCTTGCTCAGGACGCCAGCGCTTTCAATATTTACCTGCTCCTCGTGCAGCTCTGTCTCCAGCACTGACGCTCAGCAGAGGGCACGCACTGACTACGTCACCGCGCCCTCTGACCTGAGCGTCACTGCTAGAGGACGCTGCAGACGGAGCCGCACCGGAGCGAGGAGCAGGTAAATATCGCGCAGCGCTCCCCGTATACTTACCTGCTCCTGGCGCTGTCCCTGCAGTCCCTGGCTTCCCCGGCGCTGCAGCTTCTTCCTGTAATTGAGCGGTCACAGTTACCGATCATTTACAGCAATGAATATGTGGCTCCTCCCCTATGGGAGGTGGAGCCGCCTATTCATTTCTGTAATGAGCGGTGCCATGTGACCACTCAGTACAGGAAGAATCTGCAGCGCCGGGGAAGCCAGGGACTGCAGGGACCGCGCCGCAGCAGGTAAGTATATCTACACAGCCCACGCTCCCCCTCACCTGCCAACCCCCAGGTATATGACTTGAGTATAAGCCGAGAGGGGGACTTTCAGCCCAAAAAAGTGGGCTGAAAATCTCGGCTTATACTCGAGTGTATACAGTACATTGTGCAAAAACTGTGTGGCAGTCTCCAGAAGCCCAATTTGTAATTCTAAATCATTTGTGCTAAAATTGTGTTACAGTGGCAAATCAGAAGGCCAGATTTCCACGTAAAAGTCGTTAGGCTTAATATTGTGATGCAGCCACGAGGCTCAATTAGCTACTCCAAATCGTTTGTGCTAAAACTGTTTCAGAGACAAATCAGAATGTCAGATTTCCACTTAAAAATTGTTATGTCTAATAAAGTGGTGCAGTCATGAGGCCTAATTATCTACTCCAAAACATTTGTGGTAACACTGTGTTTCAGTGGCAAATCAGAAGGCCAGATTTGCATGTAAAATTGTTAGGCCTAATATTGGGTTGCAGCCTAGAGGGCAAATTAGCTACTCCAAATCGTTTGTGCTAAAACTGTGTTACAGTGGCAAATCAGAAGGTGAGATTTCTACTTAAAAATCGTTATGCCTAATATTGGGGTGCAGCCACGAGGCCCAATTAGCTACTCCAAATTGTTTGCAAAAAAAACTGTTTCAGTGTGAAAACAGAAGGCCAGATTTCCATTTAAAAATGGTAAGAACTAATATTGGGGTGCAGCCTGGAGAGCCAATTAGCTACTCCAAATCATTTGTGCTAATACTGTGTTACAGTGGCAAATCAGAAGGCCAGATTTCTACTTAAAAATTGTTAGGCCTAATATTGGGGTGCAGCCATGAGGCCCAATTAGCTACGTAAAATTGTTTGTGCTAAAACTGTGTTTCAGAGACAAATCAAAATGCCAGATTTCCATTTAAAAATCATTAGGTCTAATATAGTGGTGTAACTATGAGGCCCAATTATCTACTCCAAAACATTTGTGATAAAACTGTGTTACAGTGGCAAATCAGAAGGCTAGATTGCTGCTTAAAAATTGTTTGGCATAACAGTGTTGTTTAGCCACACTTTCTAAGAAAATAAATAGTGATTTTTCAATTAGTGACAGGTGACTGCCAGCTGTGGTCTAAGGTTGTGAAACAGCAGGTTACAAGAAGGGAAGTCTACTTACAAGATGAGTGGCAAAAAGTGAGGTCATGGAGGAAGGGGGATAGCCTTGGTGTTTGACATGTACGTGGGTTACGTGTTAATGTGAACGAAAGCTCAGCTGAACAAACACTGTCTCATCCTATCCAAAGACCACTGACAACTAGGGTTGAGCGAAACGGGTCGAACATTTTCAAAAGTCGCCGACTTTTGGCTAAGTCGGGGTTTCATGAAACCCGATCCGACCCCTGTGCGGGGTCGGCCATGCGGTACGCGACTTTCGCGCCAAAGTCGCGTTTCAATGACGCGAAAAGCGCCATTTCTCAGCCAATGAAGGTAAACGCAGAGTGTGGGCAGCGTGATGACATAGGTCCTGGTCCCCACCATCTTAGAGAAGGGCATTGCAGTGATTGGCTTGCTGTCTGCGACGTCACAGGGGCTATAAAGAGGCGTTCCCGCCGACCGCCATCTTACTGCTGCTGATCTGAGCTTAGGGAGAGGTTGCTGCCGCTTTGTCAGAAGCAGGGATAGCGTTAGGCAGGGTCCATTAACCACAAAACCGCTTGTGCTGCAGCGATTTGCACTGTCCAACACCACCCTCGGTGTGCAGGGACAGTGGAATTTTTTTTTTTTTTTTTTTTCCCCTCAGCGCTGTAGCTCATTGGGCTGCCCTAGAAGGCTCCCTGATAGCTGCATTGCTGTGTGTACGCCGCTGTGCAAACCAACTGCTTTTTTCAAAGCACAAATCCTCTTGTTCCTTCCTTTCTGCACAGCTATCTTTTTTGTTTGTCCACACTTTTTATTTCATTTGTGCATCAGTCCACTCCTTATTGCTGCCTGCCATACCTGGCTGAGATTACTGCAGGCAGGGAGATAGTAGCTGCCTGCCATACCTGGCTGAGATTACTGCAGGCAGGGAGATAGTAATTGTAGGACATTCCCTGTTTTTTTTTTTTTTTTTTTTTTGGTGGGAGATTAAGATTGGCAATTTGGCATTTCTGCTAGAGTGCCATCCCTGTGTGTGCCATCTCTCTCACATAGTGGGCCATAGAAAGCCTTTTCATTTTTCTGTATTTTTTTTTGTGGGGTGTATAAATTCTCCCTGATAAAAATACAGTGGGAGATTAATATTGGCCTTTGGGCTTGTGTGCCAGTCCTGAGTGTGCCATCTCTCTCACAAATAGTGGGCCATAGAAAGCCTATTTTATTTTTTTTTGGGTTTTATAAATTCTCCCTGAAAAAAAGGGAGATTAATATTGGCCTCTGGGCTTCTGTGCCAGTCCTGAGCGTGCCATCTGTGCCAGTCCTGAGCGTCCCATCTCTCTCACAAATAGTGGGCCATAGAAAGCCTATTTAATTTTTTTTTTGGTTTTATAAATTTTCCCTGAAAAAAGGGAGATTAATATTGGCCTCTGGGCTTGTGTGCCAGTTGTGAGCGTGCCATCTGTGCCAGTCCTGAGCGTGCCATCTCTCTCACAAATAGTGGGCCATAGAAAGCCTATTTAATTTTTTTTTTGGTTTTATAAATTTTCCCTGAAAAAAGGGAGATTAATATTGGCCTCTGGGCTTGTGTGCCAGTTGTGAGCGTGCCATCTGTGCCAGTCCTGAGCGTGCCATCTCTCTCACAAATAGTGGGCCATAGAAAGCCTATTTAAATATTTTTTTGGTTTTATAAATTCTCCCAGAAAAAAAGGGAGATTAATATTGGCCTCTGGGCTTCTGTGCCAGTTGTGAGCGTGCCATCTGTGCCAGTCCTGAGCGTGCCATCTCTCTCACAAATAGTGGGCCATAGAAAGCCTATTTAAATATTTTTTTGGTTTTATAAATTCTCCCAGAAAAAAAGGGAGATTAATATTGGCCTCTGGGCTTCTGTGCCAGTCCTGAGCGTGCCATCTGTGCCAGTCCTGAGCGTCCCATCTCTCTCACAAATAGTGGGCCATAGAAAGCCTATTTTATTTTTTTTTTGGGTTTCAGAAATTCTCCCTGGAAAAAAAAAGGGAGATTAATATTGCCCTTTGGGCTTGTGTGCCAGTACTAAGCGTTCCATCTCTCTCTCTCTCTCAGTCAGTGGGCCATAGAACGCATATTTTTGGTTTTATTTGTTTTCTAAATTCTCCCTGAAAAAATCATTTTATTTTATTTGGTTTCTAAATTCTTCCTGATAAAATCATATTTTTTTTATTATTTTTATTTCTAAAGTCTCCCTGAAAAAAAAAAAAAAAAAAAACAACCAAAAAAACAGTGGGAGATTAATATTGGCCTTTCTGCTTGTGTGCCAGTCTTGACTCCTGGGTGTGCCATCTCTCTCTCTCTCTCTCTCTCTCTCTCTCTCTCTCTCTCCAATTGTGGTCCATAGAAAGCCTATATTTTTTTTCCTTGATTTGGGTTCTAAAATCTACCAGAGAAAATAACTACATCAATCATTGGTAGAAAAATATTGGCCTCTGGGTTTGTGTGCCACTCCTGACTCCTGTGTGCGTCATCTCTCAGTCAGTGGGCCATAGAACGCCTATTTTTGGTTTTATTTGTTTTCTAAATTCTCCCTGAAAAAATTATTTTATTTTATTTGGTTTCTAAATTCTTCCTGATAAAATCATATTTTTTTTATTATTTTTTTTTCTAAAGTCTCCCTGAAAAAAAAAAAAAAAAACAGTGGGAGATTAATATTGGCCTTTCTGCTTGTGTGCCAGTCTTGACTCCTGGGTGCGTCATCTCTCAGTCAGTGGGCCATAGAACGCCTATTTTTGGTTTTATTTGTTTTCTAAATTCTCCCTGAAAAAATCATTTTATTTTATTTGGTTTCTAAATTCTTCCTGATAAAATCATATTTTTTTTATTATTTTTTTTTCTAAAGTCTCCCTGAAAAAAAAAAAAAAAAAACAACCAAAAAAAACAGTGGGAGATTAATATTGGCCTTTCTGCTTGTGTGCCAGTCTTGACTCCTGGGTGCGTCATCTCTCAGTCAGTGGGCCATAGAACGCCTATTTTTGGTTTTATTTGTTTTCTAAATTCTCCCTGAAAAAATCATTTTATTTTATTTGGTTTCTAAATTCTTCCTGATAAAATCATATTTTTTTTATTATTTTTTTTTCTAAAGTCTCCCTGAAAAAAAAAAAAAAAAAAACAACCAAAAAAAACAGTGGGAGATTAATATTGGCCTTTCTGCTTGTGTGCCAGTCTTGACTCCTGGGTGCGTCATCTCTCAGTCAGTGGGCCATAGAACGCCTATTTTTGGTTTTATTTGTTTTATAAATTCTCCCTGAAAAAATCATTTTATTTTATTTGGTTTCTAAATTCTTCCTGATAAAATCATATTTTTTTTATTATTTTTTTTTCTAAAGTCTCCCTGAAAAAAAAAAAAAAAAAACAACCAAAAAAAACAGTGGGAGATTAATATTGGCCTTTCTGCTTGTGTGCCAGTCTTGACTCCTGGGTGCGTCATCTCTCAGTCAGTGGGCCATAGAACGCCTATTTTTGGTTTTATTTGTTTTCTAAATTCTCCCTGAAAAAATCATTTTATTTTATTTGGTTTCTAAATTCTTCCTGATAAAATCATATTTTTTTTATTATTTTTTTTTCTAAAGTCTCCCTGAAAAAAAAAAAAAAAAAAACAACCAAAAAAAACAGTGGGAGATTAATATTGGCCTTTCTGCTTGTGTGCCAGTCTTGACTCCTGGGTGCGTCATCTCTCAGTCAGTGGGCCATAGAACGCCTATTTTTGGTTTTATTTGTTTTCTAAATTCTCCCTGAAAAAATCATTTTATTTTATTTGGTTTCTAAATTCTTCCTGATAAAATCATATTTTTTTTATTATTTTTTTTTCTAAAGTCTCCCTGAAAAAAAAAAAAAAAAAAACAACCAAAAAAAACAGTGGGAGATTAATATTGGCCTTTCTGCTTGTGTGCCAGTCTTGACTCCTGGGTGTGCCATCTCTCTCTCTCTCTCTCTCCAATTGTGGTCCATAGAAAGCCTACATTTTTTTTCCTTGATTTGGGTTCCAAAATCTACCAGAGAAAATAACTCCATCAATCATTGGTAGAAAAATATTGGCCTCTGGGCTTGTGTGCCACTCCTGATTCCTGTGTGCGTCATCTCTCACTCAGTGGCCCATAGAAAGCATATAGTTTGTTACATTTGTTTTCTAAATTCTCCCTGCAAAAATCTATTTTTTTTTTTTTGGGGGGTTTCTAAAGTGTTCCTGAAAAAAATAAAAATAAAAAAAAAATAATAGTGTGACATTAATATTAACATTTGTGCTTCAGTGACAGTCCTGCGTGTGGGGCATCTCTCTAATTTGCAGCCACCAAAAAAAGAGTGTGTAACATTGGGCCTGATTTTCGCTGTGGTCTCACCAACCTGTAAAGGGGTAGCTAAATCATACAGAAGTTATAGCTCACCGTGTAAGTTGTGTGACTGCAACAAATAACGTTAGTTTGGTTACGTTTTTAAAACAATGAGGAAGTCTAGTGGAAGAGGTCGTGGCCGGGGGCGTTCATTGTCAGCTGGTAATGAGGGTAGTGGTAGTGGTGGAGCATCAGGTGGTCGTGGGGGAAAAAATATTGCACCTAAGTCTGGAGCTGTGGAGCCAGGTTCGTCGTCCGGCTACACAAGGCCTCGAACGCTCCCTTTTCTGGGATTAGGAAAACCGCTTTTAAAGCCGGAGCAGCAAGAGCAAGTTTTGGCTTATCTTGCTGACTCAGCCTCTAGCTCTTTTGCCTCATCTCGTGAAACTGGTAAAAGTAAAAGCAGCGCGTCGTTAGTGGATGTTCACGGTCAGGGACAAGTCACTTCCTTGTCCTCTTCAGCAAAAACAACAACAGAGAAGAATGCAGCAGGCGACACAACGGGTTACTCCATGGAGCTCTTTACACATACCGTCCCTGGCTTAGAAAGTGAAGCAGTTAACAGTCCATGCCCATTACAAATTGAATCTGACATGGAGTGCACTGACGCACAGCCACAGCCAGACTACTATGCTGGTCCTTTGACTCAGACCACAACATTGCCCTCGCAGGGTGCTGATCAAGAATCAGACCCTGATGAGACTATGTTGCCCCATCACGAACGCTATACCACCGAACGACACGGTGACACAGACGAAGTTGCGCAGGAGGTACAAGAAGAGTTATTAGATGACCCAGTTCTTGACCCCGATTGGCAGCCATTGGGGGAACAGGGTGCAGGCGGCAGCAGTTCTGAAGCAGAGGAGGAGGAGGGGCCGCAGCAGGCATCAACATCGCCACAGGTTCCATCTGCCGGGCCCGTATCTTGCCCAAAACGCGTGGCAAAGCCAAAACCTGGTGGAGGACAGCGTGGCCATCCGGTTAAAGCTCAGTCTGCAATGCCTGAAAAGGTATCCGATGCTAGAAAGAGTGCAGTCTGGCATTTTTTTAAACAACATCCAATTGATCAGCGCAAAGTCATCTGTCAAAAATGTTCTACTTCCTTAAGCAGAGGTCAGAATCTGAAAAGTCTCAATACTAGTTGCATGCATAGACATTTAACCACCATGCATTTGAAAGCTTGGACTAACTACCAAACGTCCCTTAAGGTTGTTGCACCCTCGGCCAATGAAGCTAGTCATCAACGCAACATCCCTTCCGGCAGTGTAGGACCACCATTTAGCGCACCACCTGCTGTATCTGTGCAGGTATCTTTGCCAGGCCAAAGCAGTCAGGGTCAGGGAATCACCAGTTTCGTAGTAGGAAACACTGCATCTAGGGCACCGGCGGCAACAATACCATCTCCCACCGTCTCTCAGTCTGCCATGTCCACCGGCACCCCCGCTAGTTCCACGATCTCCAGCTCTCCAGTCCAGCTCACCCTACATGAGACTATGGTTAGAAAAAGGAAATACTTAGCCTCGCATCCGCGTACACAGGGTTTGAACGCCCACATAGCTAGACTAATCTCGTTAGAGATGATGCCCTACCGGTTAGTTGAAAGCGAAGCTTTCAAAGACCTGATGGACTACGCTGTACCACGCTACGAGCTACCCAGTCGACACTTTTTTTCCAGAAAAGCCATCCCAGCCCTCCACCAGCATGTTAAAGAGCGCATCGTCCATGCACTCAGGCAATCTGTGAGCACAAAGGTGCACCTGACAACAGATGCATGGACCAGTAGGCATGGCCAGGGACGTTACGTGTCCATCACGGCACACTGGGTAAATGTGGTGGATTCAGGGTCCACAGGGGACAGCAAGTTTGGGACAGTTCTGCCTAGCCCACGGTCTAGTAAACAGTTGTCTGTAGCCGTTCGCACCCCCTCCTCCTCCTCCTCCTCGTCCTCCTGCAGAAGCAAGAGCTCGTCCACAGACCGCAGTCGCACAAACACTCCATCCGCACCTGCCACTGTTGCACACCAGGTCTCCCATTATGGGGCAGCTACTGGCATACGTCAGCAGGCTGTATTGGCTATGAAGTGTTTGGGCGACAATAGACACACCGCGGAAGTTCTGTCCGAGTTCTTGCAGCAAGAAACGCAGTCGTGGCTGGGCACTGTAGATCTTGAGGCAGGCAAGGTAGTGAGTGATAACGGAAGGAATTTCATGGCTGCCATCTCCCTTTCCCAACTGAAACACATTCCTTGCCTGGCTCACACCTTAAACCTGGTGGTGCAGTGCTTCCTGAAAAGTTATCCGGGGTTATCCGACCTGCTCCTCAAAGTGCGTGGACTTTGCGCACATATCCGCCGTTCGCCTGTACACTCCAGCCGTATGCAGACCTATCAGCGTTCTTTGAACCTTCCCCAGCATCGCCTAATCATAGACGTTGCAACAAGGTGGAACTCAACACTGCACATGCTTCAGAGACTGTGCGAACAGAGGCGGGCTGTTATGTTTTTGTGGGAGGATACACATACACGGGCAGGCAGTAGGATGGCAGACATGGAGTTGTCAGGTGTGCAGTGGTCGAAGATTCAAGACATGTGTCAAGTCCTTCAGTGTTTTGAGGAATGCACACGGCTGGTTAGTGCAGACAACGCCATAATAAGCATGAGCATCCCCCTAATGCGTCTGCTGATGCAAAGTTTGACGCACATAAAGGATCAGGCGTCTGCACCAGAGGAAGAGGAAAGCCTTGATGACAGTCAGCGATTGTCTGGTCAGGGCAGTGTACATGACGAGGTACCGGGCGAAGAGGAGGTGGAGGATGAGGAGGATGATGGGGATGAGTATATTTTTAATGAGGAAGCTTTCCCGGGGGCACGGGAAATTGGTGGCGTGGCAAGGCCGGGTTCTGGTTTTTTGAGGGACACAAGTGACGTAGATTTGCCTGCAACTGCCCCTCAACCAAGCACAACCGCAGATTTGACAACGGGAACTTTGGCCCACATGGCGGATTATGCCTTGCGTATCCTCAAAAGGGACACACGCATTACAAAAATGATGAACGATGACGATTACTGGTTGGCCTGCCTCCTTGATCCTCGCTATAAAGGCAAATTGCAAAATATTATGCCACATGAGAACTTGGAACTAATATTAGCAACAAAACAATCAACTCTTGTTGACCGTTTGCTTCTGGCATTCCCTGCACACAGCGCCCGTGATCGTTCTCACACGAGCTCCAGGGGCCAGCAGACCAGAGGTGTTAGAGGGGCAGAAATCAGAAGTGGCGTTGGACAGAGGGGTTTTCTGACCAGGTTGTGGAGTGATTTTTCTATGACCGCAGACAGGACAGGTACTGCAGCATCAATTCAAAGTGACAGGAGACAACATTTGTCCAGTATGGTTACAAACTATTTTTCATCCCTTATCGACGTTCTCCCTCAACCGTCATTCCCATTTGATTACTGGGCATCCAAATTAGACACCTGGCCAGAATTGGCAGAATATGCATTGCAGGAGCTTGCTTGCCCGGCAGCTAGTGTCCTATCAGAAAGAGTATTCAGTGCTGCAGGTTCAATACTAACAGAAAAAAGGACTCGTCTGGCTACCCAAAATGTAGATGATCTAACCTTCATTAAAATGAACCACAACTGGATTTCAAAATCTTTTGCCCCACCCTGCCCGGCTGACACCTAGCTTTCCTATGAAAAGGTCTTGCCTGTGGACTATTCTGAATGACTTTTCCAATCTCGTAATTTTCTTCACCTGATTGTCCAGCATACGACATGTTTCCACCTCACGAAATGGCCAAACTCCCCACACGGGGCCGTGCTATCGCCACTTTGCGCTTGGACCCTTGAGAGTGCTGTTTGTCTGAAGAGGTGGGTGTGGCCGCTTTTGGTCGACGGCACTGCCACTGGGTCCCTCATAGTACAATAAAGTGTCTCTGGCGGTGGTGGTGCGCACCCAACGTCAGACACACCGTTGTAATATGAGGGGCCCTGTGCCTGTACCGCCGGCCACAAGACAGTTCCCCCCCCCAGCTCAAACAGTGCTGTACCACTAGCAAAATTATCTCTCACAGCTTCACCAATGTGTAGTCTAGCCGCTGACATCCTTCAATGCCTGGCACTGACAATACCATTGTTTTGACATTTTTGTTATGTTAGGCCTTCGAAGCCTGTCTGCGGTCCCTTCTTTCTACAACTACTACACTGACCAGGCCACTGCTGGCCGTGTTACCCTGGAACCAATTTAAAAGTGCCTACAGTCAGCCCAATTTTGTTATGTTAGGCCTTCGAAGACTGTCTGCCGTCACTCCTTCCACTAGACTTCCACTGACCATACACTGCTGCCCATGTACCCCTGGAACCAATTTAAAGTGCCTACAGCCAGCCCAATTTTGTTATGTTAGGCCTTCGAAGCCTGTCTGCGGTCACTCCTTCCACTAGACTTCCACTGACCAGACCACTGCTGCCCGTGTACCCCTGGAACCAATTTAAAAGTGCCTACAGCCATGTGTTATTATTTTAGGCCTTCGATGCCTGTCTGCGGTCACTCCTTCCACTAGGCCTCCACTGACCACACCACTGCTGCCCGTGTACCCCTGGAACCAATTTAAAATTGCCTACAGCCAGCCCAATTTTTTTATTTTAGGCCTTCGATGCCTGTCTGCGGTCCATTCTTTCAACTACTACTACACTGACCAGGTCACTGCTGCCCGTGTACCCCTGGAACCAATTTAAAATTGCCTACAGCCAGCCCAATTTTTTTATTTTAGGCCTTCGATGCCTGTCTGCGGTCCATTCTTTCAACTACTACTACACTGACCAGGTCACTGCTGCCCGTGTACCCCTGGAACCAATTTAAAATTGCCTACAGCCATGTGTTATTATTTTAGGCCTTCGATGCCTGTCTGCGGTCACTCCTTCCACTAGGCCTCCACTGACCACACCACTGCTGTCCGTGTACCCCTGGAACCAATTTAAAATTGCCTACAGCCATGTGTTATTATTTTAGGCCTTCGATGCCTGTCTGCGGTCACTCCTTCCACTAGACTTCCACTGACCAGACCACTGCTGCCCGTGTACCCCTGGAACCAATTTAAAAGTGCCTACAGCCAGCCCAATTTTTTTATTTTAGGCCTTCGATGCCTGTCTGCGGTCCATTCTTTCAACTACTACTACACTGACCAGGTCACTGCTGCCCGTGTACCCCTGGAACCAATTTAAAATTGCCTACAGCCAGCCCAATTTTTTTATTTTAGGCCTTCGATGCCTGTCTGCGGTCCATTCTTTCAACTACTACTACACTGACCAGGTCACTGCTGCCCGTGTACCCCTGGAACCAATTTAAAATTGCCTACAGCCAGCCCAATTTTTTTATTTTAGGCCTTCGATGCCTGTCTGCGGTCCATTCTTTCAACTACTACTACACTGACCAGGTCACTGCTGCCCGTGTACCCCTGGAACCAATTTAAAATTGCCTACAGCCATGTGTTATTATTTTAGGCCTTCGATGCCTGTCTGCGGTCACTCCTTCCACTAGGCCTCCACTGACCACACCACTGCTGTCCGTGTACCCCTGGAACCAATTTAAAATTGCCTACAGCCATGTGTTATTATTTTAGGCCTTCGATGCCTGTCTGCGGTCACTCCTTCCACTAGACTTCCACTGACCAGACCACTGCTGCCCGTGTACCCCTGGAACCAATTTAAAAGTGCCTACAGCCAGCCCAAGTTTGTTATGTTAGGCCTTCGATGCCTGTCTGCGGTCCATTCTTTCAACTACTACTACACTGACCAGGTCACTGCTGCCCGTGTACCCCTGGAACCAATTTAAAATTGCCTACAGCCAGCCCAATTTTTTTATTTTAGGCCTTCGATGCCTGTCTGCGGTCCATTCTTTCAACTACTACTACACTGACCAGGTCACTGCTGCCCGTGTACCCCTGGAACCAATTTAAAATTGCCTACAGCCATGTGTTATTATTTTAGGCCTTCGATGCCTGTCTGCGGTCACTCCTTCCACTAGGCCTCCACTGACCACACCACTGCTGCCCGTGTACCCCTGGAACCAATTTAAAATTGCCTACAGCCAGCCCAATTTTTTTATTTTAGGCCTTCGATGCCTGTCTGCGGTCCATTCTTTCAACTACTACTACACTGACCAGGTCACTGCTGCCCGTGTACCCCTGGAACCAATTTAAAATTGCCTACAGCCATGTGTTATTATTTTAGGCCTTCGATGCCTGTCTGCGGTCACTCCTTCCACTAGGCCTCCACTGACCACACCACTGCTGCCCGTGTACCCCTGGAACCAATTTAAAATTGCCTACAGCCAGCCCAATTTTTTTATTTTAGGCCTTCGATGCCTGTCTGCGGTCCATTCTTTCAACTACTACTACACTGACCAGGTCACTGCTGCCCGTGTACCCCTGGAACCAATTTAAAATTGCCTACAGCCAGCCCAATTTTTTTATTTTAGGCCTTCGATGCCTGTCTGCGGTCCATTCTTTCAACTACTACTACACTGACCAGGTCACTGCTGCCCGTGTACCCCTGGAACCAATTTAAAATTGCCTACAGCCATGTGTTATTATTTTAGGCCTTCGATGCCTGTCTGCGGTCACTCCTTCCACTAGGCCTCCACTGACCACACCACTGCTGTCCGTGTACCCCTGGAACCAATTTAAAATTGCCTACAGCCATGTGTTATTATTTTAGGCCTTCGATGCCTGTCTGCGGTCACTCCTTCCACTAGGCCTCCACTGACCACACCACTGCTGTCCGTGTACCCCTGGAACCAATTTAAAATTGCCTACAGCCATGTGTTATTATTTTAGGCCTTCGATGCCTGTCTGCGGTCACTCCTTCCACTAGACTTCCACTGACCAGACCACTGCTGCCCGTGTACCCCTGGAACCAATTTAAAAGTGCCTACAGCCAGCCCAAGTTTGTTATGTTAGGCCTTCGATGCCTGTCTGCGGTCACTCCTTCCACTAGGCCTCCACTGACCACACCACTGCTGCCCGTGTACCCCTGGAACCAATTTAAAATTGCCTACAGCCAGCCCAATTTTTTTATTTTAGGCCTTCGATGCCTGTCTGCGGTCCATTCTTTCAACTACTACTACACTGACCAGGTCACTGCTGCCCGTGTACCCCTGGAACCAATTTAAAATTGCCTACAGCCAGCCCAATTTTTTTATTTTAGGCCTTCGATGCCTGTCTGCGGTCCATTCTTTCAACTACTACTACACTGACCAGGTCACTGCTGCCCGTGTACCCCTGGAACCAATTTAAAATTGCCTACAGCCATGTGTTATTATTTTAGGCCTTCGATGCCTGTCTGCGGTCACTCCTTCCACTAGGCCTCCACTGACCACACCACTGCTGTCCGTGTACCCCTGGAACCAATTTAAAATTGCCTACAGCCATGTGTTATTATTTTAGGCCTTCGATGCCTGTCTGCGGTCACTCCTTCCACTAGGCCTCCACTGACCACACCACTGCTGTCCGTGTACCCCTGGAACCAATTTAAAATTGCCTACAGCCATGTGTTATTATTTTAGGCCTTCGATGCCTGTCTGCGGTCACTCCTTCCACTAGACTTCCACTGACCAGACCACTGCTGCCCGTGTACCCCTGGAACCAATTTAAAAGTGCCTACAGCCAGCCCAAGTTTGTTATGTTAGGCCTTCGATGCCTGTCTGCGGTCACTCCTTCCACTAGGCCTCCACTGACCACACCACTGCTGCCCGTGTACCCCTGGAACCAATTTAAAATTGCCTACAGCCAGCCCAATTTTTTTATTTTAGGCCTTCGATGCCTGTCTGCGGTCCATTCTTTCAACTACTACTACACTGACCAGGTCACTGCTGCCCGTGTACCCCTGGAACCAATTTAAAATTGCCTACAGCCAGCCCAATTTTTTTATTTTAGGCCTTCGATGCCTGTCTGCGGTCCATTCTTTCAACTACTACTACACTGACCAGGTCACTGCTGCCCGTGTACCCCTGGAACCAATTTAAAATTGCCTACAGCCATGTGTTATTATTTTAGGCCTTCGATGCCTGTCTGCGGTCACTCCTTCCACTAGGCCTCCACTGACCACACCACTGCTGTCCGTGTACCCCTGGAACCAATTTAAAATTGCCTACAGCCATGTGTTATTATTTTAGGCCTTCGATGCCTGTCTGCGGTCACTCCTTCCACTAGGCCTCCACTGACCACACCACTGCTGTCCGTGTACCCCTGGAACCAATTTAAAATTGCCTACAGCCATGTGTTATTATTTTAGGCCTTCGATGCCTGTCTGCGGTCCATTCTTTCAACTACTACTACACTGACCAGGGCACTGCTGGCCGTGTACCCCTGGAACCAACATCAGAAAATATAAAAATAAGTATTTTGCTTATAAAAAAGAAAATACTGGTGAGATATCAAATGCAGACATTTTAACATTAAAAACAAACACACAACTCTAATCTGGTACAGTACTAAAAATGGCCACCAGCTACAATTACTTTCTCCTGCAAGTAGTTAACTGAAAGTTTTTTTAAATTGAAAACACACATATGGCATCCACCGAGTGTTGTCCTGTCGCGTCTTCTTTATATTATTGCCGAGAAGATGCAAAATAATGAAAATAATAAAATCATTAATTACCAAAATAATAGAGAAAGTCAACACCACATTGCAAATAAACATTCATTCCAAATAAAGAAGCAGGGCGCGTCCGAGGGTGAGTATATACCTAATAAGAATATAATCACCCTCGGACGCGCAATGCTTATTTCCAACAGCCTTCCTTCCTAAGAATCAGCCCTTCCGTCGTGTAGAGAGACGTTGTGTTACACTCCAAGGTGTTCCCCAGGTTGCCTTTCCTGAGCTTCGATCTTCCGGCTCTCGTTTAGTAGTTCTTGGAAACTACTCTGCATTAGGCCTTCAAATTGGGTATGGGGTGTAGAGAGATGGTGTGTTCCACTCCAAGGTGTTCCCCAGGTTGCCTTTCCTGAGCTTCGATCTTCCGGCTCTCGTTTAGTAGTTGTTGGAAACTACGCTGCATTAGGCCTTCAAATTGGGTATGGGGTGTAGCGAGAGGGTGTGTTACACTCCAAGGTGTTCCCCAGGTTGCCTTTCCTGAGCTTCGATCTTCCGGCTCTCGTTTAGTAGTTCTTGGAAACTACACTGCATTAGGCCTTCAAATTGGGTATGGGGTGTAGAGAGAGGGTGTGTTACACTCCAAGGTGTTCCCCAGGTTGCCTTTCCTGAGCTTCGATCTTCCGGCTCTCGTTTAGTAGTTGTTGGAAACTACGCTGCATTAGGCCTTCAAATTGGGTATGGGGTGTAGCGAGAGGGTGTGTTACACTCCAAGGTGTTCCCCAGGTTGCCTTTCCTGAGCTTCGATCTTCCGGCTCTCGTTTAGTAGTTCTTGGAAACTACACTGCATTAGGCCTTCAAATTGGGTATGGGGTGTAGAGAGAGGGTGTGTTACACTCTAAGGTGTTCCCCAGGTTTCCTTGCCATTGCTTCGGTCTTCCGACTCTCGTTTAGTAGTTGTAGAAAAGTACACTGCATTAGGCCATACAAAATGGGTATGGGGTGGAGAGAGATGGTGTGTTACACTCCAAGGTGTTCCCCAGGTTGCCTTTCCTGAGCTTCTATCTTCAGGCTCTCATTAAATTGTGGTTAAATGGAACAACTGCATTTGGCGTACTAGTTGGTTTGGGGCCTACTATCGGTGTCTGCCACTCCTTGCTGTTCTCCTCCACTGAACAAAGCTGTGCCGCCTGTTTACTACGGTTGCCAATTTTGAACTGCATTTCGACTACTTACTGATTTGGCCCTACTCTCTGTGTCAGCCTCTCATTCCAGTTGTCCTCCACTGCAATGCCCCCTGGTTATTCCTGTGTTACCAATTTTGAACTGCATTTAGCCCACTTTCTTCTTTGGGCCTATATCTGTGTTTCCACTTCATCGTGCCCATTGCCCAGCCAGTGATAGATGAGTCTGCTGGTACATTGACCCATAACGCAACATTCCCCGTGCACGCTACACAACAACATTGTGACCCTGCTGAAAGTCAGGTTGCTCTTCCCGCATACCATACCACCTTACACGGGGACAAAGAGGAAGGTGCAGATGAAAGTGCAGGTTCCTTCATCAGGTGGGGGGAGGAATACTAGTTGGCGACGTCACTGGCACAGGGCCTCTCATAGTACGCAAAAGTGTTGCTGCCGGTGGGAGGCGCCCCCGCCGTGCAAACACACCGCTGTACTTTGAGGGGCCCTGTGCCAGTGCCAATGCCAACGAGTGGGCCCCCCCTGCTTGCTCAGGTTCACAGCACTTGCAAAGTTGAAATACTTACCTCTCCCTGCTCCACTGCCGTGACGTGGTCCAGATTTCCTGGGCCCACTAATTACTTGAACCAGCCCTACCCCCCACAACTTTAGCCAAATGACCCCCAATTTCAAATGCCTTCCAATTATTATAAGGTAAATTACGCTTGACAAGCTTCATTAAGAAGAATGGATGGTTTTGACATTAAAATGGCCACTCTAGGTGTTTTCCTGGCCCCCACTCACTGCCGACTATGCTGCCCCATTGACTTGCATTGGGTTTCGTGTTTCGGTCGATCCCGACTTTACGTCATAATCGGCCGATTTCACTCGACCCGACTTTGGACATAGTCGGGTTTCGCAAAACCCGGCTCGACTCTAAAAAGGTCAAGGTCGCTCAACTCTACTGACAACATCTGTTACTGGGTGGGCTACTCGACTCGCTTTCTTTGGCAGCTGCACAGTAGTACGCCTTGTAGATGAGACTCAGAAAGAGCATGTGCTACAGTGGATGGCAAGCGCTGCATCAAGTGGCCTCTCCTTCTCTTCTGCCATCTTAACATCACACACAATCCAATCCTCAGAGGTGGCAACCCAATCACCCTTGTATCCCCTTGTGTCAAAAATGTCCAAATATCCAACTGACTGTGGGGAAGCTTAGATGGGCCATTCTGAAGAGCTGTTAACACATTCTATTCCATGGGTATCAGAGGTCTGCTTTAAAGAATAACAGAATCCAGAGGAGGAAAGCATCCTGATGAGACTCAGATACCAAAGGCGCACACGGACTGTACTGTGGTGTCAGAGCAGGAAGAGGAGGGTGACTCTCATAGTGAGGAGTGGGAGACCAGAGAGGGTAACGATGTGGTTGTAGTTCCCACTTGGCATGAACCATGAGGTATGCAGCTGAGTAGCTCAACAGAGGAAGTGGAGGAGGAGGAAGACAAGGAGGTTGCGTTGCGGCTTCCCACACAGACACAAAGTGATGCAGCCTCGACAAGCACTGCATCCTCAGCCCCAACTCTGGCTGTGGCCGGCATCGTTCGTGAGTGTGCAGTTTGCAGGGGAGGCAGGGGTTGCCTAGCCAGGGCCTTTTTTGAGAAGGCAAAGAATGACCCAACACACATTATCTATCAAATTTGCATAAAAAAACTCAGTAGAGGCAAAAATTGCAATAATCTGACAACTACATGTATGAAATGCCACATGCGCGATCAACAGGCCTTAGTGTGGGAATCTCACTACACTAAAATGTGGACAAGTGGGCCTTGCCAACCACATGCCATCCCATCAACCCCATCTGCTGCTTTTTTCTCCTCCGTCACTATTCCAAGTCTTCTCACACAGGTCTTCGGCTGAAGTAATTACAATTGTTTACCCACCAAAATTGGGGTGAGTGAGAGTCGGTCAGCTGTTGCAAAAGTAGAAATGGCTACTGCTTTTATGTCACCTAGCACAACACATTTTTCTCAATCTACCATAAAATCTCTGACTGCATCTCACTCACAGCCCAGCAGTTTGCACTGTTCTCATTACTCCGCCCTCTCTCAGCACATCAGCCAGTTCTCAGTCCCGCAGTTGTGGTCAAATAAAAAAATGTTTCCTCCTACACATGGTAAAGCTGAGAGCTTGAACTCCACTATCTCCAATCTGTTGACCACAGAAATGCTACCATTCTGCCTAGTGGATGCAGACGGCTTCAGAAAGTTGATGGCCATTGCAGTCCTCCAGTACCAGTTACCCAGTCGCCATTACTTCTCTAAGAAAGCTGTTTCTGTACTACGCCTGCATGTCACCAACATCACCCATTCCCTGAAAAAAATCTATGTCTGCCAGGGTGCATATCGCCACTTGCACCTTGACGAGCAAACATGGGCAGGGGCGTTATATCTTGCTGACTGGTCACTGGGTGATTATGGTGGCTGTGGGGGCACAGATTCAAGGGGCTGCTCCATAAATCTTGGAAATCCAAAAACCTCTGTATTTAACAGTTTCTCCACTTCCTCTAGGGTCTCCACCTGTGCCCTCATTTAGGCAGTGTTTACATTAACATACCTTGGAGATCGCAGACACACAGCTCAAGAGTTGTGGACAGGTATCTAGGCCGAGTTAGTGCAATGGCTGTCTCCACTAAACCTGGAACCAGGGAAGGCCGTGTGCGATAACAATGCAACCCTACCTCATGGCAATCTCACACACCTGACTTGCATGGTTCACGTCTTTAGCCTGGTGGTACAGCAATTTCTCCATCACTATACTGGATGCACTGCTGCAAAAAGCTCGGTCGCTCTGTGTTCACTTCCGACGATAGCTCCCCACATGTCATTGACTTGCATCGCTACAGAGATCTTTCAGCCTACTGGTTAACCATTTGATTATCGATGATCAGTCACGGTGGAATCCCACTCTGCACATGTTGCAGCAGCTGTGACAGCACCAACACCACCAGCACCAATGAGCGCTAGTGCAGTATGTCCTCTTTCATAGCATTGGACGTGGTGCAAATCATGCTTGCACAGTAGGCACAGAAGGACCTCTGCTCCTTTCTGTACAGTTTTGAAATGGCTACTAAGGAGGTAAGCATTGATGATGTGGTCATCATCATCACTACTATGGTCATTTTCATGCTGGAGCACACTTTGAATAGTCTGCATGAGGAGGTGATGGTCCCCGAAGAAGAGATGGAAGCAGAGAAGAATGCAGAAGGGATAACAATAACTCAAATTTCCAGGACTGTCATTACAAGGGTGGGTGCCATGGGAGGGTGGCTTACAGTGATCAAAGGGGGCTCACGGTACCGGACAAACTGTTAGTGAAGATGCAGGAGCTGAGGAATAAATGGAGGATGATGAGTTGTTGGACGTGCAACAGTCAGGAAATGAAGATGATAATGATCTGCTTTCTGCTGTCTGTGGTTGCAAGGAGGGGATGAAGAAAGCAACCTTGAGTGTTACCCCATCACCAACACAGCATGCACTTGGACCTCATAGATGTGCCCAACACATCAGTGCCTTCTTGCAGCACTATCTTCCACATGATGCAGGTATTCTTAGGGTTAGAAATAGTGCTGATTACTGGGTTGCCACTCTGTTAGATTCATGGTACAAGAGAAAATTTAGCCAGATACTTTCCTCCCTGGAAAGAGATGCATGCATGCTAGAGTATCGAAACATGCTTGTAGACAATCTTAAGAGTGGTTTTCCCCAAGACAGAAATGAGGCACACAGTGTACATCCCAGTTCTAGATGTCCAATCCCTGGAACATCAAGGTGACATTGCAAAAACATTAGCATCAGCAGCAGCATAGGTGGCATAAGTGATTTCTGTGAGTCGTTTAACATATTTTTTAGACTAGCCCGTGCACCAGCAGAAAAGAGTATAAGTCTGACATGTTGTGAATGACTGGAGAGGATGGTGCAGGAGTATCTGGAGGTCAATATCAATGCCATCAGGGGAAGGTTTGGACTCTTTTGCATTTGGAAGAGTGTCCTGAACTCACTTGGAGGAATTGTCATGCCCAGCAGCCAGCGTTCTCTCAGAAAATGTCTTCTGCTTTGCTGGTGGTGTCCTAATGGATCAGCGCATCTGGCTGTCCCCTGAAAGAGTAGACCGCCTAACTTTCATCAAAATGAACAAGTCATGGAACTTCAATGGCTTTTGCTCCTCAGTTGCAGATAAGTCAGACTAGGCGATGGTGTCGTATTTGTTGTCATGTATTGATCTCGCGCTACTGCAGTCTGTGCTATCTTTGTGGCATCCTCTGTGCCTGCTGTTGCTACTGCTGATGGTGTTACAATTTTTTTTAAATATGTTTCTGCTCTGTGGAAATTAATGCTACTTTAATGGTGTAAACACCAAAGAAGAAAGCACCAGGCTAGGATTCAATAAAATATATAATTTTATTTATGACAAAAAGATAAAAGCACATATCAACGACGTAAAAACGGGGAACAAGACAAAAATGCAGGAACAACCGACGGGTATGGCTAGAAAAAATGGTAATGATTAGTGTTGAGCATTCCGATATCGCAAGTATCGGGTATCGGCCGATATTTGCGGTATCGGAATTCCGATACCGAGTTCCGATATTTTTGTGATATCGGGAATCGGTATCGGGATTAAGATTCATGTGTAAAATAAAGAATAAAAATAAAAAATATTGATATACTTACCCTCGGACGCGCCCTGGTTGTCACCGCTGCAACCGCCATGCTTCCGTTCCTAAGAATGAGCGCGTTAAGGACTTTCGATGATGTCGCGGCTTGTGATTGGTCGCTGAGCGGTCATGTGACCGCTCACGCGACCAATCACAAGCCGCGACGTCATCGAAGGTCATTAACGCGGCAGGGGGGAAACAACTCACTTAACCACCAGGTCCTCATTGAAACATCAATTCCAAGCTGTAAATGCTGTGCCAGACACCGATACCTCATGCATGGCAATGGCTGACTGCTGTTGTGCCATTTGCAAATATCTACTGTGGGTCAATTGATGCCAATTATCATGGTGTCTACCTCTAATTTTAGCTGTTTCTATCCACTGTTGGACACAGACAGAAAAGGGCCCCTGTGCAAGAACAATACATGGGCCCTTTATAGTCTAAAAGGTCATAATGCAAAATTCAACCAGCTTTGTAGCTGGATGTGGCCCCCTTACCTGTGGAACCCTTGTTCAATACCTGTGGAACCCTTGTTCAACCACACAAGTTGCACCGATGGTATGTCCACCCCTTTATCAATCAATCATCTATCTATTGTGGCTGAAATTTCATGGTTCCTTTGAGATGTGTGTAAAAATTGGACAGCATATGCACGGTCCGTGTGCTATTCATTTTTTTTATCTCATCCACAGACTTGTAGTCTCATCTGATATACATGGCCATATGCAGAAAGCAGAGATGAACACTGCCTCATTGTATAACTTAGGTGCGAGGGCAATGAGATTTTTTATCATATTGCACTAGGCATATTTATACGCAAATGTGAGCGAATCTAATCATGTAATTTAAATGTGGCCATCTTATCTTTCCATAAGTAACCAGCTTTGCCATTCAGTTGTCAGGGAATGTAACAATAGCATGTAACATCTGGTCACTTAGCTTTTCCAGGTAGAAATAAAACTACAAAACAATTGAACATATATTATTCCTAGCTCCATGGAGAACACATGCATGTACAGGACACAATAGTAAATCAATAAGTAATAAGCATCTAGTCCCCCACCAAGTAGCATATGAAAGGACAGGCCGGAGCGAGCCGTCCCCTCCCCCCCACGGCCTAAGGGAAGGCCAGCATGACAATGGGTTGGAGAGGAGGGGGTGGGGCTGAAGAGGCTAATTAGATTAGGGGGTGGGGGCTAGTGGCTGGAGGGGTTAGAGAAGTGTCAGGGGGCGGGGGCTGGTCAGTTCCCGCTCACAACCGCCGCTGTGCCCCGCCTGGCTGTCGGATTCCTCCCAGGCTGGGGCCTACTCGCAACTGCCCTTACTGGCACCCGGCCTGGAGGGTCCCGGGAGGGGCTCCTGCGCCTGCGGGGTGCACTTGGCCCGGGATCCGGCGATAGGCGCTCGGGGGGCCGTGACCGCTGAGCTCTCCGATCAAGAGGGGGGACCGCTGGCAAGGATCCGCCGCCGTCCAGCAGGCGGGCCACCTGCGCCTCCAACCATCCAGGAGGGTGAGAGGCTGCAGCCGCCCTCAGGCTCTGCAGAACAGCGTCCACGCCAGGTTAAGCTGGGGGGCATCAGTGGGTTGGTCGTCTGCTAAGCTGTCAAGAGTCATGGCGACTTTGGCATTTGGTTGCAAATTGCAGTGTCAGGATGATATCCCCAAGTCCTTTTTGGTACAGAGGGCTGTAAAAGGTTTCAGGCGGCGGCCCGGAAGAATAGACTCAAAGTGGCCCGTGTCTTTTAACGTTTTGGAAAAGTTGGGCGAGGCATTGTCTTCATTGTGTTTTTCGGTTTTTGAGCTTTGTTTGTTTCGGCTGGCTTTATCGTTGGCCTTTTTTCGGGCTTTTAGAGTGGGTGAGTTGGTGGCACCTAACAAAAAATGGACGGGGGGCTTGTTGGCCAGAGATGTGTTATTGGCTGAGGGTCGGGTGGAGCTATGGTTGCGGCGTTCAAAGTCGGATCAGGAGGGTCGGGGTAGCAGAATTGTTTTGGGTTCAGTCGTGGGTTCTATTATGTGTCCGGTCTCTTGCCTTAACAGTTTTTGGGGCCTTCAGCCTAGGCGTGATCGGTCTTTGTTATGTCACCAAGACGGTTCCTGCTTGTCCCGATACCAGTTCACGGCGGTCTTCAAAAAGGCGATTGCTTTGTTAGGTTTGGATGGGGCTTGTTTTGCCCCTCACTCTTTCCGGATAGGAGCCGCAACTGAGGCGGCAATTGGGGGGTTGGGGGCTTCCGCCATTCGCAGGATTGGCAGGTGGCGCTCCAACCGCTTTAAGAGTTATTTGCGGCCACAAGGGGTGGTTGAGGCGGTTTTATAGGTCTGGATGGAGTGGTTTTTTCTTTAGGTGGTGACATTTGTTGAGTTTGTGTTTTTTTTTCCAGGTCCCCAGGCTTTATAGGTGTGGATTCTCGGACACTCGTACGTGCATTGGGGAGCTCTGCGCGCCGATGTTCGGACTGAGGGCAGGCAGCTTGGTTTTGACCGAAGTGTGGCAGTCATCCGGTCGCTCGGTTTTCGGGGAATGGCCTGGAAGCGCGTGTTGCGGGAGATCCATAACAGCGTGAGCTTGGATAGAGCCCCCGATGTTTTGGTCTTGCATGTGGGGGGTAACGATCTGGGGGTCCGACCTTTTCGGGAGTTGGTTAGAGACATAAAGCAGGATTGTTTGCGGTTGTGGGTTTTGTACCCGGGGTTGAGTATCGTTTGGTCGGAAATCGTGCCGAGGAAACGGTGGAAGCACATGCGGTCTTTGGTAAAAATTGACACGGCCCGCATAAAGGTTAACAGGGCGGTTTCCGCCTTTGTGGTTAGGAATGGGGGCGTGGCGGTTAGACATTTCGAATTGGAATCAGGAAAAGGGGAGTATTGGTTGGCGGACAGCGTTCATTTGAATGCTGTGGGAATGGATTTCTGGGCTCTCGGGTTGCAGGAGGGCATTGAAAGGGCCATAGCTTTTTGGTCGGGTGGGGTCTCGGGTCTTTAAGGTGTTCAAAGGCCTCTCGTTGTGGCTGGGGGGAGTCCTTGGAGTTGGTGGAAATTGGTTTTGGGGGTCCATCGGTATATGGCTCCTCTGTTTTGGAGTTTAATATGTTTAGGATCTGGTGAATGGTGGTGGGGAGTTCCGGCAGGGGTGGTCGGATCTCCCGTTTATTACCACGAATAGTGAACCCTCTTGTGGGGTTTTTGGTGCTCCCGAGCCAGGGTTACAATGGCTGGGAGTAAAATATGGTTTTAAGTTATGTTCACGGTATGGTTAAAATCACCAGATTCTTGTGGGCTCCAAGGACTTCTCCTAGTTTTTGAAATGTATGTTTTTTTACATTCATTATTAACTGTTGTTTTGTTTAATAAACAGGCTGCTGTGGCCTACATAATTCCAAAGAAACATCTGTCTCTGTCTTAATTGGGAAAATGGGGTTCGGGTGGTCGTGTTGGGACAAAAGGTAAGGGACTGAACGGGTGGGAGTAGGAGGTATTTCCCTCTTTCCCATAAAGTGCCTTCGACAATACCAGGGTCATGGAATTTGGGCAAAATATTGTCCTTTAATTCTATGTCTGTGCACAGACTTTGGAGCTATATATCATACAAACTGAGCCTCCGTGCCCAGTTTTTTGCACATAATTTAGCACAAAAATTGAGCCGATGCTTAAAGGTACAGGTAAAATTTCACTTTGAATTTTTATTTAATTCCTAATCTATAAAACAGAGACTTTTCAGGAACCTTAACCTGATTTTTCATCCTCTTCCCAAAATTAAGAAAAAAAAAGTAAAACATGTTGAAGAAGAAGTAAAAAAGGCTATTGCTATAGTCTGATATGCTGGACTTATATCTAAAATATCTATATGCTATATGTAATGAAGCAAAATAGAAAAAAAGAAGTGATGCAGCTCCTCAGTCTTGTAGCTTGTATGCTGGAAGGCCTCGAGGAATAACCCTGTTGTTTTATGCCCTGAGGTTCCTGGATCAAGGATGGAGCAATGATAATAGATTCAAAGAGTAGATAAAATTACTATACTTGGTGTAAAAGTTTAGTCCATTATTCAGTCAATATTAAAATGCTGGGGTCATAAGCAGAAGCTGAGCATTTTGGTGTGTCCACCCTTAGGCCGGAGTCACACTAAATGTAGGAAAAATTGGTCTGAGTCTCCCTGCCGAGAGTTGCACGAGTGTAATTTGAGTGTCATGAAAGTACAATCCGATTTTTCACAACTAGCATCCTATTTACATCCGAGTGCAGTGCGATTGCTATCCAATTGCAATGCGATTTTAACATGAGTTTTCACAAACAGCAATTCTCTGTCATTTACACATCGTTTTCAATGGAAATATTCGTCAAAACACACACACACACACACAGAATATATTATATATATAATCCTGTCGGCTCCTGAAGTGATTTTATGGTATGCGGCAGATGAATTTCCGGCTTTTCTTTTATCTATCTATGTAATATATATTTTTGGCACCCCAGGAGTCCGGGTACCACAATGGTATCGCCTTCCTCTCGGAGAGGGTGATGCCATGCCTGGAAGCGAGGAGGATCCCTTTAACAGGTAACATATACAGTGGGGCAAAAAAGTATTTAGTCAGTCAGCAATAGTGCAAGTTCCACCACTTAAAAAGATGAGAGGCTTCTGTAATTTACATCATAGGTAGACCTCAACTATGGGAGACAAACAGAGAAAAAAAAATCCAGAAAATCACATTGTCTGTTTTTTTAACATTTTATTTGCATATTATGGTGGAAAATAAGTATTTGGTCAGAAACAAAATTTCATCTCAATACTTTGTAATATATCCTTTGTTGGCAATGACAGAGGTCAAACGTTTTCTGTAAGTCTTCACAAGGTTGCCACACACTGTTGTTGGTATGTTGGCCCATTCCTCCATGCAGATCTCCTCTAGAGCAGTGATGTTTTTGGCTTTTCGCTTGGCAACACGGACTTTCAACTCCCTCCAAAGGTTTTCTATAGGGTTGAGATCTGGAGAATGGCTAGGCCACTCCAGGACCTTGAAATGCTTCTTACGAAGCCACTCCTTCGTTGCCCTGGCGGTGTGCTTTGGATCATTGTCATGTTGAAAGACCCAGCCATGTTTCATCTTCAATGCCCTTGCTGATGGAAGGAGGTTTGCACTCAAAATCTCACGATATATGGCCCCATTCATTCTTTCATGTACCCGGATCAGTCGTCCTGGCCCCTTTGCAGAAAAACAGCCCCAAAGCATGATGTTTCCACCACCATGCTTTACAGTAGGTATGGTGTTTGATGGATGCAACTCAGTATTCTTTTTCCTCCAAACACGACAAGTTGTGTTTCTACCAAACAGTTCCAGTTTGGTTTCATCAGAGCATAGGACATTCTCCCAAAACTCCTCTGGATCATCCAAATGCTCTCTAGCAAACTTCAGACGGGCCCGGACATGTACTGGCTTAAGCAGTGGGACACGTCTGGCACTGCAGGATCTGAGTCCATGGTGGCGTAGTGTGTTACTTATGGTAGGCCTTGTTACATTGGTCCCAGCTCTCTGCAGTTCATTCACTAGGTCCCCCCGCATGGTTCTGGGATTTTTGCTCACCGTTCTTGTGATCATTCTGACCCCACGGGGTGGGATTTTGCGTAGAGCCCCAGATCGAGGGAGATTATCAGTGGTCTTGTATGTCTTCCATTTTCTAATTATTGCTCCCACTGTTGATTTCTTCACTCCAAGCTGGTTAGCTATTGCAATTTTGTTTCTGGTGTCCTTTGACAGCTCTTTGGTCTTCACCATAGTGGAGTTTGGAGTCAGACTGTTTGAGGGTGTTCACAGGTGTCTTTTTATACTGATAACAAGTTTAAACAGGTACCATTACTACAGGTAACAAGTGGAGGAAAGAGGAGACTCTTAAAGAAGAAGTTACAGGTCTGTGAGAGCCAGAAATCTTGATTGTTTGCTTCTGACCAAATACTTATTTTCCACCATAATATGCAAATAAAATGATAAAAAAACAGACAATGTGATTTTCTGGATTTTTTTTTCTCAGTTTGTCTCCCATAGTTGAGGTCTACCTATGATGTATATTACAGACGCCTCTCATCTTTTTAAGTGGTGGAACTTGCACTATTGCTGACTGACTAAATACTTTTTTGCCCCACTGTACATGCAACATGTTCTGACTCCAGGCCAGAAGGGGGAGCTCTAGGCCCGGTTTCAAGGGAGCTTCCCTGTATATATTCTGGCTGGGGAAGGAGTTAGAGGGTCTGTCAGAGAGAGAGACAGAGTCAGTCGGAGAGAGAAGTGAGGAGTGTGGAGGAAGAGAGTCGAGAGGAGAGCTGGAACCATGCAGACAAGAGGATCTGCAGCTCCTGACAGGAGTCAGTCAGATTGTAAGAGACTGAGAGGTGAGAAGAAGCAGAGGAAAGGAAAGATACTGGGAGTGGAGCTGCGAGTGGGCTCCCTCCAGAATCAGCTCAGGAACCAGACACCAGGAGTCCGAGGCTGTGTGGGACTGTATGCCCCACAGCAGAAATCGGAGGGCAGGAGATTCTAAGTCACCTGTCCACAACCACACCCAAAGGCACAGCAGCATATAGAGCCCAGGAGTCATCGCAAGTAGGCACACCTGTAAAAGGCATTGCCTTCCAGGCGGGTACTGTCCCACATATATGACAGAGAGAGAGGATCTTATGTGAATCGTTAGGCAGCAAGGGACGCACACTTCAGCGCAGTAAAGAAGGCTTCCAACCCCACCTGGCTAAAGGGACTCCAAATCACTTCCCTGGACTGTGGCTGCATACTACCAGTAAAAGGTAAAGAGACAGCAACGTTATGTCCTCCAATTCTTTCCGTCATTACACCTGTCATCTTTACCCACTACACCGGGAGCCCTGGGGTCTAAGCTTCACCTGTGGGAAGCCATACCATCCCTGCTGTAGTACCATCATTCCCAGTGGACCCCTTTAAGCAGCGTCAGTCATCTCTGACTGAATACCACAGGTGGTGTCACGAAAATTCTTTATTCAAAACAACCCCTTTAAAGACTTTCCCTTTAACTTGGATGCCCAGGGCCATAGACCGGGTCGCTGCCACCGTGACTACTCCTTTAATGATCACTGGACCTGGCCCAAGTACCCCAGGGTCCTAGCGGGCGCTCCATATTCATATACAGTTAGGGCCAGAAATATTTGGACAGTGACACAATTTTCGCGAGTTGGGCTCTGCATGCCACCACATTGGATTTGAAATGAAACCTCTACAACAGAATTCAAGTGCAGATTGTAACGTTTAATTTGAAGGGTTGAACAAAAATATCTGATAGAAAATGTAGGAATTGTACAACTTTCTTTACAAACACTCCACATTTTAGGAGGTCAAAAGTAATTGGACAAATAAACATAACCCAAACAAAATATTTTTATTTTCAATATTTTGTTGCAAATCCTTTGGAGGCAATCACTGCCTTAAGTCTCGAACCCATGGACATCACCAAACGCTGGGTTTCCTCCTTCTTAATGCTTTGCCAGGCCTTTACAGCCGCAGCCTTCAGGTCTTGCTTGTTTGTGGGTCTTTCCGTCTTAAGTCTGGATTTGAGCAAGTGAAATGCATGCTCAATTGGGTTTAGATCTGGAGATTGACTTGGCCATTGCAGAATGTTCCACTTTTTGGCACTCATGAACTCCTGGGTAGCTTTGGCTGTATGCTTGGGGTCATTGTCCATCTGTACTATGAAGCGCCGTCCAATCAGCATTTGGCTGAATCTGGGCTGAAAGTATATCCCGGTACACTTCAGAATTCATCCGGCTACTCTTGTCTGCTCTTATGTCATCAATAAACACAAGTGACCCAGTGCCATTGAAAGCCATGCATGCCCATGCCATCACGTTGCCTCCACCATGTTTTACAGAGGATGTGGTGTGCCTTGGATCATGTGCCGTTCCCTTTCTTCTCCAAACTTTTTTCTTCCCATCATTCTGGTACAGGTTGATCTTTGTCTCATCTGTCCATAGAATACTTTTCCAGAACTGAGCTGGCTTCTTGAGGTGTTTTTCTGCAAATTTAACTCTGGCCTGTCTATTTTTGTTATTGATGAATGGTTTGCATCTAGATGTGAACACTTTGTATTTACTGTCATGGAGTTTTCTCTTTACTGTTGACTTAGAGACAGATACACCTACTTCACTGAGAGTGTTCTGGACTTCAGTTGATGTTGTGAACGGGTTCTTCTTCACCAAATTAAGTATGCGGCGATCATCCACCACTGTTGTCATCCGTGGACGCCCAGGCCTTTTTGAGTTCCCAAGCTCACCAGTCAATTCCTTTTTTCTCAGAATGTACCCAACTGTTGATTTTGCTACTCCAAGCATGTCTGCTATCTCTCTGATGGATTTTTTCTTATTTTTCAGCCTCAGGATGTTCTGCTTCACCTCAATTGAGAGTTCCCTTGACCGCATGTTGTCTGCTCACAGCAACAGCTTCCAAATGCAAAACCACACACCTGGAATCCACCCCTGACCTTTTAACTACTTCATTGATTACAGGTTAACGAGGGAGACGCCTTCTGTTAGGGCTAGCGGAACGCACCAAATATTGAGACAGATAGAGTATGGTGCGTTCGCAGCCCGGGGTCCACCGTGCAGAGATGGAACCTGCTGCCAAGTAACGACGGACTATATGGCGGTACTCATAAGTATACACACGTGGGTTAAACTTCACCCAACGTAAAGGAAGCGATCCTGTTGCGTCACAGGACCGCGGTACCGCACATAGAGCGCGAGCAAGTAGTCAGCGAACTCAACCCCAACTAGGATTGAAGTCCGATTAGACCCTTGCTGGCATAACACCGCAACTGGGTGTGTAAGGAAACTAGATAACAATTTTAAGGCACAAGAGTACATGCGGTGCCGCACTGACGAACGCCACTAACCACCCAGGCTTGGGTAAGGAAAGCACAGAGGAAGTGCACGGCGCCGTACTGGCGGTCACAGCAACTGGACGCTGTAATGTGTGATTCGTGCTGTAGGCTAAGTCGGGCGCTAGATAGCAACCATACACCTTCCGCGAACAGACATTCAATAGGGTAGGGGTATCCAAGGACGACTTGCACTCACAACATACACACATTAACAATTGTACACTAGCGCATGGCAGTGCGGTCATGCGCAGTTTATATAGTTGCAGCACAGGAAGTGGCCACAGAAACTTTGCCCTTCCAAGACCTGCCAAGAGGACCAATGGAATGTGCTGCAGAGCCTGAGCACATGACCCTCGATCTCCAACGGGAGATCTTGCCCTGGGCATGCTCAGTGTGTGCAGACAAGGACTTAGTCCCAGAGAAGTCCGCTCGCTGCTGACCAGCACTGACTTTAATGGCAGAAGCTGAAGAAGCAGCAGTAACTCTCTGTACAGCGTGAGACTGAGCAAGACGCTTGGACCGACGTCCCTGCTGAGCAGACTCCACTGCGGCTGGATAAGAATGGGAGACCGCAGCAGAGATGGCTCGAGATTCCCCCTGTGCAGAAGCGGGAACTCGAGACCTAACATTACCCCCCCTCCTAGGGCCCCCCCCTCCATGGGCCTCGCTACGCTCGAAGGCAGCAATGAGCTGTGGGGCCCGAATGTTTTCAGCAGGCTCCCATGACCTGTCCTCTGGGCCATAACCCTTCCAATCCACCAGATAGAACTTTTTGCCGCGTACCACCTTGCACCCCAAAATAGCGTTCACCTCGTAATCGTCCGTAGACGAACCCGATGTCCCGGCAGATGACTCGGAAAACCGGGACATGTATACGGGTTTCAAGAGGGACACATGAAAGGTGTCGGTGATACCCAAGCGTGGAGGAAGAGCCAAACGGTAGACCACAGGATTAACCTGTTCGAGAACCTTGAAGGGACCCAAGTAGCGAGGAGCAAACTTAGTGGACTCAACTCGCAGCCTGATGTTACGGGCGGAGAGCCACACCAAGTCGCCAGGAGCAAAGGTCGGAGCGGGACGCCGATGAACATCGGCGGAGGACCTCATTCTCTCCTTGGAGGCCCGAATGGCATCCTGCGTGCGGTCCCAAATGTCCCGTGCCTCCACTGCCCAGTCTGCCACCCTGGAGTCAGCAGAAGACACAGGCATGGGCACAGGAACACGCGGATGCTGGCCGTAATTTAGGAGGAATGGAGTCTGACCGGTAGAGTCGGCTACGGCATTGTTAAGTGCAAACTCTGCCCATGGTAGCAAGGATGCCCAGTCATCCTGCCTGGCAGAAACAAAATGTCGTAAATATGTGACCAAGGTCTGGTTGGCCCTCTCTACCAACCCATTCGTCTCGGGATGATATGCCGAAGAGAGATTCAACTCAATACTGAGTAGACGACAAAGCTCTCTCCAGAATCGAGACGCAAACTGGGGACCCCGGTCACTAACAATTTTGTCTGGCATACCGTGTAGGCGAAAGATATGCTTGACGAACAAGACAGCCAACGCCCGCGCAGAAGGTAGCCGTGGAAGAGGCACCAAGTGCACCATTTTGGAAAAATGGTCGGTGATCACCCAGATAATGGTGCAGTTACGAGACTTGGGTAAGCCCACCACAAAGTCCATCCCGACCATCTCCCAGGGCCTGTCCGCCACCGGCAGAGGATAAAGCAAACCAGCTGGCCGTTGCCGAGGAGTCTTGTTCTTGGCGCAAGAGACACACGCCCGAACATACTCTGCGACATCACGAGCCATATGCGGCCACCAGTACGTCCTCGCCAGTAACTCAGATGTCCTTTTGGTACCAAAATGTCCACCCACCCTGGACGAGTGTGCCCAAGAGAGAACCTCCGGTCGCAAATTGGATGGAACAAAAGTCTTGCCCGGGGGCACAGACTCTAGCGAAATCGGGGCCACAGTTCTCAAGCTCTCGGTGGGGACAATAAGCCGAGGCTCCTCCTCCTCCTCCGCATTTGACACAACGGAGCGAGAGAGAGCGTCGGCCCGAATGTTCTTCTCCCCAGAAAGAAAATGGAGGGTGAAATGAAACCGGGAGAAGAATAAGGACCATCTGGCCTGGCGAGAATTCAACCGCTGGGCTGTCTGCAGGTACACCAAATTTTTATGGTCTGTGAAGACTTGGAAGGGAAAACGTGCACCCTCCAAGAGATGTCTCCACTCCGAGAAAGCCAACTTCATGGCTAGCAACTCCCTGTCCCCGATGGAATAATTCCTCTCTGCTGGTGAGAAGGTCTTGGAGAAAAAGAAGCTAGGATGCTTCCGACCTTGAGCATCCTTTTGGAAGAGGACTGCTCCAGCACCAACAGAAGAGGCATCCACCTCCATGATAAATGGCTTATCAACGTCGGGGCGATGTAGGATGGGAGCGCTAGCGAAGTGTGACTTTATAGAGTTAAAGGCCTTGGAGACCTCCTCAGACCACAATTTGGGATTCGCCCCCTTCTTGGTGAGGGCAACCAAGGGAGCTACCAAAGTTGAGAAATGCGGAATGAACTGGCGATAATAATTAATGAACCCCATAAAGCGCTGCACCTCTTTAAGAGAATGGGGTTCCTGCCAGTCCATCACAGCCTGTAGTTTGGCAGGATCCATAGCCAATCCCTGGGCAGAGATGATGTAGCCTAGGAAAGGTAAGGACTTCTGCTCAAACATACACTTCTCCAACTTGGCATAGAGGGAGTTTGCCCGTAGGAGGTCGAAGACTTTGCAAACATCTCTCCGGTGGGAGTCAATATCTGGAGAGTAGATGAGAATATCATCCAGATAGACTACGACCAAGGTGGAAAGCATATCCCGGAAGATATCGTTCACAAAGTCTTGGAAAACGGCTGGGGCATTACAGAGCCCGAAGGGCATCACCAGATATTCATAGTGCCCATCCCTGGTGTTAAAAGCCGTCTTCCATTCGTCCCCCTCACGGATGCGAATCAGGTTGTAAGCACCCCGCAGATCTAGTTTAGTAAATACTCTTGCTCCCCGAAGCCTATCGAAGAGCTCAGATATCAAGGGCAAAGGATACTTGTTCTTAACGGTGATGGCGTTAAGACCCCTGTAGTCTATGCATGGACGCAACTCTCCATTCTTCTTCTGCACAAAGAAGAACCCTGCCCCAGCAGGTGACACTGACTTCCTAATGAATCCTCTTGCCAGAATTTCCTGGATGTACTGTGACATTGCCTCCGTCTCCGGGAGAGATAGCGGATAGACTCGACCCCGGGGAGGCTCAGCACCAGGCAAGAGATCAATAGGACAGTCATAGGGGCGATGGGGCGGAAGGATCTCCGCCGCCTTTTTGGAGAACACGTCTGCATAAGACTAATATTGCTTGGGGAGAGAGGAAAGATCTGCGGGTACCTCTGTAGTAGCAACCTGAACGCACTCCCTCTGACACCTACCCCCACAAGATTCGCCCCATCCCAGGATTCTGCCAGAGGACCACTCGATATGAGGAGAGTGGTACCGTAGCCAAGGTATTCCCAACAGGACCTCATCAATTCCCTCAGGAATGACGAGCAGAGATATAATCTCCTGATGAGATGGCGACATGGACAGAGTAAAAGGGATGGTCTGGTGTGTTATCTGTGAGGGCAGTGCCGACCCATTCACCACTCGTACCGTTACTGGTTGAGCTAGCATAACCAGGGGTATTGCGTGACGTTGGGCGAAGGCAGAAGACATAAAATTGCCCTCCGCCCCAGAATCCACGCAGAGCTCTACCGAGTGGGAGAATGAGCCTATAGTAATTGTCCCCTTAAAGGACAATTTAGAGGCAAACGTCGCTGTGTTTAGTGTACCTCCACCTACTACCACTAAACGCTGACGTTTCCTCGATCGCTGAGAACATCTGGTGGCTAGATGTCCTGACTGCTGGCAAACATGACAGACCTTGAGTGCACAAGCGGTCCGGGACTTAGATCCCGCTTGTGACACTTCCCTAGCCTCATGTGACTCAGGAACCAGGACCGGAGATTCCAGAGGTTTGGCGAAGGTAGGAGCCAGCCGAAACCTCTGCCTACACTGGGCTCGCTCTAACCTCCGCTCGTTAAAACGGAGGTCAATTCGAGTGGAGACAGTTATTAACTCCTCCAGTATGGCAGGAATCTCCCTAGTGGCCAGAGCGTCCTTAACGTGGTCAGCCAGGCCCCTCCAAAATATGGGGATAAGATCTTTATCCGACCAATCCAGCTCAGAAGCTAAAGTGCGGAATTGGACGGCAAAATGACTGACCAAGGACTCACCCTGAGTTAATGCCAGCAGTTGGAGCGCCGTATCATGGGTGACTTGAGGTCCTAAAAAGACCTGTTTCAGAGTGCGCAGAAACAGCGGAGCACTCTGCACCACATGATCGCCACGCTCCCACAGCAGCGTAGCCCATTCCAACGCCCTGTCCGACAAGAGAGACACTATAAATCCCACCTTAGCCCGCTCTGTGGGAAAACGTGCAGCCAGGAGCTCGAGGTGAATAGAGCACTGACTCACAAATCCCTTACAAAACTTGCTATCACCAGAAAATTTTTCTGGCAGCGGGAGGCGAGAAAATGTCGGAGCAGGGGTGGCAATGGACAGGGTTGCTACAGCCACGCTAGCAGCCTGTACAGCAACCGCGGTAACATCCACAGCTGAGGTTGCGCTTTCAAGAGCCGCCAACCTACCCTCCAGCTGCTGGATATACCGCAAGGATTGCTGTTTGTCCGTCATTACTAGCCAGACCCTGGCGCTAGTGTAATGTTAGGGCTAGCGGAACGCACCAAATATTGAGACAGATAGAGTATGGTGCGTTCGCAGCCCGGGGTCCACCGTGCAGAGATGGAACCTGCTGCCAAGTAACGACGGACTATATGGCGGTACTCATAAGTATACACACGTGGGTTAAACTTCACCCAACGTGAAGGAAGCGATCCTGTTGCGTCACAGGACCGCGGTACCGCACATAGAGCGCGAGCAAGTAGTCAGCGAACTCAACCCCAACTAGGATTGAAGTCCGATTAGACCCTTGCTGGCATAACACCGCAACTTGGTGTGTAAGGAAACTAGATAACGATTTTAAGGCACAAGAGTGCATGCGGTGCCGCACTGACGAACGCCACTAACCACCCAGGCTTGGGTAAGGAAAGCACAGAGGAAGTGCACGGCGCCGTACTGGCGGTCACAGCAACTGGACGCTGTAATGTGTGATTCGTGCTGTAGGCTAAGTCGGGCGCTAGATAGCAACCATACACCTTCCGCGAACAGACATTCAATAGGATAGGGGTATCCAAGGACGACTTGTACTCACAACATACACACATTAACAATTGTACACTAGCGCATGGCCGTGCGGTCATGCGCAGTTTATATAGTTGCAGCACAGGAAGTGGCCACAGAAACTTTGCCCTTCCAATACCTGCCAAGAGGACCAATGGAATGTGCTGCAGAGCCTGAACACATGACCCTCGATCTCCAACGGGAGATCTTGCCCTGGGCATGCTCAGTGTGTGCAGACAAGGACTTAGTCCCAGAGAAGTCCGCTCGCTGCTGACCAGCACTGACTTTAATGGCAGAAGCTGAAGAAGCAGCAGTAACTCTCTGTACAGCGTGAGACTGAGCAAGACGCTTGGACCGACGTCCCTGCTGAGCAGACTCCACTGCGGCTGGATAAGAATGGGAGACCGCAGCGGAGATGGCTCGAGATTCCCCCTGTGCAGAAGCGGGAACTCGAGACCTAACACTTTCAGAGTTAATTGCAGCCCTTAGAGTCCATTGTCCAATTACTTTTGGTCCCTTGAAAAAGAGGACGCTATGCATTACAGAGCTATGATTCCTAAACCCTTTCTCCGATTTGGATGTGGAAACTATCATATTGCAGCTGGGAGTGTGCACTTTCAGCCCATATTATATATATAATTGTATTTCTGAACATGTTTTTGTAAACAGCTAAAATAACAAAACTTGTGTCACTGTCCAAATATTTCTGGCCCTAACTGTATATAAATGTGTGTCAATGACATCTATATATATATATATATATATATATACTGTATATATTCTATGTGTATATATCTATTCTATTCTAACTTGTCACTGTAATTTAAATGTATAAGCTGCCACAGAGATTAACACTGGTCCGAGTGCTATGCAATGTTTTCTCGCATTGCACTCGCACGTATTCTACAGTAGTGTGACTCCGGCCATAGTCACAGTAACAGAGATCCAACGTTACAGCAAGCACTTATAAAACAAAATGAGGAATAGGCATAATTGGAAAAAGCACGTGAGTCACCACAGATTGACTCTTGTTGTCACTTTGTATGTGGGAGGCATCCAGTGGTTTAATTTATTTTTTACTTACTTATGTTTCCATGACATTCATCTGACTATTTGCATATTTTTACACTTTGCTGTCCGGACGCTTGTTCAATAATTATACATACTTTGTTGTGGTCATATTTTTGTATCCTAACCATCTACCTGTCACTAACATACTTATTATTTTACATTGAGCCTATATTTCATTTATCTTTTGATATATGGTCGGTTATTGATGCACTTGCTTTGTATCAACGTGGCTCGATAACATGCTCACAGTCCATAGTGGCTTGCATATCATCTTGCTTTCGGCCTCGGCTTTCGATTATTTGACAGGTGCTCTGTTGCAGCACAATAAAGTACTTATTACACTTTAGCATGGACATGGTGATATGCCCATCAGCATGGATGATCTCCACTCCCAGAGTATTAAAGGGAACCTGTCACCCCCCCAGGCGTTTTTAACTAAAAGAGCCACTTTGTGCAGCACTAATGCTGCATTCTGCCATGGTGGCTCTTTTAGTTCGGGTCCCTTCCACCGCTGAAAGAATCGTTTTTATAATTTGTCCCTCATACCTCCAGTTTGTCAGGGGGCAGGTCTTTTCCCCTTACACAAATGCACCACAGCCATCAGTCATTTCCTCCTTTCTTCTGGGCGCCGCCTCCTCAGCGTTCAGTTACTTACACGGCGCTTGCGCTGTTATCTTTGTCCTTGGGTATGCGCAGTTAGAGCTGCCCGTCCACTGACATCACATGATGTCTTCCTTCTTGCGCCTGTGTCAACGCGTGGCCCGAGATCCCGCCCCGCAGTTTCTTCTGATTTATTCACACTGAGGGGCTGGGAATCTTGGGCATGCGCAGTACTTCTCTGCGCATGCCCAAGATTCTCAGCCTGTGGAGGGTGACAGGTTCCCTTTAATTTTCTATTTATTATCAGCACCAGTATTTGAATAGATTAATTAAGTGTGCTTAGTCTTCCTGTATATTAGGGAATACTTCCACCTCTTTGTACCTTCCTTTATGAAGCTACTTGCTTACTTGCTTACTGGCAATACACATGGAGTTACTCTCACGGCGCTCCACTGACTCCACTATTGTTATTCCAACTTTGAGAGATAAATAATTTTCTTATCTTGGATATCACATTTTTGACAACATTTATCTTGTGTAATGTTTTTGGAGTGCCTGCCAGTGCCTAGGGGTTACTCGGTACTGGGCCGGTTCTTAAGGGAATGTCTCACGGTGGCAGTGACCCAGTCCGTGGCCATGGGCATCCAATAAAAGGGGTAGTGGAGCACCCCCAATGGCTAGAGGTACTCGGAACCAGGCACTTCGGTTCTCAAAGAGGATGTCATGGTGGCTGACCTGATCCGTGGCCCTCGGGAGGTCCGTTGTAAAGGGGAAAGGTCTTTAAAGGGGAAATGTTCGTGACACCACCTGTGGTATTTGGTCAGGGTGACCGATGCTGCTTCGGGGTCCACTGGGGTGATGTTATGGCAGCTAGATGGTATACCTTCCCACAGGTGAAGTATGTCCCCAGGGCTTCCCAGTTTGTAGATAGTGGATGATGTAAGGCGCAGTGAAGAACGAGGAAACAAGGTTGCAGTCTCTTTACCTTTACTGAAGGCTTCAGCGTCCACAATCCAGAGCACCAGATCACAGGGCAGACAGAGTTCGGCCGGTCTGAAGGCAAATCCAGAGTCCCCTTATCCAGGTGGAAATCAGTAGCCTTCCTCTAGCGCCTGCGTCTTGTAGTACCTTCCTGCTAAGCTTCTCGGTAAGGTCCTCACAACTGATGTTGCTCTAGATGTTATGTCTCTCTCTGTCCTCCAGATGGATAGGAACAAACTTGTATGACTGGTGGCCTGGGGCTTTTTACAGGGACTCTAGCATGCCCCGGCCCCCACAAGTTGCCACCGTGTCTCCTGGGTATAGGTCGGATCAGTAATGTGGAATTAGCTGTCCTGCCGGTCTCTGGAGCAAGGCATGGAGACGGTTGCTCCCTCGGTGTTCCGGCTACTGGATCCTGCACCTCAGAAGGAGGCAGCCTGTGTAGGGCAGAACTTATTCTGGTTTCCTCTCCTTTTGCTATGACTTCGTTTCTCACCCTCTACAATACAATTCGCTGTTTGTGTCTCTTTCTTAGGATGTTGCCGCATCGGTAGGCAGTCGCAGCTCCGTGGCTCCTTCTGTCTAGGCCTCTGACAGGATCCCACCCCTGTTAGGGACCAACTACCTGAGTGGAGCTCAGATAGCAGCTCACTGTGTGAAGCCCAGCCAGCTTCTGCCTCACTTCCTATCCAGACCACCAGTTTTAACTTATTGATAAGGGCCCTAATAAATAGGAGCATGGCTCCCCCTGGTGGACTGGAGTGTGAAGTGTGTTGTGTGGTTTGTGATACCTGGTAAAGTGATCTCCTTTATTGCCTTCAGATGTAACATCACTCCCCTAGAGGAGAATGATATTACTGCAACAACCAGGACCCTGGGGCGCTGCAGTAGCAGTAAATGGGAAATAAAGTTTGTACAGTTTGTTCGTGATGCCACCTGTGGTATTCGGTCAGGGGAGACCAATGCTGCTTAAAGGGGTCCAACGGGGTGATGTTATGGCAGCTGGGATAGTATGGCTTCCCACAGGTGAAGCTTGGTCCCCAGGGCTCCCAATGTATTTGGTAAAGATGGTGTGGTGCCAGAAATAAACAGAGGACACGAAGTTGCAGTCTCTTTACCATTTTACTGTAGAGTTCAGGCAGCCACAGACCAGGGTACTGGATCACAGGTACTGGTATAGTCCGGCCAGCGTGGGGGTTGGAAGCCTTCCTTCTAGCGATGCGTTGTAGTCCCTTGCTGCCTTAGGCCTCACACAAGGTCCTTTAGGTAGGACAATACCCGTATGACAGGTAACTTGAGCCTTTTTACAGGGTCTCTCAGATGACGCAATGCTCTCAGTGCTACTATGCCTTTGGGTGTTAACCCCTTTACCCCCAAGGGTGGTTTGCATGTTAATGACCGGGCCAATATTTACAATTCTGACCACTGTCCCTTTATGGGTTATAACTCTGGAACGCTTCAACGGATCCCAGTGATTCTGACATTGTTTTCCTGTGACATATTGTACTTAATGATAGTGGTAAAAATTATTTGATAGTACCTGTGTTTATTTGTGAAAAAAACGGAAATTAGGTGAAAATCTTGAAAATTTCACAATTTTCCAACTTTGAATTTTTATGCAATTAAATCACAGAGATATGTCACACAAAATACTTAATAAGTAACATTTCCCACATGTCTACTTTACATCAGCACAATTTTGGAACCAAAATTTTTTTTTGTTAGGGAGTTATAAGGGTTAAAAGTTGACCAGCAATTTCTCATTTTTGCAACACCATTTTTTTTTTAGGGACCACATCTCATTTGAAGTCATTTTGAGGGGTCTATATGATAGAAAATACCCAAGTGTGACACCATTCTAAAAACTGCACCCTTCAAGGTGCTCAAAACCATATTCAAGAAGTTTATTAAACCTTCTGGTGCTTCACAGGAATGTTTGGAATGTTTAAATAAAAATGAACATTTAACTTTTTTTCACAAAAAATTTACTTCAGCTCCAATTTGTTTTATTTTACCAAGGGTAACAGGAGAAAATGGACCCCAAAAGTTGTTTTACAAATTGTCCTGAGTACACCGATACCACATATGTGGGGGTAAACCACTGTTTGGGCACATGACAGAGCTCGGAAGCAAAGGAGCGCCATTTGACTTTTCAATGCAAAATTGACTGGAATCGAGTTAGGACACCATGTTGCGTTTGGAGAGCCCCTGATGTGCCTAAACATTGAAACCCCCACAAGTGACACCATTTTGGAAAGTAGACCCCCTAAGGAACTTATCTAGAGGTGTGGTGAGCACTTTGACCCACCAAGTGCTTCACAGACGTTTATAATGCAGAACTGCAAAAATAAAAAATCATATTTTTTCACAAAAATTATCTTCTCACCCCCAATTTTTTATTTTCCCAAGGGAAAGAGAAGAAATTGGACCACAATAGTTGTTGTACAATTTGTCCTGAGTACGCTGATACCCCATATGTGGGGGTAAACCACTGTTTGGGCGCACGGGAGAGCTTGGAAGGGAAGGAGCGCCGTTTGACTTTTCAATGCAAAATGGACAGGAATTGAGATGGGACGCCATGTTGCGTTTGGAGAGCCCCTGATGTGCCTAAACATTGAAACCCCCACAAGTGACACCATTTTGGAAAGTAGACCCCCTAAGGAACTTATCTAGAGGTGTGGTGAGCACTTTGACCCACCAAGTGCTTCACAGAAGTTTATAATGCAGAACCGTAAAAATAAAAAATCATATTTTTTGACAAAAATTATATTTTCACCCCCAATTATTTATTTTCTCAAGGGTAAGAGAAGAAATTGGACCCCAAAAGTTGTTGTCCAATTTGTCCTGAGTGCGCTGATACCCCATATGTGGGGGGCACCACCATTTGGACGCATGGGAGGGCTCGGAAGGGAAGGAGCGCCATTTGGAATGCAGACTTACATGGAATGGTCTGCAGGTGTCACATTGCGTTTGCAGAGCCCCTTATGTACCTAAAGAGTAGAAACCCCCCATAAGTGACACCATTTTGGAAAGTAGACCCCCTAAGGAACTCCTCTATATGTGTTGTGAGAGCTTTGAACCCCCAAGTGTTTCACTACAGTTTGTAACGCAGAGCCGTGAAAAAAAAAAAAAAAAACATTCCCCAAAAAATTATATTTTAGCCCCCAGTTTTGTATTTTCCGGAGGGTAAGAGGAGAAATTCGACCCCAAAAGTTGTTGTCCAGTTTGTCCTGAGTACGCTGATACCCCATATGTAGGTGGGAACCACCGTTTGGGCGCATGGGAGGGCTCGGAAGGGAAACAATTGACTCCATATTGGAAACTAGACCCCCCAAGGAACTTATCTAGATGTGTTGTGAGAACTTTGAACCCCCAAGTTTTTCACTACAGTTTATAACGCAGAGCCGTAAAAATAAAAAATCTTTTTTTTTTTCCCACAAAAATTATATTTTAGCCCCCTGTTTTGTATTTTCCCAAGGGTAACAGGAAAAATTGGACCCCAAAAGTTGTTGTCCTATTTGTCCTGAGTATGCTGATACCCCATATGTTGGGGTAAACCCCTGTTTGGGCACACGGGAGAGCTCGGAAGGGAAGGAGCACTGTTTTACTTTTTCAACGCAGAATTGGCTGGAATTGAGATCAAACACCATGTCGCGTTTGGAGAGCCCCTGATGTGCCTAAACAGTGGAAACCCCCCAATTATAACTGAAACCCTAATCCAAACACACCCCTAACCCTAATCCCAACAGTAACCCTAACCACACCTCTAACCCTGACACACCCCTAACCCTAATCCCAACCCTATTCCCAACTGTAAATGTAATCTAAACCCTCACCGTAACTTTAGCCCCAACCCTAACCCTAACTTTAGCCCCAACCCTAACTGTAGCCTTAACCCTAGCCCCAACCCTAACCCTAACCCTAGCCCTAACCCTAGCCCTATCCCTAACTCTAGCCCTAACCCTAGCACTAACCTTAGCCCTAACTCTAACCCTAACCCTAGCCCTAACCCTAGCCCTAACCCTAGCCCTAACCCTAACCCTAGCCCTAACCCTAACCCTAACCCTAGCCCTAACCCTAACCCTAGCCCTAATGGGAAAATGGAAATAAATACATTTTTCTAATTTTTCCCTAACTAAGGGGGTGATGAAGGGGGGTTTGATTTACTATTTATAGTTGTTTTTTAGCGGATTTTTATGATTGGCAGTCGTCACACACTGAAAGACGCTTTGTATTGCAAAAAATATTTTTGGCATTACCACATTTTGAGAGCTATAATTTTTCCATATTTTGGTCCACAGAGTCAAGTGAGGTCTTGTTTTTTGCGGGACGAGTTGACGTTTTTATTTTCGGGCACATGACATTTTTTGATCGCTTTTTATTCCAATTTTTGTGAGGCAGAATGACCAAAAACCAGCTATTCATGAATTTCTTTTGGGGGAGGCGTTTATACTGTATCGCGTTAGGTAAAATTGATAAAGCAGTTTTATTCTTCGGGTCAGTACGATTACAGCAACACCTCATTTGTATCATTTTTTTTATGTTTTGGCACTTTTATACGATAAAAACTATTTTATAGAAAAAATAATTATTTTTGCATCGCTTTATTCTCAGGACTATAACTTTTTTATTTTTTTGCGGATGATGCTGTATGGCGGCTCATTTTTTGTGGGACAAGATGATATTTTCAGCGGTACCATGGATATTTATATCTGTCTTTTTAATCGCGTGTTATTCCACTTTTTGTTCGGCGGTATGATAATAAAGCGTTGTTTTTTGCTTTTTTTTTTTCTTACGGTGTTTACTGAAGGGGTTAACTAGTGGGCCAGTTTTATAGGTCGGGCCATTATGGACGCGGCGATACTAAATATGTGTACTTTTATTTATTTTTTATTTAGATAAAAAAATGTATTTATGGGAATAATATATATATATCTATTTTTTCATTATTTAGGTTTTTTTTTTTTTTTTTACACATTTGGAAACATTTTTTTTTACCTTTTTACTTTGCCCCAGGGGAAGACATCACAGATCGGTGATCTGACAGTTTGCACAGCACTCTGTCAGATCACCGATCTGTCTGACAGCACTGCAGCCTTACCAAGCACCTGCTCTGAGCAGGCACTTGGTAAGGCACCTCCCTCCCTGCAGGACCCGGATGCCGCGGCCATCTTGGATCCGGGCCTGCTACAGGGAGGGAGGTGAGGAGACCCTTGCAGCAACGCGATCACATCGCGTTGCTTCGGGGGCTCAGGGAAGCCCGAAGGGAGCCCCCTCCCTGCACGATGCTTCCCTGCACCGCCAGCACACTGCAATCATGTTTGATCGCGGTGTGCCGGGGGTTAATGTGCCGGGGGCAGTCCGTGACCGCTCATGGCACACAGTGCCGGATGTCAGCTGCGATAGGCAGCTGACACCCGGCCGCGTTCGGCCATGCTCCCCCCGTGAGCGCGGCCGATCGCGTATAACGTACTATCCCGTTGGTGGGCATACGGGCCCACCCCACCTCGACGGTATAGTACATCTAATGTCAGAAAGGGGTTAATCATGAACAGGAGACCTGTAATCTGCTGTCTGCCGGTTTTTGCCATGGGGCATGAAGTTACCCCCACAACCTCGGTCTTCCGGCTACCGTTATCTGAGCTTTAGCGTTGAGAGAGCCCAGTCGCCGCTCCCATTCAGCTCCTTACTCTCCTGTGCATCTTTCCTCCTTCACTGTCTCTACAACTGTTCTGTTCCTTTCTTTCCTTTCAGGAGCTGCCCCAGCTTTCCTCTCCGACCGTCTGTCTGCTTCTTCTCTCCTCGCTCTCCTCTCACAGACTCCTCTCTCTGTTTCTCCCTTCGACAGACTAACTAACTCCTCCAGACCAGAATATATATTATCTAGGGAAACTCCCCTGAAACCGGGTTCAGAGCTCCCCCTTCTGGCCTGGAGTCAGAACATGTTGCATGTATGTGAATATCTATTAAAGGGATCCGTCCTCGCTTCCAAGCATGGCATCACTCTCCCCTTGAATAAAGCAATAACTGGTTACCTGAGTGTTAAATTTTTGTAAATTGTCATTCATGGTCATAATAGTAACTTCACTTCTATCATTTGAGCATTTTTTTGCATGGATTTAGCACATTTAGAGCTCATTCAGATGTCCATATTCTGAATATGAGTGCTATTTATGTCTTTCATGGAAAGCACTTGTACCTATGTCTTTGATTTTTTGTAGACCAAGTGGTCATCACAAAATAGGCATATCCAACATTCCGTTATTGATCTGAGTGTTGGAATAAAATCAGCAATGCAAGTATATGGGTCCATAAAAAAAATGAACAACACTTGGATGCCATCCAAGTATGGTCTGTTCTTCACAGACTGTTATAAAAGAGGGTCACAAGTCACCACATCACATCCACAGTGTTGATAGAGTATCACATGTCCCCACATCACATCCACAGTGGTGTTAGATAGGGTTGAGTGACTTTTAGTTTTTTACGGTCGAGTCGGGTATCGCGAAACCCGACTATCTCAAAAGTCGAGTCGAGTGGAATCGGCCGATTATCGTGAAAAGTCGGGGATCGACCGAAACACGAAACCCAATGCAAGTCAATGGGGGAGCATAGTCGGCAGTGAGTGGAGGCCAGGAAAACACCTACAGTGCCCATTTTAATGGCAAAAACATCCATTCTTGTTACTGAAGCTTGTCAATCTTAATTTACCTTATAATAATAGTAAGGCATTGGAAATTGGGGGTCATTTGGCTAAAGTTGTGGGGGGTAGGGCTGGTTCAAGTATTTAGTGGGCCCAGGAAATCTGGACCACGTCACGGCAGTGGAGCAGGGAGAGGTAAGTATTTAAACTTTGCAAGTGCTGTGATCCTGAGCAAGCAGGGGGGGGCCCACTCGTTGGCATTGGCACTGGCACAGGGCCCCTCAAAGTACGGCGGTGTGTTTGCACGGCGGGGGCGCCTCCCACCGGCAGCAACACTTTTGCATACTATGAGGAGCCCTGTGCCAGTGACGTCGCCAACGAGTATTCCCCCCCACCTGATGAAGGAACCTGCACTTTCATCTGCACCTTCCTCTTTGTCCCCGTGTAAGGTGGTATGGTATGCAGGAAGGGGAACCTGACTTTCAGCAGGGTCACATTCTGGCTGTGTAGCGTGCACAGGGAATGTAGCGTTCTTGGTCAATGTACCAGCAGACTCATCTATCACTGGCTGGGCAATGGGCAGGATGAGGAGGAAACACAGATATAGGCCCAAATAATAAATTGGGCTAAATGCAGTTCAAAATTGGTAACAGGACTAACCAGGGGGCATTGCTTTGTTCAGTGGAGTACAACTGTAATGAGAGGCTGACACAGTGAGTAGGCCCAAATCAGTAAGTAGGCTAAATGCAGTTCAAAATTGGTAACCGAAGTAAACAGGCGGCACTGGTTTGTTCAGTGTAGGAGAACATCAAGGAGCGGCAGACACCGTTAGTAGGGCCAACAAAACAAGTAGGCCAAATGCAGTGTTATAGTAAAAACAATTTAACGAGAGCCTGAAGATAGAAGCTAGGGAAAGGCAACCTGGAGAACACCTCGGAGCGTAAGACACCGTTTGTAGAACCCAGACCCAACTTGTAGGCCTAATGCAGTGTTGTTTCAACAACTACTTAACGAGAGCTTCAAAGATAGAAGCTAGGGAGAGGCAACTTGGAGAACACCTTGGAGTGGCAGACACCGTCCCTACAACCCAGACCCAACTTGTAGGCCAAATGCAGTGTTGTTTCAACAACTACTTAACAAGAGCTTGAAGATAGAAGCTAGGGAGAGGCAACCTGGAGAACACCTTAGAGCGGCAGACACTGTCCCTACAACACAGATCCAACTTGTAGGCCAAATGCAGTGTTGTTTCAACAACTACTTAACAAGAGCTTGAAGATAGAAGCTAGAGAGAGGCACCCTGGAGAACACCTTGGAGCGGCAGACACCGTCTCTAGAACCCAGACCCAACTTGTAGGCCTAATGCAGTGTTGTTTCAACAACTACTTAACGAGAGCTTCAAGATAGAAGCTAGGGAGAGGCAACCTGGAGAACACCTTGGAGCGGCAGACACCGTCTCTACAACCCAGACCCAACTTGTAGGCCTAATGCAGTGTTGTTTCAACAACTACTTAATGAGAGCCTGAAAATGGAATTTCTGGACAGGAAACCTGGAGAACAGCACGGAGCGGCATACACCGTTAGTAGGCCTCAACCAAACTAGTAGCCCCACTGCAGTTGTTCGATTAAAAAACTATTTAACAAGAGCCTGAAGATTGAAGCTCAGGAAAGGCAACCAGGAGAACACCTTGGAGTGGCAGACACTGTTAGTAGGCCCCAACCAAACTAGTAGCCCCACTGCAGTTGTTTGATTAAAAAACTATTTAACAAGAGCCTGAAGATTGAAGCTCAGGAAAGGCAACCAGGAGAACACTTTGGAGCAGCAGACACCATCTCTACAACCCAGACCCAACTTATAGGCCTAATGCACTGTTGTTTCAACAACTACTTAACAAGAGCTTCAAGATAGAAGCGAGGGAGAGGCAACAGAGAGAACACCTTGGAGCGGAAGACTCAGTTTGTAGACCACAATGAAACTTGTGGCCCCAATGCAGTTTTATAATTCTGACAAGCTGAAAATCAGCCTTTTTTTTTAAAGGAGGAGGACAGCTGTATTAAGTGGCGCAGACAGACACTGCTAGTAGGCCTTACACCACAAAGTGGGCTCACTGCAGGATGAAAAAAGTTACATGGGTACACAGTCGGCATTGGTGTGCTCAGCGGAGGACAAATGGAAGGAGGGACCGCAGACAGACTTAGTAGGCCTAAAATTTTAAAAAATAGGCTCAAAGCAGTTTGAATTATCTTGCAGGGGTACACAGGCAGCATTGGTGTGGTCAGCGGAGGACGATTGGAAAGAGTGTCTGACACAGTTAGTACGCCCCAAAAATAAATAGATGTTAATGTCTCGCAAAACAACAAAACCAAAAAACAAAAGGGTGGCATACTTAGGAAGAGGGGTGGGCTCCTCTGCTGAGTTTCAGACATAGTAATCTGGTGCTAAGTATTAACTGGTGTCAATATAGGACACTGACCCTGACTATTTTAACTAGCATCATACATGTCAACAAATTGGTATTGTCAGTGCCAGGCATTGAAGGATGTCAGCGCATAGACTAAACATTGGTGGAGCTGTGAGAGATAATTTTGCAAGTGGTAGAACAGTGTTTGAGCTGGGGGGGAACTCTCTTGTGGCCGGCGGTACAGGCCCAGGGCCCCTCATGTTACAACGGTGTGTCTGATGTTGGTTGCGTGCCACCACCGCCAGAGACACTTTATTGTACTATGAGGGACCCAGTGGCAGTGCCGTCGACCAAAAACGGGCACACCTACCTCTTCAGACAAACGGCACTCTCACGGGTGCTTGCGCCAAGTGGCGAGACCACGGCCCCGTGGGGGGAGTTAGCCCATTTAGGGAGGTGTAAACATGTCGTATGCTGGACAAACAGCTGCTGCAAATTAAGAGATTGGAACAGTCAGTAAGACCAGTCCACAAGCGAGACCTTTTTATTGGAAAGCTAGGTGTCAGCTGGGAAAGGTGGGGCAAAATAATTCGAAATCCATGAGTGGTTCATTTTAATGAAGGTTAGATCATCAACATTTCGGGTAGCCAGACGAGTCCTTTTTTCGGTCAATATTGAACAAGCAGCACTGAATACTCTTTCTGATAGCACACTAGCTGCTGGGCAAGCAAGCTTCTGCAATGCATATTCTGCCAATTCAGGCCAGGTGTCTATTTTGGATGCCCAGTAATCAAATGGCAATGACGGTTGAGGGAGTACATCGATAAGGGATGAAAAATAGTTAGTAACCATACCGGACAAATGTTGTCTCCAGTCACTTTGAATTGATGCTGCAGTACCTGTCCTGTCTGCGGTCATTGTGAAATCACTCCACACTCCTGGTCAGAAAACCCCTCTGTCCAACGCCACTTCTGATTTGTGCACCTCTAACATCTCTGCCCTGTTGCCCCCTGCAGCTCGTGTGAGAACCATCACCGGTGCTGTGTGCTGGGAATGCCTGAATCAAACGGTCTACTGTTGTGAATTCTGCTCTTGGGTTCCCTCCAGTGGTTGTAGCTGGAAATGCAGTTGTCTCTGAGTCACAGTCATGGCCAGGTGTATCTGCTAATTGCTGTTCTGACTGGGATATTTAAGTGTGCAGGATTCATTAGCCCTTTCCAGTTGTCAATGTTTCTCTGGAAGTGTTGGATCTCAGCCTGGCTTCTCCTGCTTATCTGCCAGTTCAGCAAAGATAAGTGTTTGTTTCTTTTCCTGTGGCACACATGCGGTGTGCTTATTTTCAGTACAGTAAGTTTAGGTTTGCGGTCAGTATAGTGGCCACTTTCTCCAGTGAAAGTTCTCATGCAGCTCCAAAGTCACCGGATCATAACAGTACAACTGGCCAATAATGAGTTAAATGCATCCTAGAAGAAGGGAAGAAAGGTCTTGAGATATTTTTTTTTCTGCAGTCTACTTTGTCTACTCCTCCCTCTTAATCCCTGGGTGACTGAAGAGCCTTGTGCTAGCATGAATGTTCAGGAATTAGCTTCTCGTGTAGACCAGCTTGCTGCTAGAGTACAGGGTATTTCTGATTACATTGTTCAGACTCCTGCTTTAGAACCGAAGATTCCTACTCCTGATTTGTTTTTTGGTGACAGGTCAAAATTTTTGAGTTTTAAAAACAACTGTAAACTGTTTTTTCCTTTGAGACCTCAATCCTCTGGTGATTCCATTCAACGGGTTAAAATCATCATCTCCCTGCTGCGTGGTGATCCACAGGATTGGGCATTTTCCCTGGAATCTGGGGATCCTGCTTTGCTTAATGTAGACTCCTTCTTTCAAGCATTAGGATTACTGTATGATGAACCTAATTCGGTGGATCAAGCTGAGAAGACCTTGTTGGCCCTGTCTCAGGGGCAAGAGGCGGCTGAATTGTATTGTCAGAAATTTAGGAAATGGTCTGTGTTGACTAAATGGAATAATGATGCCTTGGCGGCAATTTTCAGAAAGGGTCTTTCTAAATCCGTTAAAGATGTTATGGTGGGGTTTCGCACACCCTCCAATCTGAGTGATTCTATGTCTCTGGCCATTCAGATTGACCGGCGCTTGCGGGAGCGCAGAACAGTGCGCGCTATGGCGTTATCCTCAGAGCAAATTCCCGAGCCTATGCAGTGTGATAGGATTCTGTCTAAAACGGAACGACAAGGTTTCAGACGTCTCAATAGGTTGTGTTATTATTGTGGCGACGCTTCTCATGTCATTTCTGTCTGCCCTAAGCGGACAAAGAGGATCGCCAGTTCATTTACCATCAGTACTGTACAACCTAAATTTCTGTTATCTGTGTCCTTGATCTGTTCATTGTCATCATTTTCTGTCATGGCGTTTGTGGATTCAGGTGCTGCCTTGAATTTAATGGACTTTGACTTTGCTAGGCGTTGTGGTTTTCCCTTGCAGCCTTTGCAGAACCCTATTCCTTTAAGGGGCATTGATGCTACACCCTTGGCTAAAAATAAACCCCAGTTTTGGACACAGGTGACCATACGCATGGCGCCAGCCCATCAGGAAGATTGACGATTTCTGGTGTTGCATAATTTGCATGATGCCATCGTGCTGGGTTTTCCCTGGTTACAAGTACATAATCCTGTTTTGGATTGGAAATCCATGTCTGTGACTAGTTGGGGTTGTCAGGGGGTTCATAATGATGTTCCTCTGATGTCTATCACCCCTTCTCCCTCTTTGGAAATTCCAGAGTTTTTGTCTATTTTTCAGGATGTATTCGATGAGCCCAAGTCCAGTTTCCTTCCACCGCACCGGGACTGCGATTGTGCTATTGACTTGATTCCAGGCTGTAAGTTTCCTAAGGGCCGACTTTTCAACCTGTCTGTAACTGAACATGCTGCCATGCGGAGCTATATTAAGGAGTCTTTGGAGAAGGGGCATATTCGGCCATCTTCTTTACCGTTGGGAGCGGGGTTCTTTTTTGTTGCTAAAAAAGATGGTTCCTTAAGACCCTGTATTGATTATCGCCTCTTGAATAAGATCACGGTCAAGTTTCAATATCCTTTACCTCTGCTTTCCAATTTGTTTGCTAGGATTAAGGGAGCTAGTTGGTTTACTAAGATTGACCTTCGGGGGGCTTATAATCTTGTTCGTATTAAGCAGGGTGATGAATGGAAAACTGCGTTTAACACGCCCGAAGGCCATTTTGAATACCTTGTGATGCCATTCGGACTCTCCAATGCTCCATCTGTTTTTCAGTCCTTCATGCATGATATCTTCCGGGATTATCTTGATAAATTCTTGATTGTATATTTGGACGACATTTTGATTTTTTCCGATGATTGGGAGTCTCATGTGCAGCAGGTCAGGATGGTTTTTCAGATCCTTCGTGACAATGCTTTGTTTGTGAAAGGGTCTAAGTGTCTTTTTGGGGTGCAGAAGGTTTCCTTTTTGGGCTTTATTTTTTCTCCCTCATCTATAGAGATGGATCCTGTTAAGGTTCAGGCCATTCATGATTGGATTCAGCCCACATCCGTGAAGAGCCTTCAGAAATTTTTGGGTTTTGCTAATTTTTATCGCCGTTTCATTGCTAATTTTTCCAGCGTGGTTAAACCCTTGACTGATTTGACGAAGAAGGGCGCTGATGTGGCGAATTGGTCCCCTGTGGCTGTCTCTGCCTTTCAGGAACTTAAACGTCGTTTTACTTCTGCTCCAGTGTTGCGTCAACCGGATGTTTCAGGTTGAGGTTGACGCTTCTGAGATTGGGGCAGGGGCTGTTTTGTCTCAGAGGGATCCTGTTGGTTCCTTAATGAAACCGTGTGCCTTCTTTTCCCGTAAGTTTTCGCCAGCTGAACGCAATTATGATGTCGGCAATCAGAAGTTGTTTGCTATGAAGTGGGCGTTTGAGGAGTGGCGACATTGGCTTGTGGGAGCTAAGCACCGTATTGTGGTCTTGACCGATCATAAGAATTTGATTTACCTCGAGTCTGCCAAACGGTTGAATCCTAGACATGCTCGATGATCCTTGTTTTTTTCTCGTTTTGATTTCGTGGTCTCGTACCTTCCGGGTTCTAAAAATATTAAGGCTGATGCCCTCTCTAGGAGTTTTTTGCCTGATTCTCCTGAGGTCTTGGAACCAGTCGGTATTCTGAAAGAAGGGGTGGTTCTTTCTGCCATTTCTCCTGATTTACGACGGGTTCTTCAGGAATTTCAGGCTGACAAACCTGACCATTGTCCTGTGGGGAAACTGTTTGTTCCTGACAGATGGACTAGTAGAGTTATTTCTGAGGTTCACTGTTCCGTGTTGGCTGGTCATCCTGGCATTTTTGGTACAAGAGACTTGGTTGGTAGGTCCTTTTGGTGGCCTTCTTTGTCGCGTGATGTGCGTTCTTTTGTGCAGTCCTGTGGGACTTGTGCGCGGGCCAAGCCTTGTTGCTCCCGTGCTAGTGAGTTGCTTTTGCCATTGCCGGTCCCTGAGAGGCCCTGGACGCATATTTCTATGGATTTTATTTCCGATCTTCCTGTTTCCCAGAGGATGTCGGTTATCTGGGTTGTTTGTGACCGATTCTCTAAGATGGTTCATTTGGTGCCTTTGCCTAAATTGCCTTCTTCTTCTGATTTGGTTCCATTGCTTTTTCAGCATGTGGTCCGTTTGCATGGTATTCCGGAGAATATTGTGTCCGACAGAGGCTCCCAGTTTGTTTCTAGGTTTTGGCGGGCCTTTTGTGCCAAGCTGGGCATTGATTTGTCTTTTTCTTCTGCATTTCATCCTCAGACAAACGGCCAGACCGAGCAAACTAATCAGACTTTGGAGACTTATTTGAGATGCTTTGTGTCTGCTGATCAGGATGATTGGGTGGCTTTTTTGCCATTGGCCGAGTTTGCCCTTAATAATCGGGCTAGTTCAGCTACTTTGGTTTCGCCTTTCTTTTGTAATTTTGGTTTTCATCCTCGTTTTTCTTCTGGGCAGATTGAGCCTTCTGACTGTCCTGGTGTGGATTCTGTGATTGACAGGTTGCAACAGATTTGGGCTCATGTGGTGGACAATTTGGTGTTGTCCCAGGAGGAGGCTCAGCGTTTTGCTAACCGTCGTCGGTGTGTTGGTTCCCGACTTCGGGTTGGGGATCTGGTCTGGTTGTCTTCCCGTCATGTTCCTATGAAGGTTTCTTCTCCTAAGTTTAAGCCTCGGTTTATTGGTCCTTATAGGATTTCTGAGATTATTAATCCGGTGTCTTTTCGACTGGCGCTTCCGGCCTCTTTTGCTATCCATAATGTCTTCCATAGATCTTTGTTGCGGAAATATGTGGAACCCGTTGTTCCCTCTGTTGATCCTCCGGCCCCTGTGTTGGTTGATGGGGAGTTGGAATATGTTGTTGAGAAGATTTTGGATTCCCGTTTTTCGAGGCGGAAGCTTCAGTACCTTGTCAAATGGAAGGGTTATGGCCAGGAGGATAATTCTTGGGTTTTTGCCTCTGATGTCCATGCTGCTGATTTGGTCCGTGCCTTTCATCTGGCTCATCCTGATCATCCTGGAGGTCCTGGTGAGGGTTTGGTGACCCCTCCTCAAGGGGGGGAGGTACTGTTGTGAATTCTGCTCTTGGGTTCCCTCCAGTGGTTGTAGCTGGGAATGCAGTTGTCTCTGAGTCACAGTCCTGGCCAGGTGTATCTGCTAATTGCTGTTCTGACTGGGATATTTAAGTGTGCAGGATTTATTAGCCCTTGCCAGTTGTCAATGCTTCTCTCGAAGTGTTGGATCTCAGCCTGGCCTCTCCTGCTTATCTGCCAGTTCATCAAAGATAAGTGTTTGTTTCTTTTCCTGTGGCACACATGCGGTGTGCTTATTTTCAGTACTATTCGTTTGTTTTTTCTTTTGTCCAGATTAGACTGTGTTTGTGTTTTCTCAGTCTGATTGGTTTCACTGGAGTTGCAGATATACGCTCCTACATCTTTAGTTAGATGTAGGAGTTTTTTTGTATATTCCGCTGTGGTTTTTTGAAGGGTTTTAAAACTGACCGCACAGAACTCTGTCCTATCCTGTCCTATCTAGCTAGAGTGGCCTCCTGTGCTAAATCCTGCTTTTTCTGCCTGTGTATGTTTTTTCCTCTCTGACTCACCGCCAATATTTGTGGGGGGCTGTCTATCCTTTGGGGATTTTCTCTGAGGCAAGACAGTATTCCGATTTCCATCTTTAGGGATATTTAGTCCTCCGGCTGTGACGAGGTGTCTAGGTGTGTTATGTTAGGTACACTCCACGGCTACTTCTAGTTGCGGTGTTAAGTTTAGGTTTGCGGTCAGTATAGTGGCCACTTTCTCCAGTGAAAGTTCTCATGCAGCTCCAAGGTCACCGGATCATAACAGTCTACCAGAGTTGCTTGTTTGGTTGCTAATATTTGTTCGAGGTTCTCATGTGGCATGATATTTTGCAATTTGCCTTTATAGCGAGGATCAAGGAGGCAGGCCAACTAGTAATCATCATCGGACATCATTTTAATAATGCGTGGGTCCCATTTGAGGATACGTAAGGCATAATCCGCCATGTGGGCCAAAGTTCCAGTTGTCAAATCTGCGGTTGTGCTGGGTTAAGGGGCAGTTTCAGGCAAATCTACGTCACTTGTCTCCCTCAAAAAACCGGAGAAGCATTCTCATTCAAAAAATACTCATCCCCATCATCCTCCTCGTCCTCCTCCTCCTCCTGTTCGCCCGCTACCTCGTCCTCTACACTGCCCTGACCAGACAATGGCTGACTGTCATCAAGGCTTTCCTCTTCCTCTGCTGCAGACGCCTGCTCCTTTATGTGCGTCAAACTTTGCATCAGCAGATGCATTAGGGGGATGCTTATGCTTATTATGGCGTTGTCTGCACTAACCAGCCATGTGCATTCCTCAAAACACTGAAGGACTTGACACAGGTCTTGTACCTTCGACCACTGCACACCTGACAACTCCATGTCTGCCATCCAACTGCCTGCCCGTGTACAGTATGTGTATCCTCCCACAAATACATAACAGCACGCCTCTGTTCGCACAGTATCCGAAGCATTTGCAGTGTGGAGTTCCACCTTGTTGCAATGTCGATGATTAGGCGATGCTGGGGAAGGTTCAAAGACCGCTGATGGTTCTGCATACGGCTGGAGTGTACGGGCGAACGGCGGATATGCGTGCAAAGTCTGCGCACTTTGAGGAGCAGGTCGTGTAACCCCGGATAACTTTTCAGGAAGCACTGCACCACCAGGTTTAAGGTGTGAGCCAGGCAAGGAATGTGTTTCAGTTGGGAAAGGGCTATGGCAGCCATAAAATTCCTTCCGTTATCACTCACTACCTTGCCTGCCTCAAGATGTACAGTGCCCAGCCATGACTGAGTTTCTTTCTGCAAGAACTCGGACAGAACTTCCGCGGTGTGTCTGTTGTTGCCCAAACACTTCATTGCCAATACAGCCTGCTGACGCTTGCCACCAGCTGTCCCATAATGGGACACCTCGTGTGCAGCAGTGGCAGCTGCGGATGGAGTGGTTGTGCGACTGCGGTCTGTGGAAGAGCTCTCGCTTCTCCAGGAGGATGAGGAGGAGGAGGAGGGGGGGCGGCGAACGCCTACAGCCAACTGTTTCCTAGACCGTGGGCTAGGCAGAACTGTCCCAATATTGCTTTCCCCTGTGGACCCTGCATCCACCACATTAACCCAGTGTGCCGTGATGGACACGTAACGTCCCTGGCCATGCCTACTGGTCCATGGATCTGTTGTCAGGTGCACCTTTGTACTTACAGATTGCCTGAGTGCATGGACGATGCGGTCTGTTACATGCTGGTGGAGGGCTGGGATGGCTTTTCTCGAAAAGAAGTGTCGACTGGGTAGCTCGTAGCATGGTACAGGATAGTCCATCAGGGCTTTGAAAGCTTCGCTTTCAACTAACCGGTAGGGCATCATCTCTAATAATAATAATATAATATAATAATCTTTATTTATATAGCGCCAACATATTCTGCAGCGCTTTACAGTTTAACAGTTTCAAACACAACAGTCATAGGTAACAATGTTAACAATACAGTAATAAAGCAAAATAAGACGACCCTGCTCATGAGAGCTTACAATCTACAATGAGTTGGGCGAGATACAAAGTACAGGTGTGTATTTACAATGATGTATTTACAATGATGGTCCAGCCATCTTCAGGGGGTGGGGGGTAGATGGAGATAGTGAATGGGCTACACACACACAAACATAAAATGACTGATTAGGGAAAGTGATAGGCCGCTCTGAACAAATGAGTTTTGAGCGAGCGCCTAAAACTATGCAAATTGTGGATGGTCCTAATATCTTGGGGTAGAGCATTCCAGAGGATTGGTGCAGCAAAAGTCTTGGAGTCGGGAGTGGAAGGTATGGATTAGTGCAGAGGTTAGTCGAGAGTCGTTTACAGAGCGCAGCGGTCGGCTAGGCCGATAGACAGAAATAAGGGAGGAGATGTAAGGGGGTGCCACACTGTGGAGAGCTTTGTGGGTGAGAAGAGAACAAGTACTTTGAATTGTATCCTGTAATGAATGGGCAGCCAGTGTAACTACTGGCGAAGAGCGGACACGTCCGCGTAACGATTAGCCAGATGGACAACCCTGGCTGCTGCATTAAGGATAGACTGGAGAGGGGAAAGTCGCATGAGATGAGATTAGTGAAATGAGATTAGTCTAGCAATGTGGGCATTCAAACCATGTGTACGCGGATGCAAGGATGAGTACTTCCTTTTCCTAACGAGAGTCTCATGTAGGGTGAGCTGGACTGGAGAGCTGCAGATCATGGAACTAGCGGGGGTGCCGGTGGACATGGCAGACTGAGAGAGGGTTGGAGATGGCATTCTTGCTGGTGCCCTACATGCAGTGTTTCCTACTATGAAACTGGTGATTCCCTGACTGCTTTGGCCTGGCGATGAAACCTGCACATTTACTGCAGGTGGTGCGGGAAATGGTGGGCTTACAGTGAGGGAAGGGATGTAGCGTTGCTGACTAGCTTCATTGGCCGAGGGTGCTACAACCTTAAGGGACGTTTGGTAGTTAGTCCAGGCTTGCAAATGCATGGTGGTTAAATGTCTATGCATGCAACTTGTATTTAGACTTTTAAGATTCTGACCTCTGCTTAAGGTAGTTGAACATTTTTGACAGATGACTTTGCGCTAATCATTTGGATGTTGTTTAAAAAAATGCCAGACTGCACTCTTTCTACTATCGGATACCTTTTCAGGTATTGCAGACTGAGCTTCTTTAACCCCTTCCCGACCCATGACGCCACGTAGGCGTCATGAAAGTTGGTGCCAATCCGACCCATTATAATCCGACCTATTATAACTGGTGAAATATTACAATCCGGCCATGGCCGATGCTGCAATATCATCGGCCATGGCTGGAAACACTAATGTGCCCCCACCCCACCGATCGCCCCCCCAAGCCACCGATCTGTCCGGTACACTGCTCCGGCTCCCCTCCGTCCTGTGCTCCGCTCCCCCCGTGCTCTTGTCCGCCCCCCTGTGCTCCAATCACCCTCCCCGTGCTCCAATCACCCCCCCTGCACTCCGATCCACCCCCCGTGCTCCGATCCCCCCATGCTCTGATCCCCCACCCCCCCGTGCTCCCCCCCACCCATCATACTTACCGATCCTGCCGAGGTCCGTCCGTCTTCTCCCTGGGCGCCGCCATCTTCCAAAATGGTGGGCGCATGCGCAGTGCGCCCGCCGAATCTGCCGGCCGGCAGATTTGTTCCAAAGTGCATTTTGATCACTGAGATAGATTATATCTCAGTGATCAAAAAAAAATAAAAAAAAAATGACCCCCCCCCTTTGTCACCACTATAGGTAGGGACAATGAAAAAATAAAGAATTTTTTTTTTCAGCTAATGTTAGAATAGGGTTAGGGTTAGGGATAGGGATAGGGTTAGGGTTAGGGCTAGGGTTAGGGGTAGGGTTAGGGTTAGGGTTAGGGGTAGGGTTAGGGCTAGGGTTAGGGGTAGGGTTAGGGCTAGGGTTAGGGTTAGGGCTAGGGTTAGGGGTAGGGTTAGGGGTAGGGTTAGGGCTAGGGTTAGGGCTAGGGTTAGGGCTAGGGTTAGGGTTTCGGTATGTGCACACGTATTCTGGTCCTCTGCGGATTTTTCTGCTGCGGATTTGATAAATCCGCAGTGCTAAATGGCTGCGGATTTATGGCGGATTTACCGCGTTTTTTCTGTGCATTTCACTGCGGTTTTACAAGTCCGATTTTCTATTTCAGCAGTTGTAAAACCGCTGCGGAATCCGCACAAAGAAGTGACATGCTGCGGAATGTAAACCGCTGTGTTTCCGTGCAGTTTTTCCGCAGCATGTGTACAGCGATTTTTGTTTCCCATAGGTTTACATTGAACTATACACTCATGGGAAACTGCTGCGGATCCGCAGCGTTTTCCGCAGCGTGTGCACATACTTTTAGAATTAGACTATGTGCACACGGTGCGGATTTGGCTGCGGATCCGCAGCGGATTGGCCACTGCGGATTCGCAGCAGTGTTCCATCAGGTTTACAGTACCATGTAAACCTATGGAAAACCAAATCCGCTGTGCCCATGGTGCGGAAAATACAGTGCGGAAACGCTGCGTTGTATTTTCCGCAGCATGTCAATTCTTTGTGCGGATTCCGCAGCGTTTTACACCTGTTCCTCAATAGGAATCCGCAGGTGAAATCCACACAAAAAACACTGGAAATCCGCGGAAAATCCGCAGGTAAAACGCAGTGCCTTTTACCCAAGGATTTTTCAAAAATGATGCTGAAAAATCTCACACGAATCCGCAACGTGGGCACATAGCCTTAGGGTTAGGGTTGGAATTAGGGTTGTGGTTAGGGTTGTGATTAGGGTTATGGCTACAGTTGGGATTAGAGTTAGGGGTGTGTTGGGGTTAGTGTTGGAGGTAGAATTGAGGGGTTTCCACTGTTTAGGCACATCAGGGGTCTCCAAACGCAACATGGCGCCACCATTGATTCCAGCCAATCTTGTATTCAAAAAGTCAAATGGTGCTCCCTCAATTCCGAGCCCCGACGTGTGCCAAAACAGTGGTTTACCCCCACATATGGGGTACCAGCATACTCGGCATAAACTGCACAACAATTACTGGGGTCCAATTTCTCCTGTTACCCTTGTGAAAATAAAAAAATGCTTGCTAAAACATCAGTTTTGAGGAAAGAAAAATGATTTTTTATTTTCACGGCTCTGCGTTGTAAACGTCTGTGAAACACTTGGGGGTTCAAAGTGCTCACCACATATCTAGATAAGTTCCTTGGGGGGTCTAGTTTCTAAAATGGGGTCACTTGTGGGGGGTTTCTTCTGTTTAGGCACACCAGGGGCTCTGCAAACGCAACGTGACGCCCGCAGACCATTCCATCAAAGTCTGCATTTCAAAAGTCACTACTTCCCTTCTGAGCCCCGACGTGTGCCCAAACAGTGGTTTACCTCCACACATGGGGTATCAGCGTACTCAGGAGAAACTGGACAACAACTTTTGCGGTCCAATTTCTCCTGTAACCCTTGGGAAAATAAAAAATTCTGGGCTAAATAATTATTTTTGAGGAAAGAAAACGTATTTATTATTTTCACGGCTCTGCATTATAAACTTCTATGAAGCACTTGGGGGTTCAAAGTGCTCACCACACATCTAGATAAGTTCCTTTCGGGGTCTAGTTTCCAAAATGGGGTCACTTGTGGGGGGTTTCTACTGTTAATCCACATCAGGGGCTCTGCAAACGCAACGTGACGCCCACAGAGCATTCCATCAAAGTCTGCATTTCAAAATGTCACTACTTCACTTCCGAGCCCCGGCATGTGCCCAAACAGTGGTTTACCCCCACATATGGGGTATCAGCGTACTCAGGAGAAACTGGACAACAACTTTTGGGGTCAAATTTCTCCTGTTACCCTTGAGAAAATAAAAAATTGCAGGCTAAAAATCATTTTTGAGAAAATAATTTTTTTTTTTTTTTCATGGCTCTGCGTTATAAACTTCTGTGAAGCACTTGGGGGTTCAAAGTCCTCACCACACATCTAGATTAGTTCCTTTAGGGGTCTAGTTTTCAAAATGTGGTCATTTCTGGGGGATCTCCAATGTTTAGGCACACAGGGGCTCTCCAAATGTGACATGGTGTCCGCTAATGATTGGAGCTAATTTTCCATTTAAAAAGCCAAATGGCGTGCCTTCCCTTCCGAGCCCTGCCGTGTGCCCAAACAGTGGTTTACCCCCACATATGGGGTATCAGCGTACTCAGGACCAACTGGACAACAACATTTGGGGTCCAATTTCTCCTATTACCCTTGGCAAAATAGGAAATTCCAGGCTAAAAAATCATTTTTGAGGAAAGAAAAATTATTTTTTATTTTCATGGCTCTGCGTTATAAACTTCTGTGAAGCACCTGGGGGTGTAAAGTGCTCAATATGCATCTAGATAAGTTCCTTGGGGGGGTCTAGTTTCCAAAATGGGGTCACTTGTGGGGGAGCTCCAATGTTTAGGCACACAGGGGCTCTCCAAATGCGACATGGTGTCCGCTAACAATTGGAGCTAATTTTCCATTCAAAAAGTCAAATGGCGCGCCTTCCCTTCCGAGCCCTGCCGAGTGCCCAAACAGTGGTTTACCCCCACATATGAGGTATCGGCGTACTCGGGAGAAATTGCCCAACAAATTTTATGATCCATTTTATCCTATTGCCCATGTGAAAATGAAAAAATTGAGGCAAAAAGAATTTTTTTGTGAAAAAAAAGTACTTTTTCATTTTTACAGATCAATTTGTGAAGCACCTGAGGGTTTAAAGTGCTCACTATGCATCTAGATAAGTTCCTTGGGGCGTCTAGTTTCCAAAATGGGGTCACTTTTGGGGGAGCTCCAATTTTTAGGCACACGGGGGTTCTCCAAACGTGACATAGTGTCCGCTAAATAGTGGAGCCAATTTTTCATTCAAAAAGTCAAATGGCGCTCCTTCCCTTCCAAGCCCTGCCGTGCGCCCAAACAGTGGTTTACCCCCACATATGAGGTATCAGCGTACTCAGGACAAATTGGAAAACAACTTGCGTGGTTCAGTTTCTCCTTTTACCATTGGGAAAATAAAAAAATTGTTGCTAAAGATAATTTTTGTGACTAAAAAGTTAAATGTTCATTTTTTCCTTCCATGTTGCTTCTGCTGCTGTGAAGCACCTGAAGGGTTAATAAACTTCTTGAATGTGGTTTTGAGTACCTTGACGGGTGAAGTTTTTAGAATGGTGTCACTTTTGGGTATTTTCAGCCATATAGACCCTTCAAACTGATTTCAAATGTGAGGTGGTCACTAAAAAAAATGGTTTTGTAAATTTCGTTGTAAAAATGAGAAATCGCTGGTCAAATTTTAACCCTTATAACTTCCTAGCAAAAAAAAATTTTGTTTCCAAAACTATGCTGATGTAAAGTATACATGTGGGAAATGTTATTTATTAACTATTTTGTGTCACATAACTCTCTGGTTTAACAGAATAAAAATTAAAAATGTGAAAATTGCAAAATTTTCAAAATTTTCGCCAAATTTCCGTTTTTATCACAAATAAACGCAGAATTTATTGACCTAAATTTACCACTAACATGAAGCCCAATATGTCACGAAAAAACAATCTCAGAACCGCTAGGATCCGTTGAAGCGTTCCTGAGTTATTACCTCATAAAGGGACACTGGTCAGAATTGCAAAAAACGGCAAGGTCTTTAAGGTCAAAGTAGGCTGGGTCATGAAGGTGTTAACCGGATGGCCACGCTGTCCTACAACTGGTTTTGGTTTTGCCACGCGTTTTTGGCCAGATACGGGTCTGGCAGATGGAACCTGTTGCGATGTTGATGCCTGCTGCGGCTCCTCCTCCTCCGCTTCAGAGCTACTGCCGCCTGCACCCTGTTCCCCCAATGGCTGCCAATCGGGGTCAACAACTGGGTCATCTATGACCTCTTCTATCTCGTGTGCAACTTCGTCTGTGTCACCGTGTAAGCCGGTGGTATAGCGTTCGTGACGGGGCACCATAGTCTCATCAGGGTCTGATTCTGGATCAGTACACTGCGATGGCAATGTTCTGGTCTGAGTCAAAGGAACAGCATAGTAATCTGGCTGTGGCTGTGCATCTGTGCCCTCCATGTCCGATTCAACTTGTAATGGGCATGGCCTGTTAACTGTTTCACTTTCTAACCCAGGAACGGTATGTGTAAAGAGCTCAATGGAGTAACCCGTTGTGTCGCCTGACGCATCCTTCTCTGTAGTTGTTTTTGCTGAACAGGACAATGGAGCGACTAGTCCCTGAGCGTGAACATCCACTAACGACGCGCTGCTTTTACATTTACCAGTTTCAGAAGAGGAGGCAAAAGAGCTGGAGGCTGAGTCAGCAAGGAAAGCCAAAACTTGCTCTTGCTGCTCCGGCTTTAAAAGCGGTTTTCCTACTCCCAGAAAAGGGAGCGTTCGAGGCCTTGGGTAGCCAGACGACGAACCTGGCTCAACAACTCGAGACTTAGGTGCTATATTGCTTTTCCCACGACCACCTGATGCTCCACCACCACTACCATCATTACCAGCTGGCAATGACCGCCCACGGCCACGAACTCTTCCACCAGACTTCCTCATTGTTTGAAAAACGTAACCAACCTAACGGTATTTGTTACTGTAAAACCAGTTACAAGGTGAACGCAAACTTCTGTTGGATTTATATATCCCTTTATAGGTGGGTGAGACTGCAGGGAAAATCAGGCCCAATGTATAACAGTACACAGCTTCAGTGGCAGACAGATATGCCACTAACAGGACTGACGCTGATGCAGACACTACCAATAAAAATCTCCCCCTTTTTATTTTTTCTGGGAGAATATTGAAGAAATGTGGCCCACTCTTATACAGTATATGTTCTGTGGCACAAAATTAGAGACAGATGCCTCACACAGCACTGGCACTGAGGCAGAATTGCCAATCTTAATCTCCCACAAAAAAAATTTTTCAGGGAGAATTGTCAAAAAATCTGGCCCAGTGTTACACACTAGGTTTAATGTGGCACAAAATTTTAGACAGGTGGCACACACAGCACTGGCAATGAGGCAGAATTGCCAATCTTAATCTCCCACTATTTTTATTTTTTCAGGGAGAATTTAAAAGAAATGTGGCCCAGTATTACACACTAGGTTTAATGTGGCACAAAATTTGAGACAGGTGGCACACACAGCACTGGCAATGAGGCAGAAATGCCAATCTTAATCTCCCACTATTTTTATTTTTTCAGGGAGAATTTAAAAGAAATGTGGCCCAGTATTACACACTAGGTTTAATGTGGCAAAAAATTTGAGACAGGTGGCACACACAGGAGTGGCACTGAAGCAGAAATGTCAATCTTAATCTCCCACTATTTTTTTTTTCAGGGAGAATTTAAAAGAAATCTGGCCCAGTATTACACAATAGGTTTAATGTGGCACAAAATTTGAGACAGGTGGCACACACAGGACTGGCACTGAAGCAGAAATGCCAATCTTACTTAATCTCCCACTATTTTTTTTTTCAGGGAGAATTGAAAAGAAATCTGGCCCAGTATTACACACTAGGTTTAATGTGGCACAAAATTTGAGACAGGTGGCACACACCGGAGTGGCACTGAAGCAGAAATGCCAATCTTAATCTCCCACTGTTTTTATTTTTTCAGGGAGCATTGAAAAGAAATCTGGCCCAGTATTACACACTAGGTTTAATGTGGCACAAAATTAGAGACAAATACCACACACAGCACTGGCACTGAGGCAAAATTGCCAATCTTAATCTCCCACTATTTTTTTTTTATTTATGGGAGAATTGGCAAGAAATCAGGCCCACTGTTACACTTATATCATATCAGGAGCACAGATACTAAGCTGTGATCCAAGAAGTGCCACTAAATACATTTTTTTTAAAAAACCGAATACTTTTATTAAACACTTAAAATACAACACGCACATACATAGACATAAACAAGGTGCCTCAAAAACAACCCTTATTGCGGTCAGCAGAAAATTAGGATACTGGAGCCAGGTAAATACACTATAGGTATATAGAATTACCATATAGCAAGTCTGTAGAACTAGATGAAGGCTATCTCATATTGCTGGAGGCTAGGACAATTCCATTTGTAACACCTCTGAGTCTATGCCATACGGCTAAAGATTAATAAGCGGTGCGTCCCGTCCCCCATACATATTACCTGCTCCGTGCCTTCTCCTAAAGTGCTCTGCACAGTGGCGTGCTGTGTCCGCAAATCCCCGACGCACGTTTCGCGTGATGCTTCTTCCTGGGGGTATACTCTTATACAGTATATGTTCTGTGGCACAAAATTAGAGACAGATGCCACACACAGCACTGGCACTGAGGCAGAATTGCCAATCTTAATCTCCCACAAATTTTTTTTTCAGGGAGAATTGTCAAAAAATCTGGCCCAGTGTTACACACTAGGTTTAATGTGGCACAAAATTTGAGACAGGTGGCACACACAGCACTGGCAATGAGGCAGAATTGCCAATCTTAATCTCCCACTATTTTTATTTTTTCAGAGAGAATTGAAAAGAAATCTGGCCCAGTATTACACACTAGGTTTAATGTGGCACAAAATTTGAGACAGGTGGCACACACAGCACTGGCAATGAGGCAGAAATGCCAATCTTAATCTCCCACTATTTTTATTTTTTTCAGGGAGAATTTAAAAGAAATGTGGCCCAGTATTACACACTAGGTTTAATGTGGCACAAAATTTGAGACAGGTGGCACACACAGCACTGGCAATGAGGCAGAAATGCCAATCTTAATCTCCCACTATTTTTTTTTTTTTCAGGGAGAATTGAAAAGAAATCTGGCCCAGTATTACACACTAGGTTTAATGTGGCACAAAATTAGAGACAAATACCACACACAGCACTGGCACTGAGGCAAAATTGCCAATCTTAATCTCCCACTATTTTTTTTTATTTATGGGAGAATTGGCAAGAAATCAGGCCCACTGTTACACTGTATGTTTTCTGTGCCAGAAAATGAGACACAGATGCCACACACAGGACTGCCACTGATACAGATTTGCCTATTTTAATCTGCCCTAATCATACAATTCCCCATAAAACTCAACTTTATTATATGACTCTTAAAATGCCACCAACCTGTGGCGACTGACACTTATACCACTGTGAACACAACAAAATGTGCAAACCAAAAAGTGAAATAATATATATTATAAAATATCCGGTGAAAAAAATCCCTAGGTATGGGGGAGATTTTCTAGATCCTATTAATATTTCTATACTAGTACCTGCCTAGCTGCGGGGGTTGGCACCCTAGGGGGAGCGTTGTGGCGCCCCCGCTCAACGATTGCTTACCCTAGGATCCCTAGATACACCCTGCAGTGGATCGTAACCCTTCTACCCAAGATGCGGTTCTAAAGGGTCCCCTCACGTCTATACATAGATCGATCCTACAACTAAGGAAAACCTTATCCCCCAAACCTATTTAAAAACATTAGAGAACATGTATTTTGGCTCTGGTTGGCACTACATATAAATTATGCATACTCTTTCATTATAGCTTTTTCAATACAAGCAGTCTCTGATCCATCTGATCACCTGATGCATCCCAGCACCTTAATCCCCTTGTTGATATTACAGGGATTTACCCATATTGATTGCTTATGGTGCAGGGTGTGCAGCTTGTCATATCACACTATACATTATCAGTGATACTTATCAAAGCACTGTATGCCATGCCGCCCGCCTTCTCTCGCCTCAACGCGTTTCGCCCCTCTGGCTCATCAGGAGGCCCGATCCTAAATCATGTGTCTCGATATAGAGTGATGCATTACCAGCCTCTAGACTGACCTTGGTTTAAAAAGACCCGCATCCACGCGCACGCCACTACTTCACTTCCGGTCCATTTGCCAGGAAGGAAACCCTTTCTGATGCATTCTGGGCTTTTAGTCTCATCTGCGCCTGCTGTTGTGAATTCTGTGGCAGAGCTCCCTCCTGTGGTCACAAGTGGTACTTCGGCTGATTCTCTCTGTAAGCTTCCGTTGGTGGAGGGAAGTGGTACTGCGGCTTCTGAGTTTCCTCCCTCAGGTGATGTGGTGAGGTCGTTAGGTGCTGCTCTACTTAACTCCACCTAGTGCTTTGATCCTGGCTTCCTGTCAATGTTCCAGTATTGGACTTGTTTTCCTCCTGGATCGTTCCTGTGGCCTGCTGCTCTGCATAGCTAAGTTTTCCTTTGCTATTTTGTTTGCTTTTCTTCTGTCCAGCTTATCTATTTGTATGCTGGAAGCTCTGGGACGCAGAGGGTGTACCTCCGTGCCGTTAGTTCGGTACGGAGGGTCTTTTTGCCCCCTTTGCGTGGTTTTTAGGGTTTTGTGTTGACCGCAAAGTTACCTTTCCTATCCTCGCTCTGTTCAGAAAGTCGGGCCTCACTTTGCTAAATCTATTTCATCTCTACGTTTGTCTTTTCATCTTACTCACAGTCATTATATGTGGGGGGCTGCCTTTTCCTTTGGGGTATTTCTGTGAGGCAAGGTAGGCTTATTTTCTATCTTCAGGCTAGCTAGTTTCTCAGGCTGTGCCGAGTTGCATAGGTAGCGTTAGGTGCAATCCACGGCTGCCTCTAGTGTTGTTGGATAGGATTAGGGATTGCGGTCAACAGAGTTCCCACGTCTCAGAGCTCGTTCTATGTTTTTGGATTATTGTCAGATCACTGTATGTGCTCTGACCTCTATGTTCACTGTGGTACTGAACTGCCTAATCATAACAGTACAGGAAGCCAGGGTACTAATGATTCTCAATAGAGGGAAAAAAGAAGTTCTGAGACCATTTTTTTTTCTCTGCACTGTGTTTTGCCTTTTTTTTCCCCTAGACATTTGGTTGGTTCAGGACACAGGTGTAGCAATGGACATTAGAAGTCTGTCTTCATGTGTGGATCAGCTCTCGGCAAGAGTACAAAAGATTCAAGACACTATTGATCAGAAATCTATGTTAGAACCAAGAATTCCTATTCCTGATTTGTTTTTTGGTGATAGAACTAAGTTTCTGAGTTTCAAAAATAATTGTAAACTATTTCTGGCCTTGAAACCTCGCTCCTCTGGTGATCCAGTTCAACAGGTTTTGATTAGAGTTGAGCGACCTTGACCTTTTTAGAGTCGAGCCGGGTTTCGCGAAACCCGACTATCTCAAAAGTCAGGTCGAGTGAAATCGGCCGATTATGACGTAAAGTCGGGATCGACCGAAACACGAAACCCAATGCAAGTCAATGGGGCAGCATAGTCGGCAGTGAGTGGGGGCCAGGAAAACACCTAGAGTGCCCATTTTAATGTCAAAACCATCCATTCTTCTTAATGAAGCTTGTCAAGCGTAATTTACCTTATAATAATTGGAAGGCATTTGAAATTGGGGGTCATTTGGCTAAAGTTGTGGTGGGTAGGGCTGGTTCAAGTAATTAGTGGGCCCAGGAAATCTGGACCACGTCACGGCAGTGGAGCAGGGAGAGGTAAGTATTTCAACTTTGCAAGTGCTGTGAACCTGAGCAAGCAGGGGGGGCCCACTCGTTGGCATTGGCACTGGCACAGGGCCCCTCAAAGTACAGCGGTGTGTTTGCACGGCGGGGGCGCCTCCCACCGGCAGCAACACTTTTGCGTACCATGAGAGGCCCTGTGCCAGTGACGTCGCCAACTAGTATTCCTCCCCCCACCTGATGAAGGAACCTGCACTTTCATCTGCACCTTCCTGTTTGTCCCCGTGTAAGGTGGTATGGTATGCGGGAAGGGGGACCTGACTTTCAGCAGGGTCACAATCTTGCAGTGTAGCGTGCACGGGAAATGTTGCGTTATGGGTCAATGTACCAGCAGACTCATCTATCACTGGCTGGGCAATGGGCAGGATGAGGAGGAAACACAGATATAGGCCCAAAGAATAAAGTGGGCTAAATGCAGTTCAAAATTGGTAACACAGGACTAATCAGGGGGCATTGCAGTGGAGGACAACTGGAATGAGAGGCTGACACAGAGAGTAGGCCCAAATCAGTAAGTAGTCGAAATGCAGTTCAAAATTGGCAACAGTAGTAAACAGGCGGCACAGCTTTGTTCAGTGGAGGAGAACAGCAAGGAGTGGCAGACACCGATAGTAGGCCCCAACCCAACTAGTAGGCCAAATGCAGTCTAACATTAACAACTACTTAACGAGCGCCTGACAACGGAATTTTAGGACAGGAAACCAGGAGAACAGCAAGGAGCGGCAGACACCGATAGTAGGCCCCAAACCAACTAGTACGTCAAATGCAGTTGTTCCGTTTAACCACAATTTAATGAGAGCCTGAAGATAGAAGTTCAGGAAAGGCAACCTGGAGAACACCTTGGAGTGGAACACACCATCTCTCTACACCCCATACCCAATTTGTAGGTCTAATGCAGCGTAGTTTCCAACAACTACTAAACGAGAGCATGATGATCGAAGCATTGGCGAGGAAACCTGGGGAACACCTTGGAATGGAACACACCATCTCTCTACACCCCATACCCAATTTGTAGGCCTAATGCAGCGTAGTTTCCAACAACTACTAAACGAGAGCATGATGATCGAAGCATTGGCGAGGAAACCTGGGGAACACCTTGGAGTGGAACACACCATCTCTCTACAGTGGAACACACCATCTCTCTACACCCCATACCCAATTTGTAGGCCTAATGCAGCGTAGTTTCCAACAACTACTAAACGAGAGCCGGAAGATCGAAGCAATGGAGAGGAAACCTGGGGAACACCTTGGAGTGTAACACACCATCTCTCTACACCCCATACCCAATTTGTAGGCCTAATGCAGCGTAGTTTCCAACAACTACTAAACGAGAGCCGGAAGATCGAAGCAATGGAGAGGAAACCTGGGGAACACCTTGGAGTGTAACACACCATCTCTCTACACCCCATACCCAATTTGTAGGCCTAATGCAGCGTAGTTTCCAACAACTACTAAACGAGAGCCGGAAGATCGAAGCAATGGAGAGGAAACCTGGGGAACACCTTGGAGTGTAAAACACCATCTCTCTACACCCCATACCCAATTTGTAGGCCTAATGCAGCGTAGTTTCCAACAACTACTAAACGAGAGCCGGAAGATCGAAGCAATGGAGAGGAAACCTGGGGAACACCTTGGAGTGTAACACACCATCTCTCTACACCCCATACCCAATTTGTAGGCCTAATGCAGCGTAGTTTCCAACAACTACTAAACGAGAGCCGGAAGATCGAAGCAATGGAGAGGAAACCTGGGGAACACCTTGGAGTGTAACACACCATCTCTCTACACCCCATACCCAATTTGTAGGCCTAATGCAGCGTAGTTTCCAACAACTACTAAACGAGAGCCGGAAGATCGAAGCTCAGGAAAGGCAACCTGGGGAACACCTTGGAGTGTAACAAACCCTCTCTCTACACCACGGAAGGGCTGATTCTTAGGAAGGAAGGCTGTCGTAAAGAAGCAGGGCGCGTCCGAGGGTGATTATATTCTTATTAGGTATATACTCACCCTCGGACGCGCCCTGCTTCTTTATTTGTAATGAATGTTTATTTGCAATGTGGTTTTGACTTACTCTATTTTTTTGGTAAATAATGATTTTATTATTTTCATTGTTTTGCATCTTCTTGGCAATAATATAAAGAAGACGCGACAGGACAACACTCGGTGGATGCCATATCTGTGTTTAAAATTGAAAAAACCTTTCAGTTAACTACTTGCAGGAGAAAGTTATTGTAGCTGGTGGCCATTTTTAGTACTGTACCAGATTTTTGTTGTATGTGTTTGTTTTTAATGTTAAAATGTCTGCATTTGATATCTCTCCAGTATTTTCTTTTTTATAAGCAAAATACTTATTTTTATATTTTCTGATGTTGGTTCCAGGGGTACACAGGCAGCAGTGGTGTGGTCAGTGGAGGCCTAGTGGAAGGAGTGACCGCAGACAGGCATCGAAGCCCTAACATAATAAATTGGGCTGGCTGTAGGCAATTTAAAATTGGTTCCAGGGGAACACGGGCAGCAGTGGTGTGGTCAGTGGAGGCCTAGTGGAAGGAGTGACCGCAGACAGGCATTGAAGGCCTAAAATAATAACACATGGCTGTAGGCAATTTTAAATTGGTTCCAGGGGTACACGGGCAGCAGTGGTGTGGTCAGTGGAGGCCTAGTGGAAGGAGTGACCGCAGACAGGCATCGAAGGCCTAAAATAATAACACATGGCTGTAGGCAATTTTAAATTGGTTCCAGGGGTACACGGGCAGCAGTGGTGTGGTCAGTGGAGGCCTAGTGGAAGGAGTCACCGCAGACAGGCATTGAAGGCCTAAAATAATAACACATGGCTGTAGGCAATTTTAAATTGGTTACAGGGGTACACGGGCAGCAGTGGTGTGGTCAGTGGAGGCCTAGTGGAAGGAGTGACCACAGACAGGCATCGAAGGCCTAACATAACAAAAATGTCAATACAATGGTATTGTCAGTGGCAGGCATTGAAGGATGTCAGCGCATAGACTAAACATTGGTGGAGCTGTGAGATAATTTTGCAAGTGGTAGAGCACTGTTTGAGCTGGGGTGGGGGGAAACTGTCTTGTGGCCGGCGGTACAGGCCCAGGGCCCCTCATATTACAACGGTGTGTCTGACGTTGGGTGCGCACCACCACCGCCAGAGACACTTTATTGTACTAGGAGGGACCCAGTGGCAGTGCCGTCGACCAAAAGCGGGCTCACCCACCTCTTCAGACAAACTGCACTCTCACGGGTGCTGTCGCCAAATGTCGATACCACGGCCCCGTGTGGGGAGTTTGGCCATTTAGTGAGGTGTAAACATGTCGTATGCTGGACAATCAGGTGCAGAAAATTACGAGATTGGAAAAGGCATTCAGAATAGTCCACAGGCAAGACCTTTTCATAGGAAAGCTAGGTGTCAGCCGGGCAAGGTGGGGCAAAAGATTTCGAAATCCAGTTGTGGTTCATTTTAATGAAGGTTAGATCATCTACATTTTGGGTAGCCAGACGAGTCCTTTTTTCTGTTAGTATTGAACCTGCAGCACTGAATACTCTTTCTGATAGGACACTAGCTGCCGGGCAAGCAAGCTCCTGCAATGCATATTCTGCCAATTCTGGCCAGGTGTCTAATTTTGATGCCCAGTAATCAAATGGGAATGACGGTTGAGGGAGAACATCGATAAGGGATGAAAAATAGTTTGTAACCATACTGGACAAATGTTGTCTCCTGTCACTTTGAATTGATGCTGCAGTACCTGTCCTGTCTGCGGTCATAGCAAAATCACTCCACAACCTGGTCAGAAAACCCCTCTGGCCAACGCCACTTCTGATTTCTGCCCCTCTAACTCCTCTGGTCTGCTGGCCCCTGCAGCTCGTGTGAGAACGATCACGGGCGCTGTGTGCAGGGAATGCCAGAAGCAAACGGTCAACAAGAGTTGATTGTTTGGTTGCTAATATTAGTTCCAAGTTCTCATGTGGCATTATATTTTGTAATTTGCCTTTATAGCGAGGCCAACCAGTAATCGTCATCATTCATCATTTTAGTTATGCGTGTGTCCCTTTTGAGGATACGTAAGGCATAATCCGCCATGTGGGCCAAAGTTCCAGTTCTCAAATCTGCGGTTGTGCTTGGTTGAGGGGCAGTTTCAGGCAAATCCACGTCACTTGTGTCCCTCAAAAAACCAGAACCCGGCCTTGCCGCGCCACCAATTTCCAGTGGCCCCGGAAAAGCTTCCTCATTAAAAATATAATCATCCCCATCATCCTCCTCGTCCTCCTCCTCCTCTTCGCCCGCTACCTCGTCCTGTACACTGCCCTGGCCAGACAATGGCTGACTGTCATCAAGGCTTTCCTCTTCCTCAGCTGCAGACGCCTGATCCTTTATGTGCGTCAAACTTTGCATCAGCAGACGCATTAGGGGGATGCTCATGCTTATTATGGCGTTGTCTCCACTAACCAGCCGTGTGCATTCCTCAAAACACTGAAGGACTTGACACATGTCTTGAATCTTCGACCACTGCACACCTGACAACTCCATGTCTGCCATCCTACTGCCTGCCCGTGTATGTGTATCCTCCCACAAAAACATAACAGCCCGCCTCTGTTCACACAGTCTCTGAAGCATGTGCAGTGTTGAGTTCCACCTTGTTGCAACGTCTATGATTAGGCGATGCTGGGGAAGGTTCAAAGAACGCTGATAGGTCTGCATACGGCTGGAGTGTACGGGCGAACGGCGGATATGTGAGCAAAGTCCACGCACTTTGAGGAGCAGGTCGGATAACCCCGGATAACTTTTCAGGAAGCACTGCACCACCAGGTTTAAGGTGTGAGCCAGGCAAGGAATGTGTTTCTGTTGGGAAAGGGAGATGGCAGCCATGAAATACCTTCCGTTATCACTCACTACCTTGCCTGCCTCAAGATCTACAGTGCCCAGCCACGACTGCGTTTCTTTCTGCAAGAACTCGGACAGAACTTCCGCGGTGTGTCTGTTGTCGCCCAAACACTTCATAGCCAATACAGCCTGCTGACGTTTGCCAGTAGCTGCCCCATAATGGGAGACCTGGTGTGCAACAGTGGCAGCTGCGGATGGAGTGGTTGTGCGACTGCGGTCTGTGGACGAGCTCTCGCTTCTGCAGGAGGATGAAGAGGAGGAGGAGGGGGTGCGAACGGCTACAGCCAATTGTTTCCTAGACCGTGGGCTAGGCAGAACTGTCCCAAACTTGCTGTCCCCTGTGGACCCTGCATCCACCACATTTACCCAGTGTGCCGTGATGGACACGTAACGTCCCTGGCCATGCCTACTGGTCCATGCATCTGTTGTCAGGTGCTCCTTTGTGCTCACAGATTGCCTGAGTGCATGGACGATGCGCTCTTTAACATGCTGGTGGAGGGCTGGGATGGCTTTTCTGGAAAAAAAGTGTCGACTGGGTAGCTCGTAGCGTGGTACAGCGTAGTCCATCAGGGCTTTGAAAGCTTCGCTTTCAACTAACCGGTAGGGCATCATCTCTAACGAGATTAGTCTAGCTATGTGTGCATTCAAACCCTGTGTACGCGGATGCGAGGCTAAGTACTTCCTTTTTCTAACCATAGTCTCATGTAGGGTGAGCTGGACTGGAGAGCTGGAGATCGTGGAACTAGCGGGGGTGCCGGTGGACATGGCAGACTGAGAGACGGTGGGAGATGGTATTGTTGCCACCGGTGCCCTAGATGCAGTGTTTCCTACTACAAAACTGGTGATTCCCTGACCCTGACTGCTTTGGCCTGGCAAAGAAACCTGCACAGATACTGCAGGTGGTGCGGAAAATGGTGGCCCTACACTGCCGGAAGGGATGTTGCGTTGCTGACTAGCTTCATTGGCCGAGGGTGCTACAACCTTAAGGGACGTTTGGTAGTTAGTCCAGGCTTGCAAATGCATGGTGGTTAAATGTCTATGCATGCAACTTGTATTGAGACTTTTCAGATTCTGTCCTCTGCTTAAGGTAGTTGAACATTTTTGACAGATGACTTTGCGCTGATCAATTGGATGTTGTTTAAAAAAATGCCAGACTGCACTCTTTCTAGCATCGGATACCTTTTCAGGCATTGCAGACTGAGCTTTAACCGGATGGCCACGCTGTCCTCCAACAGGTTTTTGCTTTGCCACGCGTTTTGGGCAAGATACGGGCCCGGCAGATGGAACCTGTTGCGATGTTGATGCCTGCTGCGGCCCCTCCTCCTCCGCTTCAGAACTGCTGCCGCCTTCACCCTGTTCCCCCAATGGCTGCCAATCGGGGTCAAGAACTGGGTCATCTATTACCTCTTCTTGTAGCTCGTGTGCAACTTCGTCTGTGTCACCGTGTCGGTCGGTGGTATAGCGTTCGTGATGGGGCAACATAGTCTCATCAGGGTCTGATTCTTGATCAGCACCCTGCGAGGGCAATGTTGTGGTCTGAGTCAAAGGACCAGCATAGTAGTCTGGCTGTGGCTGTGCATCAGTGCACTCCATGTCAGATTCAACTTGTAATGGGCATGGACTGTTAACTGCTTCACTTTCTAAGCCAGGGACGGTATGTGTAAAGAGCTCCATGGAGTAACCCGTTGTGTCGCCTGCTGCATTCTTCTCTGTTGTTGTTTTTGCTGAAGAGGACAAGGAAGCGACTTGTCCCTGACCGTGAACATCCACTAACGACGCGCTGCTTTGACATTTACCAGTTTCACGAGAGGAGGCAAAAGAGCTAGAGGCTGAGTCAGCAAGATAAGCCAAAACTTGCTCTTGCTGCTCCGGCTTTAAAAGCGGTTTTCCTACTCCCAGAAAAGGGAGCGTTCGAGGCCTTGTGTAGCCAGACGACGAACCTGGCTCCACAGCTCCAGACTTAGGTGCAATATTTTTTTTCCCACGACCAGCTGATGCTCCACCACTACCACTACCCTCATTACCAGCTGACAATGAACGCCCCCGGCCACGACCTCTTCCACCATACTTCCTCATTGTTTTAAAAACGTAAACAAACTAACGGTATTTGTTGCTGTCACACAAATTACACGGTGAGCTATAACTTCAGTATGATTTAGCTACCCCTTTACAGGTGAGTGAGACCACAACGAAAATCAGGCACAATGTTACACACTCTGTTGTTGGTGGCAACAAATGAGAGAGATGCCACACACGCAGGACTGTCACTGAAGCACAAATGTAAATATTAATCTCCCACTGATTTGATTTTTTTTTTTTTTAAGGGAGACTTTAGGAAAAAAAAATAATAGAATAAAATGATTTTTTCAGGAAGAATTTAGAAACCAAATAAAATAAAATGATTTTTTCAGGGAGAATTTAGAAAACAAATAAAACAAAAAAAGGCTTTCTATGGCCCACTGAGTGAGAGATGACGCACACAGGAGTCAGGAGTGGCACACAAGCCCAGAGGCCAATATTTATCTCCCACTGATTGATGTAGTGATTTTTTCAGGTAGATTTTGGAACCCAAATCAAGCTAAAAAAAATAATAGGCTTTCTATGGCCCACAATTGGAGAGAGAGAGAGAGATGGCACACCCAGGAGTCAAGACTGGCACACAAGCAGAAAGGGCAATATTAATCTCCCACTTATTTGTTTTTTTTTTTTTTTTTTCAGGGAGACTTTAGGAAAAAAAAATAATAGAATAAAATGATTTTTTCAGGAAGAATTTAGAAACCAAATAAAATAAAATGATTTTTTCGGGGAGAATTTAGAAAACAAATAAAACAAAAAAAGGCTTTCTATGGCCCACTGAGTGAGAGATGACGCACACAGGAGTCAGGAGTGGCACACAAGCCCAGAGGCCAATATTTATCTCCCACTGATTGATGTAGTGATTTTTTCAGGTAGATTTTGGAACCCAAATCAAGCTAAAAAAAATAATAGGCTTTCTATGGCCCACAATTGGAGAGAGAGAGAGAGATGGCACACCCAGGAGTCAAGACTGGCACCCAAGCAGAAAGGGCAATATTAATCTCCCACTGATTTGTTTTTTTTTTTTTTTTTCAGGGAGACTTTAGGAAAAAAAAAAATAGAATAAAATGATTTTTTCAGGAAGAATTTAGAAACCAAATAAAATAAAATGATTTTTTCAGGGAGAATTTAGAAAACAAATAAAACAAAAAAAGGCTTTCTATGGCCCACTGAGTGAGAGATGACGCACACAGGAGTCAGGAGTGGCACACAAGCCCAGAGGCCAATATTTATCTCCCACTTTTTTTTTTTGTTCCAGGGAAAATTTATAAACCCAATAAAAAAAATAATAAATAGGCTTTCTATGGCCCACTATCTGAGAGACAGAGAGAGATGGCACGCTTAGGACTGGCACACAGAAGCCCAAAGGCCAATATTAATCTCCCTTTTTTTTTAAGGGAGAATTTATAAAACCAAAAAAAAATAAATAAATAGGCTTTCTATGGCCCACTATTTGTGAGAGAGATGGCACGCTCAGGACTGGCACACAAGCCCAGAGGCCAATATTAATCTCACACTTTTTTTTTTTTCCAGGGAAAATTTATAAACCCATTAAAAAAAAATAAAAATAAATGGGCTTTCTATGGCCCACTATCTGAGAGAGAGAGATGGCACGCTTAGGACTGGCACACAAGCCCAAAGGCCAATATTAATCTCCCTTTTTTTTTAAGGGAGAATTTATAAAACCAAAAAAAAATAAATAAATAGGCTTTCTATGGCCCACTATTTGTGAGAGAGATGGCACGCTCAGCCCTGGCACACAAGCCCAGAGGCCAATATTAATCTCCCACTTTTTTTTTTTTTTTCCAGGGAAAATTTATAAACCCATTAAAAAAAAAAATAAATAAATAGGCTTTCTATGGCCCACTATCTGAGAGAGAGAGATGGCACGCTTAGGACTGGCACACAAGCCCAAAGGCCAATATTAATCTCCCACTGATTGATTTATTGATTTTTTCAGGTAGAATTTAGAACCCAAATAAGGCAAAAAAAAAAAAAAAATGGGCTTTCTATGGCCCACTGAGTGAGTGATGATGCACACAGGAGTCAGGAGTGGCACACAAGCCCTGAGGCCAATATTTTTCTCCCACTGATTGATGTAGTGATTTTTTCAGGTAGATTTTAGAACCCAAATCAAGCAAAAAAATAAATAGGCTTTCTATGGCCCACTGAGTGAGTGATGATGCACACAGGAGTCAAGAGTGGCACACAAGCCCTGAGGCCAATATTTTTCTCCCACTGATTGATGTAGTGATTTTTTCAGGTAGATTTTATAACCCAAATCAAGCAAAAAAATAAATAGGCTTTCTATGGCCCACTGAGTGAGAGATGACACAGACAGGGATGGCACTATAGCAGAAATGTCAATCTTAATCTCCCACAAAAAAAAAAAAAAAACAGGGAGTGTCCTTCAATTACTATCTCCCTGCAGTAATCTCAGCCAGGTATGGCAGGCAGCAATAAGGAGTGGACTGATGCACAAATTAAATAAAAAGTGTTTACAAACCAAAAAGATAGCTGTGCAGAAAGGAAGGAACAAGAGGATTTGTGCTTTGAAAAAAGCAGTTGGTTTGCACAGCGGCGTACACACAGCAATGCAGCTATCAGGGAGCCTTCTAGGGCAGCCCAATAAGCTACAGCGCTGAGGGGGAAAAAAAAAAATGTAGCTTCCACTGTCCCTGCACACCGAAGGTGGTGTTGGGCAGTGGAAATCGCTACAGCACAAGCGGTTTGGTGGTTAATGAACCCTGCCTAACGCTATCCCTGCTTCTGACGAAGCGGCAGCAACCTCTCCCTAAGCTCAGATCAGCAGCAGTAACATGGCGGTCGGCGGGAACGCCCCTTTATAGCCCCTGTGACGCCGCAGACAGCAAGCCAATCACTGCAATGCCCTTCTCTAAGATGGTGGGGACCAGGACCTATGTCATCACGCTGCCCACACTCTGCGTTTACCTTCATTGGCTGAGAAATGGCGCTTTTCGCGTCATTGAAACGCGACTTTGGCGCGAAAGTCGCGTACCGCATGGCCGACACCGCACAGGGGTCGGATCGGGTTTCAAGAAACCCGACTTTGTCAAAAGTCGGCGACTTTTGAAAATGTTCGACCCGTTTCGCTCAACCCTAGTTTTGATCATTATTTCTTTTTTGCGTGGCGACCCTCAGGACTGGGCATTTTCTCTTGCGCCAGGAGATCCTGCATTAAGTAATATCGATGCGTTTTTCCTGGCGCTCGGATTGCTGTACGATGAGCCTAATTCTGTGGATCAGGCAGAAAAAAATTTGCTGGCTCTTTGTCAGGGTCAGGATGAGATAGAGTTATATTGTCAGAAATTTAGAAAGTGGTCCGTGCTCACTCAATGGAATGAATCTGCGCTGGCAGCTATGTTCAGAAAGGGTCTCTCTGAAGCCCTTAAGGATGTCATGGTGGGATTTCCTATGCCTGCTGGTTTGAATGAGTCTATGTCTTTGGCCATTCAGATTGGTCGACGCTTGCGTGAGCGTAAATCTGTGCACCATTTGGCGGTATTACCTGAGCTTAAACCTGAGCCTATGCAGTGCGATAGGACTTTGACCAGAGTTGAACGGCAAGAACACAGACGTCTGAATGGGCTGTGTTTCTACTGTGGTGATTCCACTCATGCTATCTCTGATTGTCCTAAGCGCACTAAGCGGTTCGCTAGGTTTGCCACCATTGGTACAGTACAGTCAAAATTTCTTCTGTCCGTTACCTTGATCTGCTCTTTGTCATCGTATTCTGTCATGGCATTTGTGGATTCAGGCGCTGCCCTGAATTTGATGGACTTGGAGTATGCTAAGCATTGTGGGTTTTTCTTGGAGCCCTTGCAGTGTCCTATTCCATTGAGAGGAATTGATGCTACGCCATTGGCCAAGAATAAGCCTCAGTACTGGACCCAGCTGACCATGTGCATGGCTCCTGCACATCAGGAGGTTATTCGCTTTCTGGTGTTGCATAATCTGCATGATGTGGTCGTGTTGGGGTTGCCATGGCTACAAGTCCATAATCCAGTATTAGATTGGAAATCCATGTCGGTGTCCAGCTGGGGTTGTCAGGGGGTACATGGTGATGTTCCATTTCTTTCAATTTCGTCATCCACCCCTTCTGAGGTTCCAGAGTTCTTGTCTGATTACCGGGATGTATTTGATGAGCCCAAGTCCGATGCCCTACCTCCGCATAGGGATTGTGATTGTGCTATCAATTTGATTCCTGGTAGTAAGTTCCCAAAAGGCCGATTGTTTAATTTATCTGTGCCTGAGCACGCCGCTATGCGCAGTTATGTGAAGGAGTCCCTGGAGAAGGGGCATATTCGCCCGTCATCGTCGCCATTAGGAGCAGGGTTCTTTTTTGTAGCCAAGAAGGATGGTTCGCTGAGACCTTGTATAGATTACCGCCTTCTAAATAAGATCACGGTTAAATTTCAGTACCCCTTGCCGTTGTTATCTGATTTGTTTGCTCGGATTAAGGGGGCTAGTTGGTTCACCAAGATAGATCTTCGTGGTGCGTATAATCTTGTGCGAATTAAGCGAGGCGATGAATGGAAAACTGCATTTAATACGCCCGAGGGTCATTTTGAGTATCTAGTAATGCCATTCGGACTTGCCAATGCTCCATCAGTGTTTCAGTCCTTTATGCATTAGTCTTGAAAGATAGGAGACAAAAAAGGCGCAAATAGGGTCTTATCCCCAGGATTGTTCTTAATCAATTGTGAGAGAACTGCTCACCTGGTAGTACACAGTACAAGCGTGTAGTTGTCAGCTGCTGCAGATCCACAGGTCGGCGTTGCGACCTCTCAGAACCGTTATAATAAATGAAATGTGGATTACATCCGCGCTGCTGCGACAAATAATAGATCCAGATATACTGTTAGGGTGTTCGGGTGGTTTATTCAACGCGTTTCGAAGCTCAAAGGCTTCTTCTTCAGGAAGTTTCCACACAAAGTTGTGTGGAAACTTCCTGAAGAAGAAGCCTTTGAGCTTCGAAACGCGTTGAATAAACCACCCGAACACCCTAACAGTATATCTGGATCTATTATTTGTCGCAGCAGCGCGGATGTAATCCACATTTCATTTATTATAACAGTCCTTTATGCATGACATCTTCCGAGAGTACCTGGATAAATTCCTGATTGTGTACTTGGATGACATTTTGATCTTCTCGGATGATTGGGAGTCTCATGTGAAGCAGGTCAGAACGGTTTTTCAGGTCCTGCGTGCTAATTCTTTGTTTGTGAAGGGATCAAAGTGTCTCTTTGGTGTGCAGAAGGTTTCATTTTTGGGGTTCATCTTTTCCCCTTCTACTATCGAGATGGATCCTGTTAAGGTCCAAGCCAACCATGATTGGACTCAGCCGACATCTCTGAAAAGTCTGCAAAAGTTCCTGGGCTTTGCTAATTTTTATCGTCGCTTCATCTGCAATTTTTCTAGTATTGCTAAACCATTGACCGATTTGACCAAGAAGGGTGCTGATGTGGTCAATTGGTCTTCTGCTGCTGTGGAAGCTTTTCAAGAGTTGAAGCGTCGTTTTTCTTCTGCCCCTGTGTTGTGTCAACCAGATGCTTCGCTTCCGTTCCAGGTCGAGGTTGATGCTTCTGAGATTGGAGCAGGGGCTGTTTTGTCACAGAGAGGTTCTGATTGCTCAGTGATGAAACCGTGCGCCTTCTTTTCCAGGAAGTTTTCGCCTGCTGAGCGAAATTATGATGTGGGCAACCGAGAGTTGCTGGCCATGAAGTGGGCATTCGAGGAGTGGCGTTATTGGCTTGAAGGAGCTAAGCATCGCGTGGTGGTCTTGACTGATCATAAGAACTTGACTTATCTCGAGTCCGCCAAGCGGTTGAATCCTAGACAAGCTCGTTGGTCGTTGTTTTTTGCCCGTTTTGACTTTGTGATTTCATACCTTCCGGGCTCTAAAAATGTGAAGGCGGATGCTCTGTCTAGGAGTTTTGTGCCCGTCTCTCCGGGTGTATCTGAGCCGGCGGGTATCCTCAAAGAGGGAGTAATTGTGTCTGCCATCTCCCCTGATTTGCGGCGAGTGCTGCAAAAATTTCAGGCTAATAAACCTGATCGTTGTCCAGCGGAGAAACTGTTTGTCCCTGATAGGTGGACGAATAAAGTTATCTCTGAGGTTCATTGTTCGGTCTTGGCTGGTCATCCTGGAATCTTTGGTACCAGAGAGTTAGTGGCTAGATCCTTTTGGTGGCCATCTCTGTCGCGGGATGTGCGTACTTTTGTGCAGTCCTGTGGGATTTGTGCTCGGGCTAAACCCTGCTGTTCTCGTGCCAGTGGGTTGCTTTTGCCCTTGCCAGTCCCGAAGAGGCCTTGGACACATATCTCTATGGATTTTATTTCAGATCTTCCTGTTTCTCAAAAGATGTCAGTCATTTGGGTGGTCTGTGATCGCTTTTCTAAGATGGTCCATTTGGTACCCTTGTCTAAATTGCCTTTCTCCTCTGATTTGGTGCCATTGTTCTTCCAGCATGTGGTTCGTTTACATGGCATTCCAGAGAATATCGTTTCTGACAGAGGTTCCCAGTTTGTTTCGAGGTTTTGGCGAGCTTTTTGTGGTAGGATGGGCATTGACTTGTCTTTCTCCTCGGCTTTCCATCCTCAGACTAATGGCCAGACCGAACGAACCAATCAGATCTTGGAAACATATCTGAGATGTTTTGTTTCTGCTGATCAGGATGACTGGGTGTCCTTTTTGCCTTTGGCTGAGTTCGCCCTTAATAATCGGGCTAGATCGGCTACCTTGGTTTCGCCATTTTTCTGCAACTCTGGGTTCCATCCTCGTTTCTCGTCAGGACAGGTTGAGTCTTCGGACTGTCCTGGTGTGGATACTGTGGTGGACAGGTTGCAGCAGATTTGGACTCAGGTAGTGGACAATTTGACCTTGTCCCAGGAGAAGGCTCAACGTTTTGCTAATCGCAGATGCTGTGTGGGTCCCCGACTTCGTGTTGGGGATCTGGTTTGGTTATCTTCTCGTCATATTCCTATGAAGGTTTCCTCTCCTAAGTTTAAACCTCGTTTCATTGGTCCATATAGGATTTCTGAGGTTCTTAATCCTGTGTCTTTTCGTCTGACCCTTCCAGATTCTTTTTCCATACATAACGTATTCCATAGGTCATTGTTGCGGAGATACGTGGCACCTATGGTTCCTTCTGTTGACCCTCCTGCCCCGGTTTTGGTGGAGGGGGAGTTGGAGTATATTGTGGAGAAGATTTTGGATTCTCGTGTTTCAAGACGGAAACTCCAGTATCTGGTTAAGTGGAAGGGTTATGGTCAGGAAGATAATTCCTGGGTCTTTGCCTCTGATTTCCATGCTCCCGATCTTGTTCGTGCCTTTCATGTGGCTCATCCTGGTCGGCCTGGGGGCTCTGGTGAGGGTTCGGTGACCCCCCCTCAAGGGGGGGGTACTGTTGTGAATTCTGTGGCAGAGCTCCCTCCTGTGGTCACAAGTGGTACTTCGGCTGATTCTCTCTGTAAGCTTCCGTTGGTGGAGGGAAGTGGTACTGCGGATTCTGAGTTTCCTCCCTCAGGTGATGTGGTGAAGTCATTAGGTGCTGCTCTACTTAACTCCACCTAGTGCTTTGATCCTGGCTTCCTGTCAATGTTCCAGTATTGGACTTGTTTTCCTCCTGGATCGTTCCTGTGGCCTGCTGCTCTGCATAGCTAAGTTTTCCTTTGCTATTTTGTTTGCTTTTCTTCTGTCCAGCTTATCTATTTGTTTGCTGGAAGCTCTGGGACGCAGAGGGTGTACCTCCGTGCCGTTAGTTCGGTACGGAGGGTCTTTTTGCCCCCTTTGCGTGGTTTTTAGGGTTTTGTGTTGACCGCAAAGTTACCTTTCCTATCCTCGCTCTGTTCAGAAAGTCGGGCCTCACTTTGCTAAATCTATTTCATCTCTACGTTTGTCTTTTCATCTTACTCACAGTCATTATATGTGGGGGGCTGCCTTTTCCTTTGGGGTATTTCTCTGAGGCAAGGTAGGCTTATTTTCTATCTTCAGGCTAGCTAGTTTCTCAGGCTGTGCCGAGTTGCATAGGCAGCGTTAGGCGCAATCCACGGCTGCCTCTAGTGTTGTTGGATAGGATTAGGGATTGCGGTCAACAGAGTTCCCAAGTCTCAGAGCTCGTTCTATGTTTTTGGATTATTGTCAGATCACTGTATGTGCTCTGACCTCTATGTTCACTGTGGTACTGAATTGCCTAATCATAACAGCCTGCTCTGTGTGGAGCGCACTGCGTTCCATTTCAATCTGCGCCTGCTCTGTGTGGAGCGCACTGCGTTCCAGCCCCATTTAGCTTTGTGCGTCTGCGCTGCTCTGCTTAACATGGCCCGAGCTGCGCCTGCTCTCTGTGGAACGCAGTTCTCCCTGCTGCGTTCCAGGCTGGATCTATTCATGATGCACCTGCTTTCTCCTTTTCACCTCTTGTGCGTCCTCTAACTGTGCCTATCCTCAGATCAGAGATAAGGCGCTAATTTAAGGCACTACCCGATAGCGGTACATTAGCACTGCATTCATTTTCAGATATCCGCTAGTGCGCTGCTGATTCTGGTCTCAGCTAGAACGCTGCTTTGTAGCGGTACCATCTGTAAAGTAACTATTACATGTATCTATATGCAGCTGATCGCGTCTTTACCATCCAATATACCCCTATATCCATTGTTAATTCACATTCCACACCTTTATGGCTGACTATTTTCAGCTCCAGAATAAACATAGGTGCATTATACCCACAAATGGAATCCATAGGTGTATACTAGCTATCCTCTCAATGTACGCCGGGTCAATTAGCTCAAGGATTGTATTTATATATTCATACAAATATTTTTTTTAAAAATTATTGTTTACAGAAATCTGCATATCCCTTTAACCGGGATCTACTGGAATACCACATGTCTAGTTTCTCAATTTATCTAAATTCCATTAACCTTTTATTCAGACACAGTCCACAGGTACCTCCTATGTGAACTACAGGAAACATGCAAATGATATATGTTCATTTAGACCCTTCGGGGTCACTGCATCCATTCGAAAGGTTTTTAGAACAGAGTGTGAAAACAGGTTATTACCTCAGAACTAAACCCAATTAGATTGAAGCCAAATTATAAATCTGTCAACATACTCATTTTCTAGGGAAGAAATTAGTATATTGCAAAGGGGTTTAAATTTTGTACCCACAAACCAATTTAATTGCTTTGTGTGGTTTAAGGACCTGAACCTTTTCTGTAGAAAACTTAGATGGAAAAAGTTCTTCCTACATAACAACCGGGAAGAATGTTTAAAACAAGGCCTCCAAGAGGAGGATGTGGAGAGCTATGAGGCCCTACTAAGCCTGCTCAGTGAAAATGAACAGAATAATGAGACAGGAAAGGGTCCTTTTACCACCCTTAAGAACAGGAGCACAAGAATGCCACCACAAGCAGAAATAAGCAATATTGATATATTTCTGCAGCTAGTGGAAAGAGACCTACGAAAAATTAAAAGCCATGTCCCAGGGGGGGAACACAATTTAACAGAAGGAGAGAAACAGGCCTTACAGGAGTTAAAAGAAAATAATCAGTTGGTGATCAAGACATCGGACAAAGGGGAAAACGTAGTTATCATGGATCACAAAAAATATTGTGATATGTGTAATACCTGTTATGACCTGGTGGTTAAGAGGCCACATTGATATGACCTGGTGGCTAAAACGCAACATGGAGCGAGCACTGAGAAGGTGGTATCTCTACTGACCGCAGTCCCTAATCCTAACAACAACACTAGAAATAGCCGTGGGATGTTCCTGACTCTCCCTAGACACCTCTTCACAGCCTAAGAAATAACTACCTCTAAAGAAGGAAATAGAAAGCTATCTTGCCTCAGAGAAAACCCCCAAAAGGAAAGATAGCCCCCCACAAATACTGACTGTGAATGGAGAGGGAAATGACGTACAAAGAAATGAAATCAGAATTCAGCAAAGGAGGCCAATACTAAACTAGATAGACAGAGAGAAAAGGATACTGTGCGATCAGTATAAAAACTACAGAATCCACGCAGAGTTTACAAAAATGAACTCCACACCGACTCACGGTGTGGAGGGGCAAATCTGCTTTCCCAGAGCTTCCAGCTAGCCTGAATAACACATAGTGACAAGCTGGACAAAAAGAGACATATTTGCAAAGCAATAGAGTCCAAACAAATGGACAAACAAAAACTAGCAAAAACTTATCTTTTGCAGACAAGGACTGGCCAAATGAGATTTCCAAGGAAAGAACCAAATCCAACCAAGAACATTGACAGCAGGCATGGACTAAAGCCCAGAGCAGGTTTAAATAACAAACCCAGGCAAGGCGATTAGTGAAGGCAGCTGCTACAGCTACCTAAAGGAGCAGCAGTTCCACTCGAAACCACCAGAGGGAGCCCAAGGGCAGAACTCACAAAAATACCATTAGCAACCACAGGAGGGAGCTCCAGAACGGAATTCACAACAAATACCATCCTTCAAGATAAAAACACCTATGAGACACTAAAGGTAGATCCAATGGAGAGTTATAAACTAGAGCTGAAAGAACTCTTGGATGAGACGCTTACCAAGGGCCTCATTTCCAAGAATGAATATGATTTTCTGTTCCCGGTCTTCCCCTCAGTGGCGACCTTTTATTCAATACCCAAAATACATAAGGGGCTGGAGCCGCTGAGGGGTCGACCAATTGTATCCGGAATTAACTCACTAACACAGAACTGTGGCCTGCATGTTGACAAAATACTCTGCCCTTTTGTGGTTTCCCTCCCCTCTTATCTAAGGGACACAGCAGACCTCTTGAAAAAACTTGAGGGAATCTATCTAGATGAGGGGGCATGGTTGGCATCAATTGACGTAGAGTCTTTATATAGCAATATACCCCATAAAGCAGGGACGAGGGGGGTCCATCACTTTTTGAAACAAAGATCAATAGTATGCAGAGACCATAATAATTTTGTCATGCGGCTCTTGAACTATATTCTCTCCCATAATGCCTTTAAATTTGATGGCAAACACTACCACCAGCTCAGGGGCACTGCGATGGGGAGCCCATGTGCCCCATCGTATGCTAATTTGTTCCTGGGCTGGTGGGAGAAACAAGAGTGTTTGGGGAGAATCCTAAGTGGTGGCATGAGTTTGTGACCATGTGGTATCGTTTTATAGATGATGTCTTTGTAATATGGACTGGCACAAAAGAACAGTTTAATTTACTCATTCAAGAACTAAACTGCAATGACGTGGGCCTTAGCTTTACCTCAGAAATACACAGGGAGGAAATAGCTTTCTTGGATGTTAAAATCAAAAAAGAAGAAAATGAAGGTCTGACAACTGGGATATATAGGAACCCAACAAGTACCTTTTGAGCTGGCATAGTCATCATCGAATCCCTCTTAAAAGAGGGATTCCTAAAGGCCAGTTCCTAAGGCTCAGAAGAAATTGCTCAGACAATAGGACCTTTCATGGCCAAGCGGCAGATATGCAGAACAGATTTAAGGAAAAGGGCGACCAGGCCACGTCATTGACATGGCATATCAGTTTGCAATCACTGAGGATAGGCAGAATTTGCTACACAAACCCAGGGCACAGTTAGAACATAGTGAAGAACCCACGAGAATTATAGGGACCTATGATAACCAGCACTGGAAGGTCAGGGAAGTAATTAACAGACATTGGGACATCCTCAAAATGGATCCAGATCTGAGAGATTTGATAGGGGAAGGTCCAGACATCACATATAGAAAGGGAAAATCATTTAAGGATCTGTTAGTACACAGTCATTACATCACACCAACGGGAGAAAGGACATGGCTGGATAGAAAACCCTGTGGGTTTTTCAAATGTGGTAATTGCCAGATGTGCAAATGGATGAAACCAAATAAATCATTTGTGCGTTCCTCAACTGGTAAAGTGTTTTACCAGAGAGATTTTTCTAACTGTAAGACAGCGGGGGTAGTGTATATGGCGACATGTCCCTGCCCCTTGGATTACATAGGTAAGACACAAAGAGAGCTATGCAGAAGGGTCGAAGAACACATGGGGGACATAAGAAACAGCAGAGACACTCCTCTGGCCAAGCATATGAGGCACAAACACCAGGATGACATAAACAGTGTAAAGGTACCTTCACACATAACGATATTGTTAACGATATCGTTGCTTTTTGTGACGTAGCAACGATATCGTTAATGAAATCGTTATGTGTGACAGCGACCAACGATCAGGCCCCTGCTGGGAGATCGTTGGTCGCTGAATAAAGTCCAGAACTTTATTTCGTCGCTGGACTCCCTGGAGACATCGCTGGATCGGCGTGTGTGACACCGATCCAGCGATGTCTTCACTGGTAACCAGGGTAAACATCGGGTAACTAAGCGCAGGGCCGCGCTTAGTAACCCGATGTTTACCCTGGTTACCATCCTAAAAGAAAAAAAAAACAAACACTACATACTTACCTACAGCCGTCTGTCCTCCAGCGCTGTGCTCTGCTCTCCTCCTGCACTGGCTGTGAGCGTCGGTCAGCCGGAAAGCAGAGCGGTGACGTCACCGCTCTGCTTTCCGGCCGCTGTGCTCACACAGACAGTACAGGAGTAGAGCAGAGCACAGAGCTGGAGGACAGACGGCTGTAGGTAAGTATGTAGTGTTTGTTTTTTTTTACTTTTAGGATGGTAACCAGGGTAAACATCGGGTTACTAAGCGCGGCCCTGCGCTTAGTTACCCGATGTTTACCCTGGTTACCGGCATCGTTGGTCGCTGGAGAGCTGTCTGTGTGACAGCTCTCCAGCGACCAAACAGCGACGCTGCAGCGATCCGGATCGTTGTCGGTATCGCTGCAGCGTCGCTTAATGTGAAGGGGCCTTAAGATTCACAGTTGTAGAAGTGGTTAAACAAAGCCCCAGAGGGGGAAATCTAGATAAGTTGATATTGGAAAGAGAGTGTGAATGGACCTTTCGAATAGATGCAATGACCCCGAAGGGTCTAAATGAACATCTATCATTTGCATGTTTCCTGTAGTTCACATAGGAGGTACCTGTGGACTGTGTCTGAATAAAAGGTTAATTGAATTTAGATAAATTGAGAAACTAGACATGTGGTATTCCAGTAGATCCCGGTTAAAGGGATATGCAGATTTCTGTAAACAATAATTAAAAAAAAAATATATTTGTATGAATATATAAATACAATCCTTGAGCTAATTGACCCGGCGCACATTGAGAGGATAGCTAGTATACACCTATGGATTCCATTTGTGGGTATAATGCACCTATGTTTATTCTGGAGCTGAATGTAGTCAGCCATAAAGGTGTGGAATGTGAATTAACAATGGATATAGGGGTATATTGGATGGTAAAGACGCGATCAGCTGCATATAGATACATGTAATAGTTACTTTACAGATGGTACCGCTAAAAAAACAGCGTTCTAGCTGAGATCAGAATCAGCAGAGCATTAGCGGATATCTGAAAATGAACGCAGTTCTAATGTACCGCTATCGGGTAGTGCCTTAAATTAGCGCCTTATCTGGGATCTGGGGATAGGCGCAGTTAGAGGACACACAAGAGTTGAAAAGGAGAAAGCAGGTGCGTCATGAATAGATCTAGCCTGGAACGCAGCAGGGAGAACTGCGTTCCACAGAGAGCAGGCGCAGCTCGGGCCATGTTAAGCAGAGCAGCGCAGATGCACAAAGCTAAATGGGGCTGGAACGCAGTGCGCTCCACACAGAGCAGGCGCAGATTGAACTAGAACGCAGTGCGCTCCACACAGAGCAGGCGCAGACGAGACTAAAAACCCAGAATGCATCAGAAAGGGTTTCCTTCCTGGCAAATGGACCGGAAGTGAAGTAGTGGCGTGCGCATGGAAGCGGGTCTTTTTAAACCAAGGTCAGTCTAGAGGCTGGTAATGCATCACTCTATAACGAGACACATGATTTAGGATCGGGCCTCCTGATGAGCCAGAGGGGCGAAACGCGTTGAGGTGAGAGAAGGCGGGCGGCATGGCATACAGTGCTTTGATAAGTATCACTGATAATGTATAGTGTGATATGACAAGCTGCACACCCTGCACCATAAGCAATCAATATGGGTAAATCCCTGTAATATCAACAAGGGGATTAAGGTGCTGGGATGCATCAGGTGATCAGATGGATCAGAGACTGCTTGTATTGAAAAAGCTATAATGAAAGAGTATGCATAATTTATATGTAGTGCCAACCAGAGCTAAAATACATGTTCTCTAATGTTGTTAAATAGGTTTGGGGGATAAGGTTTTCCTTAGTTGTAGGATCGATCTATGTATAGACGTGAGGGGACCCTTTAGAACCGCATCTTGGGTAGAAGAATTACGATCCACTGCAGGGTGTATCTAGGGATCTGTTGTGATTAGGCAATTCAGTACCACAGTTAACATAGAGGTCAGAGCACATACAGTGATCTGACAATGATCCAAAAACATAGAACGAGCTCTGAGACGTGGGAACTCTGTTGACCGCAATCCCTAATCCTATCCAACAACACTAGAGGCAGCCGTGGATTGCGCCTAACGCTACCTATGCAACTCGGCACAGCCTGAGAAACTAGCTAGCCTGAAGACAGAAAATAAGCCTACCTTGCCTCAGAGAAATACCCCAAAGGAAAAGGCAGCCCCCCACATATAATGACTGTGAGTAAGATGAAAAGACAAACGTAGAGATGAAATAGATTTAGCAAAGTGAGGCCCGACTTTCTGAACAGAGAGAGGATAGGAAAGGTAACTTTGCGGTCAACACAAAACCCTAAAAACCACGCAAAGGGGGCAAAAAGACCCTCCGTACCGAACTAACGGCACGGAGGTACACCCTCTGCGTCCCAGAGCTTCCAGCAAACAAATAGATAAGCTGGACAGAAGAAAAGCAAACAAAATAGCAAAGGAAAACTTAGCTATGCAGAGCAGCAGGCCACAGGAACGATCCAGGAGGAAAACAAGTCCAATACTGGAACATTGACAGGAAGCCAGGATCAAAGCACTAGGTGGAGTTAAGTAGAGCAGCACCTAACGACCTCACCACATCACCTGAGGGAGGAAACTCAGAAGCCGCAGTACCACTTCCCTCCACCAACGGAAGCTTACAGAGAGAATCAGCTGAAGTACCACTTGTGACCACAGGAGGGAGCTCTGCCACAGAATTCACAACAGTACCCCCCCCTTGAGGAGGGGTCACCGAACCCTCACCAGAGCCCCCAGGCCGACCAGGATGAGCCACATGAAAGGCACGAACAAGATCGGGAGCATGGACATCAGAGGCAAAGACCCAGGAATTATCTTCCTGAGCATAACCCTTCCACTTAACCAGATACTGGAGTTTCCAAATCCAAAATCTTCTCCACAATATACTCCAACTCCCCCTCCACCAAAACCGGGGCAGGAGGGTCAACAGAAGGAACCATAGGTGCCACGTATCTCCGCAACAATGACCTATGGAATACGTTATGTATGGAAAAAGAATCTGGAAGGGTCAGACGAAAAGACACAGGATTAAGAACCTCAGAAATCCTATACGGACCAATGAAACGAGGTTTAAACTTAGGAGAGGAAACCTTCATAGGAATATGACGAGAAGATAACCAAACCAGATCCCCAACACGAAGTCGGGGACCCACACAGCGTCTGCGATTAGCAAAACGTTGAGCCTTCTCCTGGGACAAGGTCAAATTGTCCACTACCTGAGTCCAAATCTGCTGCAACCTGTCCACCACAGTATCCACACCAGGACAGTCCAAAGACTCAACCTGTCCTGACGAGAAACGAGGATGGAACCCAGAGTTGCAGAAAAATGGCGAAACCAAGGTAGCCGAGCTAGCCCGATTATTAAGGGCGAACTCAGCCAAAGGCAAAAAGGACACCCAGTCATCCTGATCAGCAGAAACAAAACATCTCAGATATGTTTCCAAGGTCTGATTGGTTCGTTCGGTCTGGCCATTAGTCTGAGGATGGAAAGCCGAGGAGAAAGACAAGTCAATGCCCATCCTACCACAAAAAGCTCGCCAAAACCTCGAAACAAACTGGGAACCTCTGTCAGAAACGATATTCTCTGGAATGCCATGTAAACGAACCACATGCTGGAAGAACAATGGCACCAAATCAGAGGAGGAAGGCAATTTAGACAAGGGTACCAAATGGACCATCTTAGAAAAGCGATCACAGACCACCCAAATGACTGACATCTTTTGAGAAACGGGAAGATCTGAAATAAAATCCATAGAGATATGTGTCCAAGGCCTCTTCGGGACTGGCAAGGGCAAAAGCAACCCACTGGCACGAGAACAGCAGGGCTTAGCCCGAGCACAAATCCCACAGGACTGCACAAAAGTACGCACATCCCGCGACAGAGATGGCCACCAAAAGGATCTAGCCACTAACTCTCTGGTACCAAAGATTCCAGGATGACCAGCCAAGACCGAACAATGAACCTCAGAGATAACTTTATTCGTCCACCTATCAGGGACAAACAGTTTCTCCGCTGGACAACGATCAGGTTTATTAGCCTGAAATTTTTGCAGCACTCGCCGCAAATCAGGGGAGATGGCAGACACAATTACTCCCTCTTTGAGGATACCCGCCGGCTCAGATACACCCGGAGAGTCGGGCACAAAACTCCTAGACAGAGCATCCGCCTTCACATTTTTAGAGCCCGGAAGGTATGAAATCACAAAGTCAAAACGGGCAAAAAACAATGACCAACGAGCTTGTCTAGGATTCAACCGCTTGGCGGACTTGAGATAAGTCAAGTTCTTATGATCAGTCAAGACCACCACACGATGCTTAGCTCCTTCAAGCCAATGACGCCACTCCTCGAATGCCCACTTCATGGCCAGCAACTCTCGATTGCCCACATCATAATTTCGCTCAGCAGGCGAAAACTTCCTGGAAAAGAAGGCGCACGGTTTCATCACTGAGCAATCAGAACCTCTCTGCGACAAAACAGCCCCTGCTCCAATCTCAGAAGCATCAACCTCGACCTGGAACGGAAGCGAAACATCTGGTTGACACAAGACAGGGGCAGAAGAAAAACGACGCTTCAACTCTTGAAAAGCTTCCACAGCAGCAGAAGACCAATTGACCACATCAGCACCCTTCTTGGTCAAATCGGTCAATGGTTTAGCAATACTAGAAAAATTGTAGATGAAGCGACGATAAAAATTAGCAAAGCCCAGGAACTTTTGCAGACTTTTCAGAGATGTCGGCTGAGTCCAATCATGGATGGCATGGACCTTAACAGGATCCATCTCGATAGTAGAAGGGGAAAAGATGAACCCCAAAAATGAAACCTTCTGCACACCAAAGAGACACTTTGATCCCTTCACAAACAAAGAATTAGCACGCAGGACCTGAAAAACCGTTCTGACCTGCTTCACATGAGACTCCCAATCATCCGAGAAGATCAAAATGTCATCCAAGTACACAATCAGGAATTTATCCAGGTACTCTCGGAAGATGTCATGCATAAAGGACTGAAACACTGATGGAGCATTGGCAAGTCCGAATGGCATTACTAGATACTCAAAATGACCCTCGGGCGTATTAAATGCAGTTTTCCATTCATCGCCTCGCTTAATTCGCACAAGATTATACGCACCACGAAGATCTATCTTGGTGAACCAACTAGCCCCCTTAATCCGAGCAAACAAATCAGATAACAATGGCAAGGGGTACTGAAATTTAACCGTGATCTTATTTAGAAGGCGGTAATCTATACAAGGTCTCAGCGAACCATCCTTCTTGGCTACAAAAAAGAACCCTGCTCCTAATGGCGACGATGACTGGCGAATATGCCCCTTCTCCAGGGACTCCTTCACATAACTGCGTATAGCGGCGTGCTCAGGCACAGATAAATTAAACAATCGGCCTTTTGGGAACTTACTACCAGGAATCAAATTGATAGCACAATCACAATCCCTATGCGGAGGTAGGGCATCGGACTTGGGCTCATCAAATACATCCCGGTAATCAGACAAGAACTCTGGAACCTCAGAAGGGGTGGATGACGAAATTGACAGAAATGGAACATCACCATGTACCCCCTGACAACCCCAGCTGGACACCGACATGGATTTCCAATCTAATACTGGATTATGGACTTGTAGCCATGGCAACCCCAACACGACCACATCATGCAGATTATGCAACACCAGAAAGTGAATAACCTCCTGATGTGCAGGAGCCATGCACATGGTCAGCTGGGTCCAGTACTGAGGCTTATTCTTGGCCAAAGGCGTAGCATCAATTCCTCTCAATGGAATAGGACACTGCAAGGGCTCCAACAAAAACCCACAATGCTTAGCATACTCCAAGTCCATCAAATTCAGGGCAGCGCCTGAATCCACAAATGCCATGACAGAATACGATGACAAAGAGCAGATCAAGGTAACGGACAGAAGAAATTTTGACTGTACTGTACCAATGGTGGCAAACCTAGCGAACCGCTTAGTGCGCTTAGGACAATCAGAGATAGCATGAGTGGAATCACCACAGTAGAAACACAGCCCATTCAGACGTCTGTGTTCTTGCCGTTCAACTCTGGTCAAAGTCCTATCGCACTGCATAGGCTCAGGTTTAAGCTCAGGTAATACCGCCAAATGGTGCACAGATTTACGCTCATGCAAGCGTCGACCAATCTGAATGGCCAAAGACATAGACTCATTCAAACCAGCAGGCATAGGAAATCCCACCATGACATCCTTAAGGGCTTCAGAGAGACCCTTTCTGAACATAGCTGCCAGCGCAGATTCATTCCATTGAGTGAGCACGGACCACTTTCTAAATTTCTGACAATATAACTCTATCTCATCCTGACCCTGACAAAGAGCCAGCAAATTTTTTTCTGCCTGATCCACAGAATTAGGCTCATCGTACAGCAATCCGAGCACCAGGAAAAACGCATCGATATTACTTAATGCAGGATCTCCTGGCGCAAGAGAAAATACCGAGTCCTGAGGGTCGCCAGGCAAAAAAGAAATAATGATCAAAACCTGTTGAACTGGATCACCAGAGGAGCGAGGTTTCAAGGCCAGAAATAGTTTACAATTATTTTTGAAACTCAGAAACTTAGTTCTATCACCAAAAAACAAATCAGGAAAAGGAATTCTTGGTTCTAACATAGATTTCTGATCAATAGTGTCTTGAATCTTTTGTACTCTTGCCGAGAGCTGATCCACACATGAAGACAGACTTCTAATGTCCATCGCTACACCTGTGTCCTGAACCACACAAATGTCTAGGGGAAAAAAAAGGCAAAACACAGTGCAAAGAAAAAAAAATGGTCTCAGAACTTCTTTTTTCCCTCTATTGAGAATCATTAGTACTTTGGCTTCCTGTACTGTTGTGATTAGGCAATTCAGTACCACAGTGAACATAGAGGTCAGAGCACATACAGTGATCTGACAATAATCCAAAAACATAGAACGAGCTCTGAGACGTGGGAACTCTGTTGACCGCAATCCCTAATCCTATCCAACAACACTAGAGGCAGCCGTGGATTGCGCCTAACGCTACCTATGCAACTCGGCACAGCCTGAGAAACTAGCTAGCCTGAAGACAGAAAATAAGCCTACCTTGCCTCAGAGAAATACCCCAAAGGAAAAGGCAGCCCCCCACATATAATGACTGTGAGTAAGATGAAAAGACAAACTTAGAGATGAAATAGATTTAGCAAAGTGAGGCCCGACTTTCTGAACAGAGCGAGGATAGGAAAGGTAACTTTGCGGTCAACACAAAACCCTAAAAACCACGCAAAGGGGGCAAAAAGACCCTCCGTACCGAACTAACGGCACGGAGGTACACCCTCTGCGTCCCAGAGCTTCCAGCAAACAAATAGATAAGCTGGACAGAAGAAAAGCAAACAAAATAGCAAAGGAAAACTTAGCTATGCAGAGCAGCAGGCCACAGGAACGATCCAGGAGGAAAACAAGTCCAATACTGGAACATTGACAGGAAGCCAGGATCAAAGCACTAGGTGGAGTTAAGTAGAGCAGCACCTAACGACCTCACCACATCACCTGAGGGAGGAAACTCAGAAGCCGCAGTACCACTTCCCTCCACCAACGGAAGCTTACAGAGAGAATCAGCTGAAGTACCACTTGTGACCACAGGAGGGAGCTCTGCCACAGAATTCACAACAGGGATCCTAGGGTAAGCCATCATTGAGCGGGGGCGCCACAACGCTCCCCTTAGGGTGCCAACCCCCGCAGATAGGCAGGTACTAGTATAGAAATATTAATAGGATCTAGAAAATCTCCCCCATACCTAGGGATTTTTTTCACCGGATATTTTATCATTTATATTTTTTCACTTTTTGGTTTGCACGTTTTGTTGTGTTCACAGTGATATAAGTGTCAGTCGCCACGGGTTGGTGGCATTTTAAGAGTCATATAATAAAATTGAGTTTTATGGGGAATTGTATGATTAGTGCTATTGATACTGACCCAATTGATAGTATTTGAATGATTAAAATTTTAATCTGCACCCTTTTTTTTTTCTTCAGGGAGACTAGTGAATAAATCTGGGCCACTGTATTAGAGTATATTTTCTGTGGCAGAACGTGGCTTGAAGAGATATAACGAAACAAAAAAAAAAAGGGACTGTCCTACAATTACTATCTCCCTGCAGTAATCTCAGCAAAGTATGGCAGGCAGCAATAACAAGGAGTGGACTGCTGCACAAAAAAGTCAAAAGTGTGGACAAACAAACAAGATAGCTGTGCAGAAAGGAAAGAGCAACAGGATTTGTGCTTTGAAAAAATCAGTTGGTTTGCACAGCGGCGTACAAACAGCAATGCAGCTATCAGGGAGCCTTCTAGGGCAGCCCAATGAGCTACAGCGCTGAGGGAAAAAAATGTAGCCTCCACTGTCCCTGCAAACAAAAGGTGGTGTTGGACAGTGGAAATCGCTACAGCACAAGCGGTTTGGGGGTTAATGGACCCTGCCTAACGCTATCCCTGCTTCTGACGAAGCGGCAGCAACCTCTCCCTGTGCTCAGATCAGCAGCAGTAAGATGGCGGTCGGCGGGAACGCCCCTTTATAGCCCCTTTGACGCCCCAGAAAGCAAGCCAATCACTTCAATGCCCTTCTCTAAGATGGTGGGGACTGAGACCTATGTCATCACGCTGCCCACACTCTGCGTCCACCTTCATTGGCTGAGAAATGGCGCTTTTCCCATCATTGAAACGCGACTTTGGCGCGAAAGTCGCGTACCGCATGGCCGACCCCACACAGGGATCGGGTCGGGTTTCATGAAACCCGACTTTGCCAAAAGTCGGCGACTTATGAAAATGACCGACCCGTTTCGCTCAACCCTAGTGATAGAGCATCATATGTCCCACATCGCATCCACAGTGGTGATAGAGCCTCATATGCCCCCACATCACATCCACAGTGATGATAGAGCTTCATATGTCCCCACATCACATCCACAGTTGTGATAGAGCGTCACATGTCCCCACATCACATCCACAGTGGTGACAGAGCGTCACATTTCCCCACATCACATCCACAGTGGTGATAGAGTCTCACATGTCCCAACATCACATCCACAGTGGTGATAGAGTACCACATGTCCCCACATCACATCCACAGTGGTGATAGAGCGTCACATTTCCCCACATCACATCCACAGTGGTGATAGAGTCTCACATGTCCCCACATCACATCCACAGTGGTGATAGAGCGTCATGTTTCCCCACATCACATCCACAGTGGTGACAGAGCGTCACATGTCCCCACATCACATCATCAGTGGAGATAGAGTCTCACATTTCCCCACATAACATCCACAGTGGTGATAGCGCATCACATGTCCACACATCACATCCACAGTGGAGATAGAGCTCCACATGTCCACACATCACATCCACAGTGGTGATAGAGATTCACATGTCCCCACATCATATTCACAGTGGTGATAGAGATTCACATGTCCCCACATCATATTCACAGTGGTGATAGAGATTCACATGTCCACACATCACATCCACAGTGGTGATAGAGATTCACATGTCCACACATCACATCCACAGTGGTGATAGAGCGTCACATGTCCTCACATCACATCCACAGTGGTAATAGAGCGTCACATGTCCCCACATCACATCCACAGTGGTGATAGAGATTCACATGTCCCCACATCACATCCACAGAGGTGATAAAGCGTCACATGTCCCCACATCATATTCACAGTGGTGATAGAGATTCACATGTCCACACATCACATCCACAGTGGTGATAGAGATTCACATGTCCACACATCACATCCACAGTGGTGATAGAGCGTCACATGTCCTCACATCACATCCACAGTGGTAATAGAGCGTCACATGTCCCCACATCACATCCACAGTGGTGATAGAGATTCACATGTCCCCACATCACATCCACAGTGGTGATAGAGCGTCACATGTCCCCACATCATATTCACAGTGGTGATAGAGCGTCACATGTCCTCACATCACATCCACAGTGGTGATAGAGCGTCACATGTCTCCACATCACATCCACAGTGGTGATAGAGCGTCACATGTCTCCACATCACATCCACAGTGGTGATAGAGCTTCACATGTCCCAACATCACATCCACAGTGGTGATAGAGCACCACATGTCCCCACATCACATCCACAGTGGTGACAGAGCGTCACATTTCCCCACATCACATCCACAGTGGTGATAGAGTCTCACATGTTCCCACATCACATCCACAGTGGTGATAGAGCGTCATATGTCTCCACATCACATCAACAGTGGTGATACAGCGTCACATGTCCCCACATCACATCCACAGTGGTGATAGAGCGTCACATGTCCCCACATAACATCCACAGTGGTGATAGAGCGTCATGTTTCCCCACATCACATCCACAGTGGTGATACAGCGTCACATGTCCCCACATCACATCCACAGTGGTGATAGAGCGTCACATGTCCCCACATAACATCCACAGTGGTGATAGCGCATCACATGTCCACACATCACATCCACAGTGGTGATAGAGATTCACATGTCCCCACATCATATTCACAGTGGTGATAGAGATTCACATGTCCCCACATCATATTCACAGTGGTGATAGAGCATCACATGTCCCCACATCATATTCACAGTGGTGATAGAGATTCACATGTCTCCACATCACATCCACAGTGGTGATAGAGCGTCACATGTCCCCACATCATATTCACAGTGGTGATAGAGCATCACATGTCCCCACATCATATTCACAGTGGTGATAGAGATTCACATGTCCACACATCACATCCACAGTGGTGATAGAGCATCACATGTCCCCACATCACATCCACAGTGGTGATAGAGCTTCACATGTCCCCACATTACATCCACAGTGGTGATAGAGATTCATATGTCCCCACATCATATTCACAGTGGTGATAGAGATTCACATATCTCCACATCACATCCACAGTGGTGATAGAGATTCACATGTCCCTACATCATATTCACAGTGGTGATAGAGATTCACATATCTCCACATCACATCCACAGTGGTGGTAGAGATTCACATGTCCCCACATCATATTCACAGTGGTGATAGAGATTCACATGTCCCCACATCACATCCACAGTGGTGATAGAGATTCACATGTCCCCACATAACATCCACAGTGGTGATAGCGCATCACATGTCCACACATCACATCCACAGTGGTGATAGAGATTCACATGTCCCCACATCATATTCACAGTGGTGATAGAGCTCCACGTGTCCATAAACACCAAGAAAAAGATGTCATGCTATATAAAGGGGACCACCGAGAAATAACAATAATATATAAAATGAATACTTTATTATAGCGGCCAAAAAACACAAAACAACACACTACAATTAAAAACATTTAAAACAAAAATAACAACGTAGATTCCTCTAGGGAACCTCCCCCTGGACACATAATGTATAATGCAATAAGAATAAGAATACAGAATATCACAAAAATCATTAGATCAAGGGTACCACTGCTCTAAATACATATTCGGACGGATGATACAGCTGAACATAGCATATCAATACCGTGTAAAGATAATAATGAGGACATATACCTGACCCAGCTCGCAGCACACAATGGTGGGTACTATTAAGAAGTCCCAAATACCGTATACTGTGCCCATATATACAAATAGTAACTCATATACACATGTGCAATAAGCAAATATATCCCTTATTAGAAGGTAATAAACAGGGGATAGATGTAATAAGTACACAATATCTGTGACCAAAAAGGTATATCACTCAAAGAGTCCCCCCACACATATGTCAAATAGGTTGTCAATCAAGAGGTGATCAGCCTCTGATGCAAAAATTAAGTAAGCATATGTCTCATATAAAAAAGAGGAACCTATCGAATATAATAGTGGCCCTCAGCCTAAATATGTACACATCAGTCAAGCACACTGGTGCTGTTCCTAGAGAGTGTCTGGACCCAGTAAGGTTGTCCAGAACCCCATTGTATGTAGAAAAACAGCCCTAATACACAATGTATGCAGGATATATAAAAAAAGAGAGCAAGGCCCACTAAATGGGGCAAAGTGCTGAGAGTGTAGAGCAGCTATACCGATAGAGCATGACCAGAATACCCATCCCTATGAAAGTCCAGGGGGCAAGAGCCCTGCCGAAAATCCATAAGTCCCTTGTAGAACCTCCAGGTAGGCCCATAGTCTCCGGGATAGGTAGTATTTTCGAGCGTCCATGCATTTATGTCGACCATTTCTTACAGCCAATGGTCACCTCCCTGAAATCCTTCACCAGAGACTCTACCTACCTGCTGCAGTGTCTGGAAGAATGTGAAATTCCCATGAATACCTTGTTAATCAGTATGGACGTGGAATCCCTGTACACCAGTATCGCACACCAATCAGGTATGCAGGCGGTTTCTTTCTTTTTGGAAAAATCAACGGTGAGATCTGTGGAACATGATAGGTTCATCCTTAGACTGTTATTTTTTATCTTAGACAAAAATTATTTTGTCTTTGACAGAAAATTCTTTAGACAGGTGTCAGGCACCGCCATGGGGGCTCGTTGTGCCCCCGCCTACGCCAACCTATTTTTAGGTTGGTGGGAGGAGACAGTAGTCTATCAACATCATTTGTTTAAGACCATGGTACATACCTGGCAAAGGTATATCGATGACATCCTGATGATATGGATTGGATCGGCTGATGAGTGTAACCAATTTATTGGGGATCTTAATGCAAATAGTCTAAATATTAAACTAACATCTGTGATTTCAGCAACCAGCATCGACTTCTTGGATCTGAGACTCTCGGTTATGGACTCAAAGATAGTGAGTGGATTGCATCGAAAAACTACGGCTACCAATAGTCTTCTTCATTTCAACAGTTTTCATCCGTTCCACCTTAAAAAAGGCATCCAAAAGGGCCAATTTCTTCGTGTCAGAAGGAATTGCAGCACCGATGAAGAGTTTAGACATCAAGCAAAGGATTTATCTCCCCGCTTCAAGAATAGAGGGTATCCTCAGAGACTCATTTCTGGGGCTTTCCAACATGCCCATCAACAGGATCGGAAACATCTATTTGAAAAAAAGGTACGTGGGTCTACACGCCCCTTAGCCCTTATTACCACCTTTAATAACCAGTGGGCAGACATACGAAACCTGTTAAATCGCAATTGGGGTATCCTCACGACTGACAAGCGAATTCCACCAGTGGTCTCCAACTCACCTTGTATGGTGGCAAGAAGGGCAAAGAATCTTAGGGATGATCTATGTCATAGTCATTACCAGCGTCCAGTTACGAGACTTAATCGAGGGATCAGAACTTTTGGGTCTTATCCCTGTGGGGGATGTAATATCTGCCAATTTATGATTTCACAAGATGGCTTCTCTATTTCCACAGTCCCTTTCCGAATACAGCCGAAGGAATTCTTCAACTGCAGATCTAGGAATCTGGTGTATGCCATTTTTTGTGACTGTCCAAAGGTATACGTGGGGCAGACCACACAGGAGCTAAGGAGGAGAATGCAACAGCACCTTTCAAGTATCTCCACGGCAGTAAGGGACCGGGCAAAAAATAAGACTCTATCCTCTGTGGCTGCGCACTTCTTGGACTACCATCAATGTAAAACTTCTAACTTCAAAGTTATGGGACTGGAAGGAGTACATCTGAATATAAGGGGTGGAGACATTGTTAAGCGGCTTTTGTGTTGTGAAACAAAATGGATCTATAACCTACAGAGCATGACACCTAGGGGACTCAATGAAGAGTTTCTCTTCACCGGCTTTTATAAACAACTATGAACAGGATGACTGCTGCCTATGTGGCCATCTGCTGTCCTTTATTCTCCATTTTTTAGTATGTAGTGTGATTTAATATATGGGGGGATTGTTGACAATGTTTATCTGCTATGGGTGTTTACAGTCTTATCTCTCTCTATTATGGCCTGGTACCAGCTCGCATGCCTCTATATGTAACTCTTCACTTCTGGGGAATTATTTTTATTGCTTCCTGTTTGGTCTCCTCCAGGGATCCCTGTAGTTAATTGATCATGACATTTTTGACCAGGATTGGTACTAACGGTGGGGGACATTTTTTTGTAGCCACCGGGGGAGCCGGGTTCTCTCAAAAAAACACACAATGTTTGTGTAGACATCTATAATGGGTTCATCTTTTGAGTGCTTCCCATTGTACCCATTGTGATGATTAAATATCATATTTTTGTATTAACATCTGTTCTGTGGTCTTGCCTCGTGCCCCCCCCCCCTCTCCCTTTTCCCCTTCCCTCCCATTTCCCTCCCTTCCTTTTTTCCTTCCCTTATTTTGTCCTCCTCACATTATGCCCCTATGGGACACATTCTTGGAGTGGGGATGAATATGTGTTGTATGATCTAATAGGTGGATAAATACGCTGGGTAGGATCCCGGCCTGGCTGGAAGGGAATGAAATGGTGAGCCTGACTTTCTTTTTTGCCTTTCAGGCATGCACTTTGTACCCTACCCTGGTTCACACTGGAAGGGGAGTGATATGAGAGACTTTGGCTCCTGTATCCTCATGGGTTTTATTGTGATACATTCATCTGTACCTCTACAACCATGTATATATCTCTCGTACCAGTATGTTTTTTCCATTATTGCCTTAGATACTGGGAACTACTGTCAATATGGCAGCACCCTTGCAGTATGTTTATAACTGTATATATATATATAAACCTCTGTTTATCACCATATATCTTTTAGTGTCATTCTTTAGATATCAGGAACTATTGTCAATATTGCAGCACCTCTGTAGTATCCCTATAATTGACAGTATATACTGTTGCGTCCTACTTGGTATTTTTTACTATTGTCTTCTGGTATTGGGAACCATTGCTAATATTACAGTACCCCTGTCTCTAGTGGGGTGCTACCACAATGTTATGGTGTAATCTTTAGGCATCGTTACATATTTCTGTATATTATCAGGACGTATGCTTTGCTCCACGATATGTTTTTTTTGGGGGGGCGGAGTATCCTTTGTTGCGCGTGCGCATTTGTGCCCTGGGTAGCCATGTTGGTGCTCTCCGGCACTCTGGTCTGGCCATTCTGAGATGTGGGGCTCGGGCATGCGCACTCAGTGCCCTCGCGGCCATATTGGTACTCCCGGATGTGCGCACGTGCGGCACCGCTTCCGGCGCTGTATACGCGGATGTTCCCTGCCACACCGGGTAACCTCCTGCCGTCTAACCACAGCTGATGGGGATGTTTCCATTAGGGTAAGCGTGAATTTGTATAAATAGTAGGCGGCCACACAGCATGGCACCTGCTCCTGACGAAGCCACTCCTGTGGCGACACGCGTTAAAGGGCTCTTGCCCCCTGGACTTTCATAGGGATGGGTATTCTGGTCATGCTCTATCGGTATAGCTGCTCTACACTCTCAGCACTTTGCCCCATTTAGTGGGCCTTGCTCTCTTTTTTTATATATCCTGCATACATTGTGTATTAGGGCTGTTTTTCTACATACAATGGGGTTCTGGACAACCTTACTGGGTCCAGACACTCTCTAGGAACAGCACCAGTGTGCTTGACTGATGTGTACATATTTAGGCTGAGGGCCACTATTATATTCGATAGGTTCCTCTTTTTTATATGAGACATATGCTTACTTAATTTTTGCATCAGAGGCTGATCACCTCTTGATTGACAACCTATTTGACATATGTGTGGGGGGACTCTTTGAGTGATATACCTTTTTGGTCACAGATATTGTGTACTTATTACATCTATCCCCTGTTTATTACCTTCTAATAAGGGATATATTTGCTTATTGCACATGTGTATATGAGTTACTATTTGTATATATGGGCACAGTATACGGTATTTGGGACTTCTTAATAGTACCCACCATTGTGTGCTGCGAGCTGGGTCAGGTATATGTCCTCATTATTATCTTTACACGGTATTGATATGCTATGTTCAGCTGTATCATCCGTCCGAATATGTATTTAGAGCAGTGGTACCCTTGATCTAATGATTTTTGTGATATTCTGTATTCTTATTCTTATTGCATTATACATTATGTGTCCAGGGGGAGGTTCCCTAGAGGAATCTACGTTGTTATTTTTGTTTTAAATGTTTTTAATTGTAGTGTGTTGTTTTGTGTTTTTTGGCCGCTATAATAAAGTATTCATTTTATATATTATTGTTATTTCTCGGTGGTCCCCTTTATATAGCATGACATCTTTTTCTTGGTGTTTATGGATCTTACTATAGGTCGTGCTTTGGGTTGAACCCCTATTTTTTGGTTACTATACTGGATGGTGCCCTCCACTTCTGTGTTTTATAAATTGAGCTCCACGTGTCCACACATCACATCCACAGTGGTGATAGAGATTCACATGTCCCCACATCACATCCACAGTGGTGATAGAGCTCCACATGTCCCCACATCATATTCACAGTAGTGATAGAGATTCACATGTCCACACATCACATCCACAGTGGTGATAGAGCGTCACATGTCCCCACATCACATCCACAGTGGTGATAGAGCGTCACATGTCCCCACATCACATCCACAGTGGAGATAGAGCATCACATGTCCCCACATCACATCCACAGTGGTGATAGAGTGTTACATTTCCCCACATCACATCCAGAGTGGTGACAGAGCCTCACATGTCCCCACATCACATCCACAGTGGTGATAGAGCTTCACATGTCCCCACATCACATCCACAGTGGTGACAGAGCGTCACATGTCCCCACATCACATCCACAGTGGTGATAGAGATTCACATGTCCCCACATCACATCCAGAGTGGTGACAGAGCCTCACATGTCCCCACATCACATCCACAGTGGTGATAGAGCTTCACATGTCTCCACATCACATCCACAGTGGTGATAGAGCTTCACATGTCTCCACATCACATCCACAGTGGTGATAGAGCTTCACATGTCTCCATATCACATCCACAGTGGTGATAGAGCTTCACATGTCTCCACATCACATCCACAGTGGTGATAGAGCGTCACATTTCCCCACATCACATCCACAGTGGTGATAGAGTCTCACATGTCCCCACATCACATCCACAGTGGTGATAGAGCATCACATGTCCATACATCACATCCACAGTGGTGATAGAGATTCACATGTCCCCACATCACATTCACAGTGGTGATAGAGCGTCATATGTCTCCACATCACATCCACAGTGGTGATAGAGCTTCACATGTCCTCACATCATATCCACAGTGGTGATAGAGCGTCACATGTCCCCACATTACATCCACAGTGGTGATAGAGCGTCACATGTCCTCACATCACATCCACAGTGGTGATAGAGCGTCACATGTCTCCACATCACATCCACAGTGGTGATAGAGCTTCACATGTCCCCACATCACATCCACAGTGGTGATAGAGTCTCACATTTCCCCACATCACATCCAGAGTGGTGACAGAGCCTCACATGTCCCCACCTCACATCCACAGTGGTGATAGAGCTTCACATGTCCCCACATCACATCCACAGTGGTGACAGAGCGTCACATGTCCCCACATCACATCCACAGTGGTGATAGAGATTCACATGTCCCCACATCACATCCAGAGTGGTGACAGAGCCTCACATGTCCCCACATCACATCCACAGTGGTGATAGAGCTTCACATGTCTCCACATCACATCCACAGTGGTGATAGAGCTTCACATGTCTCCACATCACATCCACAGTGGTGATAGAGCTTCACATGTCTCCATATCACATCCACAGTGGTGATAGAGCTTCACATGTCTCCACATCACATCCACAGTGGTGATAGAGCTTCACATGTCCCCACATCACATCCACAGTGGTGACAGAGCGTCACATTTCCCCACATCACATCCACAGTGGTGATAGAGTCTCACATGTCCACACATCACATCCACAGTGGTGATAGAGATTCACATGTCCCCACATCACATTCACAGTGGTGATAGAGCGTCATATGTCTCCCCATCACATCCATAGTGGTGACAGAGCTTCACATGTCCCCACATCACATCCACAGCGGTGATGGAGCGTCACATGTCCTCACATCATATCCACAGTGGTGATAGAGCGTCACATGTCCCCACATTACATCCACAGTGGTGATAGAGCGTCACATGTCCTCACATCACATCCACAGTGGTGATAGAGCGTCACATGTCTCCACATCACATCCACAGTGGTGATAGAGCTTCACATGTCCCCACATCACATCCACAGTGGTGATAGAGTCTCACATGTCCCCACATCACATCCACAGTGGTGATAGAGCATCACATGTCCACACATCACATCCACAGTGGTGATAGAGCTTCACATGTCCCCACATCACATCCACAGTGGTGATAGAGTCTCACATGTCCCCACATCACATCCACAGTGGTGATAGAGCGTCACATGTCCTCACATCACATCCACAGTGGTGATAGAGCGTCACATGTCCCCACATTACATCCACAGTGGTGATAGAGCGTCACATGTCTCCACATCACATCCACAGTGGTGACAGAGCGTCACATTTCCCCACATCACATCCACAGTGGTGATAGAGTCTCACATGTCCCCACATCACATCCACAGTGGTGATAGAGCAACACATGTCCACACATCACATCCACAGTGGTGATAGAGATTCACATGTCCCCACATCATATTCACAGTGGTGATAGAGATTCACATGTCCCCACATAACATCCACAGTGGTGATAGCGCATCACATGTCCACACATCACATCCACAGTGGTGATAGAGATTCACATGTCCCCACATCATATTCACAGTGGTGATAGAGATTCACATGTCCCCACATCATATTCACAGTGGTGATAGAGCATCACATGTCCCCACATCATATTCACAGTGGTGATAGAGATTCACATGTCCACACATCACATCCACAGTGGTGATAGAGCATCACATGTCCCCACATCACATCTACAGTGGTGATAGAGCTTCACATGTCCCCACATCACATCCACAGTGGTGATAGAGATTCACATGTCCCCACATTACATCCACAGTGGTGATAGAGATTCATATGTCCCCACATCATATTCACAGTGGTGATAGAGATTCACATATCTCCACATCACATCCACAGTGGTGATAGAGATTCACATGTCCCCACATCATATTCACATTGATGATAGAGATTCACATGTCTCCACATCACATCCACAGTGGTGATAGAGATTCACATGTCCCCACATCATATTCACAGTGGTGATAGAGATTCACATGTCCCCACATCACATCCACAGTGGTGATAGAGATTCACATGTCCCCACATAACATCCACAGTGGTGATAGCGCATCACATGTCCACACATCACATCCACAGTAGTGATAGAGATTCACATGTCCCCACATCATATTCACAGTGGTGATAGAGCTCCACGTGTCCACACATCACATCCACAGTGGTGATAGAGATTCACATGTCCCCACATCACATCCACAGTGGTGATAGAGCTCCACATGTCCCCACATCATATTCACAGTAGTGATAGAGATTCACATGTCCACACATCACATCCACAGTGGTGATAGAGCATCACATGTCCCCACATCACATCCACAGTGGTGATAGAGCTCCACATGTCCCCACATCATATTCACAGTGGTGATAGAGATTCACATGTCTCCACATCACATCCACAGTGGTGATAGAGATTCACATGTCCCCACATCACATCCACAGTGGTGATAGAGCGTCACATGTCCCCACATCACATCCACAGTGGAGATAGAGCATCACATGTCCCCACATCACATCCACAGTGGTGATAGAGTGTTACATTTCCCCACATCACATCCAGAGTGGTGACAGAGCCTCACATGTCCCCACATCACATCCACAGTGGTGATAGAGCTTCACATGTCCCCACATCACATCCACAGTGGTGATAGAGATTCACATGTCCCCACATCACATCCAGAGTGGTGACAGAGCCTCACATGTCCCCACATCACATCCACAGTGGTGATAGAGCTTCACATGTCTCCACATCACATCCACAGTGGTGATAGAGCTTCACATGTCCCCACATCACATCCACAGTGGTGACAGAGCGTCACATTTCCCCACATCACATCCACAGTGGTGATAGAGTCTCACATGTCCCCACATCACATCCACAGTGGTGATAGAGCATCACATGTCCACACATCACATCCACAGTGGTGATGGAGCGTCACATGTCCTCACATCACATCCACAGTGGTGATAGAGCGTCACATGTCCCCACATTACATCCACAGTGGTGATAGAGCGTCACATGTCTCCACATCACATCCACAGTGGTGACAGAGCGTCACATTTCCCCACATCACATCCACAGTGGTGATAGAGTCTCACATGTCCCCACATCACATCCACAGTGGTGATAGAGCATCACATGTCCACACATCACATCCACAGTGGTGATAGAGATTCACATGTCCCCACATCATATTCACAGTGGTGATAGAGATTCACATGTCCCCACATAACATCCACAGTGGTGATAGCGCATCACATGTCCAAACATCACATCCACAGTGGTGATAGAGATTCACATGTCCCCACATCATATTCACAGTGCTGATAGAGATTCACATGTCCCCACATCATATTCACAGTGGTGATAGAGCATCACATGTCCCCACTAGAGTTGAGCGACCTTGACCTTTTTAGAGTCGAGCCGGGTTTTGCGAAACCCGACTATGTCCAAAGTCGGGTCGAGTGAAATCGGCCGATTATGACGTAAAGTCGGGATCGACCGAAACACGAAACCCAATGCAAGTCAATGGGGCAGCATAGTCGGCAGTGAGTGGGGGCCAGGAAAACACCTAGAGTGCCCATTTTAATGTCAAAACCATCCATTCTTCTTAATGAAGCTTGTCAAGCGTAATTTACCTTATAATAATTGGAAGGCATTTGAAATTGGGGGTCATTTGGCTAAAGTTGTGGGGGGTAGGGCTGGTTCAAGTAATTAGTGGGCCCAGGAAATCTGGACCACGTCACGGCAGTGGAGCAGGGAGAGGTAAGTATTTCAACTTTGCAAGTGCTGTGAACCTGAGCAAGCAGGGGGGGCCCACTCGTTGGCATTGGCACTGGCACAGGGCCCCTCAAAGTACAGCGGTGTGTTTGCACGGCGGGGGCGCCTCCCACCGGCAGCAACACTTTTGCGTACTATGAGAGGCCCTGTGCCAGTGACGTCGCCAACTAGTATTCCTCCCCCCACCTGATGAAGGAACCTGCACTTTCATCTGCACCTTCCTCTTTGTCCCCGTGTAAGGTGGTATGGTATGCGGGAAGAGCAACCTGACTTTCAGCAGGGTCACAATGTTGTTGTGTAGCGTGCACGGGGAATGTTGCGTTATGGGTCAATGTACCAGCAGACTCATCTATCACTGGCTGGGCAATGGGCACGATGAAGTGGAAACACAGATATAGGCCCAAAGAAGAAAGTGGGCTAAATGCAGTTCAAAATTGGTAACACAGGAATAACCAGGGGGCATTGCAGTGGAGGACAACTGGAATGAGAGGCTGACACAGAGAGTAGGGCCAAATCAGTAAGTAGTCGAAATGCAGTTCAAAATTGGCAACCGTAGTAAACAGGCGGCACAGCTTTGTTCAGTGGAGGAGAACAGCAAGGAGTGGCAGACACCGATAGTAGGCCCCAAACCAACTAGTAGGCCAAATGCAGTCTAACATTAACAACTACTTAACGAGAGGCTGAAAATGGTATTTCAGGACAGGAAACCAGGAGAACAGCAAGGAGTGGCAGACACCGATAGTAGGCCCCAAACCAACTAGTACGCCAAATGCAGTTGTTCCATTTAACCACAATTTAATGAGAGCCTGAACATAGAAGCTCAGGAAAGGCAACCTGGGGAACACCTTGGAGTGTAACACACCATCTCTCTCCACCCCATACCCATTTTGTAGGCCTAATGCTGTGTACTTTTCTACAACTACTAAACGAGAGTCGGAAGACCGAAGCAATGGCAAGGAAACCTGGGGAACACCTTGGAGTGTAACACACCATCTCTCTCCACCCCATACCCAATTTGTAGGCCTAATGCAGCCTACTTTCCGACACCTACTAAACGAGAGCATGAAGATCGAAGCTCAGGAAAGGCAACCTGGTGAAAACCTTGGAGTGTAACACAACCTGTCTCTACACCCCATACCAAATTTGTAGGCCTAATGCAGCGTAGTTTCCACCAACTACTAAACGAGAGCCGGAAGATCGAAGCTCATGAAAGGCAACCCGGGGAACACCTTGGAGTGTAACACAACCTCTCTCTACACCACGAAAGGGCTGATTCTTAGGAAGGAAGGCTGTTGTAAATAAGCATTGCGCGTCCGAGGGTGATTATATTCTTATTCGGTATCTACTCACCCTCGGACGCGCCATGCTTCTTGATTTGTAATTAATGTTTATTTGCAATGTGCTTTTGACTTACTCAATTATTTTTTTAATTATTGATTTTATTAAATTAATAGTTTAACATCTTATTGGAAATAATTTAAAGGAGACGCGACAGGACAACACTCGGTGGATGCCATATCTGTGTTAACAACTCCAAAAAACTTTCAGTTAACTTCTTGCAGGAGAAAGAAATTGTAGCTGTTGGACCTTTGTAGTACAGTTCCAGATATTTGTTGTGTGTTTGTTTTGATTGTTAAAATGTCTGCATTTGAGATCTCAACACGATCTTATTTTTTATAATCAAATTAATTTTTTTTATATTTAATGATGTTGGTTCAAGGGGTACACGGGCAGCAATAGACAGGTCAGTGGAGGCCTAGTGGAAGGAGTGACGGCAGACAGGCATCAAAGGCCTAACATTGGGCTGGCTGTAGGCAAGTTAAAATTGGTTCCAGGGGAACACGGCCATCAGTGGCCTGGTCAGTGTAGTTGTAGTTGAAAGAACGGGACGCAGACAGGCTTCGAAGGCCTAACATAACAAACTTGGGCTGGCTGTAGGCACTTTTAAATTTGTTCCAGGGGTACATGGGCAGCAGTGTATGGTCAGTGGAAGTCTAGTGGAAGGAGTGACCGCAGACAGGCTTCGAAGGCCTAACATAACAAACTTGGGCTGGCTGTAGGCACTTTTAAATTGGTTCCAGGGGTACACGGGCAGCAGTGGTCTGGTCAGTGGAAGTCTAGTGGAAGGAGTGACCGCAGACAGGCTTCCAAGGCCTAACATAACAAACTTGGGCTGGCTGTAGGCACTTTTAAATTGGTTCCAGGGGTACACGGGCAGCAGTGGTCTGGTCTGTGGAAATCTAGTGGAAGGAGTGACCGCAGACAGGCTTCGAAGGCCTAACATAACAAACTTGGGCTGGCTGTAGGCACTTTTAAATTGGTTCCAGGGGTACACGGGCAGCAGTGGTCTGGTCAGTGGAAGTCTAGTGGAAGGAGTGACCGCAGACAGGCTTCCAAGGCCTAACATAACAAACTTGGGCTGGCTGTAGGCACTTTTAAATTGGTTCCAGGGGTACACGGGCAGCAGTGGTCTGGTCTGTGGAAGTCTAGTGGAAGGAGTGACCGCAGACAGGCTTCGAAGGCCTAACATAACAAACTTGGGCTGGCTGTAGGCACTTTTAAATTGGTTCCAGGGGTACACGGGCAGCAGTGGTCTGGTCAGTGGAAGTCTAGTGGAAGGAGTGACCGCAGACAGGCTTCCAAGGCCTAACATAACAAACTTGGGCTGGCTGTAGGCACTTTTAAATTGGTTCCAGGGGTACACGGGCAGCAGTGGTCTGGTCTGTGGAAGTCTAGTGGAAGGAGTGACCGCAGACAGGCTTCGAAGGCCTAACATAACAAACTTGGGCTGGCTGTAGGCACTTTTAAATTGGTTCCAGGGGTACACGGGCAGCAGTGGTCTGGTCAGTGGAAGTCTAGTGGAAGGAGTGACCGCAGACAGGCTTCCAAGGCCTAACATAACAAACTTGGGCTGGCTGTAGGCACTTTTAAATTGGTTCCAGGGGTACACGGGCAGCAGTGGTCTGGTCTGTGGAAGTCTAGTGGAAGGAGTGACCGCAGACAGGCTTCCAAGGCCTAACATAACAAACTTGGGCTGGCTGTAGGCACTTTTAAATTGGTTCCAGGGGTACACGGGCAGCAGTGGTCTGGTCTGTGGAAGTCTAGTGGAAGGAGTGACCGCAGACAGGCTTCGAAGGCCTAACATAACAAACTTGGGCTGGCTGTAGGCACTTTTAAATTGGTTCCAGGGGTACACGGGCAGCAGTGGTCTGGTCAGTGGAAGTCTAGTGGAAGGAGTGACCGCAGACAGGCTTCCAAGGCCTAACATAACAAACTTGGGCTGGCTGTAGGCACTTTTAAATTGGTTGCAGGGGTACACGGGCAGCAGTGGTCTGGTCAGTGGAAGTCTAGTGGAAGGAGTGACCGCAGACAGGCTTCGAAGGCCTAACATAACAAAATTGGGCTGGCTGTAGGCACTTTAAATTGGTTCCAGGGGTACATGGGCAGCAGTGTATGGTCAGTGGAAGTCTAGTGGAAGGAGTGACGGCAGACAGTCTTCGAAGGCCTAACATAACAAAATTGGGCTGACTGTAGGCACTTTTAAATTGGTTCCAGGGTAACACGGCCAGCAGTGGCCTGGTCAGTGTAGTAGTTGTAGAAAGAAGGGACCGCAGACAGGCTTCGAAGGCCTAACATAACAAAAATGTCAAAACAATGGTATTGTCAGTGCCAGGCATTGAAGGATGTCAGCGCCTAGACTACACATTGGTGAAGCTGTGAGAGATAATTTTGCTAGTGGTAGAGCACTGTTTGAGCTGGGGGGGGGAACTGTCTTGTGGCCGGCGGTACAGGCACAGGGCCCCTCATATTACAACGGTGTGTCTGACGTTGGGTGCGCACCACCACCGCCAGAGACACTTTATTGTACTATGAGGGACCCAGTGGCAGTGACGTCGACCAAAAGCGGCCACACCCACCTCTTCAGACAAACAGCACTCTCAAGGGTCCAAGCGCAAAGTGGCGATAGCACGGCCCCGTGTGGGGAGTTTGGCCATTTCGTGAGGTGGAAACATGTCGTATGCTGGACAATCAGGTGAAGAAAATTACGAGATTGGAAAAGTCATTCAGAATAGTCCACAGGCAAGACCTTTTCATAGGAAAGCTAGGTGTCAGCCGGGCAGGGTGGGGCAAAAGATTTTGAAATCCAGTTGTGGTTCATTTTAATGAAGGTTAGATCATCTACATTTTGGGTAGCCAGACGAGTCCTTTTTTCTGTTAGTATTGAACCTGCAGCACTGAATACTCTTTCTGATAGGACACTAGCTGCCGGGCAAGCAAGCTCCTGCAATGCATATTCTGCCAATTCTGGCCAGGTGTCTAATTTGGATGCCCAGTAATCAAATGGGAATGACGGTTGAGGGAGAACGTCGATAAGGGATGAAAAATAGTTTGTAACCATACTGGACAAATGTTGTCTCCTGTCACTTTGAATTGATGCTGCAGTACCTGTCCTGTCTGCGGTCATAGAAAAACCACTCCACAACCTGGTCAGAAAACCCCTCTGGCCAACGCCACTTCTGATTTCTGCCCCTCTAACACCTCTGGTCTGCTGGCCCCTGGAGCTCGTGTGAGAACGATCACGGGCGCTGTGTGCAGGGAATGCCAGAAGCAAACGGTCAACAAGAGTTGATTGTTTTGTTGCTAATATTAGTTCCAAGTTCTCATGTGGCATAATATTTTGCAATTTGCCTTTATAGCGAGGATCAAGGAGGCAGGCCAACCAGTAATCGTCATCGTTCATCATTTTTGTAATGCGTGTGTCCCTTTTGAGGATACGCAAGGCATAATCCGCCATGTGGGCCAAAGTTCCCGTTGTCAAATCTGCGGTTGTGCTTGGTTGAGGGGCAGTTGCAGGCAAATCTACGTCACTTGTGTCCCTCAAAAAACCAGAACCCGGCCTTGCCACGCCACCAATTTCCCGTGCCCCCGGGAAAGCTTCCTCATTAAAAATATACTCATCCCCATCATCCTCCTCATCCTCCACCTCCTCTTCGCCCGGTACCTCGTCATGTACACTGCCCTGACCAGACAATCGCTGACTGTCATCAAGGCTTTCCTCTTCCTCTGGTGCAGACGCCTGATCCTTTATGTGCGTCAAACTTTGCATCAGCAGACGCATTAGGGGGATGCTCATGCTTATTATGGCGTTGTCTGCACTAACCAGCCGTGTGCATTCCTCAAAACACTGAAGGACTTGACACATGTCTTGAATCTTCGACCACTGCACACCTGACAACTCCATGTCTGCCATCCTACTGCCTGCCCGTGTATGTGTATCCTCCCACAAAAACATAACAGCCCGCCTCTGTTCGCACAGTCTCTGAAGCATGTGCAGTGTTGAGTTCCACCTTGTTGCAACGTCTATGATTAGGCGATGCTGGGGAAGGTTCAAAGAACGCTGATAGGTCTGCATACGGCTGGAGTGTACAGGCGAACGGCGGATATGTGCGCAAAGTCCACGCACTTTGAGGAGCAGGTCGGATAACCCCGGATAACTTTTCAGGAAGCACTGCACCACCAGGTTTAAGGTGTGAGCCAGGCAAGGAATGTGTTTCAGTTGGGAAAGGGAGATGGCAGCCATGAAATTCCTTCCGTTATCACTCACTACCTTGCCTGCCTCAAGATCTACAGTGCCCAGCCACGACTGCGTTTCTTGCTGCAAGAACTCGGACAGAACTTCCGCGGTGTGTCTATTGTCGCCCAAACACTTCATAGCCAATACAGCCTGCTGACGTATGCCAGTAGCTGCCCCATAATGGGAGACCTGGTGTGCAACAGTGGCAGGTGCGGATGGAGTGTTTGTGCGACTGCGGTCTGTGGACGAGCTCTTGCTTCTGCAGGAGGACGAGGAGGAGGAGGAGGAGGGGGTGCGAACGGCTACAGACAACTGTTTACTAGACCGTGGGCTAGGCAGAACTGTCCCAAACTTGCTGTCCCCTGTGGACCCTGAATCCACCACATTTACCCAGTGTGCCGTGATGGACACGTAACGTCCCTGGCCATGCCTACTGGTCCATGCATCTGTTGTCAGGTGCACCTTTGTGCTCACAGATTGCCTGAGTGCATGGACGATGCGCTCTTTAACATGCTGGTGGAGGGCTGGGATGGCTTTCCTGGAAAAAAAGTGTCGACTGGGTAGCTCGTAGCGTGGTACAGCGTAGTCCATCAGGTCTTTGAAAGCTTCGCTTTCAACTAACCGGTAGGGCATCATCTCTAACGAGATTAGTCTAGCTATGTGGGCGTTCAAACCCTGTGTACGCGGATGCGAGGCTAAGTATTTCCTTTTTCTAACCATAGTCTCATGTAGGGTGAGCTGGACTGGAGAGCTGGAGATCGTGGAACTAGCGGGGGTGCCGGTGGACATGGCAGACTGAGAGACGGTGGGAGATGGTATTGTTGCCGCCGGTGCCCTAGATGCAGTGTTTCCTACTACGAAACTGGTGATTCCCTGACCCTGACTGCTTTGGCCTGGCAAAGATACCTGCACAGATACAGCAGGTGGTGCGCTAAATGGTGGTCCTACACTGCCGGAAGGGATGTTGCGTTGATGACTAGCTTCATTGGCCGAGGGTGCAACAACCTTAAGGGACGTTTGGTAGTTAGTCCAAGCTTTCAAATGCATGGTGGTTAAATGTCTATGCATGCAACTAGTATTGAGACTTTTCAGATTCTGACCTCTGCTTAAGGAAGTAGAACATTTTTGACAGATGACTTTGCGCTGATCAATTGGATGTTGTTTAAAAAAATGCCAGACTGCACTCTTTCTAGCATCGGATACCTTTTCAGGCATTGCAGACTGAGCTTTAACCGGATGGCCACGCTGTCCTCCACCAGGTTTTGGCTTTGCCACGCGTTTTGGGCAAGATACGGGCCCGGCAGATGGAACCTGTGGCGATGTTGATGCCTGCTGCGGCCCCTCCTCCTCCTCTGCTTCAGAACTGCTGCCACCTGCACCCTGTTCCCCCAATGGCTGCCAATCGGGGTCAAGAACTGGGTCATCTAATAACTCTTCTTGTACCTCCTGCGCAACTTCGTCTGTGTCACCGTGTCGTTCGGTGGTATAGCGTTCGTGATGGGGCAACATAGTCTCATCAGGGTCTGATTCTTGATCAGCACCCTGCGAGGGCAATGTTGTGGTCTGAGTCAAAGGACCAGCATAGTAGTCTGGCTGTGGCTGTGCGTCAGTGCACTCCATGTCAGATTCAATTTGTAATGGGCATGGACTGTTAACTGCTTCACTTTCTAAGCCAGGGACGGTATGTGTAAAGAGCTCCATGGAGTAACCCGTTGTGTCGCCTGCTGCATTCTTCTCTGTTGTTGTTTTTGCTGAAGAGGACAAGGAAGTGACTTGTCCCTGACCGTGAACATCCACTAACGACGCGCTGCTTTTACTTTTACCAGTTTCACGAGATGAGGCAAAAGAGCTAGAGGCTGAGTCAGCAAGATAAGCCAAAACTTGCTCTTGCTGCTCCGGCTTTAAAAGCGGTTTTCCTAATCCCAGAAAAGGGAGCGTTCGAGGCCTTGTGTAGCCGGACGACGAACCTGGCTCCACAGCTCCAGACTTAGGTGCAATATTTTTTTCCCCACGACCACCTGATGCTCCACCACTACCACTACCCTCATTACCAGCTGACAATGAACGCCCCCGGCCACGACCTCTTCCACTAGACTTCCTCATTGTTTTAAAAACGTAACCAAACTAACGTTATTTGTTGCAGTCACACAACTTACACGGTGAGCTATAACTTCAGTATGATTTAGCTACCCCTTTACAGGTTGGTGAGACCACAGCGAAAATCAGGCCCAATGTTACACACTCTTTTTTTGGTGGCTGCAAATTAGAGAGATGCCCCACACGCAGGACTGTCACTGAAGCACAAATGTTAATATTAATGTCACACTATTATTTTTTTTTTATTTTTATTTTTTTCAGGAACACTTTAGAAACCCCCCAAAAAAAAAAAAATAGATTTTTGCAGGGAGAATTTAGAAAACAAATGTAACAAACTATATGCTTTCTATGGGCCACTGAGTGAGAGATGACGCACACAGGAATCAGGAGTGGCACACAAGCCCAGAGGCCAATATTTTTCTACCAATGATTGATGGAGTTATTTTCTCTGGTAGATTTTGGAACCCAAATCAAGGAAAAAAAATGTAGGCTTTCTATGGACCACAATTGGAGAGAGAGAGAGAGAGAGAGAGAGAGAGAGAGATGGCACACCCAGGAGTCAAGACTGGCACACAAGCAGAAAGGCCAATATTAATCTCCCATTTTTTGGGGGGTTTTGTTTTTTTTTTTTGTTTTTTTTTTTTTTCAGGGAGACTTTAGAAAAAAAAATAATAAAAAAAATATGATTTTATCAGGAAGAATTTAGAAACCAAATAAAATAAAATGATTTTTCCAGGGAGAATTTATAAAACAAATAAAAACAAAAATAGGCGTTCTATGGCCCACTGACTGAGAGATGACGCACACAGGAGTCAGGAGTGGCACACAAGCCCAGAGGCCAATATTTTTCTACCAATGATTGATGTAGTTATTTTCTCTGGTAGATTTTGGAACCCAAATCAAGGAAAAAAAATATAGGCTTTCTATGGACCATAATTGGAGAGAGAGAGAGAGAGAGAGAGAGATGGCACACCCAGGAGTCAAGACTGGCACACAAGCAGAAAGGCCAATATTAATCTCCCACTGTTTTTTTTGTTTGTTTTTTTTTTTTTTTTTTCAGGGAGACTTTAGAAAAAAAAATAATAAAAAAAATATGATTTTATCAGGAAGAATTTAGAAACCAAATAAAATAAAATGATTTTTCCAGGGAGAATTTATAAAACAAATAAAAACAAAAATAGGCGTTCTATGGTCCACTGACTGAGAGATGACGCACACAGGAGTCAGGAGTGGCACACAAGCCCAGAGGCCAATATTTTTCTACCAATGATTGATGTAGTTATTTTCTCTGGTAGATTTTGGAACCCAAATCAAGGAAAAAAAATATAGGCTTTCTATGGACCACAATTGGAGAGAGAGAGAGAGAGAGAGAGAGATGGCACACCCAGGAGTCAAGACTGGCACACAAGCAGAAAGGCCAATATTAATCTCCCACTGTTTTTTTTGTTTGTTTTTTTTTTTTTTTTTTTCAGGGAGACTTTAGAAAAAAAAATAATAAAAAAAATATGATTTTATCAGGAAGAATTTAGAAACCAAATAAAATAAAATGATTTTTTCAGGGAGAATTTATAAAACAAATAAAAACAAAAATAGGCGTTCTATGGCCCACTGACTGAGAGATGACGCACACAGGAGTCAGGAGTGGCACACAAACCCAGAGGCCAATATTTTTCTACCAATGATTGATGTAGTTATTTTCTCTGGTAGATTTTAGAACCCAAATCAAGGAAAAAAAATATAGGCTTTCTATGGACCACAATTGGAGAGAGAGAGAGAGAGAGAGAGAGAGATAGATGGCACACCCAGGAGTCAAGACTGGCACACAAGCAGAAAGGCCAATATTAATCTCCCACTGTTTTTTTTGGTTGTTTTTTTTTTTTTTTTTTCAGGGAGACTTTAGAAAAAAAAAAATAAAAAAAATATGATTTTATCAGGAAGAATTTAGAAACCAAATAAAATAAAATGATTTTTTCAGGGAGAATTTAGAAAACAAATAAAACCAAAAATAGGCGTTCTATGGCCCACTGACTGAGAGATGACGCACCCAGGAGTCAAGACTGGCACACAAGCAGAAAGGCCAATATTAATCTCCCACTGTTTTTTTTTTTTTTTTTCAGGGAGACTTTAGAAAAAAAAATAATAAAAAAAATATGATTTTATCAGGAAGAATTTAGAAACCAAATAAAATAAAATGATTTTTTCAGGGAGAATTTAGAAAACAAATAAAACCAAAAATAGGCGTTCTATGGCCCACTGACTGAGAGAGAGAGAGAGATGGAACGCTTAGTACTGGCACACAAGCCCAAAGGGCAATATTAATCTCCCTTTTTTTTTCCAGGGAGAATTTCTAAAACCCAAAAAAAAAAAAAAATAGGCTTTCTATGGCCCACTATTTGTGAGAGAGATGGGACGCTCAGGACTGGCACAGATGGCACGCTCAGGACTGGCACAGAAGCCCAGAGGCCAATATTAATCTCCCTTTTTTTCTGGGAGAATTTATAAAACCAAAAAAATATTTAAATAGGCTTTCTATGGCCCACTATTTGTGAGAGAGATGGCACGCTCAGGACTGGCACAGATGGCACGCTCACAACTGGCACACAAGCCCAGAGGCCAATATTAATCTCCCTTTTTTCAGGGAAAATTTATAAAACCAAAAAAAAAATGAAATAGGCTTTCTATGGCCCACTATTTGTGAGAGAGATGGCACGCTCAGGACTGGCACAGATGGCACGCTCACAACTGGCACACAAGCCCAGAGGCCAATATTAATCTCCCTTTTTTCAGGGAAAATTTATAAAACAAAAAAAAAATTAAATAGGCTTTCTATGGCCCACTATTTGTGAGAGAGATGGCACGCTCAGGGCTGGCACAGATGGCACGCTCAGGACTGGCACACAAGCCCAGAGGCCAATATTAATCTCCCTTTTTTTCAGGGAGAATTTATAAAACCAAAAAAAAAAATAAATAGGCTTTCTATGGCCCACTATTTGTGAGAGAGATGGCACGCTCAGGGCTGGCACAGATGGCACGCTCAGGACTGGCACACAAGCCCAGAGGCCAATATTAATCTCCCTTTTTTTCAGGGAGAATTTATAAAACCCAAAAAAAAATAAAATAGGCTTTCTATGGCCCACTATTTGTGAGAGAGATGGCACACTCAGGACTGGCACACAAGCCCAAAGGCCAATATTAATCTCCCACTGTATTTTTATCAGGGAGAATTTATACACCCCACAAAAAAAAATACAGAAAAATGAAAAGGCTTTCTATGGCCCACTATGTGAGAGAGATGGCACACACAGGGATGGCACTCTAGCAGAAATGCCAAATTGCCAATCTTAATCTCCCACCAAAAAAAAAAAAAAAAAAAAAAACAGGGAATGTCCTACAATTACTATCTCCCTGCCTGCAGTAATCTCAGCCAGGTATGGCAGGCAGCTACTATCTCCCTGCCTGCAGTAATCTCAGCCAGGTATGGCAGGCAGCAATAAGGAGTGGACTGATGCACAAATGAAATAAAAAGTGTGGACAAACAAAAAAGATAGCTGTGCAGAAAGGAAGGAACAAGAGGATTTGTGCTTTGAAAAAAGCAGTTGGTTTGCACAGCGGCGTACACACAGCAATGCAGCTATCAGGGAGCCTTCTAGGGCAGCCCAATGAGCTACAGCGCTGAGGGGAAAAAAAAAAAAAAAAAAACTTCCACTGTCCCTGCACACCGAGGGTGGTGTTGGACAGTGCAAATCGCTGCAGCACAAGCGGTTTTGTGGTTAATGGACCCTGCCTAACGCTATCCCTGCTTCTGACAAAGCGGCAGCAACCTCTCCCTAAGCTCAGATCAGCAGCAGTAAGATGGCGGTCGGCGGGAACGCCTCTTTATAGCCCCTGTGACGTCGCAGACAGCAAGCCAATCACTGCAATGCCCTTCTCTAAGATGGTGGGGACCAGGACCTATGTCATCACGCTGCCCACACTCTGCGTTTACCTTCATTGGCTGAGAAATGGCGCTTTTCGCGTCATTGAAACGCGACTTTGGCGCGAAAGTCGCGTACCGCATGGCCGACCCCGCACAGGGGTCGGATCGGGTTTCATGAAACCCCGACTTAGCCAAAAGTCGGCGACTTTTGAAAATGTTCGACCCGTTTCGCTCAACCCTAGTCCCCACATCATATTCACAGTGGTGATAGAGATTCACATGTCCACACATCACATCCACAGTGGTGATAGAGCATCACATGTCCCCACATCACATCTACAGTGGTGATAGAGCTTCACATGTCCCCACATCACATCCACAGTGGTGATAGAGATTCACATGTCCCCACATTACATCCACAGTGGTGATAGAGATTCATATGTCCCCACATCATATTCACAGTGGTGATAGAGATTCACATATCTCCACATCACATCCACAGTGGTGATAGAGATTCACATGTCCCCACATCATATTCACAGTGGTGATAGAGATTCACATGTCTCCACATCACATCCACAGTGGTGATAGAGATTCACATGTCCCCACATCATATTCACAGTGGTGATAGAGATTCACATGTCCCCACATCACATCCACAGTGGTGATAGAGATTCACATGTCCCCACATAACATCCACAGTGGTGATAGCGCATCACATGTCCACACATCACATCCACAGTAGTGATAGAGATTCACATGTCCCCACATCATATTCACAGTGGTGATAGAGCTCCACGTGTCCACACATCACATCCACAGTGGTGATAGAGATTCACATGTCCCCACATCACATCCACAGTGGTGATAGAGCTCCACATGTCCCCACATCATATTCACAGTAGTGATAGAGATTCACATGTCCACACATCACATCCACAGTGGTGATAGAGCATCACATGTCCCCACATCACATCCACAGTGGTGATAGAGCTCCACATGTCCCCACATCATATTCACAGTGGTGATAGAGATTCACATGTCTCCACATCACATCCACAGTGGTGATAGAGATTCACATGTCCCCACATCACATCCACAGTGGTGATAGAGCGTCACATGTCCCCACATCACATCCACAGTGGAGATAGAGCATCACATGTCCCCACATCACATCCACAGTGGTGATAGAGTGTTACATTTCCCCACATCACATCCAGAGTGGTGACAGAGCCTCACATGTCCCCACATCACATCCACAGTGGTGATAGAGCTTCACATGTCCCCACATCACATCCACAGTGGTGATAGAGATTCACATGTCCCCACATCACATCCAGAGTGGTGACAGAGCCTCACATGTCCCCACATCACATCCACAGTGGTGATAGAGCTTCACATGTCTCCACATCACATCCACAGTGGTGATAGAGCTTCACATGTCCCCACATCACATCCACAGTGGTGACAGAGCGTCACATTTCCCCACATCACATCCACAGTGGTGATAGAGTCTCACATGTCCCCACATCACATCCACAGTGGTGATAGAGCATCACATGTCCACACATCACATCCACAGTGGTGATAGAGATTCACATGTCCCCACATCACATTCACAGTGGTGATAGAGCGTCACATGTCCTCACATCACATCCACAGTGGTGATAGAGCGTCACATGTCCCCACATTACATCCACAGTGGTGATAGAGCGTCACATGTCCTCACATCACATCCACAGTGGTGATAGAGCGTCACATGTCTCCACATCACATCCACAGTGGTGATAGAGCGTCACATGTCATAGTAACATAGTAACATAGTAACATAGTTAGTAAGGCCGAAAAAAGACATTTGTCCATCCAGTTCAGCCTATATTCCATCATAATAAATCCCCAGATCTACGTCCTTCTACAGAACCTAATAATTGTATGATACAATATTGTTCTGCTCCAGGAAGACATCCAGGCCTCTCTTGAACCCCTCGACTGAGTTCGCCATCACCACCTCCTCAGGCAAGCAATTCCAGATTCTCACTGCCCTAACAGTAAAGAATCCTCTTCTATGTTGGTGGAAAAACCTTCTCTCCTCCAGACGCAAAGAATGCCCCCTTGTGCCCGTCACCTTCCTTGGTATAAACAGATCCTCAGCGAGATATTTGTATTGTCCCCTTATATACTTATACATGGTTATTAGATCGCCCCTCAGTCGTCTTTTTTCTAGACTAAATAATCCTAATTTCGCTAATCTATCTGGGTATTGTAGTTCTCCCATCCCCTTTATTAATTTTGTTGCCCTCCTTTGTACTCTCTCTAGTTCCATTATATCCTTCCTGAGCACCGGTGCCCAAAACTGGACACAGTACTCCATGTGCGGTCTAACTAGGGATTTGTACAGAGGCAGTATAATGCTCTCATCATGTGTATCCAGACCTCTTTTAATGCACCCCATGATCCTGTTTGCCTTGGCAGCTGCTGCCTGGCACTGGCTGCTCCAGGTAAGTTTATCATTAACTAGGATCCCCAAGTCCTTCTCCCTGTCAGATTTACCCAGTGGTTTCCCGTTCAGTGTGTAATGGTGATATTGATTCCCTCTTCCCATGTGTATAACCTTACATTTATCATTGTTAAACCTCATCTGCCACCTTTCAGCCCAAGTTTCCAACTTATCCAGATCCATCTGTAGCAGAATACTATCTTCTCTTGTATTAACTGCTTTACATAGTTTTGTATCATCTGCAAATATCGATATTTTACTGTGTAAACCTTCTACCAGATCATTAATGAATATGTTGAAGAGAACAGGTCCCAATACTGACCCCTGCGGTACCCCACTGGTCACAGCGACCCAGTTAGAGACTATACCATTTATAACCACCCTCTGCTTTCTATCACTAAGCCAGTTACTAACCCATTTACACACATTTTCCCCCAGACCAAGCATTCTCATTTTGTGTACCAACCTCTTGTGCGGCACGGTATCAAACGCTTTGGAAAAATCGAGATATACCACGTCCAATGACTCACCGTGGTCCAGTCTATAGCTTACCTCTTCATAAAAACTGATTAGATTGGTTTGACAGGAGCGATTTCTCATAAACCCATGCTGATATGGAGTTAAACAGTTATTCTCATTGAGATAATCCAGAATAACATCCCTCAGAAACCCTTCAAATATTTTACCAACAATAGAGGTTAGACTTACTGGCCTATAATTTCCAGGTTCACTTTTAGAGCCCTTTTTGAATATTGGCACCACATTTGCTATGCGCCAGTCCTGCGGAACAGACCCTGTCGCTATAGAGTCACTAAAAATAAGAAATAATGGTTTATCTATTACATTACTTAGTTCTCTTAGTACTCGTGGGTGTATGCCATCCGGACCCGGAGATTTATCTATTTTAATCTTATTTAGCCGGTTTCGCACCTCTTCTTGGGTTAGATTGGTGACCCTTAATATAGGGTTTTCATTGTTTCTTGGGATTTCACCTAGCATTTCATTTTCCACCGTGAATACCGTGGAGAAGAAGGTGTTTAATATGTTAGCTTTTTCCTCGTCATCTACAACCATTCTTTCCTCACTATTTTTTAAGGGGCCTACATTTTCAGTTTTTATTCTTTTACTATTGATATAGTTGAAGAACAGTTTGGGATTAGTTTTACTCTCCTTAGCAATGTGCTTCTCTGTTTCCTTTTTGGCAGCTTTAATTAGTTTTTTAGATAAAGTATTTTTCTCCCTATAGTTTTTTAGAGCTTCAATGGTGCCATCCTGCTTTAGTAGTGCAAATGCTTTCTTTTTACTGTTAATTGCCTGTCTTACTTCTTTGTTTAGCCACATTGGGTTTTTCCTATTTCTAGTCCTTTTATTCCCACAAGGTATAAACCGCTTACACTGCCTATTTAGGATGTTCTTAAACATTTCCCATTTATTATCTGTATTCTCATTTCTGAGGATATTGTCCCAGTCTACCAGATTAAGGGCATCTCTAAGCTGTTCAAACTTTGCCTTCCTAAAGTTCAATGTTTTTGTGACTCCCTGACAAGTCCCCCTAGTGAAAGACAGAGATTCACAGCCATGAGTCTGACCAGACGTGTCTGACCATCTTAGAAATTGCATTTTTAAATTGCAGTTTTTTAATTGCTATGAATTAGACTAGAATTCCATGGGACATTTGAACATTCATCACTGCTGTACTTTCATCATCCTCATCACCACCTGTATCCTCTAATCAAGCTGTTTTGTCTACCCACAGGTATGCTGCTGTCCATCTACTCTGCCTTTCCTGCAATGTGTGTTTATGTGAACTGCATATAATTCCCACCTGGTATGCTGCTGTCCATCTACTCTGCCTTTCCTGCAATGTGTGTTTATGTGAACTGCATATAATTCCCACCTGGTATGCTGCTGTCCATCTACTCTGCCTTTCCTGCAATGTGTGTTTATGTGAACTGCATATAATTCCCACCTGGTATGCTGCTGTCCATCTACTCTGCCTTTCCTGCAATGTGTGTTTATGTGAACTGCATATAATTCC